>NC_060120.1:952887411-953507411 GCF_021461395.2 Schistocerca americana
GAATAACGGTGTCATGTCATCGGGGCACAATTCTCCGCGATTGTTCAGAAGAACAGTCTGGATAATTCGAGCTAATGCTTTGGCCGCCCAGATCGCCCGACATGAATTCCATCGAACATGTATGGAACATAATAGAGATGTCAGTTTGTGCACAAAATCTTGCACTGACAACATTATCGCAATTAGAGACGACTATAGAGGCAGCATGGCTCAATATTTCTGCAGGGGACGTCCAACGGCTTGTTGAGGCCATGACACATAGAGTTGCACCATTACGCCGGGCAAAAGGAGGTGCGACACGATATTAGTAAGTATCCCACGACTTTTGCCACCTCAATGTATGGACCGTAGCGCGATACGATAAGAGGATATAGGCACCGCCGTGTACGCAAGGGATTAGTGGCATTCGTTTCTTTCCGATATGCGTGCGATAAATGCGGAAACGTGAACTATGGCGACGTTATTACCATATGGGTCCAAACAGGAGCAATGCTCTTTTATGATTTTCTTGGGTGCCAAACGACAGACAACGGTAGACATTCACCGGAGAATGAAGAATGTGTATGGAGCAGCACGTCTGTTGAAGACCGCCGTTTTAGAATGGTTTTCCAAGTTCCGCGCTAGTCGCGATTCGATACAGGACACTTGTCGATATGGGAGGGAGCAGAAGCTACGCTAAGAGCCTGATTCTCGAGCAACCACCCTATAGTCCTGATCTCTCCCCATACGAATATAATGCCTACGGTCCCTTAAAAAAGCCCATGAAGGGTCGACGATTCCTGTCGGACGAGGATGTGCAGCAGGCAGTTACGACTTGTTTACGCAGCAGGACACAGTGTTTTGTCGTATCTTCAAACAGGTACGTCCGTGGCATGATTGCCTCAATGATCACTGCGATTATGCCTGACTGGCATGACGATTCGGCAAACTTCTGGCCGCCTCTTATGCTTTCCTGGCCGTGTCACGTACTGCCAACGCCACCCACGCGGTATTCAGTCTCGCGGTTGGCACTGATCGTAGCGTTTTGGCTTATCAGTGTACAGCGCTCACCATTAAAAGTGCATTCCCAGCAAGGATAGTGAATTATACTTGTTCTGCGTATACAGTGTCCTAAGAAGAATACATGATTATATTTGTAGGTGATTTGGGGATACCGAAGGTGGAAAACTTAGTAACCACAGCTGCGTCTTCTTGCAGCAACCGTGGTTATAAGCAAGATGGGCATCGAGCCTAAGCGGGCTCGAACGACTGCTGTTTTAACTCTGAGCAAGGCTTCAACAGTCATACTGACTGGAATGTGTTGTACTGGTCTCTTGACAACCGATGACCAGATGTTTTCAGTGAGTGGGAGACTTCTAAAACGTGCTGACTAGGCCAACAGTCCAAATGCCTCAGTATCGAGGTAGGTTAGGACGTAATAGGTATAATATGGCCTTGTGTTATCTTGCCAAAGTATAACGTCACTGAGATCCCAAATATAGGGCGCAGCCAAAGGTCTTAACGGAGCAGAAATGTGTCGGCTGCTGTTTGAATTGTAAGTAGGCTGTTTATGTTTTCTCTATGTAAGTAGGCTGTTTATGTTTTCTCTATGTAAGTAGGCTGTTTATGTTTTCTTATTGGCAACGTTACGTAGCGCTCAATATGAAAATCACTGGCTGTGCTGTGTGCAGTCTGTGGCTGCTTTGCATTGTTGTAATACTCGCCATTGTAGTGTTAGGCAGCTGGCTGTGAACAGCGCGTAGCGTTGCGCAGTTGGAGGTGAGCCGCCAGCAGTGGTGAATGTGGGGAGAGAGATGGCGGAGATTTGTAATTTGTCATGAATTGATATATATATTATGACTTGTGATGATATTAAGGTAAATACATTGTTTGTTCTCTATTAATATCTTTCATTTGCTAACTATCCCTATCAGTAGTTAGTGCCTTCCATAGTTTGAATCTTTTATTTAGCTGGCAGTAGTGGCGCTCGCTGTATTGCAGTAGCTTGGGCAGCGAAGATTTTTGTGAGGTAAGTGATTTGTGAAAGGTATAGTTTAATGTTTGTCAGGGCCATTCTTTAGTAGGGAGTTTTGAAAGTCAGATTGCGTTGCGCTAAAAATATTGTGTGTCAGGTTAAGCACAGTCATGCATAAATAGTACAAAAGGGGACGTTTCATATGTCATGTTTAGGTATAAGTTGCTGCTGTTTGCCAGGCATAGTGTTATTGAATTTGACTTTTGCTAATTTATACTGTAGCTTGCTTTGCAATTTTCCATTTTTTTCATTGCTGTTTATATTAATTGTTTTGTGCTGCTGCATTGCCTCGTTCCTTAGTTTAGCATCTGAGCTCAGTAGATTTAAGTTAGCTTAAGAGGGGGTAGACTATATGAGAAACTGACTATGGAGAATAGGTAAAGAATGCATTGCGAAGTTATATAAAAAGGATTTGGGCCCAAATGAGTATTGTACAATCAGAAATAATTATTTTGAAAGAAATATGAACAGAATACAGAAAGCATGCTTGGATAGGATTTTTTTGGTGGAAACAAAGGATGAAATAAGAGGAAAGATATATGAAGTTTTGGGTTGGACTGCAGTACCAAATGTTACACTGAAAACGAACCCTGTCCTTTCCTATTGGTGTTATCCCACTATGTGTGTGTGTACCCTTGTGTATTTGTTTTCTTCCTGTCTCTGTGTAATTTCATAGAATTTTTTCTTTTAATATTAAGCTACATTCACTATGATGAGGAATACTGTTATCCTCAAATACAATTGGCATTAATAATGTGTTATTTACTTTGTAAAGATGTTTAGACATTGTTTATTGTTTTGTTTTAATGCTCATGTGTAAAGTTGATGTTTCAATAATTATTCTGATCTATGTATGTACTTATGTCATAATTCCTGTAACATTGATGTATATGTTTATTTCTATTCTTTTGTAAAGCCTGTTTTACTACAAATGTTGTCTGTATTGTTATGTTTTTAATAATGTATTTTGTACCTTTGTTATTGTATTCTTATGTTATAAAATTGTAATTGTCACCAGTTCATGATATTATTAACATGTAAGTTACATTTCACTGCACACGTTTCTGTTGGTCATAGTACATGGACAATATGTGAGAAGTAGGGACTGTTAGTGTTTGCACGTTTGTTAATAATTCTGCAAGGGACTGGATAACAGCATTGCTGGTTCTAAGGACAATTCCAAAAACTTTGTGAGTGCACAAGTGATGGTTTATGGACTTGCTATATTATCCGCAAGACCCTTCAATGGTGATTGTGCACCTGCACAGTCACAACAGATGGCTGCTGGCTATCTCTACAAGGACTACAGTGGGTCTACATCTTTGATGATCCATCAATACCATTATCTCTACAAGGACTACAGTGGGTCTGCACCTCTGGTGGCCCACCAATACCATACTCTCTACCAGGACTACAGTGGGTCTGCTCTGTGATGACCTACCTACCAATATTCTTCAAAACTTCGAATGACTCTGCTGTGGGTTTGCTCCATTGTGGCCCATTACCTGTCAGCATGTCAAGAGTCAGCACCGTCTTTCCATTGGAAGGACAACACTACTTCTTCAAGACTGCATGGAAATCCACTACTTCTGTGTGCATTGTCTTTTACTGCTCAGACTTTGAGAAAAGAAACGGCAGTTTCACTGTGATGAACAATGTGGACTGTCTTTATGGACTGTGAGACAATTTTAGCTTTTGACCAACATAATATCAATAAGTGTGTGCATTTGATTTCTTTGTTATTGTAATTATGAAAAATTTTTTCAAATCTGTATTGGCCACTGCCCCATCCAATTTGTAAAAATTTTTGTGGGGAGCATGGGGGCTATGTAAGTAGGCTGTTTATGTTTTCTCTATGTAAGTAGGCTGTTTATGTTTTCTCTATGTAAGTAGGCTGTTTATGTTTTCTTATTGGCAACGTTACGTAGCGCTCAATATGAAAATCACTGGCTGTGCTGTGTGCAGTCTGTGGCTGCTTTGCATTGTTGTAATACTCGCCATTGTAGTGTTAGGCAGCTGGCTGTGAACAGCGCGTAGCGTTGCGCAGTTGGAGGTGAGCCGCCAGCAGTGGTGAATGTGGGGAGAGAGATGGCGGAGATTTGTAATTTGTCATGAATTGATATATATATTATGACTTGTGATGATATTAAGGTAAATACATTGTTTGTTCTCTATTAATATCTTTCATTTGCTAACTATCCCTATCAGTAGTTAGTGCCTTCCATAGTTTGAATCTTTTATTTAGCTGGCAGTAGTGGCGCTCGCTGTATTGCAGTAGCTTGGGCAGCGAAGATTTTTGTGAGGTAAGTGATTTGTGAAAGGTATAGTTTAATGTTTGTCAGGGCCATTCTTTAGTAGGGAGTTTTGAAAGTCAGATTGCGTTGCGCTAAAAATATTGTGTGTCAGGTTAAGCACAGTCATGCATAAATAGTACAAAAGGGGACGTTTCAGAATGACAAGTTATGAGAACCAGAGTTGATTATCTTGGGTAGCCTATGACATCCCACATCATTCAGCCAGGTACTGGCCCCATTTGTCGATGACAATTCCATTCTGCTAACGCTCGTTCTCTTCGGAGTTTCCAGACACCGATCAGATCACTATTATCGGGACTCTGAAAAGCCGACTTGGTGCCACACATGTGTCTCATGTTGCCATTGGGTGTTTCACTGTCGGGGCACCTCTGTTTGCCAGCACATCAATGGGAGCCGTACAATGATCATCGTGCTGACAGGCTGTCGTGCTTTAGACGTCGAAGAACTGGACGAAGGGGGATATTTCTTGACACAAAAGTGCGTGACGTAATGACATGATCCTCCACAACTGAGCAATCAATGTGTGTGTCCTCTCGGGCGCTAGTCGCAGGGGGCCATTGAGATTCTGTGTCGCGTTGAGTGTGCCTCTCCTGAAACCACCGATTCGGAACTCGCGTGACCCTCTTGAGATTCCGACTTACGCGAGCAGCGATATCGCGGACCGATAAACAACGGTTTCTATAGACCACGATCTTGTCGCTACTGAACTCCGACACGTATTGGTAATCGTTTTTCCTTCCATCACGAGGTATTACATTGTCTACTCACAAATAAAGTTCAAAATGTTATTTCTGAATACGAATCCGGCAACATAAACTTGTTTATAAGCGAAGTGTATAAGGCACTACTTCTACCCAATCTGTACTGTTTTGGTGAAATGCTAATCGTTCGAATATTCAAGCAAGTAGCCACTTCATACTAATTCGACGTTTGTTGTAAGCTGTCTTATTGTTGTTGCCAACGGCCTTGCCGCAGTGGTAACACCGGTTCCCGTAGTTAAACGCTTTCGGGCTTGGCTAGCCGTTTGGTCAGCCGAGCGCTGTTGGCAAGCGGGATGCACTCAGCCCTTGTGAGGCCATTGAGAAGCTACTTGACTGAGAAGTAGCGGCTCCGCCCACGAACACTATAATGGCCGGGACAACCGTGTGCTGACCACATGATTCTTCATACCCGCATCCAGCGACGCCTGAGTTGAGGATGACACGGCGGTCGGTCGGTACCGTTGAACGTTCAAGGCGTGCTCGAACGGAGTTTAGTTTCTTATTGTTATCATTCTAAATGCCAGCAATGTATAAATGAACTGGTTGATAAAGTGGGAAACTCTTTGCGGAGGATGATGTTCCATGTGGTGTGTCCCAGGACAAACGATCAATATTCAGAGATAAAGCAATGACAATTTGAAGCAAAAAGCTTAATATGGACATATGTCCTATTGCGAATTGTTTCAGAACTAAATTGCATTTAATCCACATTATTATAGATTTTTCTGTGCTCTTCTATACATTGCCATGTTTAAACATGTACAACACTTAGCAATCATCACAATATTTATTTTACAAAGCATCATTTGAAAAATACGTATTTTTAACATATTAACCTCTAAGCATAACCGTACACGTCACATTACAGCTGTTTCACGGTTCACAATAAATGCATTGCATTTGTGCACCCTTTGGAGAATATGCTGTGTTGCTCGTCTGAGTGCCCCTGCACGTTTTACAATGAGGGCAGCAGCATCCATGATGCATCCAAGAAACTCATCTCACGTATTCAACTTTGGTTTGTACACCTCAGGCTTCATCCACCGCCATATCAAAAATTTAATGGCGTGAGGTCTGGCGATCTTGGTACACTTATGGTATATCATGCTGGACGTGCGTAAGGAATGTGCTCAAGGTGTTCTACAAAACGACTTTTCCAAGCAAATGGCTCTAAGAACTATGGGACTTAACACATGCATACCCGAGCATACCCGAGGCAGGATTCGAACCTGCGACCGTAGCAGCCGCGTGGTTCCGGACTGAATCGCCTAGAACCGCAGAACCGCTCGTCCACAGTGGCCGGCTACGCCTTTAAAAAAAAAAAAAACTTGGAAATTTAATCCACTGTAAACTGTGGCTTTTACTGCGACATCGATGACTGTTACGTGTGTTGTTGATTCCATTCCGTGTAAACAGTTTCATCAGTGAATAGTATTAACGGAAGCAAGCGACTATTGTTATTTAACCAGTGGCGAAGTCGTGCGACATTGTCGCCAATGTGAAGATTTTAGAGAGGCCTTATATGAAATGGGTAGACGTCTACCACATGTAATGTTTGCTATACGCGTATTTGTCGGACAATGATACGTGCAGAAAGGCACTGTGTGCTGGTAGCAGCATTACGCTGCACCATTTCACCAACTATACGTTCAGAAGAAAAATGAGAACTTGGAAGAATGCTTGTTTCACACACTGTTCTGGAAAATATGGTAAACACTTTGCGATCAGAAATTTTACCTGTCGGAAAGCGACGATGGTATTCTACGACAACGGCAAGAGCATTACCATCTAAAAAGCCGCGCGTATTCTTCATTATTGAAGATGTGTGGCATTTTAGCCAGCGCATGTACAAACCCAGTTAATCGGTGCTTCTTTTTGGTACACTTTTAGTCCCTTGCACTACTTCACTCACCATGGACAACTGCGCGTTCAGCGGGATAGTTTAATGGCAGAAAGACATTCCAAACAAACGGGCTAAAAGCAACGAGGTAAGTAGGGCTAAAATAAACCGTCAGTGAAGTCGGGCGGGTAAGACACATATGTACGCAAAAATGGCTCTGAGCACTATGGGACTCAACTGCTGTGGTCATAAAACCCCTAGAACTTAGAACTACTTAAACCTAACTAACCTAAGGACAGCACACAACACCCAGCCATCACGAGGTAGAGAAAATCCCTGACCCCGCCGGGAATCGAACCCGGGAACCCGGGCGTGGGAAGCGAGAACGCTACCGCACGACCACGAGATGCGGGCCATATGTACGCAGCACTAGCCCAAAACCAAATGTATATTAAATGTGTTCTATCTCTGAAGCTATTCGAAATAGGTCATTGAACCGTGATTTATTTTCAAAGAATATTCTTAAGAATTTATTTTATTTACTAGCGATTCATCAAGAACATTAACACATTTAATCACACTATGTAAGTATGGAAGTAGTTGCGAGGGAATAACTGATGAAATCATAGCCAAATTCCTTTTAACAAATGGGAATTTTATTCACTTAAATAGTGCCTAAAAACATTTTTTAGAAAACAGATTTAAAATTATAATCAGAAAGCACTCTCTAAATATCAAAGTTACAATTTATTCAGAGGCAGAAAGAAACAAGTTTTGACTCTATGAGCTTTCGGGCAGAGAACCTTGCTGCTCCCTTTTGACACGGCCGTAGTTACGACCGCTCACGGCAGCCTCTGAAAGACTACACTGGTGCAAATCTGCAACACACCAGATAACCTTAAACTAAGAGTTTTAACAATTTACACAAGCACACAAACTATGCACCCCCCATAGGAGGGATGGAAAAGGTACAAAATACCAACAATTAAAATATTAATCTTGTCACCGAAGGTGCAACTTGATTTTAACTTCTAAGAAAAGTCTTACAGTGAAAGGGTGGCAACTTTATACACTAAAATAATCATTTAAATAAAAGCCCATGAAATGCAATCTTATATAAAATTCTACAAGGTTGGCCAAACAATAGTTAAGATGCTCTACAGTACACAGATACCGCCTCGCAAGATCATAGGCAATAATATCAAAGTTTCCAAAGATCAAAACATATTTCAGGTATTAGGCCGTTACAATCCAAGCAATAAATTCGTTAACCCACCAAATCCGACAAACATGACAAGGCAGCTACTAACGTACGGTAGATTGATAGGGAGATTACCGAACAACCCGAACCGCTGGTTGCTCTGACCCGCCCCTACTCCACAAGGGAAAAACGGACCACCCAATTTATAAACAACCACATTCCCGCGGGTGGGCAAACGGAGAAGAATGGTGTGACGTCCCCAAAGCAAAACGGCTGGTGACCTCACCAAGAAAACAAGTAGAATTTAACAAGAATAGATCAAACAACATATCACCAATCACTTAACTTATAATAAACTGCGATTTCTCGAGAAGACCTGGCGCAGCACCCCCAAATCGCTCTCCCGAACCGTCAGCTGCCAGCACTTCAACGGACGCAGGAAGGCGCGCCGATCTCCCGTCTCATGGCGTCGCAGCTCGCACCGGCCGGACTGATGTCGTGGGTTGACTCCTGTTGCTCTCGTGTCGACCGCGAAGTCACTATCCCTCGCTATACGCCGCGGCCCACTGGACTCACGTGGCGACGTCACATGCGTCGACACTCATGACGGACAAGTCATCTTGTGTCTCAGTCCGCGATCGACCAACCAATCGGTCCACACGCCAATGACCATTGCCTGGGCAAACTCGAGTAGACTGGCGGCCTAACGCACAGACTCAGATGCAGGACCTAAGCCCCGACCGGGCGACCACTCGCTGAGTTCTCTTACTGGCGGAGTGGATAGACTCTCATTTTGCTGGCTTTAAAGGTTGATCCGAACGACAGACAGACACTAACTGCCTAACAAACGCGGACGAGAGACAGACTAGCAAGCTGAGGACGAGAAACTGACCCAGACTGACCCACTGGCGAACTCATAGCGCCCCTGAAATGCAAGTGAACAGGCTACCTTTCCCCTTTCCCACCAGAGGGAGACACCAAAGCTGCGATTGCCACAGCGGCGCCACCGCCAGAAACGGAGGGCGACTGCTTCACACTAGGCGCTGCGGCGCGCTCTTCAAAACAGCAATTTTTACCATGGCTCAGTCGTATGACGTTTTCGCCTGTAATGAGCATTCCTTCATATCCCTGAATATTTACCATTTCTTCTGGAACACCCTGTGTAGGCAAGTTGAATTCCCAAACTACTGTAGCGTATTGCTGGGAGAACTATACACTGTCGACAATTGGTGCGAAGACTAACAAATGATCTTCAACACCAATAAATGTATCATATAGCTCATAAAAACACCGAAAGACGCATTAGCATTCCTACTTTTTGATAACACTATTTACGGGAAACCAGTACAAATAAGGAAGGAAGGAAGATTTGGTTTTAACGTTCCATTAAGGACGAGGTATTAGTGACGGAGTACAAGCTCGGATTATGGAAAAAAGGGATGGAAATTAGCTCCGCCTTTTCAAAAGAACAATCCCGTCATTTGCCTTAACGATTTAGGGAAGAAATGAAAAACCTAAATCTGGATGGCTGGAAGGGGACTGGAATTGTCTTCCTCCAGAATTCGGGTCCAGTGTCTTACCACTCGGTTCGTACGAGTAAACTTACCAGAGCCAATCACAACCGTCTTGAAGCTGTCTCTTCTGGGCATGCGCAGCTACGTGATAGTGATCGTCGTGATTCCTTTGCGTTACTGGAACGCACATTTAGCGTGTTTCGTTGTTTGGCCTCGTATAGCGTTAGTAGAGGCCTGTGCCCTCTCTGCGTTGCTGACATGTTCCTGATTTAAATAATGAAACAGTGGACCAGGTATGCATTTTGATAGGGAGTGGCTGAAATTTGTATCAGGAACCCGAAATCCCCGATTCTTTAAATAATCGAACTGCATGTACAAAACTTCGGTTGCACCACCTCAGTTTTCCCTGAACTATGTGTCGTACAATGATATAATATTGTAGGCAAATTCAGTGATATATGTGGATACTCTCTACTGCGAATAGCATTAGTAGTAAATAAACTATAAATTAAAACATCGTGACAGACGCAGAAGTTCCACTGCTTCTACAACAAAATTATAGTAAGTGAATTTCTTTTCCTTACATAATTTTGTGGAAGGACGTCAGCGAGAAGAAGTCTCAAAAACATTTGAAATTGTCTGTAAATTTTGTAGGATGCTACGAAGGGCTGTTGTTCTCAAGTACTGGGTGAATGTAGTCTGGGTAATTTTTGGGCCTTGACTTACACTAATTCAAGACATATACAGTACCGTATTTTAAATTTTTTGATTCGGCCAATATATGAAACACTTACAATCAAGAATTCGTTGTCCCTGGAAGCCGTTAGATAGGCAGCCAGATTGACTGTGTTAGTCTTTCAGTAATACAGATTAATCGTCCGTTGGGACCCTTAAGGTAGCATTAACGAATGAGATGGATGAGATCCAAAGAAGAGCGGCGCGTTTCGTTACGGGTTCGTCTGGAAAAGCACAGAATACTATGGAGGTACTCGTCAAATTCCAGTAGTAGACGCTACAAGAGAGGTATTATGTTTCATAGAGAGATGGCCTGTTAAAATTAAGAGATCTGAGGTTCCAAGAGCAGTCAAGGAACGTATTATTTTTGCCCAGGTATTATATTGTTGTTGTGTGGCCTCCTGTGCAGAGACTGATTTAATGCAACTGTCCATGCTTATCTTTCTGCCCAAGCCTCTTCATCTCTGCATAAATACAGTTTCATTATTCCATTTCAACCTGCTTACTGTATTCAAACCTTTCTCTCCCTTTACAATTTTTACCTTCCCCACTTATTTCCATTGTCGAACTGCCAGTGCGTTGACATCTCGTGATTTGTCGTATCAATCAATTTCTCTTTTTCGTCAAGCTGTGCCATAACTTCATTTTTTCCCCCAGTTCGATTCAGTACCTTCTCATTTGTTATTCGATCCTCAGCATTCTTCAGTACCTCCCCAGAGCTTCTATTGTGTTCCTGTCTGAACTGCTTATTGTTCACGTCTCACTTCCATAAAAAGCTGCGTTCCAGACAAATACCTTCAGAAAAGTCTTCCTTACAACTGAAATGCTATCAGATGTTAATAAACTCTCTTTTTTCCAGAAATGTTTTTCTTTCTGTTGCCAATTTGCTTTTTATATCCTCTCTTCTTCGGCCATCGCCAGTTATTTTGCAACCAGAACAGCAAAACTCATTTACTAATTTTAATGTCCCGTTTCCTAATCCTCTCAAGATCGCGCGATTCCGCTCCACTCCATTAACGTTGTTTTACGCTTGCTCATGTTCCTCTTATAATCTTGGTTCAAGCCGCTGTCCATTCCCTTCAGCTGCGCTTCCAAGTCCTTTACTGTCTTTGACAGAATTAGAATGTCATCGGCAAACCTCAATGCTTTTATTTCTTCCCTCTGAACTTTAATTCTGTTTCCAAATTTTTTCTTGCCTTCCTTCACTGCTTGCTCAGTGTACAGCTTGAATAACGTTGGAGATAGGCTGCAATCCTGTTTCACTCCCTTTTCAACTAATGCTTCCCTTTACGTCCATCGACTCATACACTGGTCAGGCAGAACATTATGACCATCTACCTAATCGCCCCACCTTCGGCACGGATAACAGCGGCGACGCGTCATCGCATGGAAACTATGAGGCTACAGGTCGCTGGAGGGGACTCGCACTACATCTGCACACACAGTCACCTAATTCCCGTAAATCATGGGGAGGGGGCCGATGAGCTCTGACGCCATGTTCAATCACATTCCAGATGTGTTCGATCGGGTTCATACCTGGAAAGTTGTGGGGCGAGTACATCAATGGGACTCACTACTTGCCGCATTATCTTGTTAAAAAATGGCACTGCCGCCAGGAAACATGCTCGTCACGAAGGGGTGTAAGTGATCTGTAACCAGTGTACGGTAGTCCCTGGCCATCATAGTGCCTTGCACGAGCCCCACTGGACCCATGGATGCTCACGTGGATGTTCCACATAGATACCCCGCCAGCTTGTCTCCGTCCTGCTGTATAGGTGTCAAGGAGCTGTTGGCCTGGAAGACGACAAATTGGCGCCCTCCCATCGCTATGATGAAGAAGGTATCGGGATTCATCAGACCATGAACGCACTGTCACTGCGCCAACGTCCAATGCCGATGGTCAGGTGGCCATTTCAGTCGTAGTTACCGATGACGTAGTGTTAACATTGGGACTTGCATCGGTAGTCGGCTGCGAGGGAACATCGTTGGAGAGTTCGGTGCACTGTGTTCAGACACACTTGTACTCTGCCCATCTGCCCAGCATTAAAGTCTGATGTTAGTCCCACCACAGTTCGCCGCCTATCCGTTTCCTCCAATCTGCCCGACCTACGACGTCCGACATCTGTAATAAGGGGTGGCAGCCCAACCCCACGATGTATGGACATTGGTTTCGTCGCTTGTTGGAAACACTCACCACAGCGTTCCAGAAACACCCGACAAGTCGCGCCGAGCCTCTGGGCCATCACAATGTGTTTTCCGTCAAACTCCGATAAATCGCGTGTCTTCCCCATTCTACACATGGACAGCACGCTCACTGGTACTATATGCACCGTGCGTGTGCTGAGTAGCAGTCATTCCTCGCCATGTGATGCTGCTATCGCCTGGACGGGTTTACATCGATAGTAGGTCGGTGGTAATAAGGTTCTGGCTGATCAGTGTATGTGCAGTCTGGCCTCTGTACAAGTTGTAAATAAAATTTCACTTGTTGTAGTTTGTCCCTGCTACCTCAATAATTTCAAAGAATTTAGTCCAGTAAACACTGTCTAAAACTTTCTCTAAATCTGCAAGTGCTATAAACATAGGTTTGCCTTCCTTCAGTCTATCTTCTAGGATAAATTTAGGGTCATTATTGCCTCGAGTGTCCCAAAATTTCTCCGCAACCCAGACTGATGGTCCTAGAGCTCGGATTCTACAGACATTTTTTTTCTTCTGTAAATAATTCGAAGCAATATTTTCCAACCGTGACTTCTAACATACACTTCGCGAAAAGACCATTTCGGGAAAATCAAAGAAATTAGAGAGGCTTTCTGATAGGTGTTCATCTCAACACAAATTCCTCTAATGAAATAAGAAAGGGGAAAAAAGTGGTAGTGATATCAGAGCTACCCTCCACCACAGACAGTAATGTGGCTTATATAACGGTAGATGTAGAGTCACCGACCACCTTACAGAGGCGGGTGTATGACAGTTTGCCGACGATTATTCTTATAGTAATCTGATGTAATGCCTTTTTCTCTCTGTTACGATTATATCTCCTGGCTCAGTTGCTTTGCACGACTGCTTGGACTACCCTCGCACGCCGCCCATCTCAATCCATATTCCCATTCACGCCTCAGTCCACTTGGTATTCCCCATAAACTCGAACAGCACTGCAGAGGCTCCCCAACTGTATTGGAATAGCACCTCTACTGGAATAGCACATCAACAAAACAGGGAATCCTGTCACAAACCAAGGCATAAGTGCTTCAACCACATTAAACCATATGGTTCCAGAGACCTTTCCAAGTCTCTAACATCTATGACGTACATGTGCTGTTAGATTTTAGGGGGAATAAAAAGTGGACTGAGGCGTGGATGAAAATTTGGATTGATTAGGGAGGCGTGTTGTGGTAGTCCGTATAGTCTTGCCAAGCCACTGTGCAGGGTGGCGTATTGGTTGTCGTATCTGCCAAGTGAACACCACCTCGTTTCGTCCGTGATACAACTAAAACAAAAACAAAAAAGTGAGCAGCAGACATGGGTTCGAATCCCGACCTCGGTACAAATTTTCAGTGTCGCTGCAGTCTCCATAGAAACTTCATAGATGTTTGAGACTTGAAATGGTCTCCGGAACCATATACTTTCATTTGATTTTATCTGTTTCCTTCCGTAAAAGAGTTAACACAACTCTCTCTGCACGTGATTCTGTTCGAAATTTCTTCGGTTTTCGCACTGAAAAATGGCGCCATTCCTTGTACCCGGTTGGACACCAGAATATCCAAAAGACGATCCCATCAGATGAGTCAAAATGTCTATCGTATAGAAAAATTTGACGCGGCCTAACTATCTAGAAGATTTTACCTTTAGTAGACTATTGTTTATTTCCTATTAACAAGAGTAGCAAGGCAACCCACCACCTACTCGGTCAAAGCACTTCAGTGTGGTACCCACCTCGTCGCCACCGTGAGGTTCAAAAATGGCTCTGAGCACTATGGGACTTAACTTCTGAGGTCATCAGTCCTCCAGAACTTAGAACTACTTAAACCTAACTAACCTAAGGACATCACACACATCCATGCCCGAGGCAGGATTCGAACCTGCGACCGTAGCGGTCACGCGGTTCCAGACTGTAGCGCCTAGAACCGCTCGGCCACCTCGGCCGGCGCCACCGTGATTTATTTGAAGGACACCGTCTTTACGCTAGTGACTGCAGTAAGTTTTTATTACACATTATTGCAATTTCGGCCTTAGGCCATTATCAAGTGCTGATATTACGGCTTTACGCCATGTCAACTTAATGTAAGCTGACATGGCTTAAAGCCGTACTATCAGCACTTGATAACGGCCTAAGGCCGAAATTGCAATAGTGTGTTATAAAAACTTATAACAGTAACTGTCGTAAAGATGATGTCCTTCAAAAAGTTTTGTATGACTGAGAGTCCCAGCTACAACAAATTTAAGATAGCGATGTTGATGTTAGATACACTCTGAGAGAGAGCCTGAGGAATAATGCTCAGGTTATGACCGACAAAAGCGTTCCTTTCTTCAGTACTTCTTCACTGACAGAAGGATGTCTCTCTCAATGGAAACGTGTGTACCGTCCGCAACATTTGTCATACTCGACAGGACTTGATGTTAGATACACTCTGAGAGAGAGCCTGAGGAATAATGCTCAGGTTATGACCGACAAAAGCGTTCCTTTCTTCAGTACTTCTTCACTGACAGAAGGATGTCTCTCTCAATGGAAACGTGTGTACCGTCCGCAACATTTGTCATACTCGACAGGAGACCCACTGCGTGATTTTCCTTCATCAACGTTATTAACCGCTTGTCCGCTTTCCGTCTGCTGTGCCGTTAGAAACGTTTGCTGGATTTAATGGACGGTATAAACGCTGTAATACAGAAACACGCAGCCGTCCATTCCACTGTGCATCTTCACATCAATAAAACTTATTTGATGGTCCGTAAAGAGAGGGAAGATGGCATTTCGGTAGTCCGGCGTATGATTGATGAGTCTTGGGAATGTTGCTCCAGTCATCTGTCAGGCTGTCACGTACCAACCATCATTCTTCTTCTTCGTTAAAGTCTGGATTAATGCATCGCTTACTTTGTCTCTGTTAACTTACAGCTCTTCCAGATGCCGACAAATATGACAGGTTGCCCTCAGTTAAATTTAATTACAATTGTTTTGTTGTTACTTATTCAGGTGTTCGACTATTATAGATACAGCGAAAGGGTCTTGTAAAGGACAATGAAACAAGGAAATAATCCCATTAAACATATTTCCAAAAACTAATAGTTTCTCCGATATGATGTATTACGACTGACTACACGAACACCTTGTAACAGAGTCCTAAACCGCAGATAAACACTTGAGCACAAATAAATTACAAGCTTTTCACATGACCACCGTTCAAGTTCGGGCGCAGCTCAGCACGTCTCCTCGTCGACGCTTGCACGCGTTAAAAAATCCCAGGAGACATCCGAATGCATTGACAACACTCCACAATGCGTTCCTGGAGTTCATAGACACTGCCAACAGGGTTGGAATACACCAAAACTTTTAAATATACCCCACAAAAAAAAGAATCAAAGGGGTTGAAGCCGAGGGACCTAGCAGGTTCTAGCAATGGCGAGCCTATAAAGTGATAGCCGAGATGCTAATCCTATTTACCAGCACTCCGGTATCTGGAATGCTGATAAAATCAGATGAAAGCAGCTTATCACTTTGTAATTTACGCCTCATTCGAGGTGTTTCGAAATAAATATAGCCTTAGGTATTAACAGCGTTATAGCATTCGCGTGACTGCGCTTGTGCATACGTCCTATCGAGGAAACCATTGGTTCCCGTATCTACGTTTTTTTACGATCATTTTGTTGTTTATTGTCCTCTACCCGAAAGCCAAATATTCCGAATATTCCCTTGTGATAGCATCAGCGATCCCCGAACTAAAAGTAGTACTAAGTTTGCAAATACTATTTCACAAATGTAACATTCGGGAAACCACCATAAACGCTGTAAATTAGAATTAAGACCAAGAAACAAAAGATGCTTCCTACATCATGAACGCTGGTACTGCATATTATATACAATGCGGTGTCCGCCCCGATGGCTGAGTGGTGTTATTCGTTTGTACGCTCCAAATGACTTTCTGTGAAGAGTTTGAACGGTTGTGAATCAATTGACAGGAACTGCAATTTTAGTTAAGAGAGTCAATTATATTTTTTGGTAATTCTCTTTAACACGTTTGCGTTTGAGTTCTATGTCGCTGTCTGGACTGAAGATGCTATTGTCAGTTTAAAATTTTTGTTATGTTTTATAAGCTTAAAAATGGCACTAGTATATTGAACTGTGTTCTTCAGTCTATTGTACGATAAAATTTGTGTTGCAACAGTTCCAGTACTTCATTATTTTGTTTTTGTGCTTATGTGCTTCTATGATTGTTTAATTAAAAAAAAGTGGTCAGCGTGACGGGCCCGGGTTCGATTCCCTGCTGGGTCGGGGATTTTCTCCGCTCAGGGACTGGGTGTTGTGCTGTTTTCATCAACAATTTATCCCCATCCGGCGCGCAGGTCGCCCAATGTGGCCTCGAATGTAGTAAGACCTGCACCAAGGCGGCCGGACCTGCCCCGCAAGGGGCTTCCCGGCCAATGACGCCAAACGCTCATTTCATTTTCATTTCATGTACAATGCGGTATAAGAAAGTGTCACTGCTAAGCATACTTATATTCAAACGTAATTTCAAAATTTCTAATTTTTATAAAAACTCCTTACCAAAAATGAAATTTTTATTGTAGCGTCTGGAATACGTTACAGAATTTCTGGTAGTATAATACAGTTAAGACGTCAGTTTCTTGGAGATTCCCGGTAGCACTGATGTAACATTCTTGTGTACACCAAATTTCTATCTTCTACCATATTTTTGAAATATTCTTTACAGTTACTGCAAGGGCATAAACCGAGACCGTGACGCAGCGGTAATACACTGGACTAATATGCAAGAGGACAGAAGTTCAAATCCTTTTACCGCCACACAGATTTGGAATTTCTAGGATTCTCCTAAATAGCCGGCCGGTGTGGCTGTGCGGTTCTAGGCGCTTCAGTCTGGAACCTCGTAACCGCTACGGTCGCAGGTTCGAATCCTGCCTCGGGCATGGATGTGTGTGATGTCCTTAGGTTAGTTAGGTTTAAGTAGTTCTAGGTTCTAGGGGACTGATGACCACAGATGTTGAGTCCCATAGTGCTCAGAGCCATTTGAACCATTCTCCTAAATATCTTAAGGCAGGGATGGTTCCTTTTAAAGATGTGACCGTACATCGAAACCTAGATGGCAGAATTTGCATGCCTTACTTTCTGAGGCATCAAGGGATCACCAATTTAGTATTGGAGGGCAGCGTGGAGGGTAAAAATTGTGGAGGGAGACCAAGAGATGAATTCACTAAGGAGGATGTGGGTTGCGGTAGGTACTGGGAGATGAAGAAGCTTGCACGGGATAGAGTAGCATGGAGAGCTGCATCAAACCAGTCTCAGGACTGAAGACCACAACAACAACAACTTGAGTTTAGCACCACAGACTCCCTTCTTCGTTCAAGAAATTGAGAGAACGCTATACGTGGCGCTTTGTTCTTGATGATCTCTCAGAAATCGAAACTTGCAGTTAGTACGGTTCGTGGTTGCAGCTTTCATGAAATTTTCATAATGCATTTAGTGCTGTTAATCGCAACATATTAATAAAAGGCTGTTATTTTCAGTAATCTTCATTGTTTATTTCTTGTTTCTTGCTCTACAAATGTATCAAATACATTCAAGTTTCAACATGGACGCTAATATTCCAGTGTTCCAACAGATCTATAAACCCGCGTCAACGGGCTAGGACCATTTGTCAAAAATATTGTAACAGACAGTAGAATCGTTGGAGCTGAGCGTTAGACTAAGTAACATCATCGTTGAAAGAGAGTCGTGGAAAGAGAATAGAATGTATAAGATTTGCTGATGACATGGTATTAGTGGCAGAAAGTGAGCCGACAGTGAATAACATGCTGAAAGATTTAACTGTGCAGCTGGTCCCGGCGGAGGCTCGAATCCTCCCTCGGGCATGGGCGTGTGTGTTTGTCCTTAGGATAATTTAGGTTAAGTAGTGTGTAAGCTTAGGGACTGATGACCTTAGCATTTAAGTCCCACAAGATTTCACACACATTTTAACATTTTTTTGAAAGATCTGAATGAAGCTTGAGTGGAATATGCGATGCAAATAAACTCAGCAACAATAAAGAGTATGGTCATCAGTACAAGATGCAGACTGTCCAATATTAAAACAGGGCAATCTACCATTAGCCAAGTAAGCGCATTTAAATATCTTGGAAGCACAATAACTGAAGGAGGTGAAAACTCGAATTGCCATAGCGAAGGAGGCATTCAACAGAAAGAGGAGACTCTTATGTGGCAAATTAGATAAAGGTCTAAGGAAAAGGCTTGGCAAATGTTTTGTCTGGAGTGTGGCACTATATGGGGCAGAAACATGAACGCTGAGACGAGAGGGTGAAAAAAGGTTAGAAGCATTTGAGATGTGGATGTGGAGGAGAATGGAGAGAATAAGCTGGATGGAAAGAGTGAGTAATGAAAGAGTATTGGAAAAGGGTTGGTGAGAGAAGATGTCTGCTGAAGGTTGTAAGAGGAAGGAAAAAGAACTGGTTGGGACATTCACTGAGAAGGGAGTGCTTGCTAGCAGATGCTTTGGAAGGACTGGTTTGTGGGGGAAGACAGAGAGGAAGAAGGAGATACGATAGACGACATAAAGGGAAGAGGAAATTATGCAGACCTAAAGAGGATGGCAGAAGACCACACAGCTTGGAGAACTACCATGTGAAAACCTACCTTTTGGCAGAACACTGATGATGATGATCGTTTACAGGTGATGGCAGCGGCTTTCAGTGTGCAACTGTACCTAGGGGACGATGGATGCGCCAGCTTGTGATATTTTATGTTTTATGGTTTGAGTTAACAGTGCACGTGCTCAACTTGTTCAAGTTGCGTGGAGTATAATGACATAAAAAATAATTTTTTTAAGGTGGGTTGTAACTCAGGAAGTCTGTAATACTTATATGTCTGTCGTATACCGACTGTTTCATCTGGTTTCCTGGTTTTTAGCACTTGAAAATGGGCTAATGTTGTCCCGAAACATGTGGCAATAATCATATGATTGACAGCTGGGCTAAATATCTTCAATATCACTTAAATAACAGTTGTATGATGGCTTCACATCAGTTATCTTCATAGGGTGGTCGACTTCTTGGTTTTTTACACAAGACATGGTCACGGTCAAATGAATCAAATATTAGTCACAACGTGCTTCTCATGATTCTATCCTTTGATAGAATGGTTGCAGTTACAATATATCGGAAGCCTTTCTTCCCTTTATCAAAACGCGAGAATACAAACTGAACATTATAAAATTTTATAAGCACAAATACCAAAATGGTATGTTATTCTTTGACATGCTCAACAGGGGGAGATATGCAATCTGTTGATTTAGAACATATGTGGATAAGAAGCCAAAGTCAAGATCGCAAATTTTCGTTGGTGATTATCAGTTTCGGCTCATTACCGAGCTACCTTCAGATCAGTCTAAAATGTTGCTCATTGTATGCCACTCATTGCACATCGTCGTATTTTTAGACGATTTCTAATGTGTGTCACACACCGAACAACATTTTAGGTTGTACATATGTGCGACGAAATGTGCATTGTAACAAAATTTGATTAGTGATGAACGTTGTCAGTTTACATAACCAACTAAGATTTTCACTGCAGTATTTTTTATTTAACTGGAGCGACTTAGCTCCACAAAGTCTCTGCATGTCAGTCTTTCCACAGACGGTTGCGGGGCCTCGGCCGTTCAGAACAGAATGTCAAATCAAACACCTTTCAGCCGTCTAAATTGTTATTTTACTGGGCAATAAGTTTCGGCGATATATTACGTCATCTTCAGTCCCCCTGACAGGCGTGTAAGAGGATTCCCACTTGTGGTCCAGTCAAAATAGGAGGCAGCATTCAATGCGTTGTATTCGTAGATTTTTGAGACAGTGATCACTTCAAACATCACCTGCTGACCTGTTTGAAGTGATCGATGTCTCAAAAATCTACGAATACCAGGTGTGGTGTGCGTACTGTAAGACCTTCGGTACACACACCATCAGATTATTTGACTTGTCGCTCTAACGAAGTAGGCGAGTGTCAGCAATATGTCTTGTGGTCTTATTGTGGCGTGTTTATCTTCTGCCGTTAGGTCAGACGATATAAATGCCACTTGACGCTTAGTGTAGCAGATTGATGTTGACCAACATTAAACAGAACTTGGTTAATTTTCACACACATTTATTAAAATAATAAAAAGCATAGAAATTACTTAACTTGATTCTGGATGCTGTTTACAATTGACAATCTGGAGTTCCTTTGGCCTTGGCACGTTAATCTTATTCTCACATATCTCTGATACTTGACAAAGTGTCTATACATTTCTCTTCATAGCTATGTACAGGAATATGATAATCTTATTAGGTGCAGACTGAAACTTGAAAACAGACTAATGCAGACTAACGCAGACTAATGCAGACGGGTACAGAGTGGTGCAGACAAATGCAGACTAATGCAGACTGACTAATCGGAGGTCTGTACACTCGTTATAATACCTCGAGCGTTCAGGTATCACTGCGCGAGTGTGATCCGCTAGGAGAAAAGATTCTACGTTAGCAGCAATCTCATTGGCTGCGTTACATATTAATACGCGGATCGGCGGAAGCAGAATTTGGTCCGTCTCTAAGACAGCGCCATCTCGTGGTGCGGAGTCGAAACTGGTTGCCCAATAAAATAATTTAGACAGCTGAAAGGTGTTTGATTTGACATTCTGAAGCTTCAAAAAATACGATGATGCGTAATGAGTGTCATACACTGAATTGCATTTCAGAATGATCTGAAGATGGCTCTGTAATGAACCAAAACCGGTAATCAATAAATTTCGATTTCCATACACACGTTTTAGGCTAATGTAGTAATATGTTGTTTATTTCTTGATCTGCGACTTTTATTTGTTCACATTTGAGAGTACAGAACGGTACTGCATTCTCAAATTGGTTCAAATGGCTCTGAGCACTATGGGACTCAACATCTTAGGTCATAAGTCCCCTAGAACTTAGAACTACTTAAACCTACCTAACCTAAGGACATCACACACATCCATGCCCGAGGCAGGATTCGAACCTGCGACCGTAGCAGTCGCGCGGTTACGGACTGAGCGCCTAGAACCGCTAGACCACCGCGGCCAGCTACTGCATTGTCCGGTACACGCAAAAGGTATTGTAGTACCCGATACTAGGACTAAAACAGTATTGTTGAATCCGATACACGGCCTGCTTCCCTGCGAAGGGCAAGCTGATTTCCTTTCCCATGCTTCCTCAGTAGGAAATTGTGCTGTAACGGTCACATCGTCGATGGAATGTCAGATCCCAATCTTGCTTTCTCCTTCTCGTGCAAGGGGATAAGCGCTCCGGCATTTCTCGGGCACTTGGCGACGCGGCGGCTGCGGTACCGCGAGCGTGCGTCGTGTCGTGGCCGTTGTCTGGGCGCGTGCGGGCGCCCGGCGAGAAAGCGGTCCGACCGTGACACGGATAGAGTCCGGCGCGAAGTGCTCTCGGCCCGGCTGCCAGGTGAAAGGGAAGACGGGCGCGTGCTTGCCGCTTATGCGGCGCTGGCTTTGTTTGCGCGGTGCCCCACGCCTCTGTAACGTCCTTTTGTGCGCCGCCTCGGACACAATGCTGCCGGCTGCCACAGCATAATCAGCTGCTGGGCGGCGCCTCCGGTAGCCGCGCGAGAAGTCGCCAACGGCCAGCAGCTGCGGAGCTATTCGCGATCGCCGTGAGCCGCGGGAGAGCGATTTAAGCTGTCAGCGCGCGGCTGCCGTTGCCGCTCCGCCGTCTGATGAAAACACCGTCTCCTACTCGCTTCACAGGACAATCTCTGGTAAATAAAAAGGGCTATACCGAAGTTTCGCATCTTGACGAAGTAAACTCCCACAATCCTGCAACAACCGAATACTATATACATAATACCGATTGTTTATGAAAGTATCGAAGAAAATTGTGATAGTTGTAAGGTGACATGGTCTCCAGACATTCATTTCTTACATATTCTGGCCTCACAATCGTATTCTGCACATCAAGACGCTTCATTCGAACCCAAACTCGATAAGGTGGAGTCAATTTTGTATGAATTGATGTAAGCGATATGCAAATCTAATAAGTAAATCGCAAGTGCGCACCGAGGTTGAAAAAGTCGAGGCTGGCGTACGCAACATGCTGGTCACAGGAATTTTCGTTCTAAAGAGCCAACCAGCCCACTGGGAGGCCTATCCCTTCAGAGGGGTGAGTCAATACACCTACTTTGGCCTGGAGCGACTGCCCAGAGAGAGGGCAGCTTTTTCCAGGGCAAAGGGATAACGACCCGCATGTTCAACTAAAAAGCAAATTCCGCTACATTGTCTGGGAGCACCCAAAAGATGCATTTCTGCATGGACCGACTGCATAGTTACTGAGTTCTCACATGACAGTATATGCCTAACGGAGATGCTACACCTTTCCGCATTGGTCGACTTAAACAAAACGTCATTCTCCCGTTTAAAAGCGCAACGCTGATTGGCGGAATATTTCTGATGCAAAGAGCCAGAGGAGTGAGGGAAGACAGCGAATGATATACCCTTGCAACTTTTTCAGAAAAGGGAGCTGTTCCGTTGTTCCTCTTGGAGCAGGAAAATGTAACGAGAGCGAGTGCGCTCGTACATGTACGCAAAGAGCGAGGAACAAGTCTCTCCTCAGTACTTCACTGGGAGACCACCTCTGTCGTTAGTGAATCGAAGTGATACTCTATATTGAGTCGCTCGCGATTAAGCGTTGTTCACTGTGTTGGCCGCCACAGTTATTGTGCGGTGTGAAAACAGACAGAGAACTAGTTAAATGCCCGCGAGCGAATATTGAGTGGCATCGTGGTGGACTGGTTATCTGACCAGTGTACCACGCCAGTAGTTAGACTAGGGGCAGATAGAGATAGGAGTCCTTGACTTCATCAAAGCGTAGGGAGAGTTTGATTGGCGAAGGTCAATCCAGATAGAAAGAGATAGTTGTGTTATTTGTCTGCAGCGAGCGACACAGGAAGCAGTCGTCGCAGATCACAGTATTGTGTGCTACAGCGTATGCAAGCCCCATCTGTCCTCCATAACAGTACACTCCATTACATTTCTCATGTGACGGCCTTGACCATACCTAGAAAATTTATTCCAGTTGTGTAGGCGCAGCTCTCAGCCATTCTGCCAAGTAAATAACATTCTTAAAGAAAAGGGAGAAAACAACCTTTCCATACTTTGTAAAATAATAGCATTCCTATCCATAAGAGGCAATCTACTGTTCCGAAAAGGACCCGGAAATTTATTATTTTATAAGAAAAAGTTTCACTTGATTTCTAAGAATTTTTTGCAATAAACAATATTTTTCGTTCATGTAATGTTTTTCTTACACTAACTAGCAATACTCCAGTACCCAAGTATTCCACTAGTTACGTAAGAATATAGAATATTTTTGTGTCTTTTCCTTACTGCGGACGACTCCAGAAGATATTTGTTGCTGAATGTTTTTCAAGCAGTCCTTGTTGGTACATTAGGAGCATCAGTCTGACTTCTGTAATAGTGTGAGGTGGAAACTGTTTCTAGCAGGAGCCAAAGGGTACTTGTTGGATCAATCCATTGTGCAACTTGACAAAATAAAACCCACACACTCACAGATAGTTCTATGACGAACACGTCAATTTTAGTTCACATATTTGTTTATGTGTACATCAATACTCCGAAAGCCACCATGTGGTATCCATACATAGAATAAAAAAATGGTTCAAATGGCTCTGAGCACTATGGGACTTAACATCTGAGGTCATCAGTCCCCCAGAACTTAGAACTACTTAAACCTAACTAACCTAAGGACATGACACACATCCATGTCCGAGGCAGGATTCGAACCTGCGACCGTAGCTGTCAAGCGGTTCCAGACTGAAGCGCCTAGAACCGCACGGCCACACCGGAAGGATGGAGGTTGCAGTAGTTACTCGGAGATATCATAGGACGTCCACTCCGAGCCGATACAACGAACAATAACCATCAAAATTAGATCAACAACAACAAAAATGATAGTAGAGCACAATGCCGCGAAAAGCAAAGGTCCTGAGGTCCAGTCTCGGCCCAGCACAACGTCTTAATCTGCCAGAAAGTTCCATATAGCACAGACTCCACTGCAGGCTGTAAATATCACTTACTGTCTGGAAGTCATCGACGTGGGCGTGAGAACCACCTACTTATCAAAGGGGTGGGGGTGGAAGTGAAAAAAGCAGTGTAGCGCGCGACGTACGAACAGCTACAATTTAGTCATCCAGTATTTGAGACAGAGCACTTGGTGCTTTGGAACAAACTTCACAAATAACTTCAAATCCTCACGAAACTTTTTCTCGCTGACAACCCACACAAAATGACGAAAGGAAAAAAGTTTATCGCTTACTACATTTTTGTAGTTCATGCAGTAAAACTGCCGCATGAAGCATGACGATTTTATTTATTACTTCTTTACTAGTGACTGTATTCGGGACACATTTTGCAGACAGCATTCACGTATGCTATTGAGTACACCAGAAAGACTACGTCATTGTACGACACATAGTTCAGGATGTACAACGTCATAAACACTGAGATGCAATAAAAACTGCTGCATCATGGAAGACGTTTAAATTTGTTATTTCGTTACTATCAACTCCATTTGCCACACTTTTCACAATCAGTATCCACATATTCAGCTAATAAAATATAATATGGTACGACACAGTTCAGGAGATATGACGTCATATCATTAGATATGACATCATAAACAGTGAGACGCGTGAAGAATTGCCGCATCATGCACGTCATTTTAATGTATTACTTCTTTACTACCAAATGCATTCACAACACATTTCGCGGGCAGCAACCACATATACTACTGGATATGCCTACATAAGTGTATATGACTGTGCGACACAAAGGCCAGGAGATGCGACGTCATAAACATTGAGCTGCATGAAAACGAAACAACAGGGCGAAATTTGCTAGAGATAGAGGTGAAATATGCCTCCAGATACATGTGCAACATGTTAAATAAATGCCAAATACATCTGACTTGCGTACGTGGGCAGAATTGCGAGCACAAATCTCATTTCGTACGGTTGGAACGATTTCATCCAAGTACGCATGTTAGTTCCTATATGGAAAGAAGTCCTGTGGGGGTAAAAGCCACCGGCTTCCTATTGGGGTGGGTGTGATAAATCGCAGTGAGCAGGCGGAGTAGGAGATGGTCAGAGAAGGGGTAGGAGGAGATGGATACAGACAGCGGGGAGGAGGGGAATCAGAGAAAGGAGGATGTGAAATAGAACAGAGAGAGGGGAGAGTAGGCCATGGACAGAGAAAGGAAAGAGGAAGAGATGGACAGAAACAGGAGGGGATGAACTGTGAGAGAAGGAACAGGATATGGACAGGAAGAGGGTGGGAGGAGGAGATGGACAGGGGGAGGGCGAGAAGGAGATTTACAGGGAGAGGGGGAGAAGAGAAGATAAAATTAGAGGGGGTGAGGAGGAGATGGACAGAGGTGGGAGGAGCAGATGGACAGAGAGAGGGTGTAGAAGAGATGGAGGGAAAGGGGTTAAGGAGGAGAACGACAGAGAGTGGGGAAGGAGAAGATGCACTAATAGAAAACTGAAATAAATACAAGGGTTGGAACTTTAATAGTGACAACTATTTACAGTTCGTACAAAATAGATACGTGTTTCAAAGTTTTACTGACCTTAAAGGAAGCCACCAGCATTGTGTATGACCCGTTGCCAGCGATGTGGAAGTCGTAGGATACTCTCAGCATTGCCAGTTGTGTCGACAGTTCGAGCGGCGCAGTCTATTGCCCGACGAATTTGTAGCAGCTCTGAAGCCAATGCCGTGAAGTGTTTCCTTCAGTTTAGAAATCGAGTTGAACTCACTAGGGCTTAAATCAGAGGAGGGCAGTAGGTGGTATAGCACTTAGCAGCCCCATCAGTCAAACAAATCAGTAACAGCTTGCACTGTAGGTGCTTGAGCATTGTCTTGCAAAATGATGGTCAGGTCCTGCAGAAAGTGTCATCACTTCTGTCTCTCAGCTGGTCGTAGGTTGTGTTCCAAAAATTAACAAACAGTGAATAGGAAGTGTGATTTCGGATGAGGAGAGAAGGGCACGACCTGAAAGAATGAAAACATATTGGGTCAACAAAAAGTAGTAGAACCTAGTTCATAACATTGACTAAAGTGGTCCAATGTAGGCCATAAAATAATTAAATAAATATAATCAGTGTTAGAGTCTTACAAAATTGTGGTATTGGTAGTGATGTTTCGAAAATAATTTGGCTTCGTGGCAAACAGAATCAAATCGTTTAGTTTTTACCCCTGGCTGGGAACCACAATGACTTAGTTGCTCGTATATCGTTCTATCCATCTTCGGAGTTTCGATTTATACGAGCTCTTCAACCTCTGTGTTGAAGTTCCCGACAGCACAATTCGCAGTCGTGTATGTTGGATGCGAGGGGAGAAGTGGGGGACAAGAGTAGGCAGTGGCCGACCAATCGAACAGCACAACAATGGATCGGCGCGAAGAGCGGCCGACCTTTAGTCAGGCATTCGCGCCGGCCAGTTAGCGCAGCCGCCGCCGCCAGAGCCGGTGTGTGGAATCCATTCTCGCCATATTGATCACGGCAATATATCCTCCGCCTTTCAGCTACCCGCCATCTGCCCAGCAGCCGTGCGCTGCCACCCGAACCAGGGCAACCTGCTCTTCACCTCGCACCACGCTCGACAGGCGATAGACACATATCCGCTTCATAAAATCCTACTGTACTTTAGATTGCTTCATGTTGTACTATTACGTAGAGGTCGTTCAAACTCAGTCGCACATTGTAAAGCAGCAAATTACACTGAAGAATCGAAGAAACTGGTATAGGTATGCGTATTCCAATACATAGATATGTAAACAGGCAGAATACGGCGCTGCGGTCGGCAATGCCTATATAAAATAAGAAGCGTCTTGCACAGTTCAAATGGTTCAAATGGCTCTGAGCACTATGGGACTTAACTTCTAAGGTCATCAGTCCCCTAGAACTTAGAACTACTTAAACCTAACTAACCTAAGGACAGCACACACATCCATGCCCGAGGCATGATTCGAAACAGCGACCGTAGTGGTTCCAGACTGCAGTGGTCTCGTGCAGTTGTTTGATCGCTTTCTGCTGCCACAACGACAGGTTATCAAGATTGACGTGAGTCTGAACGTGGTGTTACAGTCGGCGCACGAGCGATGGGACACAGCATCTCCGAGGTAGCGACGAAGTGGGGACTTCCCCGTATGACCATTTCACGAGTGTACTGTGAATATCAGGAGGCCGGTAAAACATTAAATCTCCGACATCGTTGGGACCAGAAAAAGATCCTGCAAGACCGGGACCAACGACGATTGAAGAGAATCGTTCAACGTGACACAAGTGCAACCCTTCCGAAAATTGCCGCAGATTTCAGTGCTGGGCCAGCGTGGGAATCATTCAACGAATCATAATCAATATGGACTTTCGGAGTCACTCGTTCACTGCACGACACAAAGCTTTTCATGAATGGCCATGATGGTCTAGATTATAGGGCACTAGACCCTGGACCTGGAGGTCCACGGTTCGATCTTAAGTAGGAGAGCAGTTTTTGTCTCGTCCCTCGTTTTTTTAATGAGATTTCCTTCTAGCAGGGCGTTTTCAGACTTGTTTTGCTTTTATTGATACTATTTAATGCGACTGTTTGTTTCTTGGAGATCTAGTGAGAAACTATTCACCTTCAGTGCCCATCTTTGTCTGATTATCGGCTGTACTGACATAACCTGTTAATATAGGATTTAATGGGTATAAGTACAGATATTTTTACATGTAGTACGCTAATATTGACACACCAGTGTGCTGATTGTTTTTTTCTCTGCGTTGGACCGTCTTCCCCAAACATGTCACAAATTTTACGATCTGATGGTTTCCCCATGGCTGTACCTGTGCTGTGAAGCCAACGACGCCTGCCGCTATAGGCTATCCATTTACTTCCTCGCGTCCATACTTTTAATACTTGACCTGCTCGCGAGGGAAAAATGAACATTAATGGCTTGCTTGTGTCATACATACTTGGAGATACTAGCGAAACTAAAAACACACGACTCTTAAGAGCTATTATTATTGGTCTGCACTTGATGTAAATATTGATGTAATGTTGTTCAGTACGCCATCCTCAGTCATCAACGGAAATACCAGCACTTATCTCCGTTACACCCTGTAGCAGCATCTGCAGACTCACTAGCCGAAGCTTACTAGTTATGGGAGCATTCGTTCGTGTATAGGCTTCAGCAGTAGAGCTGCACATCCCGTATCTCGAAGCTGTCGAGCGGGCCGGAGCCCCAACACTAATGTCGTTCCCTGCTGTCTCACCAGTCGCTCCCTACTGCAGATTGGTTGGTTGGTTTTGGGGAAGGAGACCAGACAGCGTGGTCATCGGTCTCATCGGATTAGGGAAGGATGGGGAAGGAAGTCGGCCGTGCCCTTTCAGAGGAACCATCCCGGCATTTGCCTGGAGCGATTTAGGGAAATCACGGAAAACCTAAATCAGGATGGCCGGACGCGGGATTGAACCGTCGTCCCCCCGAATGCGAGTCCAGTGTCTAACCACTGCGCCACCCCGCTCGGTACTGCAGATTCTGCACAAATACGGACCAACATATGTTGTCAGCACTCTATCAACATTTTCGCCACTGTTTCAATTCTCACGAAGTGGAAGTTTGGTAGAGCGCCAAAATGCCTTACTAAACATCGTGCTTTTGGATGTGGTATACTGTTGTTTCCTTACGACCTTCTGAGTTTTCTTATTGTCCAGTTACACGAGTATACAGTTTAACACCGTCTCTGAACCTCTGAGCAATTCAGCATCTTTCACATTAACAAACATTGCCATTGGTGAAAGAAGTTACACGTCAAAAATAAGATCCTTGGACTTCTCAGGGATCGAATG
The DNA here is from genome assembly GCF_021461395.2 of Schistocerca americana. Taxonomy (NCBI): domain Eukaryota; kingdom Metazoa; phylum Arthropoda; class Insecta; order Orthoptera; family Acrididae; genus Schistocerca; species Schistocerca americana. The sequence goes on from NC_060120.1 coordinate 952,916,931, forward strand.
CAAAACCCTTGGAACTATAGTCTGTTGCTTCTGCTGTTTCGCATAAATTGCATGACTGCACATTAAAATCTAATACATAAGCTTCTTCTCCAGCTCCGTCACTCTGGCCTCAGATGGGAAAATCGTGACCGATCGACCACCGTTTCATCCTCAGCCAATGCCGTCATTTGAATGCACTAACAAGGAGCATGAGGTCAGCACACTGCTGCTCTCTTGACCATTATTGGCTTTGCAGTCCTCGGAGCCGCTAATTGGCTTGCAAGTAGCTCCGCAGTTGGCATCTCGAGGCTAAATGGACACCATTGCAGTCCTCCCACCAAGAGAAACTCCCTATAGTATCGAGAACTGAACTCGGGTCATTCGCATGTCAGTCGGCCATGATGACTATTCAGCTATGAAGCCAGACAAATCTAACACAGGGTGGGCAACAGAAAAGGGCCAGTCAATTGAGAAAGATTGAAAATAAGTAATTAACTGTTTATTATTTCAAAAGTAATCGCGACAACTGTTAATACAATACATTTATCCCACTGTGAGACACGATGTTCAATGCCTCCGTGCAAAAATGTTTGCGGTTATCTATGGGGCCATGTTTGTACCTAGGCGTGCAACTTTTTGTCGGAAGGATGTCTTTCTCAGGGATCCAAAAATAAGGAAATCGCATGGGGAGAGATCGGGACTGTATGGAGGATGTGTAAGGGCTTCCCAGCGAAACCTCTGCAGTGTCGTCGAAACAACCTTCGAAAAGTCTGTCAACATTCCTGGGCATTTGGATTTGATGGCGCACTCCAGTTTTGCAAGGTGCCCTTGTAGCGCTGTGAGTGAATTATGGACCGTGCTCCAGAAGGTCAATGAGCAGAGGATCCTTGCAGTCGAAGGAAAAAATCATTCTGACTTTCCCGGAATTGGCGTGCGCGGCTTTGGATTTTTTCGGTAAGGGGAAATCCATTTGCTCCCATTGTTGGGTCTGGCGCATGCTCTCTGCACTACGCTTCATCTCCCGCTACAATACGGGACAGGAACGATATTTTTCATCGTGATAGTGTTCCAGGTGCTGCAGCGATGTCGACATTCTGTTCAATTTCTCGTCCTGCGTCAGACTGTGGGGAACCCACTGCGCACAGGTGTTCCGTAGATTCGGCTGCTCTGTTATGGTAACGTCAGCGGTAGCGTGGCTGAACCCCAGCATGTGCCAAATGTGTTCCACGGTCCGCCGTCGATCACTTCTGGCGGCAGCATAAAAAAACAAAAATGGTTCAAATGGCTCTGAGCACTAAGGGACTTAACTTCTGAGGTCATCAGTCCCCTAGAATTTAGAACTACTTAAACCTAACTAACCTAAGGACATCACACACATCCACGCCCGAGGCAGGATTCGAACCTGCGACCGTAGCGGTTGCGCGGTTCCAGACTGTAGCGCCTAGAAAAGCTCGGCCACTCTCCCCCGGCACGGCAGCATCCATCGCAGCAATGTCAGAAGGGTTAATGCCACTTTGATCCTTTCCTGGCCGACTGCTGTCTTTCAATGTCCGATGACCTTCTCGAAATCGTTTATTCCATGCAAATACACGAGCACGTGACATACTATATTCGTCATACACAACAGATAGTCGACCACGAATTTCACTTCCTGACACCCCCTCTGCGGACAAAAACAGCACTACAGGTCGCTGCTATTTTTTGGCCTCCGTAGTGAAGCCGACGCAAATACGACTCGCTTACCTCACATTTAACAGACCAATGGCTCAGCGATGGACGTTCGAGCTGTTCCTTCCTCATTCCCAGTTCCACTTCCATACGTACACCTACCTGCGTTACCAACGTCGGCGCCATGCTCATTATACAGGGTGGATCGGCCGGCCGAAGTGGCCGAGCGGTTATAGGCGCTACAGTCTGGAACCGCGCGACCGCTCCCGTCGCAGGTTCGAATCCTGCTTCGGGCATGGATGTGTGTGATGTCCTTAGGTTAGTTAGGTTTAAGTAGTTCTAAATTCTAGGGGACTGATGACCGCCGCAGTTAAGTCCCATAGTGCTCAGAGCCATTTGAACCATTTGAACAGGGTAGATCGCCTAAAACACCACAAATATTGCGGAAATAGAAAGTGGTATTGATGTGCGGTTTTCACAGAAAGCACTGGTAGTCAGGGACTCGTATTGTTAGCTAATAAACAGGTTGTAATGATGCAAGTCTGTTTTTGTGCAACATACACTTTTTTAAATGGAACAACGCCTATTAACATTGACAAACTAAAAGTAGGGTACATTAGAATGTCCGCGGTGTTCATTGCAGGACTCCAGTACGAGTCGTTTACGAGATATCGTATCTTGAAAATTCCCACACTGATACTTATACACTACTGTCCATTAAAATTGCTACACCACGAAGATGACGTGCTACAGACGCGAACTTTAACCGACAGGAAGAAGATGCTGTGATATGCAAATTATTAGCTTTCCAGAGCATTCACACAAGGTTGGCGCCGGTGGTGACACTTACAACGTGCTGACATGAGGAAAGTTTCCAACCGATTTCTCATACACAAACAGCAGTTGACGGACGTTGCCTGGTGAAACGTTGTTGTGATGTCTCTTGTAAGGAGGAGAAATGCGTATCATCACGTTTCCGACTTTGATGTAGGTTCGATTGTAGCCTATCGCGAATGCGGTTTATCTTATCGCGACATTGCTGCTCGCGTTGGTCGAGATACAATGACTGTTAGCAGAATACTGAATCGGTCGGTTCAGGAGGGTAATACGGAACGCCGTGCTGGATCCCAACGGCCTCGTATCACTACCAGTCGAGATGCCAGGCATCTTATCCTCATGGATGTAACGGATCGTGCAGCCACGTCTCGATCCCTGAGTCAACAGATGAGGACGTTTGCAAGACAACAACCATCTGCACGAACAATTCGACGTCGTTTGCAGCGGCATGGAGTATCAGCTCGGAGACCATGGCTGCGGTTACACTTGGCGGCGTGATGGTATGGGGTGCCATTGGTTAGAAGCCTCAGTCACCTCTTGTTCGCACTGACGGCACTTTGAACAGTGGCCGTTACATTTCAGATGTGTTACGACCCGTAGCTCTTCGCTTCATTCGATCCCTGCGAAACCCTACATTTCAGCAGGATAATGCACGACCGCATGTTGCAGATCCTGTACTGCCCTTTCTGGATACACAAAATGTTCGACTGCTGCCCTGGCCAGCACATTCTCCAGATCTCTCACCAACTGAAAACGTCTGGTCAAATGTGTCCGAGCAACTGGCTCGTCACAATACGCTCTTGATGAAGTGTGGTACCGTGTTGAAGCGGCATGGGCAGCTGTACCTGTACGCGCCATCCATGGTGTTTGACTCAATGCCCAGGCGTATCAAGGCCGTTATTACATCATTACGGCCAGAGGTGGTAGTTCTAGGTACTGATTTCTCAGGATCTATGCATCCAAATTGCGTGAAAATGTAATCACATGTCAGTTCTAGTATAATATATTTGTCCAATGAATACCCGTTTATCATCTGCTTTTCTTCTTGGTGTAGCAATTTTAATGGCCAGTAGTGTATAAAACTCTTCAACATGGTTATATGAAAGTGGTAGTGTAATACCTTGTCAACGTAACAGAAGAAAACAAGTGAAGACAGACGAGGGGGAAATAAATGTTCTTAATGCTGTTGCATTTGATCCGCACGTTAGTTCCCGCTCAGTCGCACGAGGAAGTGGCGTGAGTCAGGCAAGTGTCCTAGGCATTCTCCATCGACCTAGGCTCCTCCCCTTTCACGTCTCTGTCTCTATGAATAGCTGTATGGAAACTATTATAACAATAGTTTTAACTTCTGTATAGGGGCATTAATGCAGGATACTCCAGACGTACCATGCATCTTGTTTAGTGATGAAGCCCTATTTACCAATCCTGGCCAGGTAAAACACCGAAGCATGCACTACTGATAACATGACAACCACATTGACTTCATCTGATGGCACGCTAGTATCCATGGAGAGTAAACGTGTGATGTGGGATAGTGAACCATCAGCTTATATGTCCATTTTTCGTAGACGCACACTGAATGCACACAAGCATCACAGCCTCCTAACAGACATCACAGCCTCCTAACAGACCATCTTCCACGGATGCTAGAAGACGTTCCTCTGCCAACTAGCAGGAATCTATGGTACCGGAATGACAGTAGTCCACCCATTAGTGCACGAAGTACTGCAGCATGTCTCCACAAATTGTTTACAAATCGTTGGATTGGACACAGAGGACCTGTTCCTTGGCCGGCCTATTCCCCAGATTTGACACCTGTAGACTTTCTGTGGAGAAAGCTGACATACACTGTCTAAAGGACATAGCAACTACGCCCGATGATATCCAACGACGTATTACTGCAGCCTGCTCTGACATCTCCACTGAAATGCTAGCTCGCGTGCAGCAGTCGCTCCATACCAGACTGGAAGCGCGTATTGCAGCTGCCGGTGGTCATTTTACGTATTATGCGTGTTCATCATATTAGGAAGAATATATAATTAAATTTTTAGGTTATTTGGGAGAATATGGATGTGAAATTTGGTAAAGACAACTGCCAACTCTTGTACCAACAATGGCTCAAAGATATGTTATGCTACGCTCAGTTTCAGCTTCGCGTGAAAATCACGCGTCCGTAACTACACGATTGGCCATTAAAATTGCTACTCCAAGAAGAAATGCAGATGATAAACGGGTATTCATTGGACAAATATATTAACTGACATGCGATTACATTTCACGCAATTTGGGTGCATAGATCCTGAGAAATCAGTACCCAGAACAACCACCTCTGGCCGTAATAACGGCCTTGATACGCCTGGGCATTGAGTCAGAGCTTGGATGGCGTGTACAGGTACAGCTGCCCATGCAGCTTCAACACGATACCACAGTTCATCAAGAGTAGTGACTGGCGTATTGTGACACGCTAGTTGCTCGGCCACCATTGACCAGACGTTTTCAATTGGTGAGAGGTCTGGAGAATGTGCTGGCCAGGGCAGCAATCGAACATTTTCTGTATCCATAAAGGCCCGTACAGGACATGCAACATGCGGTGGTGCATTATCCTGCTGAAATGTAGGGTTTCGCAAGGATCGAATGAAGGGTAGAGCCACGGGTCGTAACACATCTGAAATGTAACGTCCACTGTTCAAAGTGGCTTCAATGCGAACAAGAGGTGACCGAGAAGCGTAACCAATGGCATCCCATATCATCACGCCGGGTGATACGCCAGTATGGCGATGACGAATACACGCTTCCAATGTGCGTTCACCGCGATATTGCCAAATACGGATGCGACCATCGTGGATTCATCCGAAAAAATGACGTTTTGCCATTCGTGCACCCAGGTTCGTCATTGAGTACACCATCGCAGGCGCTCCTGTCTGTGATTCAGCGTCAAGGGTAACCGCAGCCATGGTCTCCGAGCTCATACTACATGCTGCTGCTGACGTCGTCGAACTGTTCGTGCAGATGGTTGTTGTCTTGCAAACGTCCCCATCTGTTGACTCAGGGATCGAGACGTGGCTGCACGATCCGTTACAGCCCAGCCATGCGGATAAGATGCCTGTCATCTCGACTGCTAGTGATACGAGGTCGTTGGGATCCAGCACGGCGTTCCGTATTACCCTCCTGAACGCACGGATTCCATATTCTGCTAACAGTCACTGGATCTCGACCAACTCGAGCAGCAATGTCGCGATGCGATAAACCCCAATCGCGATAGACTACAATCCGACTTTTATCAAAGTCGTAAACGTGATGGTACGCATTTCTCCTCCTTAGACGAGGCATCACAACAACGTTTCACCAGGCAACGCCGGTCAACTGCTGTTTGTGTATGAGAAATCGGTTGGAAACTTTCCACATGTCTGCACGCTGTAGGTGTCGCCACCGGCGCCAACCTTGTGTGAATGCATTGAAAAGCTAATCATTTGCATATCACAGCATCTTCTTCCTGTCGGTTAAATATCACGTCTGTAGCACGTCATCTTCGTGGTGTAGCAATTTTAATGGCCAGTAGTGTACTTTTCTCGCTCTCGTGCGGCTCCTCCAGAAATTGCCTATCCATAAGCGGAAACGGACAGGCATATTCGCATCACGCGCCCGCAGTCTATCATTTGCGAGTGCTAATGAGGAGTCGTGTGCGCACGCGGTATGCGGAGGCGGCTGTTAGCCACCTGTGGATCGGCGAAACGCCGCTCGCCCATGCCTTCACGGCCCGGCCAGGCCGAGTGGCATGCCAACCACCTCATAAGGCGCCCTCTGGAAAATCAATCAGCCGCGCGCGTCCCATCACCACTCCGGTCAGGCTTCGGGCCGAAACGGCGAGAGGGCCCCGGCCGCCACGATCGTGTGGCGGGATCCGGCGCTGGTTATGAATTTTGCATGGAGCGGGGGCTGTGGGGCCCAGTCGGATCAAGTGGATGAGGAATGTTATTAACCAGATATCAAATTGAAATTGGTTTCAGGCCTCCTCCAGGACGATACTAGAGGACTTACAAGGAAGTCATAGTCAGTGTCCAAAAGTCACGGGATTGGTTGTCCCACATGAAGATGTGCCGTGTTAGGTGCTCGAATAGTGCGGAAAGTTGTAGCGCATGGTGTATGTGTTGACACAATAACTGAGCAGTTTGTGATAGACAGGCTATAACGTAGCCTTTCGACATAAGAGGGGCGTTCAATAAGTAATACAATAGATTGTTTTCCTCAAAGGAGGTAGGTTTTATTCAGGACGCCAGTACCCCATGTTATTCCCTGCTCTTTTCGCTACAAAACCCTGTGTTCCAAGATAATCTTCTCTCAGGGCGACGGCCTTACACCACCTTCCTGGGGGGGGGGGGGGGGGGATTTTCCTTCATGGTACCATTATACTAGTCGAGGTCGAAGCCAACCTCTCGCTGCATAGATAACCTTCCCATCAGCCATGTACTGCTTCCCGCAGAATGCATCCTCCCCCTGGACCACCAGATATAAGATGGATGGTGCGAGATCCGGGCTGTAGGGTGGATGAGCAAGGATTGCCCAATGGAGTTTAGTGAGCTTCTCTCGGGTGCGCAGACTTTTGTGATGTTCGGTTTTGTTGGGCACTCAACTGCGTGTTCATCAGCGCCCGCACAAAGTTCCAGTTTTTCACACCATCCAACTTTTTACTCAGTCCAATTTATCCACTGTCACGAATGATGATGATAATATGATGAGGAGAATACAAACACGCAGTCTCCGGGTAGAGAAAATCCCCAACCCGGCCGGGAATCGAACCCGGGATCCCGGGATCCAGAGACAGCAACGCTAGCCACTAGACCGCGAGCTTGTGTGTGCGCTTGCGTTTTAAATTCCTGAGGGTAGCGCACACACATTGCACAGTTGATCGTTGCAACATGAGGGAGGAAATCAAACAGAATAACACCTTCAGAGTCCCAAAAGACCGTCTCCGTGACTTTACCAGCTGAGGGGGCAGTTTTCAACATTTTCGGAGGAGCGGTATTGTGGTGCTACTCAACGTTTCCGTTTTGCATGTTTCACATCCTGTGACTATATTCGACAAAAGATTGTAACAATCAGCCTAATAACGCGCAAGCAATGCCCCACGGATGCAACTTCATCGCTCTTTATGGTCTTCTGTTAGGCTTCAAGGAACCAAGCGAGAACACACCTTTGAGTACCCCACCTGGTGGACGAGTGTGCCAGCACTACCGACAGAGACATCTAGCTGAGCAGCGAGGTGTTTGATCCTCATCAGTCGATCACCTCGATTCTGCAGGCCCTTACGAATATCTTTGATGCTCTGGTTTTTCACCAAAAGAAATCGACGACAGCCCTCTGCTTCGAATGCACTTCCGTTACACACGCCATTTTGAAGGCTACGTACTGCTCCGTCACTATCAGTACTTCGTGAAACTACAGGGCCTGAAGCGGGAATATTCCACGATGTCTTACAATAAATTCCGCAATTTTTTCAACCAAAACTAGCCGAGAAAAAAAAATGTTGCGTTGCTTATTGAACCACCTTCGTAAAATATTTACACTGTTTCTCTCAAAATACTAGCACGAGAAGTTAATTCTAACGTATCTGCTACTGTAGTTTTACGGTTTTTGAACTTTTAATAGTTACTTCTTAAAAGTTTATTTGCACCACGGATTTCTATGCCCGTTCGTAAGATGTCATCTGGATGCTATGCAATGTTTCTGAAAGAATTTGCTACATGCAAACTTTAATCTTGGTTACTGAAAATGAAAGGCGTCAGCACTTCACTGGCTGACTGCTTTCACACTTGCTTTGTATGATAACAATTTGTGCCACTCTGGCAACAGGAGTGAAAATGAAACTCAAAAAGTAAAAAAGACATTTGTTCGACGCTAGCGTATCAACCCCATTCTGATGTCCTTTTGTCACAGAGTCTTCCATTTAGAGGCATAACAAGGGCAAAACTTTATATGTCTACTATGGGAAAGAGTTTCCAAGTTGCATCTAGTTAGGAGCTGTTGTCAGGGATGGGCCATCGGCTGCCCCAAGGCAGCACGGGTGTCCTCTGTAAAGCCATCCATTCATAGGCTGACCAGTCGGCTTGCTCCCCCCCCCCCCCCCCCCCCCACACCCCCACACCCACTAGGTTGCTCAGTGCCCTTTGCAAGTCTTTAGAATAACGGGGAAACTGACGAGCACCAAAGGCCACTCCAAAAAACAATTCCCATATGAATGAGATTTTCACTCTGCAGCGGAGTGTGCGCTGATATGAAACTTCCTGGCAGATTAAAACTGTGTGCTCGACCGAGACTCGAACTTGCCCGCGAAAGGCAAAGGTCCCGAGTTCGAGTCTCGGTCGGGCACACAGTTTTAATCTGCCAGGAAGTTTCAATTCCCATATGTTTTTTTTTTCACTATCTGTCACAGCTGCAGTAATAGCCATTTCTTTAGTTTTGGACCAGTGCGTCCATTTCAAACCGTGACCTGATACGTAAAGGATGTGATGGTCTGAAACTAGTCAACACAAAGAAATTACTATTATCGTAATGTGCCCAGTCACATGACTGCTTTCACTGTGTCAAAAGAGTAGGGAAAAGGCAGAGTGTGGGGAGCAGGTAGCTGCCAGAGTGCCACAGCTAGCAGGTACCAGTGTGTTGGTGGAGCTGATGCACCTGGACCACAGGCACAAGCCCTATAAAATCACCTGCACACAGGTGAGTGTGTTGGGGCAGACATGCTCAGCACAGGTTGAGGCTTGACGGTCTGGTCGACATGTGAATGGATGACTTGAAGCCACCAACCACACATTGACAGGCTGATCAGTCAGCCAACCTCCTGCTGAGATGGTCTGGCCTGACACGTTTGCCTTTGTATGGACAAAGCAATCGGGTCTGTGGTCCAGGTGTGGCGGCTCCAACGGTGCACTGCTACCTGCTAACCCTGACCACTACTTGCTGTTCCACACTCCATCCTTTTGCCCTATGTTTAGGCACGGTGAAAGTTGCACATGGCTGGGCACAGATACTATCAGCCAATAATCACAGTCTACACACACACAGTCAGATGGATTGGCGAGCTGCTCAGATGGGGAGGTTGGTCGACTTGCCACCCTGTGAATGGACAGCTGAAGGGTGTGCAAAGGGAAATATTCTCTCCTCACAGTAAGGATACTCAAGACAGACCACCCACCCAGACACTCTACGGAGGCGTCACACGAATGTCTTTGCTCTCGGAGTCACATTAGGGATCCTCTTTCTCACTACATGTACCTTCCTTACGCTTTTTAAAACTGTTGAGTGGGGAGGCACTGGAGCAAACGCTGATGTGCGCTGTCTGGCGTCGCTCCCTCGCCAGACATATCAGAGAAAGCCCTTTTCCTCTGGTCTCCACGAAAGGGCTTTTGGGAATTTAGGAAGTTCCAGCATACTGATGGAGGATAGTATCAGCACCTTGGGTATTAAATTTCTTTTCATCTAGTGTCCGTCACAATTACGATAATAGTAATTTCTTTGTGGTGACTAGTTTCAGACCATCGCCTCCATTACATATAAGGCCAGGGTTTGAAAATGGACGCACTGGTCCAAAACTAGTCCATCACGAGTGATGGATACTGGAAGAAAATAAAAAATATATGGGAACTGTTTTTGGAGTGGCCATTGGTGCTGAGTAGTTTTCTCCTATTTTAAAGACTTGCAATAGGAATGGCTTTGAAGGGCGGGTATAGGAAACACAACTCGCCCACGCTGAAGTTGATTTTTCATGTCCAAGTGTGGGCGTTACCTCCAGCACCTCAGAGGCACACGCGCATGGCTAGGTTTGGAGTCCTTTTTGTTTCGCCGACACAAACAGACGAAGGAATGTTAAGACTTCCTGAATACCAGAATGCCACGACGAGCTGACCCCAGTTCTCTCTCTCTCTCTCTCTCTCTCTCTCTCTCTCTCTCTCTCTCTCTCTCTTTTCCTCTTTATCTTTCCTGCATGCCTGCATGGACTTACCCACTAAAATGTTGTTCTCGAAATCTTGTTGAGAGCGAGTTTAGAAGTCCACATCTGCGCTAACCGCACCTTTAGGGGCGTTTCTCTACCGGAGACACTGAGGAGCCTACAGAGAGGAAATTTTAAGAGGCCTTCGGTTTTGAGTCTTCGACAAGAGCAATCTAGTTTTGTCAGGGACACGAGCACGCTGGCTGTTAGGTTCCTGTGGACACGGATGCTTGTTGACTGGTGTCATACTCCGATAGAAGCGGACTTACGCTCTAACGCGGGGTCCTGATGGCAGCAGACCACGGCTTCGGCTACCTGAAGACGTCTTTGCAAAAGTGAGCGCTGCATTGTCCCTTGATTGATAGATTCAGAAAATAGGACCTGAACGGGAATTCGTGATAGATATTCTCTGACGGATCTTATAGGGATGCAGAATTGTTTGTAGCACCGTGGTAAATTCTCTCTTTATCCTCTGATCGCAGTTATCGAAGTGGATTTTGCCGATGCATTTCTCGGCAAGTTGCCCATACGGTATCCAGTCCAACGACAACTCCTTGCATGGCTGACTAATATTAAAATATAGCGTAACCGGTACAGTTGGCTGTGTTTCAGCGCTGAAGACCGCCTTCAGGAAGGAAATATAACTCAGCGCCAAAGGCCGCCTTCATCAAGGAAGTGTAACTCATCCACGAAAGAAGTGGCCTATAAGGCGCTGGTTGGGTGCTGTTAATCAATATGGGATCCTTATCAGATAGGACTGACAGAAGATAGAGACAAAATCCAACTAAGGGCGGCGCGTTTCGTCAAGGAATTGTCTAGCTGGGGCGAGAGCGTTACAGAGGTGCTCAACAAACTCTAGTGGCACATGTTACAAGAGAGGCGTTGTGCACCAGATAGAGGTTTACTATTGAAATTTCGAGAGAACACTTCCCAGGCAGAGTCGGACAACACGTTACTTTCTACCACGTGCATGTCGAAGGGGGGAATAGTTAGTGGTCCAGAAGCATCCTCCGCCACACACCGTTAGGTGGTTTGCAGAGTATGATGTAGCTGTAAATTGTTTTGAATGACGATTTTTCTTATCTATCCTCTCAGTTCCATGCAGACAACCCGACATCGTCTGTGGTGTAAGCTATTAATTTCCACTTGTTTCTCAATGGTTTATTATTGTTGTTTCTCTTCATATGTAAATTCCCTTTCTTTTTATGTGTAATATACTTGAATGTGCTCATTGGACCAAATAAACTTGGGCAACTTGGACTTATTCCGTCTTTTTGGACCTTAAACATACCCTGCCCCTTTCTCTTACTTAAATGATTGTGCAAGATCGGCAACCATGTATTCATTTGCGATGGCTATCTTTTGCGTTATTCGACGTGTAACATTAATTAACATTACGCGTCTGAACTCATGGTAGGCTTACCGATCTTCGGTAAAGTCCAGTCGGAATCAGGTACTAAACTGGATAGTGAAAGTCAAGGTTCCACGACCAGCTTCTTTCAACATTCCCGAGTCTTTTTCTTGAGTGATTCTTCTGCTACATATGCGTACAATGTGCTCTGTGTTATCTTTAAGATGACGGTGAGCTGAGCGCCAGGGCGTTAAACGAGCACACAGGGGGGGACTATGGATTGCGCTGCGCATAAACAATCAAGTTGCTAGTGCCATCGCCGAATGCTTTGGGCTGTACTTGGTGCAGTGCCGAGCTCTAGACGGAAATCACTCATGCACAGTTGTGACTGAATTGCACCTTTTGAAACGGAGAACGGAAAACGTCTTTTGTTCTTGTGTTGTTGCTATATCTGGTAGACCACTGTCGTGCGCCCTACGTCGCGTATTGGTTTCACTGCAGCCGGCGGAAGAAATTCGTAAGAGAGACAGCTAGGCGCTCGCATTGTACTCCGCCCGAGACGTATTAGAACACTGAAACTGTTGGAACTGAAGAGAATTTATAGTGAATTAGCACCAGTAAGTTGCTTTTAGGCGTCTAGTTTTCCATGACAACATTCCAAGAAACCTGACTTCCCATCTTCAGATGTTCCCATTTGCTTACGAATTGTGATCATTGTTCTTTTCTAAAAGCGCTTGTAATTGTGCAACGGTAATTTTTAAGATATCTTTTGCAAAAAGTCGCAAGGAAAGAAACAATGTTCATTACGAGTAAAAGCACTCTGATAAAGAAAAGATGCACCATCCTAATGGGACGGAAATCGATAAATGTGATGTGCATGTGCAGACAATAAATCATTACAATTTCAGAGAAAATGGAAGATGTATTTGTGAGAAAGAACATCACAAATTGAGCAACTCGATAACACGTTGGTCCACCTCCCCTTATGCACGCAGATATTCGGCTTGGCATTGATTGATAGAGTTGTTGGATGTCCTCTTGAAGGATATCTAACCAAATTCTGTCCAACTGGCGTTACATCACCAAAATCCCAAGCTGTTTTGAAAACCCCGACGATAAAGCTCCAAATGACCTCAATTGGGGAGAGATCCGGTGACCTTCTGGCCAAGGTATGGTTTGGTAAGCACGAAGACAATCAGTAGAGACTCTCACCGTGCGCAGACGGGCATTATCTTGTTGAAATCTAAGCCCAGGATGGCTTGCCGTGAAGGACAACGATCTTGCTGGCCAAGGTAGGGTTTGGCGAGCAAGAACACAAGCAGTAGAAACTCCCGCTGTGTGAGGACTTACTTGAGAACATTTGGAACATTATCAGTAGGGACCTCCAAAGAGCTCGGGATTTTACGATCTAACGCGCTCACTGGACAGAATTTGGTACGATATCCCTCAGGAAGACATCCAACAACTCTATGAGTCAATACCAAGCCGAAAAACTGTTTGCATAGGGACCAGAGGTGAATCAATGCGTCACTGACTTGTTCAGTTTGTGAAGCGCTTTAATCCATAATCATTAACGTCACTGACACTATAGTTTTGACTTTATGAACTAGGAACGCCGCTGCCCTGTTACCTGATGTGGCGGTCCGCGAGCTTAAGGCTGCTAGTGCCTATAACTAAACATACATTAGGTAATGATCGAGCCAGTATAATGTAAATGATATTGTCCAGAGAAACTGGATGAATCTTTTCGAAACGTCTAGTCTGTATATGTAAAAGAACGGTGCCCAGTAGTTGGAAGAAAGCACAGGTCACGCCTGTCTACGAGAAGCGTCGCAGAAATGATCCATAAAACTTCCATCGTCCAATATCCCTGACATCCATTTGTTGTAGAATTTTAGAATATATATTGAGCTCAAACATAACGAGGTTTCGAAAGGAGCGACGTCCTCCGTGCCAACCACTACGTATTTCGAAAAGATAGATCATGTGGAACCGAACTCGCGCATGTCTCACATGACATCCTGAGAGCCGTGGAACAAGCACTTAGGTAGATCCAGTATTTCTCCAATTCCCGAAAAGCATTTGACTCAGTACCACACCTACGCCTATTATCAAAAGTACCGTCAAGTGGGTTGTCAGACGAAATACATAACTGGACTTTGAGACTTTCTAATTAGGGAAGATGCAGCATGTTACCCTGGGCGGAGAGTCATCGTCAGGTGTAGAAGTAGCTTCGGGTGTGCCAGAGGTAAGCGTGTTGTTACACTTGCTGTTCATGTTGTATATTAATGACCTATGGACAATATTAATAGTAACCTCAGAACTTTCGGACGTAATACAGTTACCTGTAATGAAGTACTGTCTGCAACAAGCTGCATATATACTAAGTCAGATCTTGATAAGATTTCAAAGTGGTGCAAAGATTGGCAACTTGCTGTAAATGTTCATAAATGTAAAACTGTGCACTTCACAAAACGAAAAAGAGTAGTTTCCTATGACTATAATATCATAGGCTCAGTCGTGGGTAAGGCATGAGGTAGACTTCGGTTTATTTGCAGAATACAGAGGAAATGCAATGTCTATAAAGGAGACTGCTTACAAATCACTTTTGCGATCTATGCTAGAATGTTGCTCAGGTGTGTAGGACCTGTCCCAGACAGGATTGTCAAGGGATATTGAACGTATACAGAGAAGGGCAGCACGATTGGTCACAGATTTGACGCACGGGAAAGTGTCACTCAGATGTTGAAACAACTAAACTGAAGAAGACAGACGCAAACAATTCGTAGAAAACCTACTTAACGAAGATTCGAGAACCGGCCTTAAATGATGACTCTAGGCACATTCTACAACCGTCTACGTATAGCTTCCGTAGGGACGGTGGTGACAAGATTAGATTAATGGCAGCACACACAGAGGCATTTAAACAATCATTTCTCCCGCGCTGCACACGTTAGTGGAACGGCAACATGTCCTAATAACTACTATAGTGGGAAGTATCCTCTGCCATGCATTTCAGAATTGTTCGCAGAGTATAGCTGTAGATGTAGATATTGTGGAGAGGTAGGAGGGTATGCAAACTTCCGCAGCTGATACTGTGCCATGAAACTAATTGCTCACCTTTCAATAACATGAAACCTTTACCACACTTAATATATTGGCTGGTTGAACATTACAGTTGTTACGTCTCTCCGTATTTTGCAGTACTGATATTCGCAACCTCAGCACCTCATGCTGGAATAAGTGGAACTTATCTTTATTTTTGTAAGACGGCATTCAGTGAGTAAAAGCGACACAGAGTAAATGTTAGACCGTGCTGTTTAAAGAATGGTAAATAGTACATTACGGACATACCATTGTGTGGCACAGTCGATAAACTTAAATAGAGTGGGCGGTTCGGGGGCAGGCAGTAAGACAAGAAACATTACTACCCAAGGTTTGCTTTGGAAGTGAATGAGGAAACTCTGCACATGTTCCATCTGTGAATGGAGCAACGGACGACGTGGGTGTAGAGCCGCTACCGCCTATCTTCCGCTGCCCACTACATCGCCAGCTACTCGTCACGCATGCAAATGAAGGTAAAGCTACCTGCGCTCGGGGTATGCAGGAAATGCCGTTGTGTACCTTTGTTACGGCCTTTACAATGACCGCCAGCCGTAATGACTACACGGTTCGCGTTACGCCAACGAAAACTGTAGCCGGACAACGGACGTTGGAGGCGTTACGTGGCTGTGCGATTCGCCATATGCGTCCGCTTCAGTATTTTATTTTTCTGAATGGACATTTACAAATACAGCGATCCCCAACAACGGAGCCAACTTTGTGTCATTTCTGCCACGCGGCGGCAGCAGCAGAACACTTTGCATGATACTGCTATGGGACGCTCGGTCGCACATTCATTTATTTATTTATTCTGAGTCACCAACTTTCCATGAAAAAGAAAAAGAAAGGTAAATGAGGCTTTTTGTATGAAGCATTATCTTATACGGCGCCGAAATACTGTGACGGAGAGAGAAGAAATACTTAGAGGGTTTTGAAATGTGGATTTGGAGAAGAATGAAAGGTACGAAACGGACAAAATAAAGTAAGGAATGGTTTTGTGTTACGCAAGTTGTATTTTTTTTATTTTTATTTACTCTTTCGGCATTTATAAAGCCAATCATCATATTAAATGCTTAGTTCAATGTATTAACTACCATATTCTTTAACTCTGTACGGAATTAGAATATTCTGAACAAATTCTCTCATAATTCCATACAATAGCGATACCGGCACGCTTCACACTCGCTAAATATGTATGGGAGTCTGATATACTCCTAACGTCCATCAGCCCACTCTCTCTGCCCATCTTCTCCTACCCCTATCTTTCTTCACCTTCTCCTCCCCACTCTTTCTATCCATCTCCTCCTTTCCCCTCTCAATGTCCACATCTTGCTCACCTCCCTCCCTGTCCAACGCCTATGGCCCCTTCTCTCTAGCCTTGTTTATTGTTACTGCCAACGAAGCGTTGACTGGAAATCGGAGTTGCTTAAAATGAATGGGTAAACTGGTTGGGATCGACGGTACACAGGATATGAGAGACCTCTGTGAGGATAGTACCTTTAATAACAGTATTTGGCATACTTTTAATCTGCCAATGGGTTGGTTTAGAAAGTTTCGGACGATTCAGACTCTGTAGTAGTATTCTAATAATAAGGCCATAAGTCATAAATACAGCTTTCTTGTTTTCTGTTAAAACGGATTGCGAGGAAGAAAACAAAATAGTATGTAGATGTGTATACAATCTCTGTTTATAATTATATATAAGGAGAAAGAATATACACAGGAGAAACAATCTAATGTTTAAATGCGCTGGTACCATACTCAAAAATGACTACGAGAAAGAATACTAAACTGCCGTTTTTTTAGCACAGCGTTTTCCATCTCAGAGCCGTTTTGAACACCAAAGCCATACATCGTTGTTTAAAAATGTACAGCTCCCTGGTTATTAGACTAGAGTTTTTAGACTAGAGTTCCCTTATTATATATTACACGTATATTTATATATTAAAAATATATAGTCTGTGTCCATCCGAACTTTTACTAGCGTTTCATGTAAAATTCTGAGGTAAATCAGTCAAGAACTTTTTGAGTTTTGGACTGTTTGATGCTGTTGTCCACCTTCCCCTACCTTCTGTTAATCTTTTCACCTCTATGTAACTCATCACACACATCTTCAAGAGGGTGCGTAATATCGAATGTCAAGGATATTGCACCAGTCTGAGTGCGCTATTTAGTGTTTTTCTATGAATAAACGACAAAATGCGATAACAACAAAGCCTTGCTGGAATCGTTACGGAACATAATTGGATATTTTGTGAGTAATAGCATATTTCCGCTCACTTCTATTCTCGAATTTTCACAAAGCATCTGTTTTGAGAGGGGTGTGAATGTCATAAACGAGGTAATTCATCATGTAATTAGTATAGATATAATTCTGAATCTTTTGTGTCTCGGTCTGTGCTTCCGCTAGACACTGATATATATTAAAACATGTGTAGACATGCCTAGTAACTGTTTATAGTTGGATTTTTTTTGTGAAAAGAAGTTTTTTATCGGGTGAAAGAGATGGGGCCCCTCCACGCCCGCATCAACGTGGTGACTAAACCAAAAGTTCTACTGTCGCCTCCGTAAACATGTTAGTTATCTAGTAAGTGGATCACAGGATGCTGGACTGTGATGTTATCCGTGCGTCTGGGTAAGACTACGCATTAACACGGTCCATCAGGTGATAGATAGTGGACGAAACGCGATTGAGGGTAGCGATTTGAAGAGCAGAGGGAAAAAAGTGCCATGGCTCGTGCCGTGGGAAAAAAACCTCTGCGACAGTGGAATGGGTAGTAAGAGCAGTAGTGGCTTACTAGCTGCGATAGTTCATGCAAGGTTGGATTTGTTAGTATGGGTATCGTGCATCATTAACGTGGCAAGCGATGGCGATATATCCCAGTTGCTGCAGCCGCTACATTCCTGGAACAATCAAAAGCATTATACAGTAGTGGGAGATCGGCCATAGATCATCTCACTGTGTGGGGGATGTGTGGAGCTTGTCTGCATGCAGTGTACGGTACGGCTTCCCTGCGTGGTGCCAGTTATTCGGCAGTGTATTCCAGCTTGATATCCAGTAATGGCGTCTGATTAACAGGGGCTCACCTGTACCGTTATGTTTGCGTATGCTTGGCCATAGATGTTATCGTAGTTTGCAGTAAATTATTCCCCTTGATATGATCTGTTAGAGACTTCATGAACACTCTGTAGACTGAACACTTTACTTTTTAAATATTCCGTTCCCATATTTAATTTGCCGTGGACGGCCTGATCGTTCAACATGGAGCACTTCATTTGAACAATAATGAGACGAAGACTCTCCATTTGCTCTGTAAGAGGAACCGATCTGACGTCCGTTTAAAGTGGTTCAGAAGAACGTAGAAGATGACTTTGTGATGGGAAGGAGTTAGAAGGTTAACGTTCAAAGTCTCGCCGACAACGAGGTCATTAGAGACGGAGCATAAGCTTGGATTAGAGAAAGATATCAGCCGTGCACTTTCAAAGGAACCATCCCCACAATTGCGTGCTATGATTTAGGGAAATAACGGAAAATCTAAATCAGGATGGCCGGACGCGTTTTTGAACCGTCGTCCTCCCGAATGCGAGCCCAGTGTGCTAACCACTGCGCCACCTCGCTCGGTGTGACTTTGTGATGGAGACGTGATCCAGACCACTCCTAAGAGCGAATCCAGTGCTGTAAACTTGCGTCGCTTCTCTCGGTATCTCGAGTCCAATAGTAAAAGGCCAGACAGTGTGAGAGAACGCTTTCTTTTCCTGGAGTAGAGGTTGCGAAACCTGAATGACGGGGTGCCTTAAATGTATTATTAACGTCGCCGTATCTGTTTGCCGAAGATAATCTCCTGTAACGGCCGCAGCAGCTGTTCCATTAGCGTGTTAGGACGGCTCCTCCGTCCAGTTTTCGTATTCCGAGCCTCGATCGTGACCTGTTGCTGTAATGGACTCGGTGCGTCATGGAGGAAGGTTTATGCTGTAGCTATGTCGCAGACTTAGTTGCCCCCCGCCGGAGAGTGCACATTTTGTACATTATACACAGATTTTTCACTCTTTTAGGATACAAAACAGTTACAATGAGAAGACGAGAAGTCTTCTTCGCTGATGCAGGGTTTAAAGCCCGTCAATGACGACGTCTTTACAGACCAGTGGTTTTCCACAATTATCACCTGCGTAAGATCAAATAGCAGCCAAAACCGCTAATAAAGTTGTGCATGTACATAACATTTAGTTAACATTCAAGTGAATAAAACTCGGCTCTTTCTTGTAGATCGTTTATTAAACCAAAATTTTTTTTATGTCTGTAGCTTCTTCTAGGACAGTTCTGATGACGAAGCCCTACTGCTTCGGAAATCGTCACTTCTAGTGCTTTGGTATTGTGAAAGGTGGTTGAGCGTACATTATAACATTGAGCTTAACAACTGCGACCTCGCTTCCGTTGTGGATAAAACCGAAAAGAAATAATGAGACAATGAAATGGCTCGTACTGTTTCCTTCTAACAATCCTTTTAATGTTCGGTTTTGTGTCAGACAAAGCACACCCTAAGTAATTTCCCAAGTTCACTCGACTCCTCGTTTCACTTTTCATTGCTGTCAAATTCGAAACTGTGGCGGATGCATCGAAACTCTTAAGATTTTTTTCCGATAGTAATAGGTACTAGTCACCGACCGGCAAAGTAATATTAGTTCTGCTTTATCTAAATTTGTTTTTTTATTTCGTCTTTGCCGAATCCAAGTTATTTTACTATGGCTCGAAACACCAGTATCAATATTTCAATAACCGCATCACTATCTGCTGAAAATCACTTTAGAGCCGAAGAACTGAGTGGTAGATTTTTGATATGAGGTAAACAGATACTAATAGACTTATCAGGACAAATTCCGCAGCTGTACTGTTTTTGAAATATTCATGTTAAAAGTTCCAGTTGCAAAGTGTCACAAATAATTACTGTTTTGGATCATTTAATGATCATCTTAAGATCTACAAACACAAATAAAACGTTAATAAGTGTATATTCGAATAATAATATAGGCTGGAAGTATATAAAATTCGTAAAATTTTACCTGATTAATGTCGAGCTGTGAAAAACCAAAACTTTTTTTCTGTACAAGAACTCAGTCATAAGCTGCAACGTAAGAGGAATGGGCACTGTGCCGCCAGACTTATGACAGCAGCCAGTGGTACTCAATGAACTATGAGTTCCCCTTCGTGCCATACACAGCCATGTGTCATGGATGATGGGGAGGGGAGATGGTAAAGCTACTGATAATGTGTGGTATTAAAATATGACAAAATTTTTGACTTTTCAAAACTCGTGATTAATTAGGTTTGATTTTAAGAGTTTTAAACAAGGATTCAGAAAACACACGGTATGGGCTAATCTAGCCCATTGTACGATCACTTGCTGCAAGGCATAGCACTGTATGTTGTTTCTTACAGCTTTATGTTGCAGTGTGAAGTAGGTTATGAACAATATTATAAGTAGATGTCAATTTGTCCACTAGCTCCACACGGTTGTTAGCATGTCTCAGGTGTAGTTAAATACAGAACAAGAGAACATATGGTATGGTTGTCTTCGTGCAGTCAAAAACGTTATCCAGTATGCGCTTTTCTTAAATAATGAAAATTAATTCCATTGCATTTTGTATATTCGTCATTAATCACATAAGCTTTTGTGTTGAGTATCACTCACATGTGCTTTCATAGTCAGTATTAGTCAGACGTGCTTCTGTATTCAATGTTAGTCAGATGTGTTCATATACTCCACAAGAGTATTTATCATTTTCAATCTAAAAGAAACACAGAAAGCATCAGTTTCTATCATTTTGATCTCTTCATCTGTCTGATACCAATATTAATGATTAATGAGAATCATCACAGCTGTAGTAATACACATTTGTTGTGCCACGACGAATCTCGTTTGTTAACACCTCATCAGACTATCGACATGTGCCAGTAGCATGATTTCAGAGGTCTAAGACAACCATGCTGTTGGCACAACTCGGCAGCCTGATGAGGTTCTGACGAATGAAACCTATCGTTATCCAATAAACGTATATCAATAGAGGTTTGGTGGTTCTCATTAGTTACTAAATATCAGTCTTTAAAACTTTAACTAATTAATTGGTTACTGGTAAGTTTTATTATGAAACAATTGCAGTAATCTTCGTAACAACAGAGTGCCAAATATTGCAAAACTACTTAATGCTCGATTATATTTACATCTCTACAACTACGTTTTCCATTATCTGTGTATGCAAGCTAACCAAAATCTTCTTCTTTCTTTTCTAGGTAAGTGAGATGAGAACTGGTCACCTTCTTACACCTTCTTCCTCCGCGAATAATGGCGTCGCTTTACTTGGTGCCAAAAGTCGATGGCGCAGTAAGAATTACTGTAAGCGAAAAATTTTTCAAGATGTAACAGGTACGTATCCAGAATTTTAATAGATTTTCTTCGTAAAATGAAATTGATTATAGTTAGCTGTAGTAGAGGACGTGTTAACTCAACAATTTGCAACTAAATTGGAAATTCATTGTGAACGGCGAATGAGGATATTTGACATAGGATGTTTGAACCGTTGCTGAAATCAGTAATATAACTATAACAACGTGCGCTCTTCCTATCACACACAGACTAGAACATAGCAGCACATTATCATGTTAATATAGTTGAAGGTTTACTTTGCCCATTTTCTGACAATTTGTGACTAATGAGCTTAGTTGGAGTACAGAGAGACGCATGCAACAATTCGTGCATGAGAAACACAAAGTGTAAAAATTACAAGGTGTTTGTTGTAACTGTTTCCAAGTTGTGGAGATAGTATGCAATAAAACCAGTTTTTGAAATATAATTTTTGCACTCGAAAGATGTATTAAATTCGTTCTGCTCTGTAGATTTTCCATGACAGTGCGACAACGACAATAAACGAAACATATGAAACCTAAGTACTACAGAAAATTGAGGGGAATGAAACTGGTTAAATGGTGCACTAGAATTGAATTGCCGTTTACAGCTAAGGAATTATATGCTGTTGCAAGTTATTTATAACGTGATTGGTTTATATGTTAATGTAAGTGTATTTCACTACATATCCTATGCTACTATGTAGTAGTGCCCATTTGAAGGAATCTATCGGTATCTCACTGTTGCCTCAGGATAGTAGTTTCCACAGTCTTTGTGAGGCTTCTTTCCCATAGCTGCTTCCGAAAATATCTAGGTGACACGCTCGATTACTTAAAGGGCATAGTACAGACCCAACAGAGAACCTCCGCTCAAGAGAAAATCTTCTACATAAAATAACAGGAAGCAACTGAGGAGAAAATGCAGTTACGCTGCGCTATGTCACAATTTCACCTGTGTATTCAGCACCTGCATATTGTGGCCTTCCATGGAAAAACAGCACACGTACAAATAAGATACACTGCCGGAAAAAAAATCGTATAACGTTAGTTTCATTTTGACCTTCAAGTAGCCCTTGGCACAGCTGCACTCGAACGATAGATTCCCGGTGCAGATAAAATCAGACTATCGGCCACTGGGAACAGCACTAGCACTTGTGAATCATCAACTGTAATAATCATCAACTGTAATAATTAATGTAGAGTAATGAAATTTCGGGAGTATACTCGTATTTGTTTAGGTAAGACATTTAAGTGATTAATATTGCAACATGACAGATGAAATGCTGGTACATTAATAACCGGTGTAACCGCTAGAATGCAAACGTGAGTGCATAATGATGTACAGGTGCCGGATGTCAGTTTGTGCGATGGTGTTCCATTCCTGTTGCACTTGGTCGGTCAATACAGGACGGTTAATAATGTTTGTGGATGACGCTAGAGTTGACATGCGATGACGTCCTACATGTGTTCGATAGGAGACAAATTTGGTGATCTTGAAAACCAAGGAAACAAGCCGACATTCTGTGAAGCATATTGGGTTAGCACAGCGGTTTTTGGGCGAAGGCTATCCTATTGAAAAACACTCCGTGGAATACTGTTCATGAATGACGGCACAAGAGGTCGAATCACCGGATTGGCGTACAAATTTGCGGCTAGGGTGCGGGAGATAACCATGAGAATGCTCCTGCTGTAATACATCTACATCTTCATGGCTCCTCTGAAAATCACGCTGAATTACCTGGCAGAGGGTTCATTGAACACCTTCACACTAATTCTCTGTTACTCCACTCTCGAACAGTGCGCGGAAAACAACGAACACCTCTATATTTCCGCGCGAGCTCTGATTTCCCTAATTTAATTATGATGATCGTTTCTCCCTATGTAGGTCGACATCAAAAAATATTTTCACATTCGGAGAAGAAAGTTGGTGACTGAAATTTAGTGAGAAGATCCCGCCGCAACGAAAAACGCCTTTGTTTTAACGATTCACACCCCAAATCGTATGTGATGTTCGTGATAATCTCTCCCCTATTTCGCGATAATACGAAACGTGCTGCACTTCTTTGAACTTCCTCGATGGACTCCGTTAATCCAATCTGGTAAGAATCCCACACCGCGTAGCAGTGGTCCAAAAGAGGACGGACAGCCATAGTGAAGAGGCAGTCTCTTCAGTAGATCTGTTGCATGTTCTAAGTGTTCTGCCAGCAAAATGCAGTGTTTGGTTCGTCTTTCCCACAACATTTTCTTGTGTCTTCTTTCCAATTTAAGTTGTTCCTAATTGTATCTCCTAGGTATTTCACTGAATTTACGGCCTCTAGATTTGACTGATTCATCGTCTTACCGAAGTTTAACGCACTCCTTTTGGCAGTCAGTTGATAGACCTCACACTATTCATTATTTAGGGTCAGTTGCCAATTTTTGCTAACTACAGATATCTTACCTAAATCGTTTTCCAATTAGTTTCGATCTTCCGATGACTTTACTTGTCGATCAACTACAGCGTTATCTGCAAACAACCGAAGACGGCTGCTCAGATTGTCTCCCAAATCGTTTATATAGATAAGGAACAGCAAAGGGCCTATGACACTACCTTGGGGAACGCCAGAAATCACTTCTGTTTTACTCGATGTCTTTCCGTCAATTACCACGAACTCTGAACTCTCTGACAGGAAATCACCAATCGAGTCCATAACTGAGACGATATTCCATAGACACGCATTTTCACTACAAGCCGCCAATGTGGTACAGTGTCAAAAGTCTTCCGGAAATCCAGAAATACGGATCAATTTGAAATCTCTTGTCGATAGTACTCAACAAAAGAGCTAGTTGCGTTTTACAAGAACGATGTTTTTTTTTTTGTTTTTTTTTTAATCTGTCTTGTCTGTGTGCCAATAGATCGTTCTCTTCGAGTAATTCACAATGTTCGAACACAATATATGTTCCAAAATCCTGCCGCGTTTAGTAACTCAACTTTATTAGCACTGTCATCGATACTATTTCCATTGCTATCGCGCAGAGAAGTCATTGATTTGTTATGCCACTGGCATGCTTTACATACGACCAGAATCTCTTTGGATTTTCTCCCAGATTTCGAGACGAAGTTTCTTTGTGAAAACTGTTATAAGCATCTCGCACTGAAGTCCACGCTAAGTTTTTAGTTTCTGTATAAGATCGTGAATCATGAGGATTTTGGGTTTGTTTAAATTTAACATTCTTTTTTCATTGTTTCTGCAACGGTGTTCTGACCTTTTTTGTGTACCGTGGAGGATCAGATCCATCTTTGGTTAATTTATTTGGTATAAATACTATTTCTTTGAATTCAAGCCCTATATGGTCCACACTTAGATTGTTAAGAAGGAGAAGAGATTGTCCTTCAGGAAGGCGAAAAAAGAATTTTTATCTGTTTTTTTGAGCAGATATATTTTTCATTTATTTTTCGTGAATTTGAGAGATGCGGTATTTAGTATCGCTACGACAACCCCGTGTTCAGTAATCCGTGTACCCGTTTTGATACTCGTTATTAGCTCAGGATTATTTGTTTCTAAGAGTTCAAGTGTGTTCTCACAACCGTTTACTGTTTGAGTGGGATCAGGAACTAATGCTCGAAATAATTTTCAGAAAATGCGTTAGCACAATTTAGGATGATCTTTTATGGGTACCTCGGGATTTAAACACGCATTTTCGCCAACACATGGAGAACAAAATGAAGTCCTCACTAATTATAATTGTATGAGTGCGGGGTTTGAAATTAGACTCAAGTTTTCTTTGAACCTTTTTAGCAATTGTATCATCTGAGTTGGGAAACCGGTAAAAGGATCCAATTATTATTCTATTCCGGTTGCCAAGAATGTCCTCTACCTGTACTAAATCACAAGAACGAAATCACACCCCAGACCATAACTCCATGTGTAAATCCAATATGTCTATCACACAGACAGGTTGGTTTCAGGCTCTCAAGTGACCTCCTTCTAACCAACGCATTGCCATCACTGGCATCGAGGCAGAACCAGCTTTCATCAAAAAAATACAACAGACCTCTACCTTGCCCTCCAATGAGCTCTCGCTTGACCCCACTGAACTCGCAAATGGCTGTGGTTTGGAGTCAGTGGAGTCATATTACAGGACTTCTGGCTCGGAGATTTCCTTGAAGTAACCGGTCTGCAACAGTCCGTTGCGTCACTTTGGTGCCAACTGCTGCTCAGATTGCTGCTGCAGTTGGAGTATGATGCGTCAGAGCCGTACACCGAACACGATGGTCTTCCCTCTCGGTAGTGCCACGTGCCCATCTGGAGCCCGGTCTTCTTGCGACCGTACATTATCGTGACCACCGCTGCCAGCAATCATGTACAGTGGCTACATTCCTGCCAAGTGCTTCCCCAATATTGCAGAAGCAACATCTAGCCTCTCGTAACTCTATTACACTACCTCGTTCAAACTCAGTGAGGTGCTGATATTGGCGACTTTGTGGGCCTAAAGGTATTCTGAACCAACATCAGCTCACCACGTGCGGTCTCAAAGATAACTAGCACTCATGGCTGTTATAGCGCGTATTTAAAGCAAACCTGATTTGCATCTTCATAGCGGCGCTACTAGCGCCACTATTATGTGACTAGCGTGAAATTGGAATAGGCATCATCTTTCAGATGTAGAAACATGCCTATCAAATTTCGTCTATGTCGCACAGCTCCTTTTTGGTGCTGCGACTTTTTTTCCGTTCCATGTACAAACACATATTAATGAAACCAAAGAACCATTACTAGCACTGTCATTTCTACATCCATTCAATAGTTGCCCTTTTCAATATGATATTGCACACCCGTATCTCAGAAAAATGTCGCAAAGGTTAAATTCGTAAGAAAATAGATTTCCAAAATAATCTACTTCTAAATATCACATTCAAAAATCGACCAGCTATATGCTGAAGTCTTGCAATCCACCTTTATGCGAGCAAGTGAAACATCCGGTGGCGTAAAATACTTTAGCCAAGCGGAATTACAAAAAAAGCGGGACATTTGAGCATCTTCAAAAAAGCTTTCGAAACGGCGTGGCATTTTGGAAAAAAATGGAACTGTCCTGGGTAAAACGGGACGAATCAGCATCTACATATGCAGTAGTGATTGGGAAACTACTGAATGACAACAATTCAATTTCCACGTCCTTTTCAGTTCATTGTTAATTATTATTCACAACTAGTTCTAGCTCATACACTTTCACTGTAAGGACATAAAATGCACAGTGGATTAACACTGAATGACGTGCGGTTCTAATTATGTACAAAAAAAAAGAAGAAAATTGTCGGCTCCCAGTTACTTTCAATATCAATGGTACCAATACTGCAGGTAATTCTACTATGTAGTGCGCGATTTTACCGAATCATAGTTTTGGTAGAGCGTAACTCTACCTACAGTAGTTCCCGAGATTGGCCCAAAAATGCAAATGGTGTGGGACTAAATCATTTCTCCTCTCTGGTGTTAACTGATTGTTTAACATCGACCCACTCGCGTCTCGACTGTTCCCTCAAACTAGATCTGGTAAAAAATAGCTTAACTGAGTAAATAACCGGTTGCTTAGTATTCACAGTTAGTAAAATACCGGTTATCGGCATCAGGCAGTTGCTTCAACAACAGCCAAAATCGTGTGCCCTCTGTTTGCCAACAAGCTTACTTCTCACTTCACTATTTCTCTTCAGTTTCGCTCTTTCTTATCACGAATAATGAATACATTGACCATATGATGTTCGTACTACCATGAAAATATCTGGTGAGTAACGGCTAATACCGTAGACAAACTGTTTACCGATGAATGAACCTCTAGTCGGATCTCACGTCGATTTTTGTCTACATAACCTATTACAATACTTGGAAAAGCACTTATTAAACTTGAAACGGCCCATCCTCTCCTATGTAAATGTTGCGTTGATATCTGCCCCTCTAAAGTCTGCAAGTCCCTCCAAATCCTCGAACGCCATGCACTCCATATCGCTTTCCATATCCGTTTATCTTCCCCCACTTGGATCCTCTATAATCCCATCAATTTCCCGTCCCTCCTCGTCCCCATCAAACGCCACCGCATCTCATATACTATCTGCAAGCTGGATTCCAATAACCCCATTTTTCCCCTCTGATCACCAACCCACATATGCATCTTTACAAACACATACCACGGCCCTAGAGCTAGGCACACTCCGTATCCTATCCCAACACAACTTCAATCGACTCCCTCTCCCAGACAATGAAATCCGCTCCGATATGTATCTGTCCTATCAGCTTAAGCTTTCTCCACTTGTTTCCCGTTCCACATCACGGCTGCCCTCTCCCTCCTCCCTTTTCATTTCACCCATTCCTTTTTCTCCTTTCAGCTTGGCCCTGCCCAATCACTAAACTCATAAACTCATCCTCCCTTTCCATCCTATCATCTACCCTCTTTCCACAGCTACACCCACAACCACAAACAAAGAAAACAACAGGACATATTATAAACAGAATCATGTAGTGATTTCTTTATTAGATTTTTAAAATGTTTTAAATTTCACATTCATAAATATTGTTTGCCTCCATTCATGTTCTGTAAAATCTCTTGGCTGATGAGCTGAATACTGACCCCTGGTAGCCCACCTCCCGTCCACAAGGGGCAAAGGGGATGAAATAACAATCAAGAGAGAAGGCGCTTATTAACAATTTCACTTTTAATAGCGCAGTTAAATTTTTCATGCACTCTATTTTTAAAACTAAGTTTCTGTATCTGCTCCGATTACTACATTTCACATTAGGTCATGATCCGCATCTTATATGAAACTCTGATAACAACAGAAACATCGTTAACTGAAAGGTTCTGGCAAGATAGTCAGCTCAGGATTGTTACACATAATGTGTGTTTTTAAGTAAGTACCGTTTTGGAATAAAAATAAAACAAGCAGACTTTTTTAACAAATTTTATTTCTACATGAAAGACTGTACTTAAACCTACTTTTCAAATATTAACAAAACTTATCATATTGTACAACTAGCTTTTGAATACCATCCTCGTAGAAACCTGTTCCTGATTAAGCAACGATTGCAACACAGTCATTTGACACCATCGTTGTTCTGGCGCTGATCTCCCAGATGCTTGTTCCAACGCAGGAATACATGATAGTCATTGGGCACTAGACTGAAGCTGTATGTAGGGAGATTAAGTTGTTTCCAGTCAAATGATCTAATCAGCTCTTCAGTTCGATTGGCGGTGTGTGAATGCTTACTCAGCATGTCAGTCCTTTTGCTTGGATTGCACGGTACAGCTTTTTGTAAGGTCTGACAATGATTCGTAAAAGTTATGGTGTCACCATGAGGCAAAGTATTCGCAATCTACACCTCCTTCCTGTTCCAGAAAGCAGTAAACATGATTTTCCGGACTGAAATTGTTTGTCTGAACTTCTCTTTCTTCGGTGACAAAGGCCGCATTTGCTGCTTTGGTTCAGGTGTAACGTAAGCCACCCATGTTTCGTCACCTGTGGCACTAAGGCTTAAAAACTTGTCACCTTCCTCCCTGTACCACTCTAGTAAGTCAAAGAACTGGCTAAACGTTTAGTTTCGTGCACCTCAGTCAGCATTTTCGATACCCTGCTTGAACAGAACTTCCGATAATTTAGACATTCTGTAACAATATCATCAACTGTCATGAAGTGTTTCTTGACACTAGAGGAAATTCGTCACATAATGTTGAAATCGTAAAGGGTCTGTTGTCTCTCACGTTATGTCAACTTTCTGCACCAGATTGTCAGTAATGACTGAAGGTCGCCCATTTCATTCCTCATCACGCACATTCGTATGGCCATCTTTAAAAGCTCTCGTTCATTTCCGTACCATCCCATCGCTCATAATGTTCTCCTTACACTTCACTGGTGTGACGACGAATTTCAGCCAGTTCCACTTCTTTAGTACTAAGGAAACGAATCACAGTGCGTGTTTCACAGTCGGCGGGATTCACAATCGAAGGAGGCATTTCAAAGGCTCACAAACAAACGTAAACACGCAGTTTGACTGTGTAATGGCGTCCGTGGCGTGCCAAGAGCGTGCGCATGCAGTTGCGGAATTTCAAAACGGTACTTACCTTAAAAAACACGCCTTGTATATATAGTCAGGTGAGTTTGACAGTATTCCACACTTCAACAGATACAGCTGCTAGTTGCTAATGACCACAGTAACTTCTAGGTGTTCTGTTACTGCTACGATAGTAAATAATCACATCCGTAATAACTTACACAATATGCGGAGGGTTAGAGTTGGTGCATTTCATGTTACAAATAAGCTATTTTTGGCAGCTATTAATAACCGTTAAGATACCCTTTACCGAAAAATAACTTAACCGCGATAATTGACATCGCATACTTAATTGTTGAGCCCATTCCTACCCCAAACAATGCCAGTCGGCCGCACTAACCGTCGCACAGTTTAAAGAGAACCAGTGGCGGAAGTAAGGCTACACTTACAAGTGCTTTAACCCTTTCAGACGATGCGCTTCCGTTTGAAACCACCTACCAGTTTTTCATTTCATAGCATATGAGCGATAGCTACATCTGTAGCCATCCTTTAAGTCTCCAGTAGATGCTGCCCTCTGCCAGGTGCAGCTTAAACCACTTCATGTATTCCAAATCTTAGGAGCTGGACTGGCAAACGTAGGAGTCATTTCTGTAAGTTGTGAACGATTATCTTTGTTTTCAAATTGTGATTTAATTCGTCTCCATAAGGAATGTTTTGTGTGCGAATTAGGTACAGGAAACTGCCCTGTTCAAATTTATACTCTGAGCATTGCGATTACGTATTTATTTTCGTAATTATTGTGGTGGTGCCTTCTGAGACTACACTGGCTCTAAGGGCAACATGATTAGCTATGACAGATTGTTGTTATTTCCAGTTTCGCACGATGTACTCCCGCAGAATAAAGGAACAGGAAATTCTGGCGTGCCTTATGGAAGGGATTTCTTCTGATGCTGACTCAGAGATTGACAGTAGCAGTGAAAGTGGAGATGATGTGTTAGCTGAAGATAGTGATCTAGATTTGGGGATAGTATGCTATAAGAAATAGTTTTTAAGACTAGTCAGAAAAGTCCTAGACCTTCAAGTACATCATCAGAACCATTAGCAAAAAATGTAAAACTGTCGTTCCAGTTGAAAAATATACAACAGAAGCAAGGCATCTGCCAATACGCGGCGCCTTAAGGCACTCTGTACACTGTAGCAGAAAGAAGGAGCCTCACAGAATCGGCTGGAATTGTCTCTCTGCCTAGTAGTACCTTGTCTATCTGCAGAAAGGATCTGCATTTTACCTTACCATCAAAAGTAACGACATTTCATGCGCAGTGGCTCCATTTGAAATCACCCCGTATGTGTTCAGTTAATGCATGTAACACTTGCTTTTCACGTTGTTCTGTTTCAACGTACAGGGTGATAATTATTGAACTATATGGAATACAATCGACATAACTTCTGAACGGTTTGCGGTAGGACGTTCAAACTGCATGGTTGGCCGCGGGACGTGATGGTAATTAGTATGGTTTGGTTTAGCAACGAAACCCGATTTAATTTGGATGATTTCGTCAAAAAACAAAATTGGCGCATTTTGAGGGACTGAGAATTCTCATTTCGGGATCGGGGAGTCTCTTCACCCTCAACGGGTGACTGTGGGTGGAATGCCCAGTCACGCAATAATCGCTGCGATATTGCTGATGGCATGGTGACTACCGAACGGCACGTGAAGGTTTTGGAAGATTATTTCATCACCATTATCCAAAATTACCCTGATTTCGAGAAGATGTGGTTCATGCACGACGGAGCAGGAGAGTGTTTGATGTCCTGGAGGAGCACTGTGGGGACCGCATTCTGGCTCTGAGGTACCCAGAGGCTATATTAAAGACAATGTGTACAGCAACAACCCCAAAAACATTGCTGAGTTGAAACCAGCCATTCAGGAGCTCATCAACAGCACTGGTTCCAACACTTCAGCAGGTCATGAAGAATTTCGCTTTCCATCTGCGCCATATCATCACCAAAGATGGCAGGCATATCGAACATGTCATAACCTAAAACCGAATATCTGTTGTGACGTTGACATGTAGAATCAAGTGTATGCAAGCCGTGGTTTGTAACTAATTTTCATTTTTTTTCATATAGTTGCATGAATTCAACCAGGTGAGGGAAAAGTATGCCTCGTGTGGTGTGTTTAACATGGATGAAACTGGATTTTTCTACAATATTTTTCCAAATCACACCCTGGGGTTAAAAGGTGATAAGTGTCACGGTGGAGCACAAAGCAAACAACGTGACTGTTGTACTGTGCTGTAATGTTGACGGCAGTGAGGAGTTCGTCCCTGGGTTATCGGTAAATCCGAGAAAACGTAAATATGGACACTTTACCTTGCGTCTATGCCTACTCTCACCACAAGAAAGCTTGGATCGATGGCACATCATTTCGCAAGTGGCTTCTTCGTTTCAACAGTCGAATGGTTGCTCAAAATAGACATGTTCTTCTTACATTGGACGGATGTACTGCCCATAACGTTCATGATCTGAACCTATCCAACATAAAGGTTCAGCTTTTTCCACCCAACGCCACAAGCCGTCTTCAACCTTTGGACCAAGGCATAATCTGTCTCATAAAGAGAGCTTATCGTAAGCGACTTGTAAGAGGTGCAATTCGTGCTCCTGTAACCCCAAATTGGAATCTGCTTGACGCAATAAAAGCCATCGCAGCAGCCTGGAATTCAGTATCGCCACATCATTTAGGGAAGTGCTTTAACAGAGCTTGGAGACATAGCAACTCTGAAGATGTCCACGAGTTAGAAGATGCCACTTCACCTCATGAATGGACAGTTCTGCAGGACGTTGAGAACCCGGGGATTAGTTTCGAAGAATTCATTAGTGTAGTCGACGATGTTGCCGTATGTGCTTCTGTGGAATCGGATGTGCCAAAAGCTGTGAACGAGGTGCAAGAAGGAAGTGAAGAGGAAGGGAATACAGATACCATTCCACCTATCCGTCAGGAGATGTTTACAGCCTTGGACTGTTTAGAACGGTTCGCTTCAACATCCGACGTCACTGCTGGGTTTACGGACGCTGTCATTACAACTGGTTGTGAAATTACAAAATATTATCGTTCCCATGAACGTCAGCGAACCGTGACAGAATATTTTACCAAGAAAGTAACGTACATAATTTGTGAGTACTTGTAATTTTACAATCACTTTATAGTGTTATAAGTCTACAATAACGTGATTGATAGTGTGGTGTATTACACATCAGTGTACTGCTGTACATGTATACTTATTAAAATCTGTGTTTTTCATTTAACAAGAATTTTTTTTAACACGAACTCCTGATTTTTCGGTCCTTTCGGGTTCGTGTTAACGAAGTTTTACTGTAATCTAATAAAATAGAACATTCAGAAATTGTAGTTTTTAATATTTCGAACCTGAAAGGGTTATCGTTGAGCTCTGATGTACGAGACATGAGGCAAAAGGTAATACCACGAATTGCTCAGATATTATCGTGTTACGGTAAATGCCTTCTCGTGTGTGACTCTGATCCATAAATGTGTCCCCTTGAGATATCGATTGGAGCTGTATTATCTTGACACACAGACTGCTGCTTAATGTTATTCCATTTTGAACTCTTCGTTTTTTTTATTATGCTATAACAGAGTATCTCGAACCAGCACGCAGCGCTAGAAGCCATTGTTGCATCCAGCTCATCAGCTGCGCAGAAGCGGAGCAGATAAACGACAGTAAATTGCATGAAATGAGCCCGAAAGACGTTGTCCAGAGATACCATTTATCTTGCGCGTTAGTCGCGGGGCAAGATGCTAATCTGCGCGAACAAATCACCAGGGCTGCGTTAAGACCTTTTAAGCGATAAAGATACGAATCCGGCGGGGCCGCGTTTCCTAATAGTTTACCGACTGCGTTAACGCTCCGCTCGAGCAGTGAATGCAATCACAAGTGGCCAATGAATAAAAGTCCGAAGGTCGACCGCATTCGGGCGCTAGGTGGAGCTGTGAACTTGAGAGCGCGGCCTCCCATTGTTCTTCGTGTTCCTATCTCGTTACTCATGCATCTGTCACGCTAATTACCACATCGGTCCACTTATTATTCTTTATTAGCAGCGTAAATGTTGATAATAAGCGTATTTTTTCGCCTGTTCCTTTTATGACCCCGAAAGGAGTGCCTGTTTTATTACGAAGGAGAACCGTCAGTATAGGGACGCGACCTACTTTTTAATAGTTTTGATCGGATTTTAAATTTTCTGACATTGTATTTTATTTTGCTACACTGATTTCGTATAAAAGGTGACGGCCGTAACACTACAGTAACAAGAAACTTTCGGTCAACAAATCAGATAGAATCGTAACGAACTCGTAAATTTGCTCGTGGCGTTTATGCGACTTTACCAGGCTCGTAGCGAAGAAACACGAGGTGAAATAGGGGCCTGTATCATACAGTAAAGTAACTTGAAAAAGGTTCTAAGCGTATAACAGTCGCGTTTATGGGTAGCAAGAAATTTTATTCCCAACTGAATGGCGGCAGTAAATTTCTATACTGCTTTTATTCTTGTTGGAGGAGCAGCAGGTCTTTGAGCACAGCATTTGTACACTTTACTATGCACTTCTGGCCTCTCTTCAAAAAATAAAAAATAAACTAATGAATGTCTTGTTTGTATTGTGCAACAATGTTCCCACTTTTCTATGGGTGTGGCGATACATTTCTTCAAAAAAAATTTCTATTTCTAGAAGATTAAATGAAATCCACCAGTAAACGCAACTAATCAGAAAATCATTTTTCCCGGGATGCATGACGCTACTTTTTTATAAGCGTAAATTAAGATACGACTGGAATTTTAACGTAATATTACCCGTACAAAATATCTAGAATGACCAAAAATTTTCTCGATGTAAGTTAAGAGCAACTGGCTATTTGAAGTTGCAAGAGCACATCACAGTACAGATATCACTGAGATCATTGACCTGGTCAGAAATAAATTCAAAATGTTACTTGACAGTCTCACGTTCATACGAAAGCCGCGCTCTGAATCAACTGCGATATTAGAACTGGGATAGCAGAAAGTATGAATAACTTAAGTGAGAAGATGAATACATTCTGGGACAAAAAAATGGCTCTGAGCACTATGGGACTTAACATCTGAAGTCATCAGTCCCCTAGAACTTAAAACTACTTAAACCTAACTAACCTAAGGACATCACACACATCCATGCCCGAGGCAGGATTCGAACCTCCGACCGTAGCAGTCGCGCGGTTCATGACTGAAACGCCTAGAACCGCTTGGCCACGGCGGCCGGCCATTCTGGGACAAGAGAAATGGAAATAAAGCCCCTAATTAATTCAATTTTGCTTCTCAGTTCGACAAAGGATGTGAACAATAAAAGTATAAATTGTGAAGTGACAACATGTAAAACATTTTTACTCTTACAATGAATAAGATATCTCCTTCTTCTCGTGGCGTTACAGCCCTGCGCGGGTCTTAGCCTCTTGAATAAGTTTCCATCATTCTGCTCTCTCCAGCACAGTTCTCCGCCATCCTCTGACTGAGAGATTTTATATCTTTTACCACGTCGTCTATCCATCGCTTTCGTGGCCTTCCTCTGTCTTCTTTCACTTGTCCTCCATTCAAAAATCTTTCTAGCTGTTCGTCCAGTATCCACCCTGGGACATATCCAAGCCAGACGATTCTCCTGCTGTTTATTGTTCTTACAATGTCAGCTTCTTGTATAAGGCGCTCCAGGTCAGTGTTCTTCATCTCCAGAAACCATTGTTATCCTGAACTGCCCCATAGATCTAGCGCAGGACCCTGCTTTCAAATACCTCGAGCTGGTGCTCATCAGCACTTGTTAGTGTCCGTGTTACACATCCATAGGTTACAGCTGGCCTGAACATGACATACATTTGCAGTAATGAATGAGATGTACTGAGGATTAACTGGCGTTACAAAAATATCTTACATTTTTATCTGATCGGTTTTTGAAACGAAATAGCGAGTCTTATCATATTCACTTTTGCACGATGTTTTAGACTCATCAGAGCCGCGCGATATTAACCTAGCGGTTTTGGCGCTGCAGTCAGGGACTGTGCGGCTGGTCCAGACGGAGGTTCGAGTCCTCCCTCGGGCATGGGTGTGTGTGTTTGTCCTTAGGCTAATTTAGGTTAAGTAGTGTGTAAGCTTAGGGACTGATGACCATAGCAGTTAAGTCTAATAAGATTTCACGCACATTTGAACATTTTTGAGACTCATCAGACAATTGTTAACATTTAGTAAAGGAAACATTAGATTGAAGCGATCTAGTCTAATGCGACATGGACTTACTTTATTGCAAAGAAACCTTATAATCAAGCAGCAAAATTAAATAATACTGATATTACTTGTAATAATGACGTAAGACGTAACGAATTATTTGATAGTTCATGTAGAAACTTCAATTTTGAACTTCGAGCTCAACAGTTGTTAGATATTGTACGAACGACGTTGACTATTAACACCATAGATGGTCTGCCGTTTTGTTGTTTTCTGAAGCCCGCAATGATGACCCAAGATCGCTAATCGTGGAAAAAAGAACACTATCTCCGCATCTTTGGTGGTTACAAGTACGTCGCTCATACAACTAATATACATTTTACACTTTCAAAAAAACTACAATTTATGAAATTTTCTCAGAAGTGTAGTAATGGGGGTAGCTTTAAATTGAGTTCAATATTGTAACGTCTACTCCAGTAGGGCTGTTGATTAAATATCGATACATTGACTTGACACCCACAAAATATTGATATATAATGGTACACGTCCCTCGATATATCGATATGAAAAGGGCAGTATCGAGTGCCGATATTTTTATTTTATATTATATTTCATTCACATTTTCAGGAAAATATTTGAAGATGTTCTTTTGAAATTGTAGTAGGACATGATTTTACTTTCACTGCGTGAAGGAGTCTTAGTACTTTTAGGGCTTTTATCACGTCCAGGCTTTCTCTTTGACTCTGTGAAGCAAGGATACATTTTATTGCCCCACTTACATGCAGTTACCAGTGTTAGCAAAGTTGCTATCGGCAAGCGTGAACGTTCATCGTTTTCCTCTCAATTCCTGCTCTAAGGTGGATACGGAGGCTCCTAGCTTGTTTATTTACAGAATATATAATATTAAATCAGTACTGAAATATACAGCCCTACGTGCAGCCGGTATTTTTATAGACAGGTATGTTGATACTTTTTCCGACGATATATCAGTATAGCGATACTTTTTTCGATACGTCAAGATCCAATAACGACATAAGTCATCCTAGTCAAGACCATCACAGACACAGGCACATCAACAGTGTTTTCACAGAATTCTAAATATTTATAGTCTTACATTTATAGTCTTACCGTAATAAAAACTACTGTACCGAATTACGGAACATTTAATAGCGATTGGTCATGGGAATTATTGACAAAACGCACTCGGAGGATGTAAGTCTTTTGTCCCGTTAATTTCAGGCGATTACTTAATGGCACAATATCTTCCCTTCTCGTCGTATAGCTTAACACCCTGCCCGCTAGCTGGCGAAATACGTAGGTGAAACAAACCCCGACCGAACCTCGTGGCGAATTAACGACGATTGCACTGGTACACCGGCCAGCCTGTGTGTCGTTTTTTTGGCAAATGCTGGTCTGTTTCCCAATTTCCACCTCAGTAAATACGACTGGCAAACAGCTAAAAACACAGTACCACACAGAACAAGGTTTACACGATTCACAAGCAAACGGCGCACGCGAGTTCCCTATCTCAGGTTACCTTGAATGTTGCAACAGGAAAAGCATCTGATTGATGACATAGGATTACACAGATATCACGTATTTAATTAACTCTCAGAATAATCGATGCAGCGGGAGAACTTTCATTTAACTTCAGTAACTTTAAATATCCTTTTTTAATGCCTTTAGTAGTCTC
The DNA here is from genome assembly GCF_021461395.2 of Schistocerca americana. Classification (NCBI taxonomy): domain Eukaryota; kingdom Metazoa; phylum Arthropoda; class Insecta; order Orthoptera; family Acrididae; genus Schistocerca; species Schistocerca americana. The sequence continues at coordinate 952,954,221 of NC_060120.1, forward strand.
GTACTGTCGTCAGTTAGATGCGGCATGGTATCGTGAACATTTTTCTTCTGATTCTGAAACATTTAAAAAAATCTATGCAGTTCAAAACAGAGCGAGCGTTACATCCTGTTCTAAGGATTAATTTTATAGTGTTTATCCTATCATACAGAGCCAGCTGTTTCCAAGAACTAGCAAATTTATTTATTTTTTCTAACTAACAGGCTTTAGAAATGGTCAGCAGAACGGATCTTCACAGTACTAGTGAATTAAAACATAGTTAAGCTCGGACAGATTATTATTTACTGTTAAATTACATAACGCAAAAGATACATGACCTTACATCATGGCGGTAGGAACAAGAAAGGCAGCGTGAAGAAGCCTTTTCGTATCTGCTTTTTACAAAAACATAATACAATTTAAAACTGGAAATTTTCGATTTTAAACATAATAGTTATATCGCTGATATGGCGAAACGTAGGGATCTATCACAGGGACCACGCGACAACTGGATTTTTGTAAATTTCAATACTTATGGTACGCACCCCCCGCCCCCCCCCCCCCCCCCCCCCCCTCCATGAACCATGGACAATGCCGTTGGTGGGGAGGCTTGCGTGCCTCAGCGATACAGATAGCCGTACCGTAGGTGCAACCACAACGGAGGGGTATCTGTTGAGAAGCCAGACAAACGTGTGGTTCCTGAAGAGGGGCAGCAGCCTTTTCAGTAGTTGCAGCGGCAACAGTCTGGATGATTGACTGATCTGGCCTTGTAACAATAACCAAAACGGCCTTGCTGTGTTGGTACTGCGAACGGCTGAAAGCAAGGGGAAACTACAGCAGTACTTTTTCCCGAGGGCATGCAGCTTTACTGTATGATTATATGATGATGGTGTCCTCTTGGGTAAAATACTCCGGAGGTAAAATAGTCCCCCATTCGGATCTCCGGGCGGGGACTACTCAAGAGGATGTCGTTATCAGGAGAAAGAAAACTGGCGTTCTACGGATCGGAGCGTGGAATGTCAGATCCCTTAATCGGGCAGGTAGGTTAGAAAATTTAAAAAGGGAAATGGATAGTTTAAAGTTAGATATCGTGGGAATTAGTGAAGTTCGGTGGCAGGAGGAACAAGACTTCTGGTGAGGTGACTACAGGGTTATAAACACCAAATCAAATAGGGGTAATGCAGGAGTAGGTTTAATAATGAATAGGATAATAGGAATGCGGGTAAGCTACTACAAACAGCATAGTGAACGCATTATTGTGACCAAGATAGATACGAAGCCCACACTTACTACAGTAGTACAAGTTTATATGCCAACTAGTTCTGCAGATGACGAAGAAATTGAAGAAATGTATGATGAAATAAAAGAAATTATTCCGATAGTGAAGGGAGACGAATATTTACTAGTCATGGGTGACTGGAATTCGAGTGTAGGAAAAGGGAGAGAAGGAAACGTAGTAGGTGAATATGGATTGGGGCTAAGAAATGAAAGGGGAAGCCGCCTGGTAGAATTTTGCACAGAGCACAACATAATCATAACTAACACTTGGTTTAAGAATCATGAAAGAAGGTTGTATACATGGAAGAACCCTGGAGATACTAAAAGGTATCAGATAGATTATATAATGGTAAGACAGAGATTTAGGAACCAGGTTTTAAATTGTAAGACATTTCCAGGGGCAGATGTGGACTCTGACCACAATCTATTGGTTATGACCTGTAGATTAAAACTGAAGAAACTGCAAAAAGGTGGAAATTTAAGGAGATGGGACCTGGATAAACTGAAAGAACCAGAGGTTGTACAGAGTTTCAGGGAGAGCATAAGGGAACAATTGACAGGAATGGGGGAAAGAAATACAGTAGAAGAAGAATGGGTAGCTCTGAGGGATGAAGTAGTGAAGGCAGCAGAGGATCAAGTAGGTAAAAAGACGAGGGCTAGTAGAAATCCTTGGGTAACAGAAGAAATATTCAATTTAATTGATGAAAGGAGAAAATATAAAAATGCAGTAAATGAAGCAGACAAAAAGGAATACAAACGTCTCAAAAATGATATCGACAGGAAGTGCAAAATGGCTAAGCAGGGATGGGTAGAGGACAAATGTAAGGATGTAGAGGCTTATCTCACTAGGGGTAAGATAGATACTGCCTACAGGAAAATTAAAGAGTCCTTTGGAGATAAGAGAACCACTTGTATGAATATCAAGAGCTCAGATGGAAACCCAGTCCTAAGCAAAGAAGGGAAAGCAGAAAGGTGGAAGGAGTATATAGAGGCTCTATACAAGGGCGATGTACTTGAGGACAATATTATGGAAATGGAAGAGGATGTAGATAAAGATGAAATGGGAGATACGATACTGCGTGAAGAGTTTGACAGAGCACTAAAAGACCTGAGTTGAAACAAGGCCCCGGGAGTAGACAACATTCCATTGGAACTACTGACAGCCTTGGGAGAGCCAGTCCTGACAAAACTCTACCATCTGGTGAGCAAGATGTATGAAACAGGCGAAATACCCTCAGACTTCAAGAAGAATGAAACAACTCCAATCCCAAAGAAAGCAGGTGTTGACAGATGTGAAAATTACCGAACAATCAGTTTAATAAGCCACAGCTGCAAAATACTAACACGAATTCTTTACAGACGAATGGAAAAACTAGTAGAAGCTGACCTCGGGGAAGATCAGTTTGGATTCCATAGAAACACTGGAACACGTGAGGCAATACTGACCTTACGACTTATCTTAGAACAAAGATTAAGGAAAGGTAAACCTACGTTTCTAGCATTTGTAGACTTAGAGAAAGCTTTTGACAATGTTGACTGGAATACTCTCTTTCAAATTCTAAAGGTGGCAGGGGTAAAATACAGGGAGCGAAAGGCTATTTACAATTTGTACAGAAACCAGATGGCAGTTATAAGAGTCGAGGGGTATGAAAGGGAAGCAGTGGTTGGGAAGGGAGTAAGACAGGGTTGTAGCCTCTCCCCGATGTTATTCAATCTGTATATTGAGCAAGCAGTAAAGGAAACAAAAGAAAAATTCGGAGTAGGTATTATAATCCATGGAGAAGAAATAAAAACTTTGAGGTTCGCCGATGACATTGTAATTCTGTCAGAGACAGCAAAGGACTTGGAAGAGCAGCTGAATGCAATGGACAGTGTCTTGAAAGGAGGATATAAGATGAACATCAACAAAAGCAATACGAGGATAATGGAATGTAGTCGAATTATGTTGGGTGATGCTGAGGGAATTAGATTAGGAAATGAGACACTTAAAGTAGTAAAGGAGTTTTGCTATTTGGGGAGCAAAATAAATGATGATGGTCGAAGTAGAGAGGATATAAAATGTAGACTGGCAATGACAAGGAAAGCGTTTCTGAAGAAGAAAAATTTGTTAACATCGAGTATAGATTTAAATGTCAGGAAGTCGTTTCTGAAAGTATTTGTATGGAGTGTAGCCATGTATGGAAGTGAAACATGGACGATAAATAGTTTGGACAAGAAGAGAATAGAAGCTTTCGAAATGTGGTGCTACAGAAAAATGCTGAAGATTAGATGGGTAGATCACATAACTAATGAGGAAGTATTGAATCGGATTGGGGAGAAGAGAAGGTTGTGGCACAACTTGACCAGAAGAAGGGATCGGTTGGTAGGACATGTTCTGAGGCATCAAGGGATCACCAATTTAGTATTGGAGGGCAGCGTGGAGGGTAAAAATTGTAGAGGGAGACCAAGAGATGAGTACACTAAGCAGATTCAGAAGGATGTAGGTTGCAGTAGGTACTGGGAGATGAAGAGGCTTGCACAGGATAGAATAGCATGGGGAACTGCATCAAACCAGTCTCAGGACTGAAGACCACAACAACAACAACATGGTACGCAAAATTCAGAACTCAAATATCAGTCAACCAAGCAGTCCGATACAGCTCTCAAAAATTCTTGAGAAAATCGTGTTTGAAGTTTTCCAAGATTTTTTGATTCATTAAAGGTAAGACAATTTTTTCGAGGAGCCGCATGGTTCTGTGATAGGATGCTTGATAGTTGCATGACAGCTTGAGTTCTATTCCCAGCAGAGGCAAATTTTTAAACAAAGGTGCGCGTCCTACGAGTCTTTCCCTGAAGCGTAAAATACATAAAGACGAAAAGAAAGGTAGCGTTCAAGTCAAGACTGGTAATCGCTGGTTTGATTTTCGTTCCGATCTCTAATTTTCGTTTCTTTCAAAAATGGTTCAAATGGCTCTGAGCACTATGGGACTCAACTGCTGTGGTCATCAGTCCCCTAGAACTTAGAACTACTTAAACCTAACTAACCTAAGGACGTCACACACATCCATGCCCGAGGCAGGATTCGAACCTGCGACCGTAGCGGTCGCGCGGTTCCAGACTGTAGCGCCTACAACCGCTCGGCCACTTCGGCTGACGTTTCTTTTGTTCAGTTAGAATATCCAAATCATCCAAAATTCATCAAATATGTGCTAACTGACACATCTAACTATCGTTTTATGAAAATTTCATGTGAGTTGAGGAGAAACGCGATAAAACTGTAGCATTTGTAGGGTGCACCCGACGCCGTGAATATTATTGTTTTTCATATTTTTTCGACACTTATCACTCGGGCTCTTGAGAGACCATGTCTGTGGTGGGAAACAATGGACATAGTGGAAATAAAGAGTATTTAATTTTTTATTTTCTCCCCAAAAATTTTATACTTAATTTTCTTAACTTAAACAATATTTATTAAAAATATTTTATAACAGATCGGTAGCCAACGGCCTTGCCGCAGTGATAACGCCGAATTTCGTCAGATCACCAAAGTTAAGCACTCCCGGTCTTGGCTAACACTTGGACGGGTGACCGTTCGGCTTCGTCGAGCGCTGTTTTGGCAAGCGGGGTGTACTCAGTCCTTGTAAGGCCAATTGAAGAGCTACTTGACTGAGAATTAGCGGCTCCGATCCAGAAAACTGACAAAGGCCGTGAGAGAACTATGCTGAGCATATGCCCCTCCGTATACGCATCCAGTGTCGGCATTTCCCTGAGGATGACACGGCTGTCGGCCACTACCGTTGGACCACCCGAAGCCTGTTCGGACCGAGTTTAGTTTTTTATGAAACATTAGTAATCAATAATTGGTACTTGTAATGAAAAGCGCAATTCTGCGTGTAATATGAAAGCAGAAATAAGATAGTGTGCATTTTTCATTAAAAATCATGATTAAATATTTGATAATTAGCATGTATTTGATGAATTTTATGTTTAAATGACATAGGTATTCTAGTTGAAGGGAAAAAAATGAAAAATATAATGACCGAAAGGAGACTCGAAGCAGTGATCGCCAGTCACGATCGCTACCGACTACCATCATGTGTTATACGCTACAGGGAAATGCTCATAGACCACACATCTTTGTTTTAAAATTTGTTTGTACCGGGAATCTAACCCAAGCCGTCCACAGCATAGAGCCGCGCGGCCGATCCAAAAATTTCTTTAACTCAGTGAATTAAAGACACTCGTAAAAATTCGAATTTGATTTTCTCACGAATTTTAGGGAGTTGCTTCGAACTTGTTTGATTGATTGAGTTCCGAACTTCATGTACCACAAACGTAAAAAAAAAAAAAAAAAATTCGATTCCTGTGTGGCCCCCTTGTTAGTGATATAATCATTCTGTTATATTACAATATTTACTATTAGCTAACAATAAAATTTTAAAGATGTTATAATAGCAGTAGTTCACTAATATTCTTTAGTAGTAGTGTCATTCGATTCAACAAGATGTCCCAAATATTTATAGATTTATTCATTTCCTTCTAAAACTGTTTCTATAGCCCCTTCTCGATTCTTCCGCAACTACATGACTACTCAGCAATTCACAGTTAAGCGCTAGGCGGAGGATTCATCAAACCACCTTCAGACTGTTTATCCGCCGTTCCACTATCGAATAGTACACAGGAAAAACGACCATTTAAATCTTTCCGTATGAGCTTCAACGTATCGTATTTTATCACAGTGATCATATCTCCCTCCATACCTGGTGACCAACAAAATGTTTTTGCGTTTGGAGGAGAAAGTTGGTGACTGAAGTTTCGTCAAAAGATCTCGCGGCAACGAAAAACGCCCTTGTTTTAGTTACTGCCACCCCAGCTCGCGTATCATATCTGTGACACTTTCTCGCGTATTTCACGAGAACACAAAGCGAGCTGCTCTTCACTGAACCTTTTCGACGTCTTCTTCTGCACATGCGCAATCGAAGACTATATTTTATGTTCAGCTAATTTCGCTAAAAAGGGCACCGGCCTTCGGATAATACATAATACCTCTGGAGCCGAAAATGAGGAACATAGAGACTCAAGTTTAATTCCGATTCGCAAATTTCTTTCCGAGCGACATCGCAAATGATGACAGAGAACCTACACTACTGGCCGTTAAAATTGCTACACCAAGAAGAAATGCAGATGATAAACGGGTATTCATTGGACAAATATATTATACTAGAACTGACATGCGATTACATTTTCACGCAATTTGGGTGCGTAGATCCTGAGAAATCAGAACCCAGAACAACCACCTCTGGCCGTAATAACGGCCTTGATACGCCTGGGCATTCAGTCAAACAGAGCTTCGATGGCGTGTACAGGTACAGCTGCCCATGCAGCTTCAACACGATACCACAGTTCATCAAGAGTGGTGACTGGCGTATTGTGACGAGCCAGTTGCTCGGCCACCATTGACCAGACGTTTTCAATTGGTGAGAGATCTGGAGAATGTGCTGGCCAGGGCAGCAGTCGAATATTTTCTGTATCCAGAAAGGCCCGTACAGGACCTGCAACATGCGGTCGTGCATTATCCTACTGAAATGTAGGGTTTTGCAGGGATAGAATGATGGGTAGAGCCACGGGACGTAACACATCTGAAATGTAACGTCCACTGTTTAAAGTGACGTCAGTGCGAACAAGAGATGACCGAGAAGTGTAACCAATGGCATCCCATATCATCACGCCGGGTGATACGCCAGTATGGCGATGACGAATACACGCTTCCAATGTGCGTTCACCGCGATGTCGCCAAACACGGATGCGACCATCATGATACTGTAAACAGAACCTGGTTTCATCCGAAAAAATGACGTTTTGCCATTCGAGCACCCAGGTTCGGCGTTGAGTACACCTTCGCAGGCGCTCCTGTCTGTGATGTAGCGTCAAGGGTAACTGCTGCCATGATCTACGAGCTGATAGTCCATGCTGCTGGAAACGTCGTCGAACTGTTCGTGTAAATGGTTGTTGTCTTGCAAACGTCCCTATCTGTTGACTCAGGGATCGAGACGTGGCTGCACGATCCGTTACAGCAATCGGATAAGATCCCTATCATCTCGACTGCTGGGATCCAGCACGGCGGTTCGTATTACCCTCCTGAATCCACCGATTTCATATTCTGCTAACAGTCACTGGATCTCGACCAACGCGAGCAGCAGAGTCGCGATACGATAAATCACAATCGTGACAGGCTACAATCCGACCTTTGTCAAAGTCGGAAACGTGATGGTGCGCATTTCTCCTCCTTACACGAGGCATCACAACAACGTTTCACCAGGTAACGTCGGTCAACTGCTGTTTGTGTATGAGAAATCGGTTGGAAACTTTCCTCGTGTCAGCACGTTGTAGGTGTCGCCACCGGCACCAACCTTGCGTAAATGCTCTGAAAAGCTAATCATTTGCATATCACAATATCTTCTTCCTGTCGGTTAAATTTCGCGTCTGTAGCACGTCATCTTCGTGATGTAGCAATTTTAATGGCCATTAGTGTAAAATATTGGAGTAGTAATCGAGAATCGATCTGGCAGCCTCATCCACCTTTTTCGTAACACACTCTGGTCGAATGTCTGGGTGGGATAGTAAAGAAAAGTTACTCTGTTCTAAAAAGTGAGGCAATGCGTGTGTCTGTGGTGATCTCACAGTCAAGAGGATGTTTAAAAGCCCTACAATGAGAACACTGTCGGCCTTACTGACAGCGATGTAGCGGCTGGCTACACGCGAGACGGCCGCTATAAAAAGACTATGTAAGCTGATCAGGACTGCCCATTCGGGTACCAATTACAGAAACCGACAGCCGGACGCCCAGCTATTGGTCACGCTCGCGTACACTGTAGACTGCACGCGAGGGGGCCTCCCTCCTGCTGGCTCACAGCTGGTCTGCCGCAGGTTGTTACACCGGCGAGACAAAACATTGTGACCACAGTCCATCGCGAGGCCGCACCTCGCCTGGTGAGGCTGTGGGTACGTGATGCGGTAAGGAGAGTATGTAAGCAGAGCAGAGACGATTAGGGGATTATCCGGACCTATTGCGGCAGTAATATTACCGCCTGATAAGTAAGTCACGACACTCTCTGGTGTGGAAGTTGTTACCTTTTCGACAGCTGGAGCGACACTAGCGCTTCAAGCGGTGAGAAAGCAGTCACATGCGTAGTAAGGATAATGTTTGTTTTTAATGTTTTTATACTCATTTAACGGTATAGTCGTTACATTTTTGCGTTAGTAACCTACCAAGAAACATGAATACCGCGAAATACATGTAAAAACAGCCGGATAACATTGATTCTGTGTCGTAAGCCACAAACCATCCATGAATAAATGCTTTTGAATGTGGCTATACTCCTATATTTCCAATCCCAAAGAAAGCAGGTGTTGACAAATGTAAAAATTACCAAACTATCAGTTTAATAAGTCACGGCTGCAAAATACTAACCCGAATTCTTTACAGACGAATGGAAAAACTGGTAGAAGCTGACCTCGGGGAAGATCAGTTTGGATTCCTTAGAAATGTTGGAACACGTGAGACAATACTGACCCTACGACTTATCTTAGAAGAAAGATTAAGGAAAGGCAAGCCTACGTTTCTAGCATTTGTAGACTTAGAGAAAGCTTTTGACAATGTTGACTGGAATACTCTCTTTCAAATTCTAAAGGTGGCAGGGGTAAAATACAGGGAGCGAAAGGCTATTTACAATTTTTACAGAAAGCAGATGGCAGTTATAAGAGTCGAGGGACATGAAAGGGAAGCAGTGGATGGGAAGGGAGTGAGACAGGGTTGTAGCCTCTCCCCGTTGCTATTCAATCTGTATATTGAGGAAGCAGTAAAGGAAACGAAAGAAAAGTTCGGAGTAGGTATTAAAATCCATGTAGAAGAAATAAAAACTTTCAGGTTCACCGATGACGTTGTAATTCTGTCAGACACAGCAAAGGACTTGGAAGAGCAGTTGAACGGAATGGACAGTGTCTTGAAAGGAGGATGTATGATGAACATCAACAAAAGCAAAACGAGGATAATGGAATGTAGTCGAATTAAGTCGGGTGATGCTGCGAGAATTAGATTAGGAAATGATACAAAGTAGTAAAGGAGTTTTGCTATTTGGGGAGCAAAATAACTGATGATGGTCGAAGTAGAGAGGATATAAAATGTAGACTGGCAATGGCAAGGAAAGCGTTTCTGAAGAAGGGAAATTTGTTAACATCCAGTATTGATTTGTCAGGAAGTCGTTTCTGAAAGTATTTGTATGAGCGTAGCCATGTATGGAAGTGAAACATGGATGATAAATAGTTTAGACAAGGAGAGAATAGAAGCTTTCGAAATGTGGTACTACAGAAGAATGCTGAAGATTAGATGGGTAGATCATATAACTAATGAGGAGGTACTGAATAGAATTGGGGAGAAGAGGAGTTTGTGGCACAACTTGACTAGAAGAAGGGATCGATTGGTAGGACATGTTCTGAGGCATCAAGGGATCAACAATTTAGTACTGGAGGGCAGCGTGGATGGTAAAAATCGTAGAGGGAGACCAAGAGATGAATACACTAAGCAGATTCAGAAGGATGTAGGCTGCAGTAGGTACTGGGAGATGAAAAGGCTTGCACAGGATAGAGTAGCATGGAGAGCTGCATCAAACCAGTCTCAGGACTGAAGACCACCACAACGACAACAACAACAACAACAACATGGCTATGCCTGCAGCTTATTCCGCTGAAAGCAAGAAATTACACTATGCGCTCAAAAGCATCCGGACACCTGGCTGACTTACAAGTTCGTGGCGCCCTACATCGGTAGTGCTGGAATTCAATATGGTGTCGGCCCACCCTTAGCCTTGATGACAGCTTCCACTCTCGCAGGCATACTTTCAATCTGGTGCTGGAAGGCTTCTTGGAGAATAGCAGGCCATTCTCTATGGAGTGCTGCACTGAAGAGAGGTATCGATGTCGGTCGGTGAGGCCTGGCACGAAGTCGCCGTTCCAAAACATCCCAAAGGTGTTCTATAGGATTCAAGTCAGGACTATGTGCAGGCCAGTCCATTACAGGGGTGTCATTGTCGTGTAACCACTTCGCCACAGAGCGTGCATTATGATCGGGTGCTCGATCGTGTTGAAAGATGCAATCGCCATCTCCGAATTGCTCTTCAACAGTGGGAAGCAAGAAGGTGCTTAAAACATCAATGTAGGCATGTGCTGTGATAGTGCCACGCAAAACAACAAGCGGTGCAAGTCCCCTCCATGAAAAACATAACCACTCCATAACACCACCAGCTCCGAATTTTAATGTTGGCACTACGCACGCTGGCAGATGACGTTCACCGGTCATTCGTAATACCCACACCCTGCCATCGGATCGCCACATTGTGTATCGTGATTCGTCACTCCACACAACGTTTATCCACTGTTCAGTCGGCCAATGTTTACGCTCCTTACACCAAGCGAGGCGTCGTTTGGCAGTTACCAGCGTGATGTGTGGCTTATGAGCAGCCGCTCGACCATGAAATCCAAGTTTTCTCACCTCCCGCCTAACTTTCATAGTACTTGCACTGAATCCTGATGCAGTCTGGAATTCCTGTGTGATAGTCTGGATAGATGTCTGTCTATTACACATTACGACCCTCTTCAACTGTCGGAGGTCAGTGTCAGTCAACAGATGAGGTCGGCCTGTGCGCTTTTGTGCTGTACGTGTCCCTTCACGTTTCGACTTCACTATCACATCGGAAACAGTGGACCTAGGGATGTTTATGAGTCTAGAAATCTCGCGTACAGACGTATGACACAAGTGACACCCAGTCACCTGACCACGTTCGAAGTCCGTGAGTTCCGCGGAGCGCCCGATTCTGCTCTCTCGCGACGCCTAATCACTTACTGAGGTCGCTGATACGGAGTACCTGGCAGTAGGTGGCAGCACAATGCACCTAATATGAAAAACGTATGTTTTTCGGGTGTCCGGATACTTTTATCATGTAGTATATAAACAAAATTCATGCATGAGAAGCATATATTTGAGTTGTTGTCTGTTGTTATTACTTTAGACACTGTCCCGACACTTAAAAATGTTTTACGGTGTCCAATGATTTTTCCCTTTCTTATATTTCACTCGACTTTCTAATACATGAATAGTTTTGTAAATGTAAATTACATGCGTCAAAAGCGAATGTTTTGAAGATTCTTTCCGTTTGTGGCTCAGATTCAGCAACAATTTTGGAATTGGTTTCTCCTGTGTTGGGAAACAGTTTTATTACTTCTGATGATTTATTATCACGTCAGTGTGGTTTTCCCTTAAGCTAGAGTTGTGGTGGGTTATTTGATACGTTAAAAATGTAGGTACATTACATATAGGTTTCCTACGTTTCACGTTATGTGATATGGCTGAAAGTGGAGCGGACAAACCACTGCACTGCTTTATAAATATATGACGCCTTTCTGGTTCAAAAACTGGCTCTGAGCACTATGGGACTTAACTTCTGAGGTCATCAGTCCCCTAGAACTTAAAACTACTTAAACCTAACTAACCTAAGGACATCACACACATCCATGCCCGAGGCAGGATTCGAACATCCGACCGTAGCGGTCACGCGGTTCCAGACTGAAGCGCCTAGAACCGCACGGCCACACCGGCCGGCGCGCCTTTCTGGTGTTTACCAGCAACTTTTTGTTGTTAAAGGAGTACGACAATACTCAATGAACGTCTGTACGTTAGATGAGAATCGTAAATAAACTGTTCTGTTGTGCACCTTTTCGTATCTCCCAGCGTCCTCAGGAAACTAAATAATTAGAAATGTGGTGTAATTTTTTAGCTATTGTCGTTTTATGTGGCACTACACACACATCCTTAAGTAAAAACTGGGTAACAAATCAGTATAAACGCTAGCATTCGCACTCATCCAATATCGTATTCAGAAGTGTCGCTTGCCGGCCGCTTGGGATGCTACTCTCGCGGGGGGGGGGGGGGGGGGGGGGGCTAACAAAAACGGGAAGGAGTGCCGCGACTGTTATGTTGCACTGTAGTGATACCCCCCGCAGCAGAGTGCTGACACACTCCACACATGTCACCAGACGTCGATCCGACACGACAGGTCACACAACCCAAAACCAACAGGACAAGCAGGAAAAACGCTTAGGTATTTACCCTGCGTTCAGGTCTAGCGAGTTATGCTCCTCCTTGAAAGCAGCAGCAGCAACGAGGGAATCATTCTACCGACGATACGCTCCGCAAATGGAGAAATACACTGTCAAAAGGCAGACTGTTATGACAGGATACCTGAGAGATAACATCTTGGAAAGGGCGAAGCTAGTGGGCTGTACTAGTACCTGTGTTGTGAGCATCTTATGGGAAGTGGTTGAAGGACTGTGAAACACCAGTAGGTGACTGGTGTCAGCACACCTGTCCCAAGCGTCATCATCGGCAGCCGGATGGCATATTATCTGAAGATGGCCTACTACCTAGATATTATTAATAAACTGACAGATCACTGTTTCCCAATAATGCTATCTAAAATTATGAATCAGTAGAAACTCAGTGTTGGCCGTTCATGCCCCATCACAGAACGTGGAGGTCTGGAGCTTGTCTGCTATTTAAAGGAAAATGGACAGTGACCTGTGGCAGACCTATAGAGAGAGTATTAAGTCGAGTTTCAACAGGCTAAGTCAGCTTAAACTCTAAGGCAAGAAAGCGACGCACTAAGAAGAAATTATCAGAATGGGACGAAAATCGGTAGACGTGATGTACATGTCTGGGGAAGCAAATGATTATAGTTTTAGAACAATTTGGTGATTTATTCAAGGCAAACAGCTTCACAAATTGAGTAAATCAATAACACATTGGGTTCACTTCTGACCCTTATTCAGTTGGCATTGACTGATAGAGTGGTTGGATGTTCTCCTGAGAGATATAGTGTCAAATTCTGGCCAATGGAGAGTTGGATCGTCAAAATCCTGTAATCCATGGAGGGCCTTACCCATAGTGCTCCAAACGTGGGGAGAAATCTGGCGACCTTTGCTGTCCAAGGTAGGGATTGCTAAGCACGAAGGCAAGCAGTAGAAACTCTCCTAGTGTGCGAGCAGGCATTGTCTTGCCGAAATGTAAGCCCAGGATGGCTTGCCATGAAGGGCAACAAAACGGGGTCTATAATATCGTCGACGTTGAGTCCCGGTCAGGACAAACATTCTCAACTGTCCCCGTTGATGTATATCAACGCCTGTCGACAGCTTAGGGTCTGGATTTAATTATCATTTCATTCTAGACAGCTGCACGGTCACCGATGGTACCTGTTATTTCGGATATGTCGGAAAGAACAGATACCGTCTTCGTATATCCATCATCTTCAGCTGCAATTGTAAGTATTTTGCATGAAGAATAGTATAAAATAGTATAAAATTGCCTTGAAAATTATACAGGACCTGAATGAAATTTTCACTCTGCAGCGGAGAGTGCGCTGATATGAAACTTCCTAGCAGATTAAAACTGTGTGCCGGACCGACATTCGAACTCGGGACCTATGCCTTTCGCGGCCAAGTGCTCTACCATCTGAGCTACCCAGCACGACTCACGACCCCTCCTCACAGCTCTATTTCCGCCAGTACCTGTATTTCTCCATTCCGAGGCGTCCGAAAGGTGTTTTGATCGGCGGACGGGTTTTCTATACCGCATTAGGCATGGTAATGTGTTGTGTTTTTGGTGCTTCCGTATTTTTGTCCAAACCCCTACAGCTACACGAGCTACAGATGTTACATTTGGTGATTTTAAATGCTACTTGTTGTTGTTGTTGTTGTTGTTGTGGTCTTCAGTGCAGAGACTGGTTTGATGCAGCTCTCCATGCTACTCTATCCTGTGCACGCTTCTTCATCTCCCAGTACCTACTGCAACCTACATCCTTCTGAATCTGTTTACTGTATTCATGTCTTGGTCTCCCTCTACTACTTTTACCCTCCACGCTGCGCTCTAATATTAAATTGGTGATCCCTTGATGCCTCAGAACATGTCCTACCAAGCAATCCCTTCTTCTGGTCAAGTTGTGCCACAAATTTCTCTTCTCCCCAATTCTATTCAATACCTACTCATTAGTTATGTGATCTACCCATCTAATCTTCAGCATTCTTCTGTGGCACCCCATTTCGAAAGCTTCTATTCTCTTTTTGTACAAACTATTTGTCGTCCATGTTTCAATCCATACATGGCTACACTCCATACAAATACTTTCAGAAACGACTTGGGTTGGGTTGTTGGTGGGAAGAGACCAAACTGCGAGGTCGTCGGTCTCGTCGGATCGGGGAAGGACGGGGAAGGAAGTCGGCCGTGCCCTTTCAGAGGAACCATTACGGCATTTGCCTGGAGCGATTTAGGCAAATCACGAAAAACCTAAATCAAGATGGCCGGAGAAACGATTCCCTGACACTTAAATCTATACTCGATGTTAACAAATTTCTCTTCTTCAGAAACGCTTTCCTTGCCATTGCCAGTCTACATTTTATATCCTTTCTACTTCGACCATCGTTATTTTGCTCCCCAAATAGCAAACGTCATCTACTACTTTACGTGTCTCATTTCCTAATCTAATACCCTCAGCATCACCCGACTTAATTCGACTACATTCCATTATCCTCGTTTTGCTTTTGTTGATGTTCATCTTATATCCTCCTCTCAAGATACTGTCCATTCCGTTCAACAGGGCTTCCAAGTGCTTTGCTGTTTCTGACAGAATTACACCGTCATCGGCGAACCTCACAGTTTTTATTTCTTCTCCGTGGATTTGAATACTGGTAGCAGTACCTAAAAATGTGTTCCTCAGCCTACGAAGGGATGGGAACGACTATATGCTACTTATAGCGAGTATCCTTCAGCTGGCGGCGGCGTGCTTAGTGTGCGCGTTTAGCGAGGTCGCGGCAGAGCGCCAGAGGCGCGTGTGGACTCGCGATGCGATGTTAGTCGCCGATGACGCGTTGTGAAAACCTCGGTAGTGTACCGGCTCACACAGGTGGCGCCGCAGCAGTGTTTACTCAGTCGGCACCTTGCACTCTCGCACTGCCGCCAGGCGTCCCGATACCATCGCTTCGTCAGCCGAACGCGTGCTAATACAAACACAAGCTCCTCCAGGGACCTCTCACAGACGTCGGAAGAGAGCGTCTCTACGCCGAGGACGGCCGTGGCGTGTTGCCACGGACCTGCCGGCTCGCCGTCCGGGTAAACACTCCGTATTCTCCTCGTGGCCGAGTGTCGTGCTCTTCGGCACAGCCAACGGAAATGCCGTACAGCACAGTCAGCCTGCCACGCTCCTCCGACTGTGCAGCTCCACTTGGCGCAAGTGGCCATTTACACGCTTCTTTGGGCGCACAACAGGAGTCTCCGAAGTTTGCATACCGCCTAAACTAGCTACTGGGAACGAAGCCACATCTACATTCGTGCGTGAAAGAGCATGTGATGTTATGCGATTGAATCCCATAGAAGCCGAAGAGTTCACTTTCAAGGTGTGCTTTCAAGCAGTGAATGTGGCTGCAGCTGCGCACATCGTAGCTCTATCGCATGCTGACAGAGTGATTTCGAGAAGAAAACAGGTAACTTCTTTCAAAGAACACGTGACTGTTTTATCTGGACCATATGGATTGTATTTATGAAATTTAGTGGAAATTATGAGATCTATATAACATTAGCTGCATTAGGTATGAAGAAATTACCTATGACGAAATAAATCTCGGGTGAACAGCCTGGTATGAGTGTGCATAGTGAACCGTGCATTTACTTTCAAAATCTTTTCTTAAAGAATTTACTTTATTTACTGACGATTCATCAAGAACACTAACACATTTCATCACACTATGTGAGCGTGGAAGTAGTTGCCAGTGGGTAACTGATGAAAAAAAATTAAATTTCAACAAATGGAAATTTTATCCCTAAAAACCCTTTCTTTACAAAAAAAAAAAAAAACAAAAAAAAAAACATAGAAATTATAATCAGAAAACACCCTCTAAATATCAAGTTACAATTTATTCAGAGGCAGAAATAACAATTTTTTTTGACAGCATGAGCTTTCGGGCTGAGAACCATGCCGCTCCCTTTTAACACGGCCGTAGTCACGACCGCTCACAACAACCTCTGAACGACTACACTGGTACAAATCTGCAACACACCAGGTTACTTTAAACTAAAAATTTTAACAACTCACACAAACACACAAACTATGCACCCCGTAGGAGGGATGGAAATAGTACAAAACACTCACATTAAAAAAAAATTACTTGCCACCGAGTGTGCAACTTGTTTTTAAAAGAAAACTCTTACGGTGGAAGGGTGGCAACTTTATATACTAAAATGACCATTTAAATAAATCCCATGAAATGCAGTCTTACATAAAATGTACAAACATGCTCTACATTACACATATATCGCCTCTCAAGATGATAGGCAAGATGAAACATATTTCAGGAATTCGGCCTTTACACCTTAAGCAATAAAGTCGTTAACACCGAATCCGACAAACATGACACAGGCAGCTATTAACGTACGGCAGACCGACAGACAGACAGACACTAACTGTCTAACAAATGCGGACGGGAGACAGACGAGCAAGCTGGGGACCAGAGACTGATCAAGAAAACAAGTAGAATTTAATAAGTAAATGAAACAACATATAACGAATCACTTAACTTCTACTAATAAACTGCGATGTCTAGCGAAGACCTGGCGTAGCACGCCCAAAACGCTCTCCCGAACCGTCCGCTGCCAGCCGCTTCAACGGACGCAGGAAGGCGCGCCGATCTCCCGTCTTACGGCGTCGCAGCTCGCAGCGGCCAGACCGATGTCGTGGGTTGACTCCTGTTGCTCTCGTGTCGGCCGCGAAGCCACTACCCCACTGGACTGACGTGGCGTGTCCCAGTGCGCGACCAACCAACCGATTGATCCAACTGCCAATGACCATTGCCTGAACAATCTCGAGCAGACTGGAGGCCTAACACACACTAGCACTCCGGACGACAGACAGACACTGACTGCCCCACACTGACCCGGCTGACCAACTGACCGAGACTGACAGACTGACCCTATGCCGAGCTCATAGCGCTCCTTAACCCTTTCAGACCCGATACGCACAATTGTGTGGGTGCGGTTTATTTGCGTTGCAGCATCATATTATTCCGCTATGCAGTTGATTCCCAAGTCAAACGAGTGTGCAGGAATAGCTGTTTCGAACACAACTCGATTTATATCGATATCTCGTTACAGACGCGAGATATTGTGTCTTAATCTTTGGGAATTTTCAATATGGCGGGTCGGAAGCATGTCTGTCGAGGTAAATGTTTGTTGTGCTCTATTTATCGCGTTTTGACATTTGGAAAAATGTGTTTGAGATTCCGAAAAGTGTACAGGCGTAAATAAAAATATGTCCGCCACAATTATTTGAATACTTTCATAGCTACAATGACTGTAGCATCCACACGCACAATTGTGCGTGTTGGGACTATTTTACCGGCGTATGGTCCATTTCGGTCGATGTTTGTGGTTACGATTCGGAACAGATTACGGAATATATAAGTCATTTTACTATTGTATTTACGCATTATTTTCACAGTTCGTTTGTTTGTTTCGTTTTAGGGCTTACTGACGAGGAAATTCTAGCTATATTAGATGACTCTGAAGTGGAAGTCTTCAGTAATGATGACGAATTGTTAGATACAACTTGGACTCTTCCAACAATCAAACCTAGACTTGGAGAAAGCTCTGAATCTTCTGATGAGGAGGAAAATTGTAACAATGATTCTGCAACAATATTACCAGTTCCACCAGAAGTTCAGGACAATTTTCCCAGTGAACACAGTAGAAAGAAATCTAAAAAAAAACAGTGGAAACACATCGTCGTTTGTCCACTTGGAGAAAAAGACCATTCACCTCCAAAATTTTTGCGCACTCAGAGAGTGAGTGAGGTAGGACAGGAAATTAGATCTTCTTGGATTCCGACAAGTGATTGGCGAAGCGCTAATTTCTTCTTCTTCAGGACAGGAACATGAAAGTGAATCCGATGAAGAGCCACCAAATAAAATGTGCAAACCAGCAAACACACCATGTGATGAGAAGCGGCTAGACGGATATCATCACTGGCCAACTGTTGATGATATGTCTTCAGCTCGTTGCTGCAGGCAAAAAAATTGCAAGAAGAGGACGAGAACAAGATGTCTGAATTTTAATATTTATTTGTGTTTGTCAAAAGACAGTAATTGTTTTCGTGTATATCACTTCAACAAATGACATAAATATGTAAGATAATCCCGACCCACACAATCGTGTGGTTTCAAAATTTGTATCAAAATTAAAAAATAAAATTTTCTAACCAATTGGTCCACGATTCTATATTTTTTTAGTTACAAAAATGCATTTATTTCAAAATTTTCATTTCAAGTTTGGGTGGGGGTCTGAAAGGGCTAAATGCACGTGAACAGGGAACTTTTCCCCTTTCCCACCAGAGGGAGACACCAAAGCTGCGATTGCCACAGCCAGAAACGGAAGGCGACTGCTTTACACTACGCGCTGCGGCGCGCTCTTCAAGACAGCAAATTTTACCACGGCTCACATGATGATAATGATGATGAAGTCCCATACTCCCTGACGGAGCGTAGGGGAACGATGCGGGAGAGCCGCACCGCCGTACTAGGCAAGGTCCTACTGGAGGTGGTTTGCCATTGCCTTCCTCCGACCGTAATCGGGATGAATGATGATGATGAGGACGACACAACAACACCCAGTCATCTCGAGGCAGGATAAATCCTTGACCCCGCCGGGAATCGAAACCGGGACCCCGCGCTCGGGAAGCGAGAACGCTACCGCGAGACCACGAGCAGCGGATAGGGCACAATATTTCGGCAATCGACCACGTTGCCATCATCAGGTGCGCTGATGTACTGACCGGCGGTGGGCCGGCGCCAGGTATATATAGGACAATCCCCCTCCCTCTCCTCCCTCAGGCACTTCCTATGAGTCGGTGCGGTCCAGGTACAGCGTCCGTTCTCCCGCCGTCTTGGCGCTGGGTCCTAGATCTTCCCGTTCAGGAGAGTCTGCCGGCACCGCTCTCGTTATTCTTCCCTCCTCCCCCGAAGTCGGTACACACTGGGAAATATCCTTTTTCTTCTTAATCCGGGTGATCGCAGGTTCCCACGCCCTACTAAGGGTGTAACCGCTGTCACGATTTAGTTGTGGCTCACTTACTCTGATCTCTATGGCTTCTTTGATGACACAGTCCCAGTATTCGGAAGTCTGTGTCAGGACTTTGGTTTGGTCAAATCCATGCTGGGAGTTCCGACAGGCAATGCTCAGCGATTGAAGACTTACTGGGCTGTTGCAGTCTAGTGTGCCGTTAATGTTCTCGGCATCGGTCCTTAATGATACGAATGGTCTGCCCTATGTATACACTACCGCATTGGCTAGGTATCTGATAAACCCCTGATTTACGTAGACCAAGGTTGCCCTTGACACTACCAAGAAGTCTTTTGGTTTTGCTTGGAGGACGGAAGATGGTTTTCACTTGGTGTAACGTAAAATGAGTCCAATTTTTCCGGATAAGGCTCCACAAAACGGAATAATAGCCAAGGCCGCCTCCTCCTGAGGTATACATAATGGGACTCCCATGCAGATAGATGATGTAGTATTCCTCTTTGTATCACTTCAACGGCCGAGGGTAATTATTTGGAATTTTTGGAATGGTAACCAGTAATGTACACACTATCTAGCAAGATCGAGGGTTCATTTTCGAAAAGAATATGGAAATGATCTGCAAGTACATAGAATGAATCATCAGGGATATTGCCCTAAAGTGTTTTCATACCCCATTAAGATACCCCAAGCAACGATGACGACAAGTGGTAATGCATGAAGGGGATTTTGTTTTACAGCGCGACCAATGCTGGTATCATTTTTATCAGAGACGGTAAAGAAAATGAGTTTTCATTTTCTAAATGGGAATTGTGTGCTTTTTGGAAGCCACTGTAGCACTGGCGAACGTTGAGTACAGTGATATAGGACCTGTTAAAGTTGAGAGTGTCACGAAATATCTGTGAAATACAGCTCCGTGTCGTATAGTCTGCGAGTTACGGTTTATGTTCCGTATCGGTGATGACATTGCAAAGTAAGGTTAGAAATCCAGAAACTCTACTGTTATTTCACTTATCCAGACAGCAGAATGGTAAAAAGCGTACAACACTTCACGGTCCGATCAGCACCCGATAATAAAGCCAAGGCTCTTGCGTTGCATAACGCGGTAGGCACACCGTAGCTATTTCGGCTGCACGGAGATAAATGTTTGCGATAGCCCAGCTAAAGGCCACTGGGGAAATACGAAGTGTGGGTGTATGACCGTGTAGCAGACCACGAAGTATCTTTGTGCCTTTTGTCCTTCCAGATTAGTAGCTGCTTCGACTTTTAAGCGATCGTCACAGCAGTGATTTCGTGTAGTGATGAGTATCAGTTTAATTGTCATTACCTTGCCTCTCTCCCGATTTGATAAGTTGTCGCTTCCATTTCTTTCGAATCGACGTCTACTTTTTGCCGTATAGACATGACATGCATGGACAGCTGTACTCTTTTGAATGACCTAGAAAGAATGCTTCGTGTGTGTGAAAGGATAAGCGGAACAAGATAACATACAAGACTATTTCCTTCACGTCACAGGAACACTGAAGATGTCCTTTCCGACTAATAATAATAAGTCTCCGTTTTTGTACTCTGTCCTTGTAACTACCAAATTCATCATACAGACTGTAGTGGCTTTCATGCGGACCAAGGCTCTTGATGGCGAGAGCTTTAGTGCCCAACAATGAAAATATTTCGGGCTCAAAAATAGGTTATTAACATGCATTTCCATATCCTGAATTCAAAAACCACCAAAAATTGACCGATTGGCTCTTGCTTTGGAACAGCAACGAAATGTCATTTTTTGCCCGATCTATGTTTTTATTTCATGTCCCTGTGAGTCATATTGTCGGTGTCGTAATTAGTGCAACCATGTATGGAAGTGAAACGTGGACGATAAATAGTTTGGACAAGAAGAGAACAGAAGCTTTCGAAATGTGGTGCTACAGACGAATGCTGAAGATTAGATGGGTAGATCACATAACTAATGAGGAGGTACTGAACAGAATTGGAGAGAAGAGAAATTTGAGGCACAACTTGACTAGAAGAAGGGATCGGTTGGTAAGGCATATTCTGAGGCATCAAGGGATCACCAATTTAGTATTAGAGGGCAGCGTGAGGGGAAAAATCGCAGAGGGAGACCAAGAGATGAATACACTAAGCAGATTCAGAAGGACGTAGGTTGCGGTAGGTACTGGGAGATGAAGAAACTTGCACAGGATAGAGTATCATGGAGAGCTGCAGCAAACCAATCTCTGGACTGAAGACCACAACAACAACAACAATGAAGTGCAAACTTTTTAGAAGCAAAAACCCACGACAATGCGTAAATTGAATGGATAATTTCTCTTACATTTATGGCGAAATAACATTTTCGTCACAGGAATGCCGTCTGACGTCTATCAGCAATATTCCGGTATGAAGGTATGGAAGCAGGATAAGTCATGGGCTCCGCGCGTACTCTCTGAGAAAAAAAGGCGCTTCATGAAGGGGTTATCCGAACGAGACGGAAGTCAATAGAAGTGATGTACACGTGCAGACAAACAAATGATTATAGTTTTACTCGATGACTTATTAAAGAGACAAAGAACATCACAAGTTGAGTAAGTCAACACCGAGTTGGTTCACACCTGGCCCCTATGCAAGCAGGTATTCGGCTTGGAACTGTTGTTGGGTACCTTGCTGAGGGATATCGTGTTAAATTTTGATTGGCGCGATAGATCGTAAAAATCCCGAGCTGCTTGGAGTTCCTGGCTGGTAGTGCTCTAAACGTTCCCTTTGGCGGAGAGATCCGGCGACCTTGCTGTCCGAGGAAGGGTTCGTCAAGCACGAAGGTAAGCAGTAGAAAATCTCGCCGTATGCGGGCAGGCATTATCTTCCCGAAATGTAACCCTAGTGTGACTTGCCATGAAGTGTATCAAAACGGGAGGTAGAATGTCATCGACGTATCGCTGTGCTGTAAGGGTGCTGCTGCGGGTGGCAACCAAAGTGGTCCTGCCATGAAAAGAATGGCACCCCAGTACATCACTCCTGGTTGCTGGGGCGTAATGCGAGCGATAGCCAGGTTTGTATTCCACCGCAGCCCTGGGCTTCTCCAGACACGTCATCCTGATCATGGGGCTAAGTTCGAAGCGGGATTCATCACCGAAGATAATTCTTCTCCAGCCAAAAAGATTCCGGACCGAAGAAGCGTTACTGACTTCCTCAATTTGTGAAGCTGCTCTTCTTGAATAAATCACCTCATTTTGCTGCAATTGTAATCATTTATTTGTCTGTACATGCGCAGCAAATATACCGTTTTACGTCCATTGGGGTAATTCCTTCGTGGTACGGCACTTTTTCTTTTTTTTTCTTTTTTCAGGTAGTTTACTGTAGCGACTGACAATTCGCAGTTTTTCACTAACACAACTTTTATTTATGTAAGTTTACAAGGTTGATGACTGTACAACAAAAGAAAGGTAACAATAACGATCCCAGTAAAATACTCCTAATTGCGGAAACAAAAAGTTCACTTCTAAATGTTCCACCAAGGTTCGTGGTAACACACATACACTAGTAAGAGTTCAATTCAGAGACGAAGACGTAATCTTCAGCGGTTGAACTACACGAGGTCGGCATCCATAGTGAACTGAATTTCCAGGCTGGTTCTACCCCTAAATAGCTGTCTCCAGCCAGTCAGGTTTTGGCGTAGTGTTGAAAATAGTGAAAGAGAATATATTATTGATGACCAGAATCTCTGTTATGTATATTTTTGTGTTTATTAAACTTACGGAAAACGCTACGAACTTATGCAGCAACCTAATACTTTCATATAGTGCCTGATTTTTCATAACAAACTTTCTAAGACAGCAAATGTATCGTAAGATTGTTGTTAGTATGCCTAATTTTTTAAATAATTTTCTTGTACAGAACTGAACGCATCGTATTTTTATCCGAGTTACAGGCCATTTGGACTTCTGCATATTGCACTTATTGCTCGTTCTATTGCTACAGCTCTGTTGCGCTTGATTATGATGTTTGTATGATCAGCATAAAGCTCACTTTCTGCTTTATCGCGCAAAATGGAAGGACAATTATATGTAGCGAAAACAAGAGTGGCCCCAGAATTGAACCCTATGGAAGAGCAATAGGGGGTTCCCCCCCACCCCCACCCCCCACCAATTTAGAAATGGCCCACCCCCCACCCATTCAGAAATGGCCTAATCTTCTGTAGTCCGGATGTTTTACTGTTTTTGACGCACCTGTGAACAGGAGATTTGTGAACAGTGCTTACACAATGTGAATTCCAAGTGGGAACATTCTTTCCAGATGTTGATGATGCTGACTACGACGGCGGCGACCACGATAATTCGCCTGCTTCCAAAAGTGAAAACTGTGTCTCCACGAACCACATTGTTGTAACATCAGTTACCGCTAGTGGACAGTGATCGCTAAAAGCTGCTAGCGTAGAAGATCAATGGACAGTATGAACCGATGTATACTATCCTTGAGTTCTCGAGCGCACTATGCCGGAAGTAGAGAGGTACATGAAACTTCTTGGCATGTGAGGAAAAGCAGCGGATTTATTACGAGGTACAGTCCATAGAAAGTTTCGCAAGCTGTTCTCAAAGGCGCCACGTATCTGCACGAGGTGATCGTATAATGAAAGCTGGCCTAAGTCGCTGTTAATGGAGCCGGTAGCCGCGCGCGTGGCTGGGCCAACAGCGATGGTGCCTGCGATAGGAAGAGCCGCCCGCCCACACGGGCTGCAGCACCGCACCCTCCGCCGCCGGCCACCAGCGGTTGTGGCTGCCTCACCAGAGATCTGGCCGCTACCTGGTCAGCCAGAGGCAGTGGCAGAACTAGGGTACAGCAGCCGAGGCGCAGTTTCGCTGGGGGCGCAGAACTGAGAAGGGTGAAACAAATGATAAAGCGCAAGAGAAAAGGAGAAGAGGGACGGCGAAGAAGGAGAAGGGAACGAAAAATAAGAAAGAAGAATTCTACAATAATAAAAGAAGGAGAAGCAGGAAAAGGATTGGAGGGTACCAAAACAGGAAAGCGGCGAAGGTACCTGAAAGTACACTACTGGCCATTAAAATTGCTACACCAAGAAGAAATACAGATGATAAACGGCTATTCATTGGACAAATATGTTATACTAGAACTGACATGTGATTGCATTTTCACGCAGTTTGGGTGCGTAGATACTGAGAAATCAGTACCCAGAACAACCATCTCTGGCTGTAATAACGGCCTTGATACTCCTGGGCATTGATTCAAACAGAGTTTGAATGGCGTGTACAGGTACAGCTGACCATGCAGCTTCAACATCATACCACAGTTCATCAAGAGCAGTGTCTGGCGTATTGTGCCGAGCCAGTTGTTCGGCCACCATTGACCAGACGTTTCCAATTGGTGAGAGATCTGGAGAATGTGCTGGCCAGGGCAGCAGTCGAATATTTTCTGTATCCAGAAAGGCCCGTACAGGACCTGCAACATGCGGTCGTGCATTATCCTGCTGAAACGTAGGGTTCCGCAGGGATTGAATGAAGGGTAGAGCCACGGGTCGTAACACATGTGAAATGTAACGTCCACTGTTCAAAGTGCCATCAATGCGAACAAGAGGTGACCGAGACGTGTAACCAATGGCACCCCATACCATCACGCCGGGTGATACGCCAGTATGGCGATGGCGAATACACGCTTCCAATGTGCGTTCACCGCGATGTCGCCAAACACGGATGCGACCATCATGAAGCTGTAAACAGAACCTGTATTCATCCGAAAAAATGACGTTTTGCCATTCGTGCAACCAGGTTCGTCCTTGAGTACACCATCGCAGGCGCTCCTGTCTGTGATGCAGCGTCAAGGGTAACCGCAGCCATGGTCTCCGAGCTGATAGTCCATGCTGCTGCAAACGTCGTCGAACTGTTCGTTCAGATGGTTGTTGTCTTGCAAACGTTCCCATCCGCTGACTCAGGGATCGAGACGTGGCTGCACGATCCGTTACAGCCATCCGGATAAGATACCTGTCATTTCGACTGCTAGTCATACGAGGCCGTTGGGATCCAGCACGGCGTTCCGTATTACCCTCCTGAACCCGCCGATTCCATATTCTGCTAACAGTCATTGGATCTCGACCAACGGTATACCATAAACCGCAATCGCGATAGGCTACAATCCGAACTTTATCAAACTCGGAAATGTGATGGTACGCATTTCTCCTCCTTACAGGAGGCATCACAACTACATTTCACCAGCCAACGCTGGTCAACTGCAGTTTGTGTATGAGAAATCGGTTGGACTCTTTCCTCATGTCAGCACGTTGTAGGTGTCGCGACCGGCGCCAACCTTGTGTGAATGCTCTGAAAAGCTAATAATTTGCATATCACAACATCTTCTTCCTGTCGGTTAAATTTCGCGTCTGTAGCATGTCATCTTCGTGGTGTAGCAGTTCTAATGGCCAGTAGTGTACATCTACATCTACACTGACGGAGAAAAAATCGCCAACACAAAAAATAATTGATGTAGAGTAATGAAATTCTGGGAAGACTCTTGGCTAGATAACTTATTTCAGCGACAAACACTGCAAATCACAGGTTAATGAAAAGCGTGACATAATCCACTGCAGGTCTGAAATGCTGGTACAGTAATTATCAGTGTAAACATCAGAATGTTCACCGCAAGAATGCAAATATGCGTGCATTGTGTTTTATAGGTGACGGATGTCCAGTTTGTGTAATGGATGCCCATGTCTGTTGCACTTCGTTGGTCAACACAGGGTCGGTCACTGCTGTTCGTGGATCAAGCTGGCGTTGTCTTCTGATGATGCCCCATATGTGTTCGACTGGAGACATCTCTGGTGATCGAGCAGGCCAAGGCAACATGTCAACACTCCGTAGAGCATGTTGTGTTACAACAGTGTTATCGTGTTGAAAAATATCTCCTGCAATGTTTCCTTCTAACAACTACATGGATGGTACATGTCATTAAACAAATACACTTTCGGCATCAAGAACATCTAATGAACGGAATCTTCGCGCAATTACATCATTGCTGAAACTTCCTGGCAGATTAAAACTATGTGCCGGACCGAGACTCGAACTCGGGACCTTTGCCTTGAGGTACTGGCAGAAGGTTTGAGGAGGGGGCGTGAGTCGTGCTTGGGTAGCTCAATTGGTAGAACACCTGCCCGCGAAAGGCACAGGTCCCGAGTCCGAGTCTCGGTCCGGCACACAATTTTAATCTGCCAAGTCAGCGCACACTCCGCTGCAGAATGAAAATATCTCATTCTGGATACATCATTCCTTCCAAAGATTCGGAGGGAAACAGAGTTGATCTACATTTAAAAATATTTATTTTTCGAGAATTAATTTTGATAGATACCATGCATACGACAATAATGCCAAAAAATCGGTGCTGCAAATTGATAATGAATTACGAGTATGCTGTGAATCGTTATTGCATCTGCGTGGTTGTACAGTTCCTGCTGTGTTTCCAGAAAAATATTTTTAAGCCTCCAAATAAAGTTTTTAACCTGGCGATTGAAATAAACATCACATGACTGACACATAGTTGTACAATTTGGCTGGTATTACTTTCACCGTGCAGTTCGGTTGACGCTCGTCGTCTATAAACATGGTATCATACAGTGAGGTGACAAAAGTCATGGGATACTTTGTGTTGGACCTCGCCGTAGTATTGACTCAACAAGTGGTTGGTAGTCCCCCGCAGAAGTATTAAGCAATGCTAACTCTACAGCCATCCATAATTGTGAAAGTGTTGTCAGTGAGGGATTTTGTGCAAGAACTGCCCTCTCGATTAGGTCCCATGAATGTTCGATAGGATTCAGGACGGGCGATCTGGGTGGCCAAATCGTTCGCTCGAATTGTCCAGAATGTTCTTCAAACCGATCACCAACGACAGTGGCCCGGTGACATGGTGCATTGTTATCTATAACAATTCCGTCGTTGTTTGGCTGCAAATCGTCTCAGAGTAACTGAACATAACCATTTACAGTCAATGATAGGCTCATTTGGACCAGAGGACCCAGTCCATTCCATGTAAACACAGCCAACACCATTAATGGGCTACCACCAGCTTGCGCAGCGCCATGTCGACAACTTGGATCAGTGGTTTGGTGGGGTCTGCGCCACTTCGAATCCTACCATCAGCTCTTACCAACTGCAATCGGGACTCATACGAGCAGGCCATGAATTTCTAGTCGTCTAGCGTCCAGCTGATGTGGTCATGAGCCCAAGAGAGGCCCCAGCAAGCGATGTTGTGCTGTTAGCAAAGGCACTCGCGACGATCGTCTGCTGGCGTAGCCCATTAACGCCAAATTTCGCCGCACTGTCCAAGGCATGCGTGCGTCGTACGTACCACACTGATTTTGGCGGTAATTTCGCGCGATTTTGCTTGTCTGTTAGCACAGACAGCACTGCGCAAACGCCACTGCTCTCGGTCGTTAAGTGAAAGTCGTCGGCCACCGCGTTGGCCGTGGTGAGATGCAATGACTAGAATTTGGTGTTTTCGGCACACTCTTGACACTGTTGATCTTGGAATATCATATTCCCTAACGATTTCCGAAATGGAATGTCCCATGGGTCTAGCTCCAACAACCATTTCGCGTTCAGAGTGTGTCAATTCCCGTCTTGCGGCCATGATCACGTCGGAAATCCCTTCACGTGAATTACCTGAGTGCAAATGATAGCTTCGCCAAAGAGCTGCCCTTTTATACCCTGTGTACGCGATACTACCGCCATCTGGATATCTGCAAATTTCTATCACATGACTGTGGTCACCTCATTGCAGATTAGAGAGAGAACCGGGAAGAGAGAATCGAGACTCGTACTGGACTGTGTTAAAAAAAGCCCATAAAAACTGTCAATCCCTGTTACGGAGACGTTTCTTTCTTTTTTCGGCTGTCATATGTATCGTTGTGCAACGAAAACAAGTGCGTTCTGCTAGGATGCTGACAATGAGGACCTGAGGACCAAATGCTAAAGCTTTGCCAAAATTTACAGCCTCTGTGTGGATTGTGAAAAGCAGTATCACTTGTCCGTAAAAGGCAAAGGTCCCGAGTTCGAGTCTCGGTCCGGCGCACAGTTTTAATCTGCCAGGAAGTTTCATATCAGCGCGCACTCCGTTGAAGAGTGGAATCTTATTCTGGAAGTATGAAGAGAATTTGGACTGCAGGACGCAGGAGTCCATCATGTTATCAAAACTCTTGATGGTGATCATTAAATACAGTGGCGATAGTTTCTTCTCGAATTATTGGGAGCCCTCCAGATCTCTGCCGTTGTATCCATGGCTAGTTGCGAGAGACCCTTCAGCAAACTCAAGATCAAACTTTAGTATCTCAGAGCATCTGTGGAACTATTTTGTCTCAGTGAGCTGCTTGTGCTTAGTATTGAATGATATAAAGCAAGCATGGTATACTTCTTAAGTCAATCAGCCGTGTGCAGAAAATAGTTAAATCTGTTAAAGTTTTGATAATTTTTAATTTGTTTTGCAGCAAAATCGCAATTAATGTTCCTATTTTAGCGTTTTTCTTTGAAATTGGTGGTCTAAAGCGTTTTTAATTGCAAAATAATAAGACTAATATGTTATAGATTTGAAACGTCACAAAAGTACTTTCCTTTTTATGACGATTTTAATTTTTGTTACTGTGTGGTGTAATAAAGTGTGAATATTTACCGAGATCTAGTGTTGAAAAAAGAGAGAAATACTATTCTCTGGAAAAAATTATGTAATTTTGAGTTTTCCTGCATGAAACTTGTTTAGTAAACAATAATATTAAAAATTAATTTACCTTGTTTTCTTTCTGTAAGAACCTAATTTTCATTTATTGTTTCTCGTTAACAAACATCACAATAAATAATGAATGGTTTGCAAGAGCCAAACTGTAACAGTATTTAATTATTTGTAATTATTTAAGTATCGGATCGTCGAATTTTCGTGATAACTTACAAGTTCAGATCGTTTGGTTGACTTAGCGTTTGGATTTGGAAGTTGTTGATGTCATACCGAGAAAGGTAACTAAAACCTTCAAGACTTATTACTATTGCTTAAAATATTCCGCTTCTAATGAGCAGCACATACTTTGAGACATTGTGATTTTGACACATTCATATATAGCTAATTAGCAGTGTGGTAGGGATTTAGGGGTGGTACAGGGTTAAAGATGGAGAGGGACGCAAATTTAAAGTTTGGACGGGCTGCTCGTTACCGTAGTTATACCACTGACCAGAAGCTTTTCTTGGAAAGACGGAAAGCTCAATCTCAGCTCATGCAAATTTTGTACATTGTAAATAAGTACGCAAATTATCCAAGACAGTCATCAAAAGGTTTTTGATTATGTGAATCGTGCCAGTAATAGCATATACGTAACGATATCATATTTTCAGCCTGCCTCTCAAGCTAATGCACTGTAGTGTGGTGGCGGTCGACTAGCGGGTTGCAGCTTCGAATCCAAGTGGAGGATAAAATTTTCACGTTTGGTACTTGGACGGAAAGTGAAAGATGCACTATGCGATCAGAAGCACCCAGACACCTGGCTGAAAATGACTAACAAGTCCGTGGCGCCCTCCAATGACAATGCTGGAATTTGGTATGGTGTTGGCCCACCCTTAGCCTTGACGACAGCTTCCACTTTCGCAGGCATACGTTCATTCAGGCGCTGGAAGGTTTCTTGGCGAATGGCAGCGCATTCTTCACGGAGTGCTGCGCTGAGGAGATGTATCGATGTCGGTCGGTGAGGCCTGGCACGAAGTCGGCGTTCCAAAACATCCCAAACGTGTTCCGTAGGATTCAGGTCAGGACTCTGTGCAGGCCAGTCCATTACAGGGATGTTATTGTCGTGTAACCTCTCCGCCACAGGCCGTGCATTATGAACAGGTGCTCGATGGTGCTGAAAGATGCAATCGCCATCTCCGAATTGCTCTTCAAAAGTGGGAGGCAAGAACTTGCTTAAAACATCATTGTAGGCCTGTGCTGTGATAGTGCCACGTAAAACAATGGGTGCATGCCCCCTCCATGAAAAACACGACCACACCATAACACCACCGCCTCCGAATTTTACTGTTGGCACTACGCACGCTGGCAGATGACGTTCACCGGTCATTCGCAATACCCACACCCTGCCATCGGATCGACACATTGTGTTCCGTGATTCGTCACTCCAAACAAGTTTTGCCACTGTGCAATCGTCAATGTTTACGCTTCTTACACCAAGCGAGGCCTCGTTTGACATTTAGCAGCGTGATGTGTGGCTTATGAGCAGCTGCTCCATCACGAAATCCAATTTTTCTTACCTCCCGCCATACTGCCATAGTATTTGCAGTGGATCCTGATCCAGTTTGGAATTCCTGTGTGATTGTCTGGATACATGTCTGCCCATTACACATTACGACTCTCTTGAACAGTCAGCGGTCTCTGTCAGTCAACAAACGAGATCGGACTGTAGGCTTTTGTGCTGTACGTGTCCCTTAACGTTTCCACTTCACTATATAATCGGAAACAGTGGACCTACGGATGTTTAGGAGTGTGGAAATCTCGCTTACAGACGTATGACACAAGTGACACCCAATCACCTGACGAAGTTCGAAGTCCGTGAGTTCCGCAAAGCGCTCGAGTCTGCTCTCTCACGATGTCTAATGACTAATGAGGTCGCTGATATGGAATACCTGATATGGAGTAGGTGGCAGCACAATGCACCTAATATGAAAAACGTATGTTTTTGGCGGTGTCAGGTTACTGGTTCAAATGGCTCTAAGCACTATGGGACTTAACATCTTAGGTCATCAGTCCCCTAGGCTTAGAACTACGTAAACCTAACTCAATGGGTGCATGCCTAACTAACCCACATACATGCCAGAGGCAGGATTCGATCCTGCGACCGTAGCAGCCGCGTGGTTCCCGACTGAAGCGCTTAGAAAGACTCGGCCACAGCGGCCGGCTGTCCGGATACTTTTGAGCCGGATACTCTTTGTGTAGGTGGTGCTGGAATCTTGATGACCAGAATTTGCTTCGTTGGCTCCTAATGACCAGAATTTGCACCGATGTCCTGGATTAACTTCTAAACATCTTCGAAGCTCCATTGGTGGGTGTAATTAAGTTCGAACATTCATGCTCTGAGCCCATTTTGTGTGTTTGACAGTTGAATAACATCTACAGACTTTCATCGTGGCCAGGGCTCGTGATCTACTGAATAGTTATTGCACTGAAGACTGACCGATTTGAAATCGGCGGTATCTGTATAAGTTTCCGCATTCAGAGCAACTGTTATCGAGTGACAACTGCAACAGCAAACCAGGTTGTGTATTATTTTTACTATTTTATATTAGATGAAGAATAAATTAATATCATGAAAAGCATCTGTTCCTTGTTTCTGTATCTACTAAAGAATTACAGTGTGCCAGGAAGTTGTAACATCTTGATGCCTCAAAATGTCTCCTTCTTTTGAGATTTTTCCTACATTCTAACAAGGAGGACGCTCCTCGGACGAATCGTCCTGAAAATGGGCGAAAGTTTCAGGAACCCACTAAAGCGTCCTCGTGAGCATCATCCGGCACGAGAGCGAGGTTGGAAAAGGTGTGGGGGCAACCGATCAGCGAGTCAGCGCCACAGAAACAGTTGGATGGCGCCCGCCAGACTTTCGCACTGCTGCTTACAGGCTGCATATAAATTAGATACCTGCAGCTGGGACACTGGTTGAGACATCCAGCTAACAAACGTGACGACGTGGGGTAGAGAGCGAAACTGACATCAGCAGATCAAGAATAAAAGGTCAATTTCGTGTCTGGGTTCAAGACGACGATCATGCTTGCTGTCTTCTTCGATGATGATTTGAAACTCCTGTGCTATAACTGGTCAAGGATAAGCAAAGCAGAGCAGCAATCAAGACACCTAAGCGACGTTTCCTGCACGGGTATTTGCTTGGAAAACTGGTCAACAACAAAGTCACTAGAAACCAATGTAATTATTCCATGACCTCAGGGAATCAGGTCTTTTGTTTCAGTTTACATATCTTTGTTTCTTATGCAGAGTGACTTTGCAAAATGGGAAAAACCTGCGAGGATAAGGAGAATAACAGGTCATATTTTCATATGGCCAGAAATATCTTCCAATAGAGGTACACTGACTTGAAGGTGCTGAACACTGCAGGATATGAACCCAGTATCAACACTGGGTAGCTGTTCCACCAGCAAGGGGTAAGCCAAACGAACATGTGGAACATTCTCCAAGACAGCTTCCAATATCACATTCACTTTAAAGCATATGGGTCTTGTTGCCTACAGACTTGCTGCCATGGCGAAGGTTTTGTCGCTGGTTTGCTGCACAGGCCACCATGATGCTGGGAGTTCTATCATGCATCTTACTCACAGATGAGGCTGCCTTTACAAAGCATGGTGTTGTCAGCCTTAACAACACTCACCTGTGGGCTACAGAGTATGCCCATGGTATGGTGGCAATGAATTATCAGCACCAGTTCAGCCTCAATGTGTAGGTGAGGATGGTGGACTGTGGAGCTAAACCACTAGGACAGACAGACCATGCCCACCTGCCTCATGTGTTGGGATGTCTGTTTCAGTCACCGAAACCTACACTGCCAAAGATCTTTTATTTCCATTTTCAGGTGGGTTCATCTTCTGTGGAAAGGATTTTGGGCCATATGTCCTTATCCTCTCAGGGATAGATTCCTGCAGATTGTTCTGATTCATCTAAATAACCCTGTATTGGCTGAACTAAATCATGTGACACTGAGTGAGTTAGATTATGATCTGGGCAGAAAAATAACTGATAATGGCTAAATTCAAACTTACACATAAAAAAATTGAACTTAGTTTACGGTTGATGCCCCAATTCGGCATAGATTTTATTGATACTGACTCTGTACATTGTTTTACAGGTTCTAATCTTATCAGCTGTCCCTACATATGGGTTTTATGCAACTTGCAACACCTTCAAATATCATGCACACGATTTTCATATTCTCTCCCTCGTTACATGCAAACTATTAGACCTGCAGAAAAAATGAAATGTTTCAAATGTCTCTAAGCACTATGGGGACTTAACATCTGAGGTCATCAGTCCCCTAGACTTAGAACTACTTAAACCTAACTAACGTAAGGACACCACGTAGCAGCGCGGTTCCAGAGTGAAGCGCCTAGAACCGCTCGGCCACAGCGGCCGGCGAAAAAATGAACAGGATCTTTTTGTAGGAAATATTTAGTTAAATTTTTTACTGGACTAGTTTTCGCTACAGACTGTAGTTTTCAAATTATTCAAGAAAAACGTACAAAAGTGACCTTCAAATGCGTTTTTCTTGAATAACTGTAAAACTGTGGCCTCCAGCGAAAACGTACTCCAGTACAAAACTTAACTACACCAACTTTCCTTTAAGATGGTCCAGTTCATTTTTTCTGTAGGACTAGCAGTTTGTTGTTGTTGTGGTCTTCAGTCCTGAGACTGGTTTGGTGCAGCTCTCCATGATACTCTATCCTGTGGGCAAGCTTCTTCATCTCCCAGTACCTAGTGCAACCTACATCCTTCTGAATCTGTTTAGTGTATTCATCTCATGCTACTCTGTCCTGTACAAGCATCTTCATCTCCCGGTACTAACTGCAACCTACATCCTTCTGAATCTGGTTAGTGTATTCATCTCTTGGTCTCCCTCTACGATTTTTACCCTCCACGCTGCTCTCCAATACTAAATTGGTGATTCCTTGATGCCTTATAATATGCCCCACCAAGTTGTGTCAAGTTGTGCCACAAATTTCTCTTCAATTCTATTCAGTACCTCCTCATTAGTTATGTGATCTAACCATCTAATCTTAGGCATTCTTCTGTAGCACCACATTTCGAAAGCTTCTATTCTCTTCTTGTCCGAATTATTTTTTATCGTCCATGTTTCACTTCGATACATGGCTACACTCCATACAAATACTTTCAGAAACGACTTGCTGACACTTAAATCTGTACTCGATGTTAACAAATTTCGCTTCGTCAGAAACGCGTTCCTTGCCATTGCTAGTCTACATTTTATATCCTCTCTACTTCGACCATTGTCAGTTATTTTGCTCCCCAAATAGCAAAACTCCTTTACTACTTTAAGTGTCTCATTTCCTAATCTAATTCCCGCAGCATCACCCGATTTAATTGGACTACAGTCCCTTATCCTCGTTTTGCTTCTGTTGATGTTCATCTTATATCCTCCTTTCAAGAGACTGCCCATTCCGTTCAGCTGCTCTTCCAGGTCCTTTGCTGTCTCTGACAGAATTAAAATGTCATCGGCGACCCTCAAAGTTTTTATTTCTTCACCATGGATTTTAATTCCTACTTTGAATTTTTCTTTTGTTTCCTTTACTGCTTGCTCAATATACAGATTGAATAACATCGGGGATAGGCTACAACCCTGTCTCACTCCCTTCCCAACCACTGCTTCCATGGCCCTCGCCTCTTATAACTGCCATCTGGTTTCTGTACAAATTCTAAATAGCCTTTCGTCCCCTGTATTTTACCCCTGCCACCTTCAGAATTTGAAAGAGAATATTCCAGTCAACATTGTCAAAATCTTTCTCTAAGTCTACAAATTCTAGACACGTAGGTTTGCCTTTCCTTAATTTATTTTCTAAGTCGTAGGGTCAGTATTGCCTCACATTTCTACAGAATCCAAACTGATCTTCCCCGATGTCGGCTTCTACCAGTTTTTCCATTCGTCTGCAATGAATTCGTGTTAGTAATTTGCAGCTGTGGCTTATTAAACTGATAGTTCTGTAATTTTCACATCTGTCAACACTTTTCTTTGGGATTGGAATTATTATATTCTTCATGAATCTGTGGGTATTTCGCCTGTCTCATACATCTTGCTCACTAGATGGTAGAGTTACGTTAGACCTGTCTCTGCCAACGCTGTCAGTAGTTCCAATGGAATGTTGTCTACTCCCGGGGCCTTGTTTCGACTCAGGTCTTTCAGTGCTCTATCAAACTCTTCACGCAGTATCATATATCCTATTTCATCTTCATCTACATTCTCTTGCATGTCTATAATATTGTCCTCCATAACATCGCCCTTGTATAGACCCTCTATACACTCCTTCCACCTTTCTGCTTCCCCTTCTTTGCTTAGAACTGGGTTTCCATCTGAGCTAGCAGTTTATGCGTAGCAAATGAGAGAGCCCGAAAATCTTGTGTGTGGTTTTTGAAGGTGTTGCAGGTTGCACAAAACCCATAAGTAGGGGCAGCTGAATCGCCCCCTACAACAAACAGCTCTTATTCTTTTATTTCTTTAATCACAGTTACAGATCTGAAGTAGCCCAAACGATGTAATAAATTAGAGAATATATTAAGTGGTCTAGACAGTTTTATTCTCAAAGAACCCTTAAGATATTCTCGGCGACTCTTCCAGCCACCGTACTCACGCCGCTTCACAGTTAACCCATCTATTATTACTACGTTTACCTTGTCTCAAGAATCTGATGTTAATCAGCTGCCGTAAGACGGATGTGCGCGGCAGCCTGCGAATAAATTCCGGCGCCACTGCCCGCCAAGGAGAAGCGTGGCGGCAGGCGTGGGCGCCGGGCCAGCCTTGCAGCAGTAATTGCTGGCCGGTCTGCCGACCAACTTCTGGGAAGCGCTTCGCCACCTGCTCCACAAGTGTAGTGGCTGAGGGGTGTCGCAGAAGGCCAACCTTGTCCTGTGTCCGGCAACGGCGATGGGCGTCCGATCCACCAACAGTGTCGGCCTAGGCTGCAAACACAGCGGTACCGTTAACGGTCGCCAGAGGTCACCCGATGACATTGGCTGACAGCTTGGTCAAGTGCCGTGAAGTGCCTTGCTGCCTCCTCATCAAGTGTAGGGGCGGGGGGTCTCGCAAGAGGCAAACCTTCTCTCTGTCCGGCAGTGGTGAAGAGTGGCTGATCCTTCGACAGTGTGATCTAAGCTGCAGTGCAACTTCTGCTACTAAAAAGATCCATGTGAATGAACCATTTCTGTGTCGAAAATGACTTGGCTGTCACTGTACACTCATTCCTCAGTTATTGGCGTAACTAGAGAAGTGTTACAAGTACAGGGTGTCCAAAATGAGTCTCCAACATTTGAACTCATAAAATCTGAGAGGAAACACAATTTATTGACGAACAAATACAGGGAAATCATACAGCAGCTCATCAAGTTTTCAGGTGGACTGTTTAGTACACTTGAACATGGGCGCCACGGGTAGCGCGAAGAATATCAAGTCTATAATCGATTTCGTG
This sequence comes from Schistocerca americana, assembly GCF_021461395.2. Taxonomy (NCBI): domain Eukaryota; kingdom Metazoa; phylum Arthropoda; class Insecta; order Orthoptera; family Acrididae; genus Schistocerca; species Schistocerca americana. The sequence goes on from NC_060120.1 coordinate 952,990,830, forward strand.
CTATGTGTTGCGGAGCATCTGTTCTGTGACAGAGTTGATGGCAATTCTTATGCACTGTTTCAAGTCTTGCAGGTTCTTTACTGGTGTAGCGTATACCTGGTTTTTCACATAACCCCACAAGAAAAATCAAGGAGGGTTATGTCGGGAGAACGTGGCGGCCTAGGAATTGGACCTCCACGGCCAACCCATCGTTGCGGGAATGTGTCATTTAAACATTTTCGGACATCAAGGCTCCAATGGGTGGTGCACCGCCCTATTGAAACATCACATTTGGCTGCGGTCGCAGGTTCGAATCCTGCCTCGGGCATGGATGTGTGTGATGTCCTTAGGTTAGTTAGGTTTAAGTAGTTCTAAGTTCTAGGGGACTGATGACCTCAGAAGTTAAGTCCCATAGCGCTCAGAGCCATTTGAAACATTTTGTTATCTGTGGCACGGCAAATTGTTCCAACATGTCCAGGTAGATGACTCCATCCACTGTCGGCTCCTGAAAGAAAAACGGCCCAACAATGCGATTTATCATCAAACCACACCACACATTAACATTCGGACTGTCGCTCATGTGTTCCCAAGGTGCACGTGGATTTTCGGACCCACAGATGCGCACATTGTGACGATTGACAGCCCCTGACACGTGAAAGGTTGCCTCGTCAGTAAACATCACGCGTGATAAAAATGTCTCATCCGCGGCAGTGCGATCTAATATGACACATGCAAATTCTTCTCGCTTTGGTCGATCATCAGGCTTGATTTCTTGCACGACCTGCACTTTATATGCGTACAAACGTAATCGCTGATGAAGCACTTTGGCACTGTTGAACGTTTCATACGAAGTTCTCGTGCTGCCTGTCGCACTGATTTCTGTGGACTTTGTTCGAATGACCGCCGCACTTGTTCCACATGATGTTCGCTGATCCCAGGCTTACCACCGCCATGCCCTTTCGCAATACTCCCAGTAGCCAAAAACTGATCACACCACTTCTTTATAGTCATGAACGACGGGGCGCTTTGTTGTAAACTCGCCGAAAGTTTCTTTGCACTTGGGTCGCCGATTTTGTCTCTGCATAGCACCAGACCACTTGAACACGCTCCTTCATATCCTCCATTTTGCTGAAACAATTGATTGCAGCTCCACTACGGCCACTTGGCGTATCAAATTTGCACACCACAAGCTTGTTGAGTTGCTCTGTCTGCCCCTTCAGGATTCACAGGTCCACCATCTGAAATGAGAAAGATATAGGATATTAAAATGTTGGAGTCTCATTGTGGACACCCTGTATATGAGCTGAAGAGACAAACATTCTATTACATAGTCGGGATGACTCGAGGTGACACTGAAAAGCAAGATGACGAATACTGCACAAATTCAAATAAATTCAGCAAAACAGACGTAATTCAGTTAATCTACAATTATAGTCATTCATCATAGGTGTGGAAAACAAACAAAAATTTTTTAATAAGATGCTCTAAACACCTAAAGCACGTAACAGTAGATACACGTACACCAGATTTGCAAACCAATCATATAACAGAATCGCTATCCTACTGGCGTAGAAACACCAATAAGAAGTGAACACAAAATTTTGTCTTTCTTGCAGATGTCTTGCTGCATAAAGTATAGACATGAGGCTGAAACGGCTAGACAGCCACAGAAAGTACATGATAAAATATAAGGTAATGCTTACTAATTTATTGTTATTATATATTTTTAAGTTGTTCAGAGTGTATGCCTATGGGAACATCGGCCGATTCGACTGAAAAAAAAAGAAAGTGATGTGAATGCCACCGACTGTAGTCGGAACTCTGTCCTTAAGATGAGCTGCGGCATGGCATATATTGGTCAAACTATCAGGACCGTGGAGGACCGATGTACTGAGCATAAACAGCACACACGATTACAGCAGCCAAGCAGATCTGCTATTGGCCAACATTGCTTGGATACTGGTCACCCCTTGTTATATAATAACACCGAGATATTGGCATGCACGTCCAACTATTGGGACAGTGTTATTAAGGAGGCAGTTGAGATTAAATCAGCGAGCAACCTCGTTAACAGGGATGTAGGTTTTTGTTTAAACTCTGTTTGGAATCCGGCTCTCTCCCTTGTCAAAAAACAGATGGACAGAGTCAATGCTACCTCACCTGCGAGATGTAGTCTCGCTATCGATAGGTCTGACTTTGGTCATCTTTAGTGGCGCTACTTGGTCAGTGTGTGCGTTATCTTTCCTGCATCAGTCCTAGAACCGAGTTTTTAATTTTTCATGCCTGTCCGCTACAGTTTGCCTTGAAAATGGCGGGGTGTTCTCCCGCCGAAATATCGGCAGTTGCTGAAAGTGTTACCTGGCTGAATTCCCGGAAGATATTTGAAAGTTGTGTACGCCAGGAGAAACTCAGGTCTCACATGTTCATTACTTGTTATAAAGAACATAGTCTTTGCTAAAAATCAGTTTTAATGCTATTATAGCTTTTGCATCATATGAAAAGCCATCTGTTGGTCATCTTGTGCACGTTTTTCGTTTCAATAAAACTTCAGGAAATTTCAAGCATATGTGTGAATTTTTACCTCTCTACCGACATCATTCCGTCAGATACTGAAGTTTCAAATGTTAACGGATTTTTGGGTCACCCTCCACAATAAGGCTAACCCCAGAAAGAAACGAAAAGAGGCAACAGGGAAAGGAAAAGAGACGTCTCTCATTCCATAGTGCGTAACATTAGCCTGTTCCTTCCATCCAACTGCTCCTGCAATTCTTCCTCATTTCCACTGAGGATACCGTTGTAAGTGGGCTGTTTAGGTTTTTATGTTGGTATCGCCACGTAGCGCTCTGTATGAAAATCACTGACTGTGCTGTGTGCAGTCTGTGGCTGGTTGGACTCATTGTTGGAATATTCGCTTGTGTAGTGTTGAGCAGCTGGATGTGAACAGCACGTAGCATTGGGCAGTTGGAGGTGAGCCGCCAGCAGTGGTGGATGTGGGGAGAGAGATGGCAGAGTTTTGAGAGTGGACGATCTGGACGTGTGTCCGTCAGAAAAAGGAAATTTGTTTAATTGGATGTCACAAAATTATATATATACGACTTTTGAACGCTATTAAGGGAAATACATTGTTTGTTCTCTATCAAAATCTTTCATTTGCTAACTATGTCTATCAGTAGTTAGTGCCTTCAGTAGTTAGAGTCTTTTATTTAGCTGGCAGTATTGGCGCTCGCTGTATTGCAGTAGTTCGAGTAACGAAGATTTTTGTGAGGTAAGTGATTCATGAAAGGTGTATGTTACTGTTAGTCAGGGCCATTCTTTTATAGGGATTATTGAAAGTCAGATTGCGTCGTGCTAAAAATATTGTGTGTCAGTTTATTGATGATCAGAATAAGTAAAGAGAGTAATGTCTGAGTACGTTCAGTTTTGCTCAGCTGTTTGAAAATCAAATAACGCAGAGGTTTATCAGCACAGTAATTCATTAATTTTTCTAAGGGGAGGTTTCAAATATATTCCCGAAATTTCATTACTGTGTCAGTTTAGTGATGATCAGAATAAGTAAAGAGAGAAATGTCTGAGTACGTTCAGTTTTGCTCAGATGTTTGAAAAGCAAATAACGTAAGAGGTTTATCAGTACAGTCATTTATAATTTTTCCAAGGCCACGTTACATATATCGACGCTTAGTCGAGGATACCTCACTGGAATCTTCTGAAATTTTATTGTACTCGTAATTTGTGTAATTAGTGTAGTTATTGTTTATTGCTAGCGCGTAATTGTAGAGAGAATTTCCTTTGTTGTTGTAGTTTTTCATTGTTGTACAGTAAAACAGTTGTGGCATGCATGTAGATTTGCACCAAGTATTTGCAGCCGCGTTTCCAATTAAATGGATATTATTTTCAGTGCTTTTTTTATTTTACTCTTCAAATTGTGCTTTTCTGTGTTATCGTGTGAAGTATTGTGACAATTATGGCGTGTGAAAAACGTAATACTAGGCTCCAAAGTAAACTGAGAAAGGACAGTGAAGACGAGAGCAGTGTGTTTGCGCCACCGTGTAATGAATTAAGTAATGTTCAACATAGTAATTTGGTAATTGTGCATAGGGGAATGGGCCAGGCAATAAATAAGCGTGTAGACAGTGAAACAGCTAGTGAACAGGGTAGTATTGTCGATCGGTCAGTCGGAAACAGCTCGCCCCAGGAACCCAAAATGACAGGATACAATCTTGAAAATACCGTAGATTCAGGTTTTGCGTCCTCACATTTTTCTCAGTTAAGTCAAGACACATTTTCTACTTTTCAAAATGTGAATGTTGCCGATGCAAATGCACTGCCGAGAAGCATAGAGGAACAGATTCCAGACACTAATACATTATTATTGCAATTAATGCAACAAATGAAACAAAATCAAAAACAAATGGAACAAAATCAGAGACAAACGCAGCAATAGCTTCAAAAGTTAGACACAATGGAACAAAATCAGGAACGAACACGGGACATAGCCCAGTCAGTGATTTTCATACAGAGCGCTACATAAAAACCTAAACAGCCCACTTACACCGTTAGTATGTGGTTTGTCAAATGGATGCACCTGACATACCAACGAGACACTATACGGATCATCTTTGTCGATGGCGGATGTCTTTACTTCATTTCTAAAGACATTTCCAGTTGAACCAACCAAGCATAGAGACACCACTTGCCGGCTGGCGTGGCCGTGCGGTTCTAGGCGCTACAGTCTGGAGCCGAGCGACCGCTACGGTCGCAGGTTCGAATCCTGCCTCGGGCGTGGATGTGTGTGATGTCCTTAGGTTCGTTAGGTTTACTTAGTTCTAAGTTCTCGGCGACTGATGACCTCAGAAGTTAAGTCGCATAGTGCTCAGAGCCATTTGAACCAGACATCACGGGTACGGTTGGGTGTCCATCGACAGGTATTACGCAGCCGTCGTTGATAACGACATTACAGAGCCGTCTGATGACTCAGCCGCTAAAGACGTCTGCGGCCTTTCGAAACACGCCGAGTCCGTCACGGGCCGAATTTTAAGAGCCGTGTGGCCCGCCGCAGTGGCCAGCTCAGCCCGTGCCAAACATTAAGATTCCGCATCGTGTTCGAGGCTGTGGGCCGTGAATCAGCAGCAGGCCTCCTGACTCACCAGCGGCTGCCGAGACTCGGTCTCCGATTGTCCACATGGCAGATGCAAACCGGCCACAGTGATTTAGAGACTGGCCCCAAGCCCCAACAGGCGACAAATCGCTGCCCGTGTCGTCGGCGATTGTCGCCCCAGCTGCCAACACCTGTTCCCGAGAGGGTCCGTTTGGAGAATTTAGCCAGTCGAACACCTGGACTGTCGCCGACTGTTGAGACACGTTTCGGCGCCTTTCTAGGTTTAATTTTTTCTCATTTCCGACGATTGTTTCGGTTAATTTATTGGCATGGCACAAATGTTCTCTGAAGGGCAGCATTTAGCAGCACGAGTCTCACGCGGCGTACAACCACTACTTTCGTCATACCTTAGCAAAAGATCTCGCCGTTAACCCGACAAAATTCTGGTCATATGTAAAATCACTAAGCAGATGTAAGTCTTCTATCCAGTCACTTGGTACGACAGAATAAGACAGCAAAAGGAAGGACGATGTTTCAAATTTCGGGTTTAAGAAATCGTTCACGCATACATACCGTCGTTTGACCATCGCACAGAGTCCCGTATGGACGACGTCGTAATAAGCATCCCTGGTGTAGAGAAACAACTGGAAGAGTTGAAAACAAATCAGACGCCAGGTCCATATGGAATCGCAATTCGATTTTACTAAAATTACTCCTCTGTCCACGAATCGGAGTGGGTTTAGGAAGCATAGTTCGTGCAAAACTCAGCTTGCCATTTGCTCACATTATATCATATACTGCAAACTATGTATGAAGAGCAACAGGCAAATTCCATATTTCTAGATTTCCGAAGAACATTTGACGCGGCGCCCGCTGCAGATAGTTCGCTAAGGTACGAGCATATGGAATAGGTTCCCAGACATGTGAGTGGCTCGAAGACTTCTCGCGGCCGCCTTCTTGCCTCTCGCGCACGGGGTCCCGGGATCGATTCCCGGTAGGGTCAGGGATTTTCACCATCCTCGAGATACTGGATGTTTGTGGTGTCCTCATCATTTCATGATCACTCATGTAAGTGGCGAGACTGGACTGAGCAAAGGTTGGGAATTTGTACGGGCACTGATAACCGCGCAGTTGAGCGCCCCACGAGCCAAACATCATCATCATCATCGAAGACTTCTTAAGTTATAGAACCAATGCGGATGTGTAGAAAAACCAAACAGATTATGCTCGAATACAGCATTAGTAGTGTGCTTCTTGACACAGTCACGTCGTTTAAATATCTGGGCGTAACGATGAAAAGCGATACGAAATGGAACGACCATGCGAGGATTATAGTAGGGAAGGTAAATGGTCGACAGCGGTTTATTGGGAGAATTTTGGGAAAGTGTGTTTCATCTGAAGGGCAGACCTCATACAGGGAACTAGTCCGACCTATTCTTGAATACTGCTCGAGTGTTTGGGGTCAGCACCAAGTCTGATGAAATAACACATTGAAGCAATTCGCAGGCGGGCTCCTAGATTTGTCAACAGTAGGTTCCAACAATAAGCAAGTATTACGGAATTGCTTCGGGAACTCAAATGGGAATCTTTGGAGGGAAGGTGACGTTCTTTCCGAGGAACAGTAGGCCTATTGAGAAACTTCAGAGAACCGTCATTTGAAGCTGACTAACGTTTTCGCGTAAGGAGCAGCAAGATAAGATATTAGGGCTCATCCGGAGGCATTGGACAGTCGTATCTCCGTCCTCTATCAGTGAGTGGAACAGGAAACGAAATGATTCACGAACAATGGCGGTTCGCGTAGCTCGAGACACGGACGGGGATTGCACTGTTGCGCGCATGCTGTGCTTCGCGCTTCAAGATAACGTTTCTCCTGCAAATTATGTCCCTTTCTTGCACATGTAGAATTGGTCGCTTACCACCACCATCGACGACAATAGCTAGCAACAAATGGGATAAAAAAAATCAATAAATGACGCTCTACGCTCACGTTTTATTCTCTCACAGGCTATGACATTCAAAACAGAGTGCTCAGAACATTACTAAACACTCAGTGGTTGTCGCAGAATGCACGACGTACGTGCACAGTGAAAGTCTAAACTCGACGGCCATCGTTCGTGTCTCAGATGCAGAAAATCTCCTGAAGGTCATATTACGTACATAACAGTTGCTTCGCCTTTCTGGAATGGACAGCCAAACCTTTAATAGCTTGTTAGAATTACTTCGTCCTCATTTTAAAAAAGAACACAAAATTGTATGGAAATCTACTCCATTTGTAACTTCGAGATATCTGATAACTAGAGTACATTTCGTAGGTTTAAAATTTTTATGTCAAGTGTCACAACTGGTTACAAACAAATCATTTGTGCGAAAACCATATTTATATCTCGGCCATAGAATGTTATTTTTTTTTCCTTACGCCTGATATACCGGAAGTCGCCACACCTCTACCATTTTCATTATAGCCTGTGATCTTTTATTCTTGCCGTATATTCTTTTGGTCTTAGATTCCACTACTGTGGGAAGTCAGAGTAAACGAGATGACTGCAACACAAATAATTTTTTGCTCAAAATGCAGGGTGAAATATCAAGATGCATGCGATACGCAGCAGGCTTTTGTTTGTAACATTAATGCCAATACAAATTTCACTGAAGCATTTCAGGCGCTGTTTTTGTTTGACAGACGCATCATTCAAAGCAGCATACTTCCAAATAATTATAGAATCGTATATGTCGGCCTCAACATATTTGGTGACGTGGTGTGGGTGTGTCCATGTGTGTGTGTGTGTGTGTGTGTGTGTGTGTGTGTGTGTGTTTCTGAAGTGTCACGCTATTTCTCTTTTTTCATTGTTGATGATGATGATGATGATAATGATGATGATCATCATGATGATGATCATGATGTAAGTGACGGCAGAGGCAGAAATACAACGCCAAAACGTAGCCAGCTCGACTCTCATTGAACCAAGAGGATTGTTGACCTTAAATGTACCTATCACTTGTGTACTTCACCAACCAGTGTTTAGCTCATCGGTTAGTGGCTGTTAAAAATAACAGATGTCGCAGATGTCGCACAGTGGTTAATTCTAACACGATAAATCTTTCATCAGCTCGAAGGTTGATTTTGAAAAGTTTACTACGAAGGATGTTACGAAGGTAACTTTCGTGTCAGGTGACAGAAACAAACTTCATAATGAAATCATACCCACCGCTGCCCCCCATGAAACATAGACCTTGCCGTTGGTGGGGAGGCTTGCGTCCCTCAGCGATACAGAAAGCCGTACCGTAGGTGCAACCACAACGGAGGGGTATCTGTTGAGAGGCCAAACAAACATGTGGTTCCTGAAGAGGGACAGCAGCCTTTTCAGTAGTTGCAGGGGCAACAGTCTGGATGGTTGACTGATCTGGCCTTGTAACACTAACCAAAACGGCCTTGCTGTGCTGGTACTGCGAACGGCTGAAAGCAAGGGGAAACTACAGCCGTAATTTTTCCCGAGGGCATGCGGCTTTACTGCATGGTTAAATGATGATGGCATCCTCTTGGCTAAAATAATCGGGAGGTAAAATAGTCCCCCATTCGGATCTCCTGGTGGGGACTACTCAGGAGGACGTCGTTATCAGGAGAAAGAAAACTGGCGTTCTACGGATCGGAGCGTGGAGTGTCAGGTCCCTTAATCGGGCAGGTAGGTCAGAAAATTTAAAATGGGAAATGGATAGGTTAAAGTTAGATATAGTGGGAATTAGCGAAGTTCGGTGGCAGGAGGAACAAGACATTTGGTCAGGTGAATACAGGGTTATAAATACAAAATCAAATAGGGGTAATGCAGGAGTAGGTTTAATAATGAATAAAAAAATAGGAGTGCGGGTAAGCTACTACAAACAGCATAGTGAACGCATTATTGTGGCCAAGATAGACACGAAACCCACACCTACTACAGTAGTACAAGTTTATATGCCAACTAGCTCTGCAGATGACGAAGAAATTGAAGAAATGTAGGATGAGATAAACAAAATAATTATTCAGTTAGTGAAGGGAGACGAAAATTTAATAGTCTTGGGTGACTGGAATTCGACAGTATGAAAAGGAAGAGAAGGAAACGTAGTAGGTGAATATCGATTGGGGGGAAGAAATGAAAGAGGAAGCCGCCTGGTTGAATTTTGCACAGAGCATAACTTAATCATAGCTAACATTTGGTTCAAGAATCATAAAGGAATATTGTATACATGGAAGAAGCCTGGAGATACTGACAGGTTTCAGACAGATTATATAATGGTTAGACAGAGATTTAGGAACCAGGTTTTAAATTGTAAGACATTTCCAGGGGCAGATGTGGACTCTGATCACAATCTATTGCTTATGAACTGTAGAGTAAAACTGAAGAAACTGCAAAAAAGTGGGAATTTAAGGAGATGGGACCTGCATAAACTGTCTAAACCAGAGGTTGTGGAGAGTTTCAGGGAGAGCATAAGGGAACAATTGACAAGAATGGGGGAAAGAAATACAGTAGAAGAAGAATGGATAGCTTTGAGGGATGAAGTAGTGACGGCAGCAGAGGATCAAGTAGGTAAAAGGACGAGAGCTAGTAGAAGTCCTTGGGTGACAGAAGAAATATTGAATTTAATTGATGAAAGAAGAAAATATAAAAATGCAGTAAATGAAGCAGGCAAAAAGGAATACAAACGTCTCAAAAATGAGATCGACAGGAAGTGAAAAATGGCTAAGCAGGGATGGCTATAGGAAAAATGTAAGGATGTAGAGGCACATATCACTAGGGGTAAGAGAGATACTGCCTACAGGAAAATTAAAGAGACCTTTGGACAAAAGAGAACCACTTGCATGAATATCAAGAGCTCAGATGGAAACCCAGTTCTAAGCAAAGAAGGGAAAACAGAAAGGTGGAAGGAGTATATAGAGTGTCTATACAAGGGCGATGTACTTCAGGGCAATATTATGGAAATGGAAGAGGATGTAGATGAGGATGAAATGGGAGTTATGATACTGCGTGAAGAGTTTGACAGAGCACTGAAAGACCTAAGTCGAAACAAGACCCCGGGAGTAGACAACATTCCATTAGAACTACTGACAGCCTTGGTAAGCAAGATGTAAAAGACAGGCGAAATACCCTCAGACTTCAAGAAGAATATAATAATTCGAATCCCAAAGAAAGCGGGTATTGACAGATGTGAAAATTACCGAGCTATCAGTTTAATAAATCACAGCTGCAAAATACTAACGCGAATTCTTTACAGAGGAATGGAAAAACTGGTAGAAGCCGACCTCGGGGAAGATCAGTTTGGATTCCGTAGAAATATTGGAACACGTGAGGCAATACTGACCATACGACTTATATTAGAAGTTATATTAAGAAAAGGCAAACCTCCGTTCCTAGCATTTGTAGACTTAGAGAAAGCTTTTGACAGTGTCGACTGGAATACTCTCTTTCAAATTCTGAAGGTGGCAGGGGTAAAATACAGGGAGCGAAAGGCTATTTACAATTTGTACAGAAGCCATATGGCAGTTATAAGAATCGAGGGACACGAAAGGGAAGCAGTGGTTGGGAAGGGAGTGAGACAGGGTTGTAGCCTCTTCCCAATGTTATTCAATCTGTATATTGAGCAAGCAGTAAAGGAAACAAAAGAAAAATTCCGAGTAGGTATTAAAATCCATGGATTTGAAATAAAAACCTTGAGGTTCGTCGATAAAATTGTAATTCTGTCAGAGACAGCAAAGGTATTGGAAGAGCAGTTGAATGGAATGGACAGTGTCTTGAAAGGAGTATATAAGATAACATCAAAAAAGCAAAACGAGGATAATGGAATGTAGTCGAATTAAGTCGGGTGATGCTGAGGGAATTATATTAGGAAATGAGACACTTAAAGTAGTAAATGAGTTCTGCAATTTGGGGAGCAAAATAACTGATGATGGTCGAAGTAGGCAGGATATAAAATGTAGACTGGCAATGGCCAGGAACGCGTGTCTGAAGAAGAGAAATTTGTTAACATCGAGTATAGATTTAAGTGTCAGGAAGTCGTTTCTGAAAGTATTTGTATGGAGTGTAGCCATGTATGGAAGTGAAACGTGGACGATAAATAGTTCGGACAAGAAGAGAACAGAAGCTTTCGAAATGTGGTGCTACAGAAGAATGCTGAACAGTAGATGGGTAGATCACATAACCAATGATGAAGTATTGAATAGAATTGGGGAGAAGAGGAATATGTGGCACAACTTGACAAAAAGGAGGGGCCGGTTAGTAGGACATGTTCTGAGGCATCAAGGGATCACCAATTTAGTATTGGAGGGCAGCGTGGAGGGTAAAAATCGTAGAGGGAGAGCATGAGATGAATACACTAAGCAGATTCAGAAGGATGTAGGTTGCAGTAGGTACTGGGAGATGAAAAAGCTTGCACAGGATAGAGTAGCATGGAGAGCTGCATCAAACCAGTCTCAGGACTGAAGACCACAATGACAACAACCCACCGATGGTTCAACGACGGAAGGGGCGTCAGTGGAGGAGGAATGACGCATGCGCAGACCGCCGAAGAAGAGAGAGTAACACCAGAGCAGCGTGACGCCGGTTACTCGAGTACAAGTTCAATAATTGGCTCTGAGCACTATGGGACTTAACATCTGAGGTCATCAGTCCCCTAGAACTTAGAACTACTTAAACTTAACTAACCTAAGGACATCACACACATCTATGCCCGAGGCAGGATTCGAACCTGCGACCGTAGCGGTCGCGCGGTTCCAGACTAAAGCGCCTTTAACCGCGTGGCCACACTTGCCGGCCGAGTACAAGTCACGATAGAGAGGGACGTGTACTGACAACATGGTCTGCGGCTAGTGTGTCTGTCATCCATGCTCACCCAGTATCAGATTCGTCGCATGGGATGGAAAGATTGGATCACCCGACCTACAGCTCCGATCTTGCCCCGCCGGACTTCCATCTTTCCCGACACTGAAAGCCGCACTCTCGGGACGTCACTTCTAAACCAGTGCTGAGGTGGAGCAAGCTGTGCAACTCCTCGTATCGCAGGGCACTGAGCTTTATCAGACTGGCTTCTTGAAACTGACTGCACGCTATGTCAAATGACTCAATGTCCATGGCGGCTATGTCGAAAAATCGTGCGAGGTGTATAGTTAATGAGGCCATGGTGTATTTGTTTTTGTCAATAAAGTTTCCGTGTAAAATCCAATGACGAAACTTTCTTTCGGAACGTCCCTCGTACAAATGGCCCTATTGAAAGTGGTATGCCTTTTGTTTTTATTCGACCTTTGAATTGACTTTTTCAGACCGTTATAGGGGTACATGTAGTTTAACGTGGACGTTCAACCGCTGTGTAACTTTGCATTTTACGCATTAACACATCATTCTCAGCGGCGAAAACAGCGATATGTCTATGAAAAATCATAAGACCGACGGAGAACTGAACCCCAGACCTTTACAGTGTGATCCATACCTGCTTAACCATCTTGATCAGATAACTACGAACATCAATCAACGGGCGACAGTGGTTACCTTTACAGTCGCTAGCTATTGAACTCACACAGTTACTAGTTAGAACTGCAATGGTCTGTCACACAATTCCTTCACTGTCTGCAATTGAATGCATTGTTTCGTGGGCAGAGCGTGCATTTTTGACTTATTTCTAAATAGTTGCGTATATTCCGTATCTTTCGGGAATTTCGTAAGGAAGCTCCCAAATTTTTTCTGCCTTTTGCATACGGATGAGCGCTCAGCTACGATCTACTCTCTTCTGCAAGAAGGAAGTCAGTACCAAGACTAAGTTATCTGTGCACCGTTCAATCTTTCGACCAACTTTGTTGTATGGGAGCGAAAGCTGGGTGGATTCAGGTTACCTTATCAACAAGGTTGAGGTTACGGATATGAAAGTAGCTAGGATGATTGCAGGTACTAGTAGATGGGAACAATGGCAGGAGGGTGTCCACAATGAGGAAATCAAAGAAAAACTGGGAATGAACTCTATAGATGTAGCAGTCAGGGCGAACAGGCTTAGATGGTGGGGTCATGTTACACGCATGGGAGAAGCAAGGTTACCCAAGAGACTCATGGATTCAGCAGTAGAGGGTAAGAGGAGTCGGGGCAGACCGAGGATAAGGTACCTGGATTCGGTTAAGAATGATTTTGAAGTAATAGGTTTAACATCAGAAGAGGCACCAATGTTAGCACTGAATAGGGGATCTTGGAGGAATAAGGGGGGCTATGCTCCAGACTGAACGCTGAAAGGCATGATCAGTCTTAAATGATGATGATGATGATGATGATGCATACGGATTAGGTGTGTCATTTACACTGAAGCGCCAAAGAAACTGGTATAGGCATGCATATTCAAATACAGAGATATGTAAACAGGCAGAATACGCAGCTGCGGTCGGCAACGCCTATATAAAACGACAGGTATCTGGCGCAGTTGCTAGATCGGTTACTGCTGCTACAATGGCAGGTTATCAAGATTTATGTGAGTTTCATCGTGGTGTTATATACCGCGCAGGAGCGATGGGACACTTTCCCGTATGATCATTTCACGAGTGTACCGTGAATATCAGGAGTCCGGCAAAACATAAGATCTCCGACATCGCTGCGGCCAGAAGAAGATCCTGCAAAATGGGGACCAACGACGATTGAAGAGAATCGTTCAACGTAACACAGGTGCAACCCTTCCGCAAATTGCTGCAGATTTCAACGCTGGGCCATCAACAAGTGTCACCGTGCGAATCATTCAACGAAACATAATCGATATGGGATTTTGGAGCCAAAGGCCCACTCGTTTACCCTTGATGACTGTACGACACAAAGCCTTCCGCCTCACCTGGGTCCGTCAACACCGACATTGGACTGTTGATGTATGGAAACATGTTGCCTGGTCGAACGAGTCTTGTTTCAAATTCTATCGAGCAGTTGGAAGTTTACGGGTATGGAGACAACCTCGTGAGTCCTCGGACCCCGCATATCAACAGGGGGCTGTTCAAGCTGGTGGAGGCTCTGTAATGGTGTGGGGCCTGCGCCGTTGGAGTCATATGGGATCCCTGATACGTGCAGTCTGGAACCGCGCGACCGCTATGGTCGCAGGTTCGAATCCTGCCTCGGGCATGGATGTGTGTGATGTTCTTATGTTAGTTAGGTTTAAGTAGTTCAAAATGGTTCAAATGGCTCTGAGCACTATGGGACTTAACATCTATGGTCATCAGTCCCCTAGAACTTAGAACTACTTAAACCTAAGGACATCACACAACACCCAGCCATCACGAGGCAGAGAAAATCCCTGACCCCGCCGGGAATCGAACCCGGGAACCCGGGCGTGGGAAGCGAGAATAAGTAGTTCTAAGTTCTCGGGGACTGATGACCTCAGCAGTTAAGTCCCATAGTGCTCAGAGCCATTTGAACCATTTTCATACGTGTAGATACGACTGTGACAGGTGGCACGTAAGTAAGCATCCTGTCTGATCACTTGCATCCATTCATGTCCATTGTGCATTCCGACGGACTTCGGCAATTTCAGCAGGACAATGCGACACCCCACACAGCTAGAACTGCTACAGAGTGGCTCCAGGAACACTCTTCTGAGTTTAAACAATTCCGTGTTGCGGCAGTTCTGCGTGCTCGCGGGGGCCCTACACGATATTAGGCAGGTGTATTAGTTTCAATGGCTCTTCAGTGTATTTCCCAGGCCACTCATATTCAATGGTGTCGTTCATAGTGGTTCATAGTGGTGAATACTGTGCCTAGATTAACCGATAGCTGTGATATTTTGAGTGTGCCTACTATTTTATTGAATTACAATAAAATGATGGTTCTTTGGATGTAGGAATTTTTGAATACATGAGACACTGTTCCGCCGTAAATGTGGAAATTTTTCCGAAGATTTCGACAATGATTCATCACTCATTTCCAGGAGTAGTTTCAAAACCGCATACTTGCAGCTCTCTTGCTGTTGTTGTTACTGATCTGCAACTACATGTTCATTAATCTGCTAACTACGGTATCATTCTGCGACCTGTAGATATTTCAGCAATATGAGGCAATATCCAGCATTCGCTTGTTAACTCCGCTATTTTCAAACAGAAAGACGGCTTCTGTGACTTCTGAGCCTCCTGCACCATTACCCTCCAGTTTATTTAGAAATGATTGATGCAACAAATAGCACTCCATACCAGTCGGTCGGCCATTGAAGAAGGAAAACAGTACATGCCGATAAAAGCTAATGAAACTGAACTGTTCATTAGAATGAAGTTTTTGGTATCGACGGTGATTGTCTTCCCCAAAAGCTGGATTTTTTTGTGGTCTTCATTCCAAAGACTGGTTTGATACAGCTGTCTATGCTAGTCTGCCTTATGCAAGCTCCTCCATCTCTGTCTTACTGCTGCAGACTTTATCAGTCTGAACTTGCTTACTGTACTCAAGCCATAGTCTCCCTCCACAATTTTTACCCTCCACGCTTTCTTCCGCGACGCCATAACGGTCCAAAGCACAGACACAAAGGTTTGAGATTAATAGATGTCTCTAAAAATTAAATTTTTATCCAAATCACCAGTCTCATAGGTCTGACTTGTTTTTAATTAAGTCTCAGCAACCTATATTTTCCATAAAAAATAATGTTTCCACTGGAAAAAATGGAAATGAGCGTACGGCATTGTGAGCAGGGAGTCACCCATTCGGGGAAGTTCGGCCGCCGAGGGCAAGTACTTATTGCATTCGACGCCACATTGGGCGACTTGCGCGCCGGAGATGGGGATGAAAATGATGATGAGGACAACACAACACCCAGTCCCTGAGCGGAGAAAATCTCCTGCCCCATATGGGAAGCGAACCCGGGCCGCTTGGGGTGGCAATCCGCTACACGGACCAGTCACCTAACAGGAACGGACAATGTTCCCACTTTATGTTATGTTATTTTGTTTAATATTTATTATTATTATTAATGTTAATTCACAACATTTCTGTGAATAGCCTAGTGTCAATAATGTCTTTTTGTCTGTTGTACAGTTTGTAATTAATGTGAAACTAGAATCAGAACATAAAGAGCAGATACTATACGCGTTCTAAACATTTATAGTTCACACACTTAGAGTTGACGCCACGATCCTACCGCTAGCGAATGCCAGCACGTACTGACTGACCGTTATCATTCTTCGCAATCGTTTCACACACAACCAACATTAAAATGTGGTTTCTGAGTGAGAAGCACGCAGCGTAAACATTCGTCATAAACAGAATGTAGATGCGCTTATTCTTACCTAACCTGTCTGGTTGCACTGAAACGTTAATGATTTGCGTACTCAATCATCCAGCAGAATTCGTGCCAATTTGACGTTCGTTGCACGCCGCCTTCGTGATACTGCTATTTTAGTGGCCATCAGTGCATGTTTAACATCCTTATGGGGCTGCCGTATTCCACTCAACATAAGTTTTGCTGACGACAAAGGACACGATGATATATAGCGCGTATCTTCGTGGGTTATTTCCACAGAGACGATGTAATTTTGTTCACGTGTACAGAACTGCACGACACAGGACAAAACACGATTCATAACAGGGCAGGTTTATTGCCTCTCTTCGTCAATGCCGTCAGCGCATCGCGTCGCACAGGCCTCGCTATGTAAATGCAAAACACGCGCCATAAATGTCGCTCAAGACCCACTTGTCAACGTCGCATTCTCTTGTATCGCCAGTCCCTTATTGACTGTTTTGCTCATGCGACGCTAATCCTTACTTTGATCTCGTATTTGTCCTGTGGCATGTAAAGTGTTCCTCGTCGCATTTCAGATGGAACACAAGTAAATTACTACTTCTTCTGCCAAAGCTGTTTCGTAGAGGATTCCTCATTCGTTTCATTCGTTGCTACTTCCGCGACATTTTTCCAAAACCTCTAAAGGTTTCTCTCCCTTTTCACTTATGGATGCGGTTTCAGCGATGCACTGTACCTACGTTAGTTGTGTGAGGGGCTATGTTATAAAAGCAATATGACACATAGCTCTAGACCCCATTCTACGTGAACGACATAAATTACAAGCTAGAACATTTACAGACTTTTTCATTGAAAATAGTTAATTGATTGACGAATACAAAGCAAGAAACTTCAGCCCGATTGAGATGTATGGAGCACTGACAAATCAGCAGGTCAATAAATTGGCTAAAAGCGAGAAATTGAATGGAACAAGACTGGAAAAATGTTTACAACAGATATACTACAGGAATCTGTCAAATGTGCATTGTACAAGGTAACAAATGACGCACTGAAAACCAAAAGGGCACAAATGACAGAAATAAAGCTTTGAGAATAAATATTTGTGAAAATCAAATTTGTGCACAAACTACCAATCCCACATGTCTCAACTATTCTTTAACAAAGCCTCAACGTCCTACACTTCCCATGATAAAATAATGTACCCACTTTATGTTATGAAATGCCAATTAACGTTTAAGAGTATATTTACTATTAATGTCAATTTACGTAACTTCCATGTATAGGCTAGTAACAATACTGTCTTTTTACAACTGTAAAGTTTGTAATTAATGTGAAAATACATCAGAACAGAAGAACAAATACTAAATACACCACACACACACAATTAAAACCTATTTCAACACTCCATGGTCGTCTTTATTCATCTTTGTTAAGCACATTCTGTGGCCTGAGGTTCAGATAAAACTGCAGATATACCTGCAATTATGAAGTATTACTACTGCGTACATGATGGAGACATTAAATTATGTTGGATTGGATTGGATTGTGTGGGGGAGGAGACCAGACAGCGAGGTCATCGGTCTCATCGGATTAGGGAAGGACGGCGAAGGAAGCCGGCCGTGCCCTTTCGAAGGAACCATCCCGGCATTTGCCTGGAGCGACTTAGGGAAATCACGGTAAACCTAAATCAGGATGGCCGGACGCGGGATTGGACCGTCGTCCTCCCGAATGCGAGTCTAGTGTGCTAGCCACTGCGCCACCTCGCTCGGTTTAAATTATGTTCTGTACCCTAGATAACAATAGAGCAGTGCTGAACAGCCATATTATACTTTGTACTTTGGGCTCATATGAAAATGATTGTCCAAGAAATCAGCGAGACAGCTTTTCGTGAATGTTCATGTACACATTCTGTGGCTATAGATTCACGAATATATATAGCTAACTCACCATAATACCAACAGATGTCAGGAGCATCCATACAAGGTAATATTTCAAACTCGATGACAGTGTGCTGTAGGGCATTATGATTCTCAGTGCTTCAGATTATGTAATATCAACTAATACAGCATAAAAGGGATGAGGTTTTGCAACACCAGCAAGGCATCAGACACTCAGAATAAAGAAATGTAGAACATAAACTCAGTTTCGACGAATCGACAGAATTATGGATCGTTAACCACATAAAAACAAAATGCTGACCACTTCAGGTACGTGATAATTACCTTAATCTGAAATAACAAGCATCACTTTTCTCCTAGGTCACTTTGTGACGTCTATATTCAGATTTTAAAACATAGCAAAACCTAGAGTTTCAATTGTATACAGCATATAGTCCCTATAGTTCAAGAAGTCTCACATAATATTTCCCTGCGGCAATATTTTGAACTGGATTATGATTTAAAAGGAAATATACACAGGAAAACTATGATCTGACAGTAAAAAATATTTATTTCACTTTAATTCGTTTTTTTCGCTCTGGTAGGAGGACTTTAATTTTGGAACTTAATTAACAAGAAAGAAATCTTGACACTCTATCCTCGAACGTAGCAAAGAATGCTAAGCGAAAGAAGAAAATATCTCGAGGGGCCAAAGGAGAGAGCTGGGGTATCTCAGTAACACCAAAATTTTAAAAACTAAAATAAAAGTTGACTAAGGTACAATCATGTGGCAATGTACGATATAATGCTCTTCGAATTATGGCGGTAGCTGATATTTCCACTGCCAATATTTGATCGGAAAAGTGAGTTGAAATAGTGCCATATAGTTCCTGATTACAGGACTATAACCAAGGATGCTGACGACCACTCTCTTCCGTTTTAATTTGCAGAGAAACTGCTAACGTTGGTACTACTGTTGTATCTGTCTCAAAGTACTTTATTTTCATTCTTTCCGGACTTTTTCAGATTCGACTGTTGAGAAAGTCTCATTCCCACACATTTCCTTATAAAGGCCGCCAGCAACAAAACAACTCGTGCAATGCGGAACAAATCTTCCAACCATTGAAAATTATTTCTCGTAACTGTGGCAAAGGTAGTTACGATGTTTGTGGCTTCTTTCTTGTCGAAAGCAGACTGACTGTCCATGTTTAGTTTCACTGTGAAGCAGTGATACAAACGAAACCATCGGTTCGTTATCATTTTCACTGCCTCATGATACCACTTACTACATTCATTTATTCACACATTTAAATTAGAGACTTCAGATGCTCTCGCGCACGTAACCATACTTCTGTAGAGAGCTAAGATTGTAATCTGCAAAATACATGAGCTGTACGTAATGTTAGTTAAAATGTTCACAACCAAAGATTATAAAAGATCTGCAAATGGGTCTTAAAGAAATATGGTATACCTAAAAGCTTCGTGAAGAACGGAAAGTCCTCTTAATACATTCTCCTCATAAGAAAGATGCCAAAAAAGACGTCAGTAACCACAGGGAATATCTCTGCTACCCATTAACTGTAAAGTATTTTGGATAATTCTGCTGAACGGAATCGCAAAAACACTAGATGGACAATTAAACAAATCGAATGGGGGTTTAGAAAAGACAGGTCCTGTTCAGGACAAATACTCAATATTACGAGGGTAATCCCAAAAGTAAGGTCTCCTATTTTTTTATAAGTACATAGACCTGTTTATTTCTACAAAGGTTTATATCAGTTTACAGCCTGAACATTTAGCTATTTTTCGACATAATCACCATTTCTATCGATGCAGTTTTGTAGACGCTGTTTGCGTATGCCCATGTCATACCAGCTCGCAGCCATGCTGTTCAGAAAGTTATGAACCTCTACTTTTACGTCGTCGTCGGAGCTGAATCGCTTTCCGGACAAATGTTCTTTTAACTTAGGGAACAGGTGATAGTCACTGGGCGCCAAGTCAGGACTATAGGGTGGGTGGGTGATTATGTTCCACTGAAACTGTTGCAGGAGAGCAACGGTTTGCCGAGCGATGTGTGAGCCAGCGTTGTCATGGAGAATGTGTACGCCCTTGCTCAACATTCCTCTTCTCCGGTTCTGAATTACCCGTTTGATATTTTCAGATCTCATAGTACCTGTCTGACATCATCCAGGGTGATCCGCCGATCTTCACGCATGCTTTGCTGAACCTTCAACACTGTCTCCTCAGAAATTGACGCTCTCCTGCTCGTGAATTTCCGTCCGACCAGCTGCAAACTCTCTACGAACATTTTTGAAATCCATGCACCACTCACCATACACTTCCGTCAATTGGCGATGGATTTCAATCGGCGCAGTGCCCTTTGCGTTCAAAAACCGAATAACTGCGCGCGAATCGCACTTGGCGGCAATATCCAACGGGAACTCCATTCTCAACGGCTGCCAAGCCAAGACTGAGAGCCTCAGCGCGGCGTGCGCATGTTTACACACAGCGCGTGTAGCATTCTTCATCAGCAGTGTGACCAACTGCCACACAAACAGAGTTCTGTACTTATAAAAAAGTAGGAGACCTTACTTTTGCGATTACCCTCGTAGATTTATAGCCAGTCACGAAATACTGAACAAGTAAGACAGAGATGCAATGTTTGTTGATTTCAAAAAGACATTTGACTTCTTTGATAGGGAAACTCTGGACAAACTAATCCGAGGATTTGGTATTAACACGCAACGTAGATGTAGTAGAGAGAGATATTTTGAGAAAGAAAGTGTTAAATTTAGAAAGATTCCAAAGCAGAAGTAGTAAGAGAAAATTGATCTGAAGAAAGATAAATGGCGGTTGGAGAAGAGGTGGAAGCATACTGAAGTAAAAGAAAAGAGCAGATGATAAGGAACTGGAATTGGCATTTTGTTTGAAGTTGACCAAAGCGGAAGGAATAATAATATAGTAATAATAATAATAATTACGTATAGCTCAACGGTCTGGTGGAAATCTTTCAGTTGAACATCACTTCGGTGTCCTCATGTCCCTAATCTACCTTAGTAATCCTACGGGGGTAAGTGAAAATACATCTTAACGTGGAATCCGAACCACTTGTTCCTCATAAATCTCAACATCATTGGAAAGTGAAGCCTAGGCTAAACGCAGACTGAAGTATTCTGTGGTCCGACCGGAAATCAGTTCCGCAATCCTTCTGTCTCCAAGGGCACGGTTTTACCGCTAGACCACCTGGCCTGACAGTCATAGTAATGAATAAAGGTAATACAGTAATATCAGTCTTAATAACATTATGTTAAGCGATTAAAAAAATACTTACTTCAGTTAGACCAATCCAGGTCAGTCTCTCTCATTACACACCGACTCGTTGCAGCTGATGATGGGGACTATGACGAACGAACACATGCACACTCGCTAATTCTCAAGACTCGTCTAGAAAACTGGTAAGGGTCGTATCAGAATTTAATTTGTACCCACTGGAAGGTACATTCGACTTCTTTTAGGCGTCCCACACTAGAAAGTCAACTTTATCATTAAGGTTCACTTAATGTCACCTGCGGTAATCAATCACCACCTCCGCGCAAAGACGACACAACTTGCTTTTGGCACCAAGGAAGCTAGAGACTCACCGACTCCTCTATTTTGTGAGCAAAAGGAACTTGTCAGATTATTTTAACAATCATCCTTTCAGCTAATTGGACTCTGGAACAGAAGTCAGGTTTTCTGTTGGTCAGTTCTGTTGAGCAACTGACCGCCAGCTGAACCCAGGAGCTATCAACAGAGTCTCCTCAACAACCGTTCAACAAACGTTGCTGCGAACGGGCCATCGCAGCAGCCGCCTGGTTTATGCGGCCAGGCTGACTGCTGCTCATCGGCGACGAAGGCTGGAATTTGCACGATAATCCTGCAGCTGGACGTCCACGGAGTGGTGACAGGTGGCCTTTTCAGAAGAATCACTTTCTGTGCTCCATAGGACAGATGGCCATTGGCGTGTACTGCGTGCAACTTCTGACAGCAAACACCCTACAACAGTCCAGGGGATGTTATGGCCTGGGGAATGTTTTAGTGGCAATCCCTGGGTGATATTACCCCATCTCTCGCAACAAAAGCGGCTGGTTTGGTCAGTGTTGTTGCCTCCTCCCTCCGCCCCACTCCAGCCCACTCTTCCATCTCATCCTAGAAAGGTTGTTTATAGGAATTATATTTTTCTGGAGTAGCCCTCGACTGCGTTTCTTCCGAGGAAATAAAACCACGGAGAGCTGCTCTGCGAACACATCCGGTTGCAGATTTCAGACAGAGTCCATTCAGACGCAGGTTCACAATTAGAATCTCCTTCTTACATGGCAGACGCTCTATCCATCTGAGCCACCGAGAGCACAGAGAATAGTGTGACTGCAGGGACGATCACACTCACGCCTCTCGCGAGACCCACATTCTACCCCAACACACTCATTACTCGTGGAAGACATTCTTACCAAATCCCATAAGAGTTCAGGTAAGCCGCGCGGGATTAGGCGAGCGGTCTGAGGCGCTGCAGTCGTGGACTGTGCGGCTGGTCCCGGCGGAGGTTCGAGTCCTCCCTCGGGCATGGGTGTGTGTGTGTTCGTCCTTAGGATAATTTAGATTAAGTAGTGTGTAAGCTTAGGGACTGACGACTTAGCAGTTAAGTCCCATAAGATTTCACACACATTTGAACATTTGAACAGTTCAGGTAATGTGTGTGCATCCGCACAGAAGAAGGTCATGGCTGGTATTTCCAGAACTATATAAATATATGGATATAGTGTCTGTTCTTTCGGACACCATATTGATATATCTATACAGGTTCGTAATGATATTTGTAAATTGTTATTGCGGAAACCACAGCCATATTTAGTTAACGTGAACTGACTTCCATTACTTTGGAAATAGTCGTGTATATAATCACATCACTAAAAATTCTCTCACACTGGAACAATACGGGTTCCCGGACGTCGACCGTTGTAATTACGTGCACTCGGAGTTTGGTTTGTGAGCTGCGCAAGCTCGGATTAGGGAAGGATGGGGAAGGGAATCGGCCGTGCCCTTGCAAAGGAACCATCCCGGCATTTGCCTGAAGCGGTTTATGGAAACACGGACAACCTAGATCAGGATGGCCGGACGCGTGTTTGAACCATCGTCCTTCCAAATGCGAGTCCAGTGTGCTACTCACAGCGCCACGTCACTCGGTAATTCTCACGGGACATGAGTTGTTGTGCTTACCGTCCTTTGTATTCGAATCTCTCGCCTCTCACGATCAACAACAGTTATCTCCTGTACGTTTCTTAAGATGGTTTCCCACGTTTCATTAGTTTCAATTCTCTACTGCTGGATGAACATTTATTTCTTGTTCGATTGTAGACTGATGTCCCATAATGTAACAAGGCTGCCTCTCATGTGTGGCTTTTCAAATCGTCAGTGTACGACGATCAGCGAAAAAATGCTCCTATCGGAGCACAAAAAAGGCGAATGTACTCCTGTTTAAAAGACTAACTGAAAAGTGGGGTACCGGCTGTCTCATTCTAACTTCCTCAGAAAGTTTAAAAAGTTTACCAAACATTTATACATGCGAACATATTCGCGCTCTTTTTCTCTCACTCTCACAAGGTCCCCCAACTGTAACTTTCCGACACCCACTAGCCCATCGTTGTAAGGCACTCACAGGCATTCACTCCCACTTTCCCTTTCCCACTCACTCATTCAGCCCAAATCACTGTCATTATCGCTTAGTGTCTCTCTGTCACTGTCTCCTGTCTCACAGCCATAGTATCCTTCATTCTGTCCCACTACTACAGCCTCCTCTTACCTTTACTGTTGTAAGGATGAGCCAGACAGTAGGGGATTTTGCTTAATTTTATTAGCTTTCAAAAGGTAACTTCATTTTTCTTGTTATGGCCAAGCCTCGGACGGCAGCGTCGGCTGCCTCTAATTTTTCCGTCCCACGGTCCATCTACATCTACATCTACATGATTACTCTGCAATTCACATTTAAGTGCTTGGCAGAGGGTTCATCGAACCACAATCATACTATCTCTCTACCATTCCACTCCCGAACAGCGCGCGGGAAAAACGAACACCTAAACCTTTCTGTTCGAGCTCTGATTTCCCTTATTTTATTTTGATTATCATTCCTACCTATGTAGGTTGGGCTCAACAAAATATTTTCGCATTCGGAGAGAAAGTTGGTGACTGAAATTTCGTAAATAGATCTCGCCGCGACGAAAAACGTCTTTGCTTTAATGACTTCCATCCCAACTCGCATATCATATCTGCCACACTCTCTCCCCTATTACGTGATAATACAAACCGAGATGCCCTTTTTTGCACCCTTTCGATGTTCTCCGTCAATCCCACCTGGTAAGGATCCCACAACGCGCAACAATATTCTAACAGAGGACGAACGAGTGTAGTGTAAGCTGTCTCTTTAGTGGACTTGTTGCATCCTCTAAGTGACCTGCCAATGAAACGCAGCCTTTGGATCGCCTTCCCCACAATATTATCTATGTGGTCTTTCCAACTGAAGTTGTTCGTAATTTTAACACCCAGGTACTTAGTTGAATTGACAGCCTTGAGAATTGTACTATTTATCGAGTAATCGAATTCCAACGGATTTCTTTTGGAACTCATGTGAATCACCTCACACTTTTCGTTATTTAGCGTCAACTGCCACCTGCCACACCATACAGCAATCTTTTCTAAATCGCTTTGCAACTGATACTGGTCTTCGGATGACCTTACTAGACGCTAAATTCCAGCATCATCTGAGAACAACTTAAGAGAACTGTTCAGTTGTCACCCACGTCATTTATATAGATCAGGAATAGCAGAGGTCCCAGGACGCTTCCCTGGGGAACACCTATTATCAGTTCAATTTTACTCGATGATTTGCCGTCTATTACTACGAACTACGACCTTCCTGACAGGAAATCACGAATCCAGCCGCACAACTGAGACGATACCCGATAGGCCCGCATGTCAGGAACGGTGTCAAAAGCTTTCCGGAAATCTAGAAATACGGAATCCACTTGAGATCCCCTGTCGATAGCGGCCATTACTTCGTGCGAATAATGAGCTAGCTGCGTTGCACAAGAACGATGTTTTCTGAAACCATGCTGGTCCAGCAACAGGAAGTCAGCACCAAGGTAGGCAATCTCGATCATGCGCCTCCCTCGTGTGCTGACGAAGTAACGCCGTCTCTGCGATGCTGACCAGACCACGCTCTGGAAAATTCCACTGCTGCCCCCGCGTGTTTCTCGGTCCTAACGAATCAGGAAGGAGGAAGCTGACTGGCGTGTTGAATGTACCCGGCCGCCAGGCGCCGGGCCCGCTCTCTTGCACGCGCGCCCTGTAGCAGTGAACATCTCCCGCTTCTCCTGGTGCTGTGGACTTAGTTTTCCCAGCCGGCATGCCGCTCGAGCTTCCCCAATTAGCAGACACCAGTTTTCGTTAGCTTCTCGAACTATGTTTCGCCAAACTCTACGCTCTGGCTCATCCTCGCCTCCATAGGCTGACGATGTGACCCTTCACAAGGCAAAAGTGGTCAATAAAAGACCTATTACTTCAACTCTTTTAATCCTTCCTTCACACCCACAGCCTTCCCATCCGACCGTCCTGTACACTGTCTTCCTCTTCCCAGTTGTCATTGTCATAGATTCTGTCTCTCATTGTCATAGATTCTGTCTCTCATTGTCACTGCCTTTCACCCTCTTCCACTTTCTCCGTCTCTTTATTCTTCCGTCATGGGCACTCTCCCCTACACTGTTTTCCTAGCACTATTCCGTCACTGTCAACTATGTTTCATTGCCTCTGCCCCCCTCTCTCACGCTGCTGTCGTCTCCTTCGCTCTTTGTATACCACAGTCTTCTATTTTCCTGTAATTATTACTTTTCCATCTCTTTCTCACTGCTACTGTCTCCTCTCTCAGCATAAAAATGCGCGAATGTGTTTACGTGCCGAATTGTTTGGAAAAACTTTTAGAAGTGCCGAGAAAAGTAGAATGAAACAGCTGATTTCCCACTTTTCTGTCACAGACTAAACAGGAGCATATTCACCTTTTTTGTGCTCCGCTAGGAGCGTTTTCCCGTTGACTCCCTTCTTTTCCCTGCCACAACAGGGGCTGTCACTCACATGAAAAGAGCTTTATGCGTCAGTAAAATTTGTAGTTTACCTGCGTAAAAGTGTAATAACGCAAAACTAACTTTATACCTCGCACCGGATTTTACGTGAACAAAAAATTTTTCACGTACTATACTACAAAGTGGCGTTCCCGGAACCCTTCTAATGATAACGGACACTTTAAAGCATGTTTCTCCGTGCTGTGTCGCTTTAAAGTTGCGTTTTCGTCTCACGCCGGGCTTTACATGCGTATTTTGAGTAAGCAGGCAGCGTAACATTGAACCTCTGTTTCCCGGAAACAGGTACAAATATCAAGAAAATTTCCAAGGTTGTTCGAGAATGAGATCTTAGCCATGTATTACAAAATTTGCAGCCACTTGATGTATATAGCCGTCTTGGAAACCGTGGCTCGGTTTTGGTTCGAAAAAAAATGGTACAAAAACTTTTGAGTTTTCTAGGGAACCGACTGTGAACTAATGGTGCCTCCATATGCCTCTTAAGCTCCACCGTACACTACGTCAGATACAAAAATAACGAACCGATTTCCTACATTTGCCTCACCAGGAGAAGTGACCCTGTACTATAGGTTTGTGACACTAAGATGTTCCTTCTGTTGGGTATAGAATTGGACCTAGCCGAAGAACTATCCAAAACACTTGACCCTACCTTTCTATCACCAATAGAATCCGAGGTATTAGCGCCGGAAGAATGCCGTTTTTATGCACGGCGTTTTGGAATATACGAGGGTTGTCCAGAAAGTAAGTTCCGATCGGTCGCGAAATTGACACCACAGTGAAAACCCGATGAAGCTTTGCACAGATGTGCTGGGTAGTGTCTCTAGTATGACCGTCGATCCCATCAAGACGCTCTTTTCAGTTGTAAGCGCACTGTGAGCGAGTAAAGGTGCCTAGAACAACGATGTCTCCCGCCAAGTAGAAGGGACCGCTGAGAGGCTTAGCCTTAATGAATGCAGCCCACATAACACAACGGCCACGCACTTCCTTCTTCATGGAAATTCTCAGCCGCACTGTGCAGGGCAGAGAAGACGCTCCTGCAGCCTTTTCGATGGAAAGTGTTCGATCACCCACAACACAGCCCTAATTGGCTCGTCCGGAGTACCATCTCTGTTCACATGAAACGCTGGATACGAAGACAACACTTGGGCTCGGGGTATGCGCTATACACCAGCGTAGAGAATTATCGGAAAGCGCACGCGGCTGCCTTCTATGACGCTGGTGTTGGAAATTTGGTATAACGCTCCGACAAATGTCTAAGTCGGAGCGGCGACTATGAAGAGAAGTATCTGGAAAGTGTAGCTAACTCTTGTAAATAAAATGTTTCTGATTTTCACCGCGATTTCCATTTAGCGACCGATCAGAACTTATTTTACAGACAACCCTCGCATTAGCAGATGTTGCCGCATGTTTACCGATTCAGTTTATTTACTGCTTGTCTGTTACGTGTTTGTGGCTATTCCCACATCTCTTATTATATAAATTCTTCGGCTGGAAACACTTGCTGTAGGGTCGATCTCCGATGCTCCCACGTTCAGAGGACAAAAAACTGCAAGAAAGATACCCTTTACCTGCTGATAGGAAAGCGGTACCAGATACGGCTACTAATTGTATGCAATTCTTGTCTTCTTCGTCCTTATAAATTTCGTGCACGCTACACTGATAACGAATACATACGATATACGCTGAAGCGCCAAAGAAACTGGTACAGGTTTCGGTATTCAGATACAGGGATATGTAAACAGGCAACATACGGCGCTGCGGTTGGCAACGCCTATATAAGACAACAAGTATGTGGCGCAGTTATTAGATCGGCTACTGCTGCTACAATTGCACGTTATCAAGATTTAAGTGAGTTTGAATGTGGTGTTATAGTCGACGCGCGAGCGATGGGACACAATATCTCCGATGCAGCGATGAAGTGGGAATTTTCCCGTACGACCATTTTACGAGTGTACCGTGAAGACTAGGAATCCGGTAAAACAACAAATCTCCGACTTCGCTGAGGCCGGAAAAAGATCCTGCAAGGACAGGACCAACGACGACTGTAGAAAATCGTTCAACGTGACAGAAGTGCAACCCTTCCGCAGATTGCCGCAGATTTCAATGCTGGGCCACCAAAAACTGTCATCGTACGAACCATTCAATGAAACATCATCGATATGGTCTTTCGAAGCCGAAGGCTCACTCGTGCACCCTTGATGACTGCGCGGCACAAAGCTTTACATCTCGCCTGAGCTCGTCAACACCAACATTGGACTGTTGATGACTGGAAACATGTTGCCTGGTCGGACGAGTCTCGTTTCGAATTGTATCGAGTGGACCTCATGAATCCATGGATCCTGCATGACAGCTGGAGACTGTTAATGCTGGTGGAGGCTCTGCAATGGAGTGGGGCGTGTGCAGTCGAAGTGATATGGGACCCCTGATACACCTAGATACGACTCTGACAGGTGAATCCTGTCGTATCACCTGCATCCATTCATGTCCATTGTGCATTCCGACGGACTTGCCAGCAGGGCAATGCGACACATTACACATCTAGAACTGTTACGGAGAGGCTCGAGGAACATTCTTCTGAGTTCAAACAATTCCGCTGGCCACCAAACATGTATTGAGCATATCTGGGATGCCTTGCAACGTGCTGTTCAGAAGAGATCTCCACTTCCTCGCACTCTTACGGACAGCACTGTAGGATTCATGGTGTCAGTTCCCTCCAGCGCCACTTCAGACATTAGTCCAGTTCATGGCACGTCGTGTTGCGGCACTTTTGCGTGCTTGTGGGGGACCTACACGATTTTAGGCAGCTGTACCAGTTTCTTTGGTTCTCCAGTGTACAACATCCCTACTTAAGGCAGATTAGGGAAACACCAATACGTCCTTTCCAGACCCGTTCTGGCGCCCTTATCACTCCAGAGAACGGCTCCACAGTGTTACTTCACAACTGTATAACAGTGTCGGGGAAAAAAGAGATGCAGCAGTTGGGCCCTGACGCGGAAACAAACGTGTTGTAGCCCGTCAATGAAAACTTAAGCAGTTACCACGAGGAGCTATTAACTGCAGCTCACCGGCCGTGTAGTTCCTCGGTTACGCAACGTCAGTGAGGCGTGCGCCTATTGCGCCGGGGAGTGTTCCGTACTCGCATGCGCACGCGCCGCTAAATTGTTTTGTTACTCGGAAGTGAAGCGTTGGCGAGAGCCGAACTAACGGCCGCCGCAGCTAATGTCTCCGCAGCACTTATTCTCCTTTAATTGCCGGCTCTGTCAGCTGCGCATGGAGCCGCATAACGAATCGCTTCGCACGATGCCAACGTCGTTAACTTGGACCCAACATCTTAATGACGAGTGCGTAAAAATTTAGCGAAAGCGTTCTGTTCACATGTGCACAACGTACTGAAATTACATTGTCTGGCCGTATTTTAATTTAAGCACATTTATTTCTTATATTCTAGTGGCATGCAACCCAGCACCTCACATGATAGTTACCTGCCGTCTGATCATCACCACAATCCTCACAATACGAGGTCTCATTTACCCTGATGAGCCCAGTCATTAGGAATACCGTCCAGGGCGAGACTGGAAACCACTTGGTCGAGTTGCGGGCACGTGACGCGGTAAGGAAAGTGCCTGCTGGTTATAATTAAAGTGCAGCTATTCACGGAGATCCATAGTGGTCTGTAGTTATCGTATGGCAGCGAAACTTGGTAAATATGTTAATGCGCTAATGTGAAACGAATTTACGCTGGAAAACAAATTAGTTCCAATTGTGGCCACCAGGTGCAAATTTGGCGCTGTACACTGTTTGTATGACAGCATGACATACACACAGTCGTTTGATAAGCCATAGCGTGAGTGAACAGTATGACTATCGAGAAGACGCTGTTAGTGAAACTGTTTTATGTTAACAGCAGCAGTTACACTGCTGCATTGAGACAGTATCACCAACTGAAAGGACTAAAGACAGGCCGGACATCGTTTAGTTTTTTAAAGAAGATGATAATGAAATTCGAAAACACGGGTGAGCTTGGTGTGCCCTCTGGAAGAGAAATGCGTCCTATCTCGGTGATAATTATTGACGAGGTTGCTGTTGCTGTAACTGACTATGCTGCACGTGCCCTGGTAATGCTAGTGCTTGTGCAGTGTCATGAGATTTGTCTATTCCATGGTCAACAGTACGGAAAGTTCAAAAATGGTTCAAATGGCTCTGAGCACTATGCGACTTAACTTCTGAGGTCATCAGTCGCCTAGAACTTAGAACTAATTAAACCTAACTAACCTAAGGACATCACACACATCCATGCCCGAGGCAGGATTCGAACCTGCGACCGTAGCGGTCGCTCGGCTCCAGACTGTAGCGCCCAGAACCGCACGGCCACTCCGGCCGGCTACGGAAAGTTCTGCGGTCTATTTTACACTGGTACCTGTACAATATCAAGACGGTGCAACAACTGAACCTCACGATCTGCAGCAATGTTTTGAATTTGCTCTTCGGTTTCTGGCACGGATCGAACATGTGGCCGGACAATATTCTGTTGAGTGACAAAGCTCATTCTATACTCCATCGCGCAGTGAGGACTGCCGGATTTGGGGTATTGTTAAACCTAGTGTTGTGTACGAAGGTCCATTGCATTCGCCGTATGTTACAGTGTGGTGTGTCCACTCTTCTTTGAAGTGAATACACCCAGAGGGTCTGTGAGGTATACAGTGACGTGGGCGCATTATCGATACCTCCTTGTACAGCGTGTGACTCCTGCTTTTGAACAGCGCGGCACTGTGTTTCCACACAGTTTTCATGCAAGATCGGGCAACACCTCATGTCGCTCGCCCAGTAAAAGATGTGCTTAATGCAACCTTTTAGCTCCAGAGGTTTTCCAGAAGCATAGGATGCAAGATCATCTAATCTGATTAGATTAGATTAGATTAGTACTTATTCCATAGATCATGAATACGACACTTCGTAATGATGTGGAACGTGTCAGGTTAATAAAAGGTGTCTATACAAGATATTACATTAGACAAAGTATTACATGACACTCAATTTTTTTTTTTTTTTTTTTTTTTTTTTTTTTTTTTTTTTTTTTTTTTTTTTTGAGGTTGAGAAATTACCCACTTAATATACCCAAAAATTCATCTAATGAGTAGAAGGTGTTGCCATTAAGAAATTCTTTTAATTTCCTTTTAAATGCTATATGGCTATCTGTCAGACTTTTGATGCTATTAGGTAAGTCACCAAAGGCTTTTGTGGCAGCATAATTTACCCCTTTCTGAGCCAAAGCTAGATTTAACCTTGAGTAGTAAAGATCATTCTAACTCCTAGTGTTGTAGCCATGTACACTGCTATTACTTTTGAATTCGTTCGGATTGTTAATAACAAATTTCATAAGTGAATATATATATATTGTGAGGCTACAGTGAAGATTTCTAGCTCTTTAAATAAGTGTCTGCAGGATGATTTTGGATGAGCTCCAGCAGTTATTCTGATTACACGCTTTTGTGCAATGAACACTCTTTTACTCAATGATGAGTTACCCCACAATATGATGCCATACGAAAGCAGAGAATGAAAATAGGCGTGGTAAGCTAATTTACTCAGATGTATATCGCCAAAATTTGCAATGATCCTAATAGCATAAGTAGCTGAACTCAAACGTTTCAGCAGATCCTCAGTGTGTTTTTTCCAGTTCAACCCCTCATCAATGCATGTGACTTTTTGGATCTGACGATATCTAAAAGAACGCATTTACCAGAGACATTCGGTGTCTACCTGGTCTGAAGGTCACTATATACAGGAAACACGCTGCTCACTCTACAGTGAAACTTCAGAGAGCAACTGCTGAACACGTCGTTTTAAAGAAGCGGCATCTCCTCAACGTCTGCGGTGCTCGCATTGAACGAATTGTGTAAGCTGTGGTTAATAATAAAATCAACACTATGCCTTTCTCACTTGTTTGACCTTTTCTGCTGACCTCCCGTTCCTAATCCATTACATATGGAAACATTTCTATACGTATTTTTCCCATTCACAGCGCCATTTTTGCACCTGGTGGCCAAATTTGGAACTAGCTTTTTTCCACCGTAAATCGGTTCCGCATTAACACGTTAGAATATCTACCAAGTTTCGTTGCCATGCGATAATTACAGTCCACACTGGACCTCAGTAGCTGCACTTTAATTATAACCACGAGGGACGGTGTGCCGGACAGCCTGGTTGTGGTTTTTAGGCGGTTTTCCACATCCCTCTAGGTGAATACCGGGCTGGTTCCCACGTTCCGCCTCAGTTACACGGCTCGCAGACATCTGAAAACTTTCGCACTATTCAGTGGATTACACCAGTCGCAGACAGTTGGGGTACACTAATTCCTTCCCGGGGAGTACGGGGTGACGGCAGGAAGGGCATCCAGCCACCCCTTAACCTAACCTTGCCACATCCGATTAACCATGCCGACCCTGCGTCTCCGCGGGAAAAAAGGATCAAGTGAAAGAGAGTAAGCACAAGGAAGTAGCCGTAGTGGGATAGTATGCATTTACCGGACCTCGTCGCGCCGTGTGGAGCTACAGTGAGTGGTGAGTGGTTCTTAACAGGCGCTCACCGTGAAGCTTCCCGAGTAGCTGGGCGGCTGCTGCGTAAACCAGCCGGCAGACGTCGGACGTTTCGCAAGGCCCTGCGCGCGCTGTCGGCTACGTAGAGGCGGCCCCTGTTTGTGTGCGCACCGGCGGCGGCTCCCCACTGAGACGTCACCGCGAGATGTTTACGGCCTGCCTCCCAAGCCGCCAGACGGCGCGACGGCGCAGTCGCAGTAAATCCTACATTCCCGTACAACCTTTAACCGTCCTCTGACGGGACGTGAAGACACGCGTGGACGAGGAGCTGGTGACGTCACAATGTGGAATTCCACGCTCTGATACACTTTGTGTGTGTGTGTGTGTGTGTGTGTGTGTGTGTGTATGTGCTATCGACTTTATGGCTGGACTTCTGTTTGTGAGACAGATGGGTAATTTTACCTTTATTTTCCCATCATTAGTACTGTGGCCTGTTCGTCCTTTAGATCGTATGTATGATTGAAAGCCCAAGGCGGCTTTCACCAACTCCCCCTCCCTGATGATGCCCTCATCCCATCCATCTACCCCTCCTACCAACTTTGATCCTCCTCTACCGCACCCTGTGTTTTTCCCGAGGGCACCCTCTCACCCTTCTCTCCCTCCTCTCTTCCTCCTCCCCCCGGGCTTCCCCTATCCCCCCTACCTTCTTTCCTCCCCCTCCCATCTCCTCTGCCACTGGCATGTACACGCTCCCCTCTCCCTCCTCCCCCCTTTTCCCCTTTTGGCAAGTCCCCGGACTCGTACACGTCAAGTGAACTTTCGCGCGCCGGAGATCGTCGCCAGTGTTTTTGTGTGTGCCATCATGTTAGAGTTTAAGTGTTTCATCCTTCGTTCACGTGTGCCGTTAATGTCGTCCCTGTTAGTGCCCGAGTACTGAATGTTTTTCTTTGGACGCTGCACTTGTGAATGACTCCATGTATTTTTAAATTTGTGTGTCTGCTGTTGTCTATCCACGGTGTTGTTTCGTTTTTCGATGTCTCCACTTGTAATCAATGTATTATCTGTGGCCGAAGAGCGGCGTAGTATTGCCGCTGCCGGCCTACCTTTGTATAGGGTGTCAAAATAACAATTAAAGGGAAAAAATGGCTCTTCTTTAGGTATCATGTCATTGCGGGATCTCTATGATAGCACGAAGCACTCGAACCTGGTGCCAGCGTTCAGGATGGACAGAGCCTGTATTCTCCAGATGATGGAGAGTGGGACGTATACCCTCGATTTCTTCGACGAGTCTCTGTGTGGGGTGGGCGATGGAGTCCCGGATCGTTGAATGATTTAGTTCGTCATGAACGTCACTGTGGCACTACGTATCCATACTGCGGTATCGGCCACCATCCACTCGGCCGCACTTCAAAATACGCTCGCCGCGAGTCACGCCGCCGCGTTTCCTACAGCCGCTACCGCTGCATGAGAGCGCTGCTACGAACCCTTACATGGCTGCCAACAACATACAAGCATCTCCTCTCCGGAGCTCCAGCAGCGGGTCGTCTTAAGTTCAAACATCGACACAAAAAAATGGTTCAAATGGCTCTGAGCACTACGGGACTCAACTGCTGAGGTCATTAGTCCCCTAGAACTTAGAACTAGTTAAACCTAACTAACCTAAGGACATCACAAACATCCATGCCCGAGGCAGGATTCGAACCTGCGACCGTAGCGGTCTTGCGGTTCCAGACTGCAGCGCCTTTAACCGCACGGCCACTTCGGCTGGCGAACATCGACACACACAGCCCCATTTTGTATGTTTGCCATTTCATAATATTTATAGACTTACATAGCAGTCAGGGCTTGTCATCTTTGGAACAGTCGTTGTACTGAAGATTGGCTGAATTTCAAACCTTCGTATCTGTATACATCTCAACATTCGAAT
Organism: Schistocerca americana; assembly: GCF_021461395.2. Taxonomy (NCBI): domain Eukaryota; kingdom Metazoa; phylum Arthropoda; class Insecta; order Orthoptera; family Acrididae; genus Schistocerca; species Schistocerca americana. The sequence goes on from NC_060120.1 coordinate 953,025,608, forward strand.
CTACTGTTAGCAACTGACGATGCAACTGTAGCAAAGAAAGTTATGTATTGCTTTTACTGTTTGATATTAAGTGTAGAATAAATTAATATTTGAATTCTCTGTCCAGGAACTGCCTCTGTTCCTCTCTCCTATATCCGCTAAGGAATCACAAAGCATGCAGAGGAAGCTGCAACACATACCACCCCATGGGTGTCAAAGTTGGCAACAGAACTGCAAGTTTCTGGCAGACGCCTATAGAGATTGTGCGGTATCTAGTGGATCCAATGGTGCATGCCCGCTGAGCCATGCTTCCAGTGGCTCTGGACTACGAGCGCCCTCTGCTGCCAATGGCTGGTGGCAGACACTCGCCCCACTCAGACTTCGAACCTCTCTGCTGCGTGACGTTACACAGCCATCATCTAGTTGTGGCTCCAACATCATCATTCACGCTTAGTTCAGAGAGCCTCATCCTTCTTGACACCAATATCATCATCATTATCATCATCATGAATTTGAAGGAAAAGTTTTAGGGAAAAAACCAAGAGGCAGGCCAAGAGCAACGTATTTTAATAACATCAAAGAAGATATGGAGATAAAATCGTATGAAGAGTTGAAGAGGATGACAATGGAGAGAGGGACGTGGCTATATCGACAAGGCATAGCCTTTAGTTTATGATGACACCAAGAGATGGACTTTATTTCTTGCTGCATTTGTAATGAGTCTTCATTCCCTTGGAGAAATACAAGTTAAGTAAATCTTCTGTTTACTGTTAACTTGTTCGTTAACCATTTCTGTTCCTGTAAAGCCTTTCTATGACGACAGTTGCCAACTCACTCTGTAGCCCGCATCACTTAAACACTGTGTAATAAGCCGTACACAGCAGTCGCGAACCCGCGTCCATCAAGATGCTCCTAGAATTAGGAGGATACAGCGGTTTTGTAGCGTTTGAATGAGCTCGAGGTTTGAGATACTGGTTGTCCCCCATATTAACACCTGTAGAATACTGCTGCCAGCCGGTGTGGCCGAGCGGTTCTAGGCGCTTCAGTCTGGAACCGCGCGACCGCTACGGTCGCAGGTTCGAATCCTGCCTCGGGCATGGATGCGTGTGATGTCCTTAGGTTAGTTAGGTTTAAATAGTTCTAAGTCTAGGGGACTGATGATCTCAGGTGTTAAGTCCTATAGTGCTTAGAGCCATTTCAGGACAGAAGTACTGCGTTCTATTACTCGCCGAGAACTTCATAATAATTCCTGTGAGCTACGAGCCACCGTCTCGACGCTGGCAGATGACGCGGCGCGCAGCCATTTAAACTTGTAGCGGTCATTAAGCGGTGCTCGCGCGTCTCCGTCGTTAGCGGCTCGGGCCGAGGAGGGGAAAGTTTCCGCTCTGTCTTTTTAATGGTGTGAGCGGCGGCCGCAGCCTTGGGCGTGGACCGTAAGTCATCACGCCCGCGCAACCTGCTGAGTCACCCGCTAACGGTCCCTTATTGTCGAGCGAGACGGGCTATTTCGCTAGGATAACCGACATCTGCGTCACACCTCTGGTCTCTGGCACAGGAATCCGTAATCAACAAACCGCCTCCAGGACGTCTGTGCAGTAAGGCCGCGGTCGCAGCTTCTAATTTGTCGAGCACACTCATACGAGGGCAATTACAAAGCACACGTTTTACGAGTCTGCTATTTCTGTTTTCTTCTTTTTTTTGTATTTTTTACTCAGTCGGGAAGGTTGGCTGAATTACGTCTCACTCCATTTTAGAACACGGCTCGTGTCAGCCAAATTGCACAAGTTGAGACTGAAACAAACAGAGTACAACTTGGCAACATGTGGGTGAGGATTTCCAGTTGCGATTCTTGTCTTATAACTAAACGAAACCTCAGGAAAATCTTTTTCCCGAACCACGGGTTCTGAGTGTCATGTTTATCACATACACAGGAAGAAATGTTACCCGTCTTTTACAGATGATGTGTACATACTGCCAGCAGAAGGATCAATGGACACACAAAAAAATAGAAGAATGAAAGTAACTGCTAAAGAACACCCCAACAGTTGCAAATAATTAGACAATTTTGCAACAATCAGGGTGTGGTTTATCACTTACATTTTTCTGTTCTTTTCACGTGCCCATTGGTTCTTCTGTAGACAGCAAATGCACACTGTAGAGGTATCCAATTCTTAGTATCACACACTCACGCCTTGCACTTAGGACTGCCATCCGTCCCGATATATCAGGCCGTCAGTGTTATGGACCATCTTATCCTGACAAGACACAATTTTGTCCCGATTTTGCATAATACTGTTACGAACTTGGCTTAAGTACTGAAGTAGTGCTATGTACTGGAGTAGCGCCATCTGCTAGCGCAACACATAAATGCAGCCTATCAGTTTTATGTATATTAGTAAGTTTATGCTGAATGTTCAAATGTTCAAATGTGTGTGAAATCTTATGGGACTTAACTGCTAAGGTCATCAGTCCCTAAGCTTACACACTACTTAACCTAAATTATCCTAAGGACAAACACACACACCCATGCCCGAGGGAGGACTCGAACCTCCGCCGGGACCAGTCGCACAGTCCATGACTGCAGCGCCTTAGAGTTTATGTTGACAAGGTCGTTTCACCGATGGCATTGCATGTTGCGTATCCTGTATCGACGGTGCAAGCACCTTCCACATCTAGCGCCATCATTCGAAAAAATAGCAGACTTGTCCAGTAGAATGAGGCTGGAATTATTTAAGCAGCTCCAATCGGATGCATTTGACAGTTCGCATTTAAATAGCAATCTCATGATACTATTATTTTTAAACCTAATAAGAACAACGAGTGCAAGTTGGTAAAGGTTTTAAGTATTTACTGCTGGTATATAAGGTGTGAAGTGTAGAGTGACGTGCACTTCGATGACTAAAGTGTTACGGTCAACTGTTTACCGTCTAATAAACTTATCATAGCTTACGAAAATGCCTAAGGAAGGAAAGAGAAAGCGTCACTTTTCGGATGATTACACAAAAGAGTGGTGTTTTGTCAAGAAAGGACATACGGATCAGGATCAGGAGGCGTTGTGTGAGATTTGTATCTGTTTCATCTCAGTAACTCACGGAGGTAAGGCAGTTGTGGGGCATCACATTTCTACGAAGAATCAAACAAACAGATTCGCTGTACCATCGACACCAAAGTCTATTTCGCCGTGCGGAGTGGCTACATGATTGTAGGCGCCATGTCACGGATTGCGCTGCCCCTCCCGCCAGAGTTTCGAGTCCTCCCTCGGGCATGGGTGTGTGTGCTGTTCTTAGCATAAGTTAGTTTAAATTAGTTTAAATACTGTGTATGTCTAGAGACCTATGCGCTCAGCAGTTTGGTCGCTTAAGAATTCACACACACAAAGCCCGTTTCAATATTCATGATTAAAAAAGATACCCAGGAAGAATTGCTCGTAGCTGTTGCAGAACTAACAACAGTTTATAAAGTTGTCAAGCATCATCAGTCCTTCAGTTCTCTTGGTTATACTGTAAAACTGAATGCCGCAGTGTATCCTGACTCCAAAGTCTCCGAAAAGCAGTCTCTAGCCAGGACCAAAGCTACAGCAGTTGTTTAAAATATTCTCACACCACACTCCGTGTCCGAATGCATAAAAAGATTGCAAGAAGTTTCGTCTTACGGCATAGGCACCGACGCATCGAACCACGGGGCTGAAACCTTTAGTTGTTCAATACTTTACTGAAACTGACGGAGTCCAAGAGAAGCTGTTGAAGTTTGATTCGCTGAATAATGAAACATGGGAGACAATTGCAAAGTTTTGTCTAGACACTTTAAGAAAACGTCGCATTCCATTAGATAAATTAATCGCTTTTTGTGGAGACAGTACCAATACCAACTTCAGAGGGCTTCATCTACGCGGCCAACAGAATGTGTTTCACCAAATTAAAGAAGAACTAGGGATAAATGTAGAAGGAATTGGATGCCCCGCCCACATTCTCCACAATGCTATATCAAGCGCTGCTGGGGTCTTAACTGGCGATATTGAAATCATCATCATTAAAATATTTAATTATTTTTCAATATTCATTGTAAGGACAAGGAAGCTGAAAGAGGTCTGCTTACACGTTGATGTCAATCATCAGACTCTTCCATGTGTAAGTAGGCTGTTTAGGTTTTTATGTTGGTAACGCCACGTAGCGCTCTGTATGAAAATCACTGGCTGTGCTGTGTGAAGGCTGTGGTTGGTTGGCATTGTTGAAATATTCTCTATTGTAGTGTTGGGCAGTTGGATGTTAACAGCGCGTAGCGTTGCGCAGTTAGAGGTGAGCAGCCAGCAGTGGTGGATGTGGGGATATAGATGGCAGAGTTTTGAGAGGAGCGGATGATCTGGACGTGTGTCCATGAGAGACAGTAAATTTGTAAGCCTGGATGTCATGAACTGATATATATATATATATTATGACTTTTGAACACTATTAAGGTAAGTACATTGTTTGTTCTCTATCAAAATCTCTCATTTGCTAACTATGCCTATCAGTAGTTAGTGCCTTCAGTAGTTAGAATCTTTTATTTAGCTGTCAGTAGTGGCGCTCGCTGTATTGCAGTAGTTCGAGTAACGAAGATTTTTGTGAGGTAAGTGATTCATGAAAGGTATAGGTTATTGTTAGTCAGGGCCATTCTTTTGTAGGGATTTTTGAAAGTCAGATTGCGTTGCGCTAAACATATTGTGTGTCAGTTTAGTGTTGATATGAATAGGTAAAGAGCGAAATGTCTGAGTACATTCAGTTTTGGTCAGCTGTTTGTAAAGCAAATAATGTAAGAGGTATTCAGCACAGTCATTCATAAATTTTTCTAAGGGGATGTTTCACATCTCACTCAAAAACAAGGAGGCTGCCGTTAATGCCCGCAGTTGAGAGAATGCTTCAGCTTCGGAATCCATACAAAAAAAAAGTGAAATCTATCGAAAAATACGGTGTACCAACTACTTCTGCCGCAACAAATTCCATGTAATTGTACTCTAAATAAGAAGTAATTATATTGAATAAATGTTTACTATATTTCTACACCCCTATCTTAGATTGTCCCGACGAAGTCCCAGCTAGATATGGCAACCCTAATTGCACTACTCATAGCGTTTCTTGCTTTGTACTGCAGATGACCTTACTCAATTGTTGTGGGATTGGCTGAGGAATGATAGCAGCTGTGCAGGGTGCGGGTAGAGTACACTGCTGGGTTGAGGTTGGGGGAGTGTGAATTGTGTGTCAGCGATCGCGATATTATTAATTCGTTAGTTGTTTAACTGTTTAAACTTTGTATTTATAGTAAGCTGTGAGTTAGTTACCATAATGTGTGTCCGCAGCTCGTGGTCGTGCGGTAGCGTTCTCGCTTCCCACGCCCGGGTTCCCGGGTTCGATTCCCGGCGGGGTCAGGGATTTTCTCTGCCTCGTGATGACTGGGTGTTGTGTGATGTCCTTAGGTTAGTTAGGTTTAAGTAGTTCTATGTTCTATGGGACTGATGACCATAGATGTTAAGTCCCATAGTGCTCAGAGCCAGAGCCACTATAATGTGTGTCATTCGAAAACGTATAAGATCATTGTGTGAGTGTGTAGTGTCCCCCCCCCCCACCCCACAAGGTAGTGTTATGCAGACGTCTATAGTACATACAAATGATGCAGTGTATAACGACGGAAGCTTCTACAGGAAAGCTAAGTGACACAAGGTTGTAGCGAATTGCAGGAAGACCTGCAAAGGATCGATCAGTTGGTGCAGCGACCGCAGTCGATCCTGAACGAATGTTTACTTATCACTGGGTACAGAGACAACACCAAAATACAGAGCGCAAGCAGTAACTTTCCAGTGCACCCGAAAATGGAATTGTCACGTAAAACTATTTGTAGGAGAAACAGATTCCAGGTTGAGATTCATTGGAAGAGTTGTGGAATAAAGGTTTCGTAACATCCCTTCACTTTGGTGCGAGAGCGAGAAACTAGCTTCATCCTCTTGGGATCGATCTTAACGCTAGAAAAATAGAGGTAGGGAGGCGGGTTATCAGATTATTCTCATCAGTCAAAATGGACGTCGATATAAGGGCAAGCTAAAATTCATATTCGAATCAGCCGGTGACCTTACTGTCAGCACGTAACAAGTTATTTGTGTCTGCAAAACTGACAATACATATTGATACAGGATTAAGGAAGGGGGAAAATCACACCACGATAATCGACTGAAGACACCTATCTGTTTGATTTGAATGTAATTGTATTGTTACTTCTTTAGTTGTCTCTGTTTTAGTCACAGTAAGGCTGTTACGAAATAACACAATACATCATATCCAGAATAAAGGAAAACTTACAAGCACCCAATTCACAAATACACACAACACACAATCGCAATTGCACACCACACAGAAACAAAGGCCACGGTGTCCTGTGACGCATTATAACATAGCACACAGAGGGAAAACATACTAGAAAAAAACAGGGCCTCCATGTAGCTTATAGAACAGTGACAACCCTCCAAACAAACTGAAGCCAACCAGAAATCAAGAGGGACACATTACAGGGAGCAGGAATATACAAACTCGAATGACAAAGTTGGACGAAATACATATATGAATGACTTGCACAAATTTCAAAACGTATTATAAAGGGCACATCTGGTTTGGACGTATGAAACAAACAATTCCACATTCGCAAGAGCACTTAAAACACGACAACCATCAACCCACGAGCATAGAACAACACACGGAAATCATCAGGATAAGTAACTACAAAATATCCATTATCCCACTACAGACACATATTCGACAGTTGGCAACAACATTCACAACAGAATATGATGAAAACGTTTGTTGGTATTCTCAATTAGTGCTGTGCTAGTGAAATTTTGAGAGACTGGGAGGAGAACAGCTTTAAAGCCAGCAAAGGAAGCAGACATCTAGAGGAGCACCTACAAACTTATTCAGAACACATTTGGACCATTAACACTTAATACTAAAGCACAAAGTGACAGAACATTTTCTAACCTCAAAGAACTGTCTGGTATGTAAAGCAATATGGTATACATATAAATACACCAACGTTCAGAAAAAAGCATAACACCTTAAACGACTAGGGATAGAGAGAGTGTTCATATTCACAGGACATGTACATTAGTATGTTCTGCAGAAATGATTAGCATTTCAGTCACATCGGTTCAGAATGTGTCCTGTTGCCTAGTAGGCACAGTATCCACCATCGTCCCTGGTAGTTCGTTCCACGTGTGATGGCATCGAAGCGCATAAGGCGCAAATGGCGTTCTGTGGTATAGCCATCCATGCTGCATTCACCTGATTCCAAAGTTCATCTGTAGTGGTTGGCATTGGGTTACAGCTTTGCACCCGTCGTTTCACCATATCCCACACATTCTCGATTACCAACATGTCTGTTGATCTGTCGATACAGGGTAAAGGCTGACATCCTGTGACGCCAAGAAGACACACGTTCATGCATTGTCTTGCTGAAAAATGGCGTCTGGGGTGTTGCGCAGAAAGGGTATGGCTACGGGTCGCAGGATGTCATTCAAGCGGGCCACAGTGCCCTCGACACGCACCGACTGTGATTTGTGGTTGTACCCAATAGCACCCCACTTCATATATGTTAAGTTGGCGTTGTATGTCTTGTGCGAAAGCGGTCACTGTGATGCCGCTCCCCCTGTTTACGGGGACCCAATAGGTGGTCATCATTTTCAAACAAACAGAGCCTGGTCCCCAGGGACGTCGTTCCATACACCATTGCCATCCAACTCGTTTCTGCACATTCGTCAAAGATAGGCGGAGAAGTGGACGACACGCACGTAACCCAAGTCGTCATGAACGGCGAGGGACTGTCACCCCTGATAGTGTACGGTGCGTTGCACTGTTCCATTGTTGCGCCAGAGCCGAGGAGGACGCAGATCTGTTCGACAATGGCATGCAGATAAGGTGTCGATCTGGTCTGGGTGGTACGACCTGACCCATCTCGTCGTGTTCTACGGCCTTCCGTTAACCATTGTGCACAAACCCGTTGCACTGCCGAAACTCTTGATCGCACACGAGCAGCAATTTCCCGGGTGGTTGCATCACATTCTCTCATGCCAACATGCGTTCTCTTTCAAACTCACTCATTTGACGTTATGGTTCGCGCATACGTGTGTGAGACATTCTGTACGTCTGCTCAAGTCGCACTGTCCCGTTACCTTCGGTTTATAGCGACAACTAGAACTGACGGCACATTTTACCGGTAGGTGGTGTTGCACTGCTATATCGATATTGTCCTTGAACCCGCTGGCCGATGTAATTGAAATGCTAATCATTTCTGAAGAATATGATAATGTATATGTCCTGCGAATATGAACGTCCTATCTCTATGTGATTCTTGAAGTTTTCCCGGCGGACATAATATTGCATCATCTTTCGGGCGTGCACTCGGGACAGCAACAATTCTTCTTTCGATATTTCGGCTAGAACATATTCATTTACAAGCACGGTGGATTCGCAGCAGCACTATTTTGTTTGCACTCTGCGCTTATATGTTTATCTTTGCTATATACATCTTATCTATGACTAGCGCAGTAGTGGCGACTTTGATATCTTTGACGCATGCGCTTTCAATCCTCAGCAGCTTTGTGTCACGTGACTCTCCGTATAAATAGGCACGCGCAAACGCTATGAACTCAGTCTCCGACTCGCCTTGAAGATGGCTGGGAGGTTTCTATCCGAAATATCGCAAGAAGAATTGTCGCTGTCCCGAGTGCACGCCTGAAAGATGATGGAACGTCCTATCTCCAGTTGTTCAAAGTGTTTTGTTTTTTCTGAACATGAGTGTATATATATGTTTCCGGACTTTGATGACGTCTTTACAAAACTAAATGCGAAAAGTGTGTGGTATAATAAAATGGGATTTATTCGATTGCGCAAAGCTTTAAAATTATCAAAGTAATAATAAGAACATTTAACAGCTGTACATATTGCAATATATGTCATTGCTAAATTCTGGGTTAGATCTGGTAACAATATTGGTAAGTTGCTTACAATGAAATAGTTCCAAATATGTACCGCTAACAAACAATTCGTACCTCTTGTATCATCTGACAACTTGTGAAGTCAGCGTGAACTACGTGCTCCTTGGAACCATATTTTCAGCTGCGAGTTCTGTGAGTTGAGGAACAGATCATCCGAAGACAAAGTTGATTTTGCTGCAGATCTCATCCAACTTTTCGTGTCCATGGGGCACAGAATTACTGTTGTAGGGTAAATGGCAACATAATGTTTTACTTATGAGTGAATACACATGAAATCAGCTTAGTTTTCAGACAGTGATGAATTAGTCTTCGTTATGGTTGGTTTGTGGGAAAATGACAAATAGAAATGTTGCCTGTAACGTATCGCTACAAGATTCCCGATATTGTACCGATACAATTTAACAAACTTGCTCGTATAATGACTTTTAAAAAACGCATTTAGCATTATTAATAAAACATGTTGTTTAGAAATCATATGGTGAATTTTCTAATGTGTTCTTTATCCTAAATTATTATTTAAATAATTATTTTGTATTTCAGCATGGCAAGAGTAAGGTGTTAAGGAAAGTGGGCACAGATGAATTGGATTTAGCTGTTACTTTAGAAAATAAATGGGCATCATGGATGAAGTGAAATGATTCCATATGTACATAAAATGCGCCTAAGCCAACAATTAATTGGTGAATGGAAGACATGATCAGACACATGAAATGAAAACTGCAGATTCATGTAAATTGTGCAGGGGTGGGCAAAGAGGTGAAAAACGTATATTGCAATGCCTGCTAATAGTGATGTAAGAACTAAAATATGGATCGTTTCCTTAAACTTAGTCCAATGCATATCTTCCATCTCAGGAACATAATTTATAAGGGTGGTACAATTTATGCATCCACTGATACAAATTAGGAAACCAAATTTCTTAATCTGTACCATTACAGACGTTTATAAAATTAAATGTAGTGTGTTTATTTTTCACAAACTTTCCAGTCTTTAAATGAGATATCAAGAACAATATCATGCAGTTGAAGATGACACTGTTTAAATAATTTTGTAACTTACTGGTTAGGCCATAATATATAAAATATCAAAAGTGGTACGTTTTAGGAACTCTTCCCTAAGTTGCAATGGTTGCTTCTAATTTAGACACCATCAGGTTTTTAGGAAATAAGAACATCTAACAATTTACATATCTTACAGTAGACATCATTACTGAATTTGGGGCTAGATTTGGTTAAATAAGCTGAGAAGCTGAAACAAGCGGAGGAAAAAGCAAACGACTAGCCACAAGGGGAAGAGAATTCTCTCATTGCCTAAAGACCACTAAAGGATTCCGAGGCAAAGGATGTTGGTAACGGGCTGCAGTATTGCCTCGTGAAGATTCCGGCGGTAGAATTTCGGATGTGTAGCTAAGGCCTGACGATCACCCAGCAGCAGTGCCCAGCCTAGCAAGTGCGCGATAAATCGGAGAGCGACATAAACACCGTGAAAGGGGGCTTGGTAAAAGTTAACACGAGATCAGTCAGGAGCGTCCCTGAAGATGTCCAGTACAGCTGACGACGAAATGTGAGGAACAAACAAGTTTCATGCACCACGATTACAAAACCCGGAAACTTCACCAGCAACTAAACCGCAGGCAGCCACTTGTCTTCCCTACAACTGACCTTATTTGCTCATTCTATTTCATGTCGTTTCGCAACGGTACTCCTAGACTTTTAATCAGCATGACGGAGTCAAGCAACGTAACCATAATACCTGTATTCGAAGATCACTGCAGTGTTCCTCGTGTACTGTCCTGCTGACTATTCAGGCGGTGAGAGTCTGAAACCGTTCCGGCACGACATTATACACGAATGATGTAGAGAAACACCAGCCAACGAAGCGACAGTGTTGTACATGAATGTCAGCGCTTCTCGGAAGTTGTCTCGCTGCGCGGAGACTGCTCTTGGGCGGGAATGAATAGCCTGTGTGCTGGAAAGCAGATTTGCAAGTCAGACAGAGAGGTAGAAAGGGTTTGTGGTTGTGACCCACATCTGACACTGGACATGCTAATAAGTACTTGCAGCACATTCCGCTTCACAACGGCCTCAGGCGACTGAGAGAACTCAGCAGACTAGCTCATTCTGCCGCTGGTGGAGTCGCAGTTAAGAAAAGCAATCCAGTAACTCGGCTAAGTCGTGACCTTTTGCCCCGCAACCTGTCGCTCAGTATCTCCCAAAGAACAATCTGCACTGTGTAAAGAAACTGGTTCTTTACTTCTGAAAAAACCCTTTTAAATACTATAACATGACGTATACAAGGAATCAGACTATCCCTGTTAGTCATGGACGAGAAACAAAAAATTGGCATAGTCTTTGTCAGAACGTGCAGAATCTTATGTGGGGCCAATAAGACGTCAATTTTAATCTAAATATAGTATGCCAATGCTTGCGTAATAAAAAAATAAATTAGATAATTCAGTACAATTATTATATGGATGCGATAAATCACTTTAACGAGGGCCAAATGAACAATTAAAGTCAATATAATTCCAGTAAACCTGCAAAAGTAAAAATAAAACAATTATTGTAGGGGCCTACATAGACATCGCGCATCTGTTAGATGCCCACGAAATACGTAATTTTGTTTTGAAGCGGACAGCCAATGAGAAAATAAGTGCAAAAATATCACTGGTGATTTTTGAAGCAGTAATGGTGGACAGCATCAGCTGGTAATATACTTAATTTTATGGTAGCTAATTTTACTGCACAAAAAATAAATTATGTACTCCCTCCAAAAGTAGTTACACACAAACATTAAAATAAAATTATCATGAGCAGCAAAATGTCTGAGAAGAATTTTGAAAGAAAATTATTAATTGAACTTTAATTTGGCGGGTTTTCAGCACTGTCAACAAGACGAAATTATGGAAAGAATATTTATTGGAACTAAACAAAATTGAACCTTGATATTGTGACAGTATTTTTAAAATAGATAATTTAGCTGCAGTTGTCTTTAATTTTGAAATGAGAGAGAGAGCGTAATAATTTTCTTTTAATGTCTTAACTGTTGCTGCAGGCAGTGTGATGACGTCAGCGGTGGTCCGTGCGGACGATGTGTGAAGTTAATCCCGGTTCGTGGCGTGAAGGTAATGATGGATCCTCCTGTTTCATTAATATTCCAGTTACAGCGGTGGTCCACGTCCCCGTTGCAGTCGAATCAGCTGGCAGCACTGGCGCGATAATAATAGTTCCAGTGTGTGCGTTGTCGTTACGCGCGCGTCGTTTTATTATTAAAAGTTTATTAATCACGCGATGCGGGTAGGTCGGAATTACGCAATGTCTTTAGTATTTACGATACATAGCCGATTAATGCCAATACTTCGCACAGTTCTTTCACCGTGTTGCCACAGGAAAACAGTCACATGTGTTTATCACTATAACAGTCCGTTAAACATCAGTTCAACTTACATCGTCGTCTTTAAGACAGTTTGGATGAGATAGTAAATGTTTCTTGATCAAATCACAGCACTGTTCTTTTATTTAACATTTTCGTTTGTTCCACTTTCACGCAATTCTAACAGTTAGTGTCCCCACACGACAATGGTGTCTGGTTCACGGCTAATTGTCACAAGTTCACACAGTATGTAAAATTGTCACCGCAAACACGCGATATACTTTTCAGGTTTTACTGTTCACTTAATAATGCACGATCTCCTATTAAGACAGCGGACGCACTGTAATTAATTGTTCCTCCGCGTATACCGTCTTTCACGCCGAACTTTGCAACGTTTCTCCACCCGCGAACCGGCCACGATACCATCACAACTCGCTCGCTCTCTATCGATAGTCGTTCGCTCTCTCTCACACACAGTACTTCTCCTAGCCTAACCAAAGATTTACAAAGCATCTAAAACCAGGACATTCATATTCGTACAATATAAAACATAAAACAGTAACAAAATGAATGAAGAAACAATGTGATGTATTAACAAATAAAGAATAGTTGAAATAAATGATACATACGTACTATGACAAGGTAATGCACAAAAGAAAAAAATATTATCGACTTTCGGGGAAAGCAATGTCTTTACAACTGCCATCCAATCAAAGCAGAGTTCAGTGAAGTTTCTGGCAAACTCTACGAGTAGGGTCACATTACACAGCACGAGGCATGTTCAAGAAATTCCGGAACTTCGTCCACATTCTTTTTCTACGTTTATCTTTTACTTATTGTGCATGGTATCCTTCGAAGTACTCTCCTCCACAATTGATAAAGCGCTGCCGACGCCTTGCTAGGGCGACTTCCCGGAGCGCGCGAGCGCCGTCTACGAATTTCCGTTTATCTCGTCTATCGTTGCAAATCTTCGTCCTTTCAGCGGGTTTTTCAGCTTTGGAAACAAAAACAAAACTACGCAGGGGCCAGGTCTGGGGAGTACGGAGGATGAGGCAGCAGAGTGAATTCGTTGTTTGTACGATGGTCACACACCAACAGGGAAGAATGTGAGGGTGCTTTATCGTTATGCAAGACCCATCAATTGTCTCGCCACCTTTCAGGCAGTTCCCTTCACACATTTTCTGGCAGGCGTCGCAACACGTCCCGATAGAACCATCGATTAACAGTTTGTCCCAGTGACGCGAATTCATGATGAGCTACTCTTTCAAAGTCAAAGACAATCATCAGCATGGCTCTGACATTTGACCTGACCTTTAACGTCCGTCTGACCTTTTTTAAACCGTGTGAATCATCACTAACACCGAGTACAGGCTTCCTGCATCATTTGATGTACCTCTGTAAAGGTTTTCTTGAGTTTCACGCAAAATTTAATGCAGACCAATTGTTCCTCTAACTCTGTCATCTCGAAATACGTAAACTGTGCGACACAACGTTCTACACAACACAGCACTGAATAATAACTAACAGACGTACAACAATGAAACTTCCGGCAGTTACAAATTTAAAATAGGTTTGTGCAGGGATGCAAACTGCATTTCGCTCCAACATACCATTGGCGCGAAATTACAAATGTTCCGGATTTTTTTAAACAGGCCTCGTATTAGATCTGAACGAAATGCTAGCTCAGCAATTAATAGTCACCCTGATGTTGGCCATTACAGCATTGCCCGAAACGTTGGTTTTATAAACAACATGACAAAGCGTTGACACATCATGAAACATTTCATTTTTAAAAAAAGTTCTATTTGTTTTAATATCTTGCCTGTGAAAAGCGCTAAACAGTGCCTTTAGTTGAATTCAGAAATGATGATTATTCTAAGCGTAAGCCCAATTAAATCTCTAAATTATTCTAAGAGGAACTCTAGATGAGGCATTGTAACTGGAGATCCTCCGGCTGAAAGAAATGACGAGCCTTAATACCAACACATACTCCCTAACTCACCGACTGTTACTACTACCCTGACTTCTGTTGCACTCTGACGAATGCTTCCGTTATCTCTACCCACTGAACAAGAGGTCAGCATCTTCGGTTTGGGCCATAACAACTAGAAGGTGTTCTAGGCAGCAGGAAGGCACCGTTCTCCTCACGGAAATAATTTGTTACCTGCCTTTTTACCCACTACTTCTCTCCCACTCTCTCTGTCCATCTACTCTACATACGTCCCAGGGATATGACAGCAATGATAATTCGAAGCAAAAAAGTCTAGCGAACATGGCCTCTCAAGTGCATACCTTAACAGCTATGAGAACCTGTTCATCATCGCTGCTGTGAAGCTCTTGTGTTATGCATTTTAGAGCCTTTGTTTACTAGACCTTTTTGCTTCGAATGATCGTTCCTTTCATCTCCCTGAATACTGGCCATTCCTCGTGGGACACCCTGTATGTCTTGTACGACATCTGTTCAAAAGATTCGGGACACTCGTAATTTCGCGCCAATGGTGTCTTGGAGTGTAGATCCGCCAGGATAGCCGATAGCGCTAATGCGCTGCTTCCAGGACTCGGGTAATCGCGCCAGCCCCGGATCAAATCCGCCCGGTGGATTAACGACGAGAGCCGGTGTGCCGGCCAGCCTGGATGTGGTTTTTAGGCGGTTTCCCACATCCCGCTAGGTGAATACCAGGCTGGTCCCCACGCTCCGCCTCAGTTACACACGTCGCAGACATTTGAAACACGTTCGCACTCTTTCACGATTTACACTAGCTGCAGACAGCTGGGGTACACTGATTCCATCCCTGGGGGTACGGGGTGGCGACAGGAAGGGCATCCGGCCATCCCTAACACTAACATTGCCAAATCCGTTTTAACCACGCCGTCCCTGCGATCCCTGCGGGACTATGGCGTAAGCGAAAGAAAGAAAGGTGTGTTGGAGCGTAATGCGTTTGACATTCTTGTACACGTTTGTTTTTTCGTTGTTTAAGTCTTTTCGTTATTGTTTAGCACTGTACTGAGTAGAACGCTGTGTCGCACAGTTCGAGAATTTCGAGATGACAGAGTTAGAGAGAAGCAACGCGTCTGCATTAAATTTTGAGTGAAAGTCAAGAAAACTTTTACAGAGACGCATTAAATGATGCAGGAAGTCTACGGTGATGCTTAATACTTATACGGTGTTACAAATGGTTCAAACGGTTTAGAAATGGCCGGACGGAAATTAAAGATGACCCTCGTTCAGGACGCCCTTCGACATCTACCGACGACGCTCACGTCAGAAACGTCAGCGAAATTGTGCGTGCCAATCGAAGACCAACTGTCAGGAAGATTGCAGAAGAATGTAGCATTTCAGTTGGATCATATCATGAAATCCTGACACAGCATCTTGGAATGCATCGTGTTGCCGTCAAGTTCGTCTCACGGCTAATGAATCAAGACCAAAAAGGACTTTGCCTCGCAGTCTGTGAAGAGCTTTTGGATCGCGCAAATGAGAATGAGATGTTCCTTAAGAGGATCATAACTGGTGATGAGACGTGGGTCTACGGTTATGATGTTGAGACCAAGGTTATGTCGTCACAATGGGTCGGTAAAGGTTCTCCATGACCAAAAAAAGCTCATCAGGTCAGGTCAAATGTCAAAGCTATGCTGACAGTTTTCTTTGACTTTGAAGGCTTAGTTAATTATGAATTCGTGCCACAGGGAAAAATTGTTAATCAGTGGTACTATCGGGATTAGTTGCGGTGCCTGCGAGAAAATGTGAGAAGAAAACGTCCTGAAATGTGGCGAGACAATTCATGGCTCCTGAAGCACAATTACGCACCCGCACACTTATTCCTGTTTGTTGACGCTTAACTATTCCAAAAAAATAATTATTATTATACGAAATCACTGTGCTGCCTCATCCTCCGTACCCTCCAGACTTGGCCCCTGTGGGCTTTCTTTTATTTCCAGTGTTGAAAACGCCGTTGAAAGGACGAAGATTTGCAGCAATAGACGAGAAAGTTCACAGGCGGCACCTCTCACGATCCAGAGAGGCGTACCAAGACTGCTTCCGGAAGTGGGAACGGCGTTGGGGGCAGTGTATCAATTCTAGAGGAGAGTATTTCGAAGGAAACCATGCACAATAACTAAAAGGTAAGCGTAGAAAAATTTTCTGTGCAGATTTCCGGAATTTTTTGAACAGACCTCGTACATCGATACAACACAATTATGCACCAAGTGTCATGGCGAGTGTAAACGTTATGATGTCGACTCCACTTTTGATAACGACGATGCGGATAATGTGTAGGCTGATTATCAGTAAATTTCAAATGCACATCTCCGACTGGCTAGGTGAACAAAGGCACGACTTGCTTGAAATCATGGTCGGAGCAGTTGCGTTACTTCGAGGCCAGCCTTACGCACCAAGAAACCATTTGCAGAGCCGACTGAGTTATGATTCCCTGCCACTGTGCGTCCGAACTCTTGGAGCCCATGTCTGATCAGTTTCACGTTTCCGCAAGCAAGCAGAAACAGTCTCCTTACCTTCTGTCACTGTACCAGTATTGCGCTGTTGCATATATGGAGAACGCTTGCGTTACCACGCTACACGGCTTGCTGTTGATTAAATATCGTTACATAGATATTTCTGCCAAAATATATCGATATATATCGGCGTCGTATGCTACAAGATATATCGATATCAGAAGGAAATATTGAGTGCCGATATTTTTATATTATATTTTTTTCACCATTTTCTGTAAATATCTGAAATTGTGCTTTTGAGACCGTAGTAGAACAATTTTTAAGCAACTAGTGTGCTACTTCTTCACAACGGCACTGTTCAAAAACAGTTGCTGAAAGTGAAGAACAGAAACGTAAATGACAAGATAGGTCTTTGCGGTGGGCGGAGAACAGTGAGGGGAAATGCTGACGTAATCGGCTCTCGGCATAACGAACAGAAGCTGTAACGTTTAGTTTCACCACGCAGTTTTGACACCACAACTGCCAGACCGTAGGCGTTGGCAGAAATGAAGAAACAAAGAAGACGACATGAAGTGTTCCGGACATATCCGATATTGACGAAGCCGAAAGGCGGCCTTTTGTTGTGCCACTTACATTACTTTACGATTGTTAGCAAAGTGGTTATCGCCAAACTTGAACGGGCATATTTTTCCTTTCAATTCTCGCTCTTAGGGGGATAGGCAGGCTGCTAGCTTGTTGATATACAGAATATCTATAAATAATTCAAAAGTTAAATTTACCGCTTCAAAACTGGCAGTATATTTACAATGTGCAGCCGACATTTTTATTGGCACGTACGCCTATGTTTCTTCCGTCGGTATATCGATACTTTTTTCGATATGTCGCTTGCCGATGACGACATTTTACAAGCCGCACTAACTGTGTCGTCCACGAATTGTCAGATGAGCTGCGTGAAATGGTGATTAATGAAGAGTCCATATTCGTAGCTCCTTGCTCTCTCCCAACGCTACGTCATCCTACTCATTCTCCCACACAAAGAAATTAGTTCCGATATTTATTCGCCCAGTTAGTCTGACTTTTCTCTCCGTATCCTAACCCACGTCAAGGGTTCCTCTCCCTATCTCCCCCTATCCATATCCTAATCGCACCGTGGGCTTAACCACACCCTATTCCAGTAACCCGTTTCTGTCTCCCACCAGCTGCATCCTTCCCACACCTCCCCACATCCGGCCCATCCCCATAAGAGACGGGAATGAAATAAATAAAATTAAATTAAATCCATCTTATCATTCCTCAGCAGTATTCTGAAACTGGCAGCAAGTCTAGTTACTGAAATTTCGTGCAGCACCAACGGTTCATGCAGGCAGTGAACCCAAGAAGAACTTAAATTACAAGGGTCAGTCGATAATGAAGCAAATAGCATTACAGCAAAAATGGATTAATATATCAATACAATTCTTTGTCTATTTTCTAACGCAATCCCCGCCAACTTCTACACGTCTGTCCCGTCTTCTTACGAGTCTTCTTATCCCCTCAGCAAAGAATTCTTTATCTCAATCTCAAAGTCGATTTTGTACTCTTTTCTTTAGTTCTTCGTTGACGATACATGTAGTATCGCTAGTATTACGAGGGTGAGTCAAATGAAAACCTTAAATATTTTTTTTAAATATTGTATATTGTGCTGAAGTGATACAAAGCTGTATCACTTTTCAACATAATCTCCCCCACGCCCAATGGAAGTCCTTCAGCTCTTACAAAGTGCAAAAATTCCTTTAGAAAAAATTCTTTTTGTAGTCCGCGCAACCACTCATGCACTGCGTGGCGTACCTCTTCATCAGAACGGAACTCCTTTCCTCCCATTGCGTCTTTGAGTGGTTTAAACATATGGAAATCACTTGGTGACGAGGAATGGCGCCATTCCTTGCTCGCTCTCTTCGTCTCCGGTTGGTGGAAGTGAACCTACGTTTCGTCCCCAGTAACGATTCTTGCAAGGCAGCCATCACCTTCTCGTTCAAAGCGCCGAAGAATTTCTCCACAAGCATCAACACGTCGTTCTCTCATTTCAGGAGTCAGCTGCCGTGGCACCCATCTTGCAGACACTTTGTGAAACTGGAGCACATCATGCACAATGTGGTGTGCTGACCCATGACTAATCTGTAAACATGCTGCAATGTCATTCAGTGTCACTCGGCGGTTTTCCTTCACTATGGCTTCAACTGCTGCAGTGTTCTGTGGAGCCACAACTCGTTGTGCCTGACCTGGACGAGGAGCATCTTCCACTGAAGTCACACCATTTGCAAACTTCCTACTCCATTCGGACACTAGCTGCTGTGACAAACATGCATCACCGTAGTGAACCTTCATTCGTCGATGAAGTTCAATAGGTTTCACACCTTCACTACGCAAAAACCGAATGACAGAACGCTGTTTTTCCCTGCTGCAAGTCGCAAGTGGGGCGGCCATCTTCATACTGATACTGCGACAGTATGTGTGCATCTGCACTATGCTGCCACCTACAGGCCATTCTGCACGCTGTTTGTAGCACACTTACCAACTTACAGGATAACGGCGCGAAATTTCGATTTGTTATTACAAATTTAAGGTTTTCATTTGACTCACCCTCGTATTGCTATCAGTTCTAGTCAGTACTGATACTTTAATTGGTCTCAGCCAAATTGAAATCTGATGTCAAATCATTTTTAATTCCGTTACTATCAGTTCATTAGTGTGTGTCAAATTACAGTTATCATCATGACGTAACGGAACGTGACGTAAAACGTATTGTATGTATAAAACATATCCCGATGTAAGAGAGAGGTCATGCCAACCCTAATCTGATTAAGTCAATAAATAAAAATACAGCATTCCCTCTTCCTTGCCTAATTAATACGCCCTTTTACAGAATTGTCAAGCATAGGTATACCGTATCAGAATCGCCCCTTCCATAATATAAATGGACAAAATGCAGTTTTGCTCCCCTCATTTGCCGTCTTCCCTTGCTGAATATTCTGTAAGAGTTCAAATTCAAACACACTAGCCGTAGTTTCTTCTAATGGCCTTGGAATGAGCAGTCGTCTAAACAGCACGGAGCCAACCCACGTCACCTGCCGCTATTAGCGATAGGATCTTGACGCCTGTCGCTGTCTCTAGATTATACTGTTTCATGACAGGTTATCAGCAGCCTACGACTATGTAGCCCAGCAGGTTTTTGCATCGCTCTTTGGATTACCTATCATTACCCCGCGCAACCAGTCGAGACGAGAAGCAGACAGCCCAATCCGGAGGCCCGTGTGTGTGTGTGTGTGTGTGTGTGTGTGTGTGTGTGTTCACACTATGAATCACGTGCGAGGCGGAGCCGCCCTTTTGCGATGAAAGCAGCCGACGGACGCCCCGCAGAGGTTGGCCAGCCTGTTTTCGTCGTCTGCCGTGGGAGACGGGAGATGCAGACTGCCAGATAGCCGAATCGGCTGCAGTCGTGGAGAGAAACTGTTTGTTATTTCTATTTCGTCGAAATTCGACACAGTGAGACCGAAGCGGTGTGAAAATATAGATTAATTCTTACAATGGGATAGAAACAGCAAGTATCCACAGTTAATAAAGTAAAGCAAGTGATATGGAATCCCGTGGGTAGCGAGTGCTAGGGAATGACAACCGTTCAGTCGGCTCACCAAGTGGATGGAGTGCTCTACTGAATACCATATCTGATCTGTAAACACATTCTTCAGGAATCAGTGTAGGGCAGAATTTACCAGCAGCCTACCAAGGAGCCTGCACCAGCAAAATTTAAAATAAAAAAGTATTTGTCAAAGTCTTAAACATGGCTGCGATTCGGCAACTGTATACTTTTGAAGAGATTTAAGAAATCAACCAACCAGTTGCAAACCAAAGGTTTATTTACCCCTTGTCCTAGTTTCGATATTTTTAAAAATATCTGTTGCTACAGGTTATCCACCTTTAACTGACTGCAATCTAATTAAAAATAATTACATCAGACGTGTTTCGCTTTTATTTACAAAGCATATTGCGTGATTATTCTGTAAATTGGATACATACGTTTGTACTTTTTTATTGTTTTAGGTTAATAACAACGTTTTACTTATAAAGTTGGTCTGTAAGGTACTTACAGTATTCCTGTAATCTGTACCTTCCCCTCTTGTTATCAGTAGTTGGTGTCGACAGGCTTCATTTCACATCTGCACTTGGCAGTTGTTGCCATTCTTTGCTTTGTAAATAAAAGCGAACCGCGTCTGGTGTAATTCTTTTTAATTAGATTGCAGTCAGCTAAAGACGGATAACCTATAGTAACAGATGTTAAGAGCTGCTGCCGAAGATGACCACGCTAACAAACGTATTATAAAAATATCTTCTTCAGAACGGTTACAAACTATGTTTTTACATGCATAACAAAATATTACTAATAGAAAAATATTTCTGAGGTAAGCGTGCTCAGTTGTTGCATCTAATGGTGGTAAATTACATTAGCTGAAGCGGAGCGGCTCTTGTCATATACACTCCTGGAAATTGAAATAAGAACACCGTGAATTCATTGTCCCAGGAAGGGGAAACTTTATTGACACATTCCTGGGGTCAGATACATCACATGATCACACTGACAGAACCACAGGCACATAGACACAGGCAACAGAGCATGCACAATGTCGGCACTAGTACAGTGTATATCCACCTTTCGCAGCAATGCAGGCTGCTATTCTCCCATGGAGACGATCGTAGAGATGCTGGATGTAGTCCTGTGGAACGGCTTGCCATGCCATTTCCACCTGGCGCCTCAGTTGGACCAGCGTTCGTGCTGGACGTGCAGACCGCGTGAGACGACGCTTCATCCAGTCCCAAACATGCTCAATGGGGGACAGATCCGGAGATCTTGCTGGCCAGGGTAGTTGACTTACACCTTCTAGAGCACGTTGGGTGGCACGGGATACATGCGGACGTGCATTGTCCTGTTGGAACAGCAAGTTCCCTTGCCGGTCTAGGAATGGTAGAACGATGGGTTCGATGACGGTTTGGATGTACCGTGCACTATTCAGTGTCCCCTCGACGATCACCAGTGGTGTACGGCCAGTGTAGGAGATCGCTCCCCACACCATGATGCCGGGTGTTGGCCCTGTGTGCCTCGGTCGTATGCAGTCCTGATTGTGGCGCTCACCTGCACGGCGCCAAACACGCATACGACCATCATTGGCACCAAGGCAGAAGCGACTCTCATCGCTGAAGACGACACGTCTCCATTCGTCCCTCCATTCAAGCCTGACGCGACACCACTGGAGGCGGGCTGCACGATGTTGGGGCGTGAGCGGAAGACGGCCTAACGGTGTGCGGGACTGTAGCCCAGCTTCATGGAGACGGTTGCGAATGGTCCTCGCCGATACCCCAGGAGCAACAGTGTCCCTAATTTGCTGGGAAGTGGCGGTGCGGTCCCCTACGGCACTGCGTAGGATCCTACGGTTTTGGCGTGCATACGTGCGTCGCTGCGGTCCGGTCCCAGGTCGACGGACACGTGCACCTTCCGCCGACCACTGGCGACAACATCGATGTACTGTGGAGACCTCACGCCCCACGTGTTGAGCAATTCGGCGGTACGTCCACCCGGCCTCCCGCATGCCCACTATACGCCCTCGCTCAAAGTCCGTCAACTGCACATACGGTTCACGTCCACGCTGTCGCGGCATGCTACCAGTGTTAAAGACTGCGATGGAGCTCCGTATGCCACGGCAAACTGGCTGACACTGACGGCGGCGGTGCACAAATGCTGCGCAGCTAGCGCCATTCGACGGCCAACACCGCGGTTCCTGGTGTGTCCGCTGTGCCGTGCGTGTGATCATTGCTTGTACAGCCCTCTCGCAGTGTCCGGAGCAAGTATGGTGGGTCTGACACACCGGTGTCAATGTGTTCTTTTTTCCATTTCCAGGAGTGTATGTCATATATAAAATTGATATAAAAACCAGAAACATTACGTACCATGGCTTAAGACAGCAGCCAGATTACACTCAGCGTTCTTTAGAATAAATGCACAAATGTATTCGCCCACTGGTAAAGGCTCTTGTCTGCATAAAATGTAGCGCCCTTAGCATTCCAGTTTTTCTTTATAGCTTGAGCCTGTACCTCTGAACAGTTGGCCTTTGTCTCTGGCCTGGTGAATACGTATGTTACGCAAATATTTTATTATTTTTACTAGGGGTACAGTGATAAACTAAGAACGACCTTAGGGTTTTGCTAAAAAGTTAGAACGACGAAATAATTTTTAGCTCATATGGAGAACTGCTGTTAAGTGTATCGCACTATAGTAATGGAACTTTTATAATCCAGTGTCGTTACTGACTGGACATAGCAAAGCCTTTACCCGTTATAACATGTCCACGGATACTGAGGTTTTGTGTAGCATGTGGGCGAGCATATGGACTAGGGAGGAAGTGTACTTTTTAATAGAGGTAATGCAGGAATTTTGCATCCGTCCATTTCGTAAACAGTGTGATTTACGAGCCGCATACAGTCGACAACTGCAGCTGAAGCGCGTTGCGATCGCGTATAGGCTTACGACGTTGGGACCCACGTACCGTATGCGCAACTCGTGCCGTTTGGTTGGTTGTTTGATTTGTGAAGGAACCATATAGCGAGGTCATCGGTCCCATCAGATTACGGAAGGATGGGGAAGGAAGTCGGCCGTGCCCTTCCAAAGGAACCATCCCGGCATTTGCCTAAAGCGATTTGGGGAAAGCACCGAAAACCTAAATCAAGGTGGCCGGACACGGATGTGAACCGTCGTCCTCCCGAATGCGAGTCCAGTGTGTGAACCACTGCGCCACCTCGCTCGGTTGCGTTGTTTCTGAGCGTCCAGCAACACATTAAACTCTACACGCTCAAAGTTGGCGTTCAACAGTGGCGGCGGCTTAGGGAAAAATGACAGTTGCGTCACAAGGCAGCGCGAAGCCTACGGAAGTGCATCGAGCCATGCACACGCTGCAGCTTAGCGGTCCTCGCGCATGGATGTCGTTTCCGCGTGGCTATGCATCCCTCGCAAGCAGATGGTCACACGCGAGAGGATACTAGCGACGGGCAACGGATATTTCCGACAGACTCGTGAACACCTGCAGTCCCCAACTATGTTAGTGGTCACACGACCTTCACACCGTTACCCACAGTTCTCGGAACGGGGGATCTGGCCTCCCCATGTTCAGGAATTCGGTGAGTCTTCCTGTGGTTTCCACGTGAGAGCAAGTTATAGCTGCTTCCAGTAAGACCACACTGAAAAAACTTACAAAATTGCATAGCGAAAGACCTGGTTTATGGAGAATTACTAATGTACGTTAAACGAACAAGAATATAAAAACTATGGCATATGAAGAGATGATTGTAACATTTCTAGACGGTATTCCAAGCGTGGACTACAATGTAATAAAAATTAAGCTACATAATTTGAGGTAAAATAGTAGAGGTTGGCTCTGAGCACTATGGGACTTAACTTCTGAGGTCATCAGTCCCCTAGAACTTAGAACTACTTAAACCTAACTAACCTAAGGACATCACACACACCCATGCCCGAAGCAGGATTCGAACCTGCGACCGTAGCGGTCGCGCGGATCCAGACTGTAGCGCCTAGAACCGCTCGGTCACACCGGCCGGCTACAGTAGTAGAGAACAGCTGAGAAAGGTACAGGCATCTGATAGAAGGGGAAAAAGGAAAAACTGAAATGTATAAACAAAAAAGTTGCTTGTACTATGTTCATTATTTACACTGAAGTGCCAAAGAAAGTGATACATCTGCTTAATGTACTGTTGGGGTCCAGAGAGCACGTAGATCTTCTGCAATACGTTGTGGCAAGGATTCGACTAGTGTCTTAAGTAGTGCTTGAGGAAACTGACGCCATGAATCCTGCAGGGCTGTCCATAAATCCGTAAGATTACGAGGGGATGGAAATCTCTTCTGAAGAGCAGGTTGCAAGTAATCCTAGATAAGCTCAACAATATTCATGTCTAGAGAGTTTGGTGGCCAGCGGAAGTTTTTAAACTCAGAAGAGCGTTCCTGGAGGCACTCTGTAGCAATTCTGGACGTTTTAGGTGTCGCATTGTCCTGGTGGAATTGCCCAAGTCCGTAGGAATGCACAATGGACATGAATGAAAGCAGGTTATCAGACAGGATGCTTACGCACGTGAACCGGTCAGAGTCGTATCTGGACCTCTCAAGGGTCCCGTATTTCTCCAACAGTACACGCCCCACACCATTACGTAGCCTCCACCAGCTTTAACAGTCCCCTGCTAACATGGATTCATGAAGTTGTCTCCATACCCCCACACGTCCATCCGCTCGATACAATTTGAAACGAGACTCCTCTGACCAGGGAACATGTTTCCAATTGTCAACAGTCCAATATCGGTGTTGACGGGCCCAGGGGAGGCTTAAATCTTTGTGCCGCGCAGTCATCAAGGGTGCACGAGTGGGCCTTCGGCAACGAAAGCTCATATCGATGATCTTTCGTTGAATCGCTTGCGCGCCGACACTTGCTGATAGCCCAGCACTGAAATCTGCAACAATTTGCGGAACGGTTGCACTTCTGTCACGTTGAACGATTCTCTTCAGTCGTCGCTGCTCCCGTCCTTGCAGGATCTTTTTCCGGACGCAGCGAAGTCGGAGATTTGATGTTTTACCGGATTACTGATATTCACGGTACACTCGTGAATTGGTCGTACGGGAAAATCTCCACTTCATCGCTACCTCGGAGATGCTGCGGCCCATCGCTCGTGAGCCGACTATAACACCACGTTCAAACAAAATAAAATCTTATAACCTGCCATTGTAGCAGCAGTAACCGATCTAACAACTGCGCCAAGTACTTATTGTTTTATATAGGCGTTGCAGACTGCAGCACCGTTTTCTGCCTGTTTACATGTATCTGTATTTGATTGCGCAAGTCTATTACAGTTTCTTTGGGCTTCAGTGTATTATGCATTACAGTGTTTCGCCAATTATTTTATATTACGAATTATTTTTCTTTACAAAGGGTATATAACGTCCTCTTCCTAGTATATCAACCCTACATGATTCTCAGAGGAGTGCCGACACCCCAGAAAAAAAAAAAAACATTTGTAGCGGTAAAATGCTTCACACGTTACTATGTCTTGTTTCTGTAACATGGCGCTCACTAGGTAGCAAGTACATGTAACAGCAAAACTCGCAGCCTTCTTGAAATAGACCCAGTCTTCTTCTTGAAGACTGGGTCTGTCGTCAAAACATTACGCATAAAATGTACAAATCTGCTCGGTATAGCACTCGGAAGCACATCGTTAATCATTAAGATACAATTTGCTGTACAAAATGCTCTGTATCAGTTATAAAGCGTTAACAAAAATGGGAACTTGTGCTGACTCACCCTCAAGTAGTTCTTGTAGACGTCAGGTTCAGTATATTTTTTCACCAGTGTCTTTTTAGATGTATGTGAGCACGTAGCTTACAAACCACCAGCAAGTTGCCCAATATTCCAACTAGCACCTAAATAACCACCCCTTAACAATACAAACGAGTTTCGAAATCCGGAAATTTGCAACAACCAAATAATTTCTTGAAAACGTCGCATTGTACGACGTTCTTCTTCCGAGAACTTGTCTCATCACCTGAAATCCATCGCCTATGACCTGTGGCCTGTCGAGCATGCAAAGCAGTATTGAGTCCGCGGATAAATAACGAAAAGCTGCCGATTTACGAGGTACAAAGGAAACTGGCCTCCGAGCATATGCGAGACATTGTATCCGATAGGCGGGTTCTGCACGTGGGTGGTTAACGCTGGACCTGAGATCTGAGGGTCAGATCCCTCAAAACGATCTGCATAATTGGCCCGCGGTTCTAGCCCAATGGTGTGTGATCAGCCAACGGCTGTCTCTTCCGGCGAGGCTGTGTCGGTCATCTTCGGTAACTTGCGCCAAGTAGTAGCGTTATTCTCTCTCTCTCTCACACACACACACACACACAGGTACCGAGTGAATGTCATGCAAACATGGAATGTGTATGGAGTGCTCTAGTGCCCAGGAACGAGGACTATTCGATTATAGGTACGGGTGATGTCTTTTCAGTTGCTCATGTCCGACAGAAAAGAGTCTACCCGTGATGAAACAGATGGGACGTATAGGGTGTTCAAAATCAAAGTGTTGAATACTTTGAGAGGTGGTAGTATTCATCGAAACAAGGAAAATAAGTCCAATAAACATGGGTCCAGAAAATCACACTCTCCAAAATAAACACGCGTTTACAGGAAGGTCTGCGCGAAGCTTGGTTGCGGATATTAACACAGACTTGCATTGGCGCTCCGTCAAATGTGTCGGCACGGTATTATGATGTCTTACTCACTGTACTCTTCCTACCATTATATGGTCTGCAGTTAGTTGTGCTGTTCGAGTCCTGTTGTAGGCTACGTTAGATTTAGTTGTATTTGTGCACCTTATTGTACAGTACTGTCAACCCTGGGTACCTATCATGGAGTTTTACCTTCTTCCAAACAGTATTCACTTACGCGTTTATTGTTATTGCACTGTTTGTACGTACACATGGTGCAGTACATTTACATTTTCTCTCTTCCACCACGTGTTAGAGAAGTCTACTACTCGACAAGTGAAATGGCGGATATGATATTCTGCTTTGGTTTAGCAAATGGACGTAGCCTGCGAACCGGTATCCTCTGCGCCGAAAAATATCCACAGTGCAGAGTGCCATCTAATAAGCTGTTTTGCAGACTTTTCCAGCGTCTGAGGGACACAGATACCCTTGCACCTCGGAATACCGACAGTGGAAGGCCCCGCACAGTCGCACGACTGATACGGAGCAGCGTTTCCTACATTCGGTGGAAGAAAGCCCTGGGACGAGTGTGCGACGATTAGCAGCAGCAGAAGGCGTGTCTCACTCTCTTATCTGCGAGGACCAGGAGGGTTACTTTATGAATAATTGCTGTACCCGTATCAACTACAGCGCGTTCAGGCCCTGAGGCCACAGGATCATCATGGCAGACGTCGGTTCTGCCAACGGATGTTACAGAAGTGTGCTGCAGTCCCACTGTTCACATCCAGTATTTTACACTATTGGTCATTAAAATGGCTACACCAAGAAGAAATGCAGATGAAAAACGGGTATTCATTGGACAAATATATTATACAAGAACTGACATGTGATTACATTTTCACGCAATATGGGTGCATAGATCCTGAGAAATCAGTACCCAGAACAACCACCTCTAGCCGTAATAACGGCCTTGATACGCCTGGGAATTGAGCCAAACAGAGCTTGGATGGCGTGTACAGGTACAGCTGCCCATGCAGCTTCAACACGATACCACAGTTCATCAAGAGTAGTAACTGGTGTGTTGTGACGAGCCAGTTGCTCGGCCACCATTGACCAGACGTTTTCAATTAGTGAGAGATGTGGAGAATGTTCTGGCCAGGGCAGCAGCCGAACATTTTCTGTATCCAGAAAGGCCCGTACAGGACCTGCAACATGCGGTCGTGCATTATCCTGCTGAAATTCAGGATTTCGCAGGAATCGAATGAAGGGTAGAGCCACGAGTCGTAACACATCTGAAATGTAACGTCCACTGTTCAAAGTGCCGTCAATGCGTACAAGACGTGACCGAGACGTGTAATCAATGGCACCCCATACCATCACGCCGGGTGATACGACAGTATGGCGATGACGAATACGCGCTTCCAATATGCGTTCACCGCGATGTCGCCAAACACGGATGCGACCATCATGATGCTGTAAACAGAACCTGGATTCATCCGAAAGAAATGACGTTTTGGCATTCGTGCACCCAGGTTCGTCGTTGAGTATAGTATCGCAGGCGCTCCTGTCTGTGATGCAGCGTCAAGGGTAACCGCAGCCATGATCTCCGAGCTGATAGTCCATGCTGCTGCAAACGTCGTCGAACTGTTATCCGTTACAGCCATGCAGATAAGATGCCCGTCATCTCGACTGCTAGTGATACGAGGCCGTTGGGATCCAGCACGGCGTTCCGTATTACGCTCCTGAACCCACCGATTCCATATTCTGCTGACAGTCATCGGATCTCGATCAACGCGAGCAGCTACGTCGCGATACGATAAACCGCAATCGCGATAGGCTACAATCTAACCTTTATGAAAGTAGGAAACGTGATGGTACGCATTTCTCCTCCTTACACGAGGCATCACAACAACGTTTCACCAGGCAACGTAGGTCAACTGCTGTTCGTGTATGAGAAATCGGTTGGTAACTTTCCTCGTGTCAGCGCGTTGTAAGTGTCGCCACCGGCGCCAACCCTGTGTGAATGCTCTGAAAAGCTAATCATTTAAATATCACAGCATCTTCTTCCTGTCGGTTAAATTTCGCGTCTCTAGCACGTCATCTTAGTGGTGTAGCAATTTTAATGGCCAGTAGTGTATTTACCAGTGAGGAGGTGTTCAAAAGATACGGTGTTCTGTATTTCCATAATCAGCATGTATGGGCACATGTCAATCTCCAAGCAATTCAGGAAACAGGGCAAACTCCGATTCTCAATCAACGTATGGGCAGGCGTACTTGGCGACGGATTAACAGGGTCAAACGTGCTACCGGAAAACTTAACTGGAGCGCATTGTCTGCACTTTCTCATTAATGTATTGCCTACCTTGCTGGAGGCTGTGCCAATGTAGCAACGAATACAAATGCGGTTCATGCATCACGAGCACACTCTCGTCACAATATGCTCGAATTTCTGACGCAGACATTTCAGGACCACTGGATTGGACGGGATGCCCCACATGTTGGTCTGCTTGTTCCCCAGGCCTGAATCCCCTAGACTTTTGGTCCGCCCTACGCCAACCAACGATGTGCGGATACTACAGGGTCGCGTCTTCAATGCGTGCCATCGGTTATAACAACAGTCAGGTATACTTCAAATGGTGGGTCATTCTTTATGCCAGAAGGCAGAGGGGTACATTGGCGTAAACGCCACGTTGAACTCCTCCTGTAAACACGTGTTTATAGCAGAAAGCATCCAGTCAATTATTCAAAATGACAGTCACAATCGCATTACTTATTTTGCCGCCAACCGGTTTCAACCCATGATGGGATCATCTTCAGGACAATTTACACCATTTGGTCGCTCGCTGGAGTCGTCAGCCTGAAGATGACCCCATCGCTGGTTGAATCCGGTTGGCGGCAATATAAATAATGCGATTGAATAATTGACTATAAGTAAATTAATCTCTGTTTATCTCCATACAAATATGTTGTAAAAAGAAAAAAAAAGAAGAAAAAAGAGCATCCATTTCCGATCTCATGTTTATTGGACTTATCTCAGAAAGTATGCATCTCCGGATCCATGTTTATTGCTCTTATTTTTCCTGTTTCGATGATTATTACCTTCTCTCAAAGTATTCGACACTTTCCTGAACATCCTGTATACATGAATATTTGGAGTGGATGGAATGGAAAGGAAACGGAAAGAGGAAGTAAATAATGACCTCCAGCTGCACATAGAATTGTAGCAATGCGACAGCGAAAATTTCTGGCGGACACCAACGGGAATCAGAAATCTGCGAGTAGGGGATTAATTGACGGAGGTCGTTGCGGTGCGGCGAGTAGGAAGTTGTGAGTCTGGTTCTGGCGGGAAGCAGGAGTACCCAGTTTCGAATTGCTGTAATGCCCTGTGTGGCTGGAACCCGTTATTTCCTCCCCGCGTCTTTCCCAATCCATTTCCTTTCCATTCCTTTCACCTCAAATATTCGTGACTAGTTAAGAGCCTCCCCTGCTTCCATCCCGCTGCGGATATCGGCTGCCGGGTCCGTCACGAACGGCGCCCGTGCAGCGCAGCGATGCGGCACGCCGGAGAACCGCTGGCCTAGAAGGCGCTGAACGGCGCCATATATCCCCGAGCGACGTCCTGTTCCGTACTTGCAATCGCTCCTAGCAGCGCGTAAATCGCGGCTCGAAGACTGCCGGCACTGAGAAGGACAAAAGAAGCGGTCGGGCAGTGCGGGGGCGGCTCCTTTGTGTTGTATGCAGCTGAGATGAGTGCCAGGGCTACCGCCACACGCGACGCCGTCATAGATACGACAGAGAGGAGTCACGGCACCAGTCAAAACTAGGACTGTTGGAATTTACAACAATATCGGGAATCCGATACATCGATATTTTACAAAATATCAGTATTGGCCCTAGACTTATGGACAAAAGTATCGATATACCGAAGAAACTAATATCGACACATCGGCGTATAAAAATATCGGCTGTACATCTTTATATATGCAGGGTGTTACAAAAAGGTACGGCCAAACTTTCAGGAAACATTCCTCACACACAAAGAAAGAAAATATGTTATGTGGACATGTGTCCGGAAACGCTTACTTTCCATGTTAGAGCTCATTTTATTACTTCTCTTCAAATCACATTAATCATGGAATGGAAACACACAGCAACAGAACGTACCAGCGTGACTTCAAACACTTTGTTACAGGAAATGTTCCAAATGCACTCCGTTAGCGAGGATACATGCATCCACCCTCCGTCGCAAGGAATCCCTGATGCGCTGATGCAGCCCTGGAGAATGGCGTATTGTACCACATCCGTCCACAATACGAGCACGAAGAGTCTCTACATTTGGTACCGGGGTTGCGTAGACAAGAGCTTTCAAATGCCCCCATAAATGAAAGTCAAGAGGGTTGAGGTCAGGAGAGCGTGGAGGCCACAGAATTGGTCCGCCTCTACCAATCCATCGGTCACCGAATCTGTTGTTGAGAAGCGTACGAACACTTCGACTGAAATGTGCAGGAGCTCCATCGTGCATGAAACACATGTTGTGTCGTACTTGCAAAGGCACATGTTCTAGCAGCATAGGTAGAGTATCCCGTATGAAATCATGATAAGGTGCTCCATTGATCGTAGGTGGAGGAACATACTGACGAAACTAAAATGAACTCTAACATGGAAATTAAGCGTTTCCGGACACATGTTCACATAACATCTTTTCTTTATTTGTGTGTGAGGAATGTTTCCTGAAAGTTTGGCCGTACCTTTCTGTAACACCCTATATAATTCTGCTGTACGTGTCTATGTCACTGAACTACTCCTAAACGGCTGGACCGACTTGAATGAATTTTTTTTGTATGCGTTTGGTTGGCGCCCTGGATGGTTTAGATTCACAAATCAGCCCGGCAGATGGCTTTGCAGTCGGTATCTAGGTTATTTGTCTATACTGCAACTAAACGGCTGGATCGACTTGAATTAATTTTTGTGTGTGCATTGAAGTGGGGGCCTGGAAAATTTACATTCTTAAATCAACACGGTAGGTGACGTTACATTTTTGTGTGCAATATTGAGCGTATTATATTCAGATATAAGTTACGTGCATAGGATTTCGTTTATTTTTCGACATTGTAATTTGAGTGTATTATATTGTGTTTCGTTATTTTTCCATTTTAATTTTTTTGTACGGTGTCTTTTGATATTTCAGGAGTCGCATTTCAGTGAATATTAAGTGTATAATTTTCGCATGTAATTAAGTACATAAAACAATGCCACGTCTTCGTGGCTGGCCTTGGTGGCCATGCGGTTCTAGGCGCTGTAGTCCGCAACCGCGCGACTGCTACGATCGCAGGTTCGAATCCTGCCTCGGGCATGGATGTGTGTGATGTCCTTAGGTTAGTTAGGTTTAAGTAGTTCTAAGTTCTAGGGGACTCATGACCTCAGATGTTAAGTCCCATAGTGGTTCAAATAGCTCTGAGCGCTATGGGACTCAACATCTTAGGTCATCAGTCCCCTAGAACTTAGAACTACTTAAACCTACTTAACCTAAGGACATCACACACATCCATGCCCGAGGCAGGATTCGAACCTGCGACCGCAGCAGTCCCGCGGTTCCGGACTGCATCGCCTAGAATCGCACGGCCACCGCGGCTGGCAGTCCCATAGTGCTCAGAGCCATTTGAACCATTTGAATGTCTTCGTGGACGAGGAGGAAATGTTGGTCGACGGACTCGGAATTCACAGTTAGTCGAGAACTGTCGGTTAAATAGATCGGCAGAAGATCAATTGACGGACAATGAAAATTTAAGAAACCAGGCTGCAATCAGACGTGCTAATGAAAGTCAAGAGCAATGCAACGAACGCCTTCGAGCTAATGCATTGAGACAAAGACTGACCCGTCAACGATTCACCAACACATTCATTACACGTGAACAAGTGCGTTTGCAAGTGTATCGCGCATTGACACGTGCATCACTTCTTCGCCTTGCGTTTGAATATGAGTCGGACATCGACTTTTCGTCAGATTCACAAATTGTAATCGGTGATATGAACAAACAATGCCAACACTGTCATGCACTAAAATACAAAGATGAATCGGCCGGTTTCTGCTGCGCGTCTGGAAAACTTGTACTGCCACCACTGAATTCGCCACTAGAACCGTTGAAAACACTGTTGGCTGGAGCTACATCTCAATCTAAAACGTTTTTGCGTAAAATTCGCAAGTTCAATTCGTGCTTTCAAATGAGGATGGTCGCAATTTTCAATAAACATTTAAGATTCAGGGCCAAGTGTATCATCAAATTGGTTCTTTAATGACGCTGCCTGATACCGATTCTAAATTTCTGCAAATCTAATTCATGGGTGATGAGGAGCAGCAAATAAACGCACGCTGCCAGTACAACCACATCGAGCAGATGGAGGAGCGAGAAATTGTGGGTATTTTAGGACCGTTTTTACAGAATCACAACCATTTGGTCTAGTTGTATATATATTGCTGGTTTTATGGCCTTATATGAAGGGTTTATTTCAGTACTGGTACAAGTCCATTACCTCCACTTTTCTATCTATAATGCTTCTGAAATTAATGAGCCAAACAAACAGAAAGAAAGGTTCATCTCTAGCAAGAAGCCACATGTTTGAATATTTCTGGTATCTCAACTGCAGATTTTTCAGCGCTCATTTAACTTCAGGACTCTGTATCTCAATATGAACAAAAATGGACTTGTACCACTATTGAAATAAGCCCTTCACATTTAAGTATTGATTCATTATTATATGTTATTTACATCAACAAGCTAGGAACCTGCCTACCCGCTTTGAGCAAGAACTGAAAGAAAAAATACTTAATTTTCCGAATTTGTAAGTTACTAATTGGACTTTGTGAAGATCAAAAGCTTGTATTACAATACTTTCTTGGTCGACTGTTGTGTTATTAATTAACAACTGTGTACGCGGTGCATTGTCATGCAATATTAACCTCTCATACTTTAATTTCTTAATCTGCCATTAGCTAAATGTCGAAATAAATCTTTTTCGCCCCGATGTAGGAATTCGTTAAAAATCTGTTTTGACGCAACTGGTGTGCGGTTCCTTCCAGGCACATTAAAAATCGTATTTTAGTGCAAGTGGTGTGTTATTTCTTCACATCGGAAATATTGCTATTCAATTTACACCGCCCCCACCTCCCCCCCCTCCCCCCCCCCCCCCCCCCCCCCCAGTGAAATCGGACTTCTTCTTTTGCGCCACCTGTACTTCCTTCACACTGTCAAAGAAAAAGATTGGACGTTATAAAAGCTCACAGAGTAGTAAGACTCCTTCACACAGTGAAAGTAAAATTATGTTCTACTACTATACCGAAAGAATAATTTCAAATATTTAGCAAAAATTTCGAAAAAATATAGTATAAAATGAAAATTGTCGGAACGCAATGTTTTGATATCGACATATCGATATATCGGGGAAGATAATATAACCGATATACGCCGATCGTTTCAGAAGGAAATAACGATGTATCGATATTTTGTCAATAGCCTTAGTCCAAACGCAGCCGGTTGGGTTGCGGTGTTAATGCCAGCCTGCGCGTGGGACCTCTAATTCCCTAGTCCGGCTTGTGGTGACACTTTCACAGAAAATTTTGTCCCCTAACACATCTCTTTATGTCCAACCAAGAAATGAAAGATCAATTTTCATAGCTTTAGCTTTAAAATTTTTTTTTATGTAACGAAATATTTTCTTGACAATTTTCATCCTCTATCTCACTCCCTTAGGGGTTGAATTTCCAAAAACACTGATACATGTATCTTTTTTTTAAATTTCTATCCGAGAAGTCAAATACCAGTTTGCATAGATGTAGTTTCAAAAAATGCTTTAGTAGTTCTTTGCTACTGATTTATTTGAAAAAAGACTTTCATGAATTTTCAAAACTCCTGAGACCAGTATTTCTTTAAATTTCTAACTGCGAAACCAAATACCATTTTTCGTAGTTATACCTTCAAAACTGCCTTAATTGCCACATATTTCCAAATAGATTTTCATCCACTACTTCACTCCCTTAGGAGCGCATTTCGAGGTTTCATCCCCTAACATATTTCTTTGTTTCCATATAAAAAATGAAATATCAGTTTTCATACTTTTAGCTTTAAAAGTCTTTTAATCTAACGAAATATTTTCTCAAAAATTTTGATACCCCATTTCACTCCGTTACGGGATGAATTTACAAAAACACTGAAACACGTATTTTTTTGTTTCTAACCGAGAAGTCAAATGTCAGTTTGAAAGATGTAGCTTTAAAAATGCTTTAGTAATTCTTTGCTATCGATTTATTAAAAAAACTTTCACCCACTATTATACCTCCTTAGTGGCTGAATTTCCTTAATAAATTTCATTTTCAGAAACGGTTCTTCTTGCTATTGCCAGTCTGTATATTATACCTTCATCGAAAGTTATTTTGTTGCCCAGATAGCAAAACTCATCTACTATTTGATGTTTCTCAGTTTCTTATCCAATTCCCTCAGCATCGCCTAATTTGACTACACTCCATTATCTTTGTTTTACTTTCGTTGATGTTCATCTCAAACTTTTCAAGACGCTATCTATTCGGTTAAGTGATGTTCCAACTCTGATTACTATTAGTTATGCGAAAATGACAATGAGTACAAAAGCTGTGCAAAAATCGTTACGGTTATCATCGTTCACAGAGCTGAGAAAAGAAACGGAATTTGCCTGTAAGGACCTTCTTCAGTACACGCCTACCGGATAATAGTGAAATACGGTTGTAGTAAGCAAGAACGAGACAGTTTGAAGGTATGGCTGTGTATGAAAACGAGGGAGCTTGTCGGCTAATTAGGATGAACAGTAGTTTAATAACCTGTATATCCCTGCATTCCAACGGAGGTCCGCGTCAAACCGGCATGTGTTATGGACCACGGCTGTTCTAACCGATGTGCTAATACAGAACGGTTCCAATCAATAAGCTTAATTTTCGACACCTTATGATCGCTTGCGCTTTGCGGTAATGAGGTTGAATTATTGTCAATTGCTATTTCCATTAACAACTACTGCTCGTAGGCATAAAACACTCCACACATGAAATGCTGCTGCTGCAGTTTTAAGTGCTGTCAATGATGCCTTTTTTAGTCAAAGGTATTTTCCGTTTAAAGAGATGCAAATCTTGTTAAACCACTTTTATTAGGGGTCTAAAGTTAAGAGCGATAATTTTCCACAACCAGTCCAACGTCAAATGCAACATCAGGATGAAATATGATACGTAAATGGTTCAAATACGATAAGACACGAATAGCAGTTTGCACTATTTATAGGGAGATAGAGATTACGAAAATGTTAGAACGGGCGTACCTGTGCATACAGTTCATACAATATTCGCATCTCTGCGACTGTAAATTTCTTATTTCCAGAATATTAAACTCCAGGCAGTCCAGAAACTAAATTATCCAATCTTTAGACTCCATGGAGGATGATATCATTATGAGAATGAAGCACTAGTCTTGTAGACAGAGAAAAGCGAAAAATTCCCTTACATTGTACTTAACACATCAATAATAAATAATGTACAGATGTCCGACAAGAATATAGAAACACCAAAAACACATTACCGTGCCTAAAACGGTTTGAAAATCCATTAGCGGCTCACCCCCGTCGGAGGTTCGAGTCCTCCCTCAGGCATGGGTATGTGTGTTGTCCATAGCGTAAGCTAGTTTAAGTTAGATTAAGTAGTGAGTCGGCTTAGGGACCGATGACCTGAGCAGTTTAGTCACATAAGACCTTACCACAAAATTAAAAAAAAAATTCATTAGCTTTCAAAACAGCTTCCAGTAGTCTGGGAATGGATAAGTACAGATTCCGTATGGTTTTCAAACGAATCTTATACGGTTGTTTCTGCAAAACGTTGACGAGTTCAGGTAAAGCTGATGGAGGTGGGTAGCTGCAAACACACCTTTCACTCCAACGTAGACCACAAAGCCTCAGTAATATACACTACTGGCCATTAAAATTGCTACACCAAGACGCAATGCAGATGATAAACGGATATTAATAGGACAAATATATTATACTAGAACTGACATGTGATTACATTTTCACGCAATTTGGGTGCGTAGATACTGAGAAATCAGCACCCAGAACAACCACCTCTGGCCGTAATAACGGCCTTGATACGCCTCGGCATTGAGTCAAACAGAGCTTGGATGGCGTGTACAGGTACAGCTGCCCATGCAGCTTCACCACGATACCACACTTCATCAAGAGTAGTGACTGGCGTATTGTGACGAGCCAGTTGCTCGGCCACCATTGACCAGACGTTTTCAATTGGTGAGAGATCTGGAGAATGTGCTGGCCGGGGCAGTAGTCGAACGTTTTCTGTATCCAGAAAGGGCCGTATAGAACCTGCAACATACGGTCGTGCATTATCCTGCTGATATGTCGGGTTTCGTGGGGATCGAATAAAGGTTAGAGCCACGGTTCGTAACACATCTGAAATGTAAGGTCCACTGTTCAAAGTGCCGTCAATGCGAACCAGAGATGATCGAGACGTGTAAACAGTGGCACCTCATACCATCACGCCAGGTGATACGCCGGTATGTCTATGACGAATACACGCTTCCAATATGCGTTCACCGCGATGTCGCCAAACACGGATGCGACCATCATGATGCTGTAAACAAAACCTGGATTCATCCGTAAAAATGACGTTTTGCCATTCGTGCACCCAGGTTCGTCGTTGAGTACACCATCGCAGGCGCTCCTGTCTGTGATGCAATATCAAGGGTAACCGCAGCCATGGTCTCCGAGCTGATAGTCCATGCTGCTGCAACGGTCGTCGAATTGTTCGTGTAGGTGGTTGTTGTCTTGCAAACATCCCCATCTATTGACTCAGGGATCGAGACGTGGCTGCACGATCCGTTACAGCCATGCAGATAAGATGCCTGTCATCTCGACTGCTAGTGATACGAGGTCGTTGGGATCCAGCACGGCGTTCCGTATTACCCTCCTGAACCCACCGATTCCATATTCTGCTAACAGTCATTGGATCTCGACCAACGCGAGCAGCAATGTCGCGATACGATAAACCGCAATCGTGATAGGCTTCAATCCGACCTTTATCGAAGTCGGAAACGTGATGGTACGCATTTTCTCTCCTTATACGAGGCATCACAACAACGTTTCACCAGGTAACGCCGGTCAACTGCTTTTTGTGTATGAGAAATCGGTTGGAAACTTTCCTCATGTCAGCACGTTGTAGGTGTGCCACCGGCGTCAACCTTGTGTGAATGCTATGAAAAGCTAATAATTTGCATATCAGAGCATCTTCTTCCTGTCGGTTAAATTTCGCGTCTGTAGCACGTCATCTTCATGGTGTAGCAATTTTAATAGCCGGTAGTGTAAAAAAATGGCTCTGAGCACTATGGGACTCAACTGCTGAGGTCATTAGTCCCCTAGAACTTAGAACTAGTTAAACCTAACTAACCTAAGGACATCACAAACATCCATGCCCGAGGCAGGATTCGAACCTGCGACCGTAGCGGTCTTGCGGTTCCAGACTGCAGCGCCTTTAACCGCACGGCCACTTCGGCCGGCCCGGTAGTGTAGTTTAAGTAGTTAAAGTCTAGGGACTGATGATCTCAACAGTTTGGTCCCATAGGAATTCACACACATTTGAACATTTCAACACTTCTGTATAGTCCTGGTAGTTTTATGGCTTCATCATCACGTTTTCCTGTTAAGGGCATTTGCGTCGCTGATGTGTGATTTTGGAATTCCATCTCACGCTGCAATGAACTGCTTCTGGCGATTCCTTCGTGTTGTTTTGGTGCCGACAAGGTTCGCAATGACTTTTCCAGTTGCGGTTTTCCTGGTTTTCGTCACAATTCTCTTCAATGACCGTCTATCACGTACAATGAACACACATTTTCGTCGGCGTTGTGGCATAATGGACGAAGTTTTACCGCTTTCCGTGTACGCGATATTCTCGTAAATCTTGGATACTGTGCCCCTTGAAACACCAAACATTTCGACTGCCTTGTTTACGGAAGCACTCACCGTAAGAGCACCAACAACTTGCCCACATTCAAATTGACTTAACGCAGACACAATGCACTCACAACAACACAGAGCATCGTTCTTTCCATGACTGACGCTTGCAACGTATTGAGGACAACGCGCGGGTGTCGTTCGATGTGAAATACGATAGCACAATCATCAGGCTTGGCCTGGCATGTGCTTTTATTTGAAGCGTCCATTTCTCGCGCTGTTTTTAATTTTATCGAACCCCTCTGTAATGTAATGTAATGTAATATACACAGAAGCGCCAAAGAAACTGGTACAGGCATGCGTATTGAAATATAGTGATATGTATTCCCGGCGGGGTCAGGGATTTTCTCTGCCTCGTGATGGCTGGGTGTTGTGTGCTGTCCTTAGGTTAGTTAGGTTTAAGTAGTTCTAAGTTCTAGGGGACTTATGACCACAGCAGTTGAGTCCCATAGTGCTCAGAGCCATTTTTATAGTGATATGTAAACAGGCAGAATACGGCACTGTGGTAGAAAACGCCTATATAAGACAATAAGTGTCTGGCGCAGTTGTTAGATCGGATACTGCTGTTACAATCGCAGGTTATCAAGATTTAAGTGAGTTTGAACGTGGTATTATAGTCAGTGCACGAGTGATAGGACACAGCATCTCCGAGGTAGCGATGAAATGGGGGTTTACCCGTACGACCATTTCACGAGTATACCGTGAATATCAGGAATGCGGTACAACATCAAATCTCCGACGTCACTGCAGTCAGAGAAAGATCTTGCAACAACGTGACCAACAACGACTGTAGAAAATCGTTCAACGTGACAGAAGTACAACCCTCCAGAAAACTGCTGCAGATTTCAATGTTGCGCCATCAACGAGTGTCAGCGTGCGAACCATTCAACGTAACATCATCGACATCGGCTTTCGGAGCCGAAGGCACACTCATGTACCCTTGATGACTGCGCGACACAAAGCTTTACGCCTCGCCTGGGCCCGACAACACCGACTTTGGACTGTTGATGATTGGTCGGACGAGTTTCGTTTCAAACTGTATCGCGTGGATAGAAGTATGTGTATGGAGACAACCTCATTAACCCATGGACCCTGCTTGTCAGCAGGGGTCTGTTCAATCTGGTGAAGACCCCATAGTAGTGTGGGGTGTGTGCAGTAGGAGCGATCCGGGACCCCTGATACGTCTAGTAGATACGTAAGCATTCTGTCTGATCACCTGCATCCATTCATGTTCATTGTGCATTCCGAAGAACTTGGGCAACTCCCTCAGGACAATGCGACGCCCTACACGTCCAGAATTGCTACAGAGTGGCTCCGGGAACGCTCTTCTGAGTTTAAACGCTTCCGCTGGCCACCAAACCCCCAAGACATGAACGTTATTGAGCACATCTGTTATGCCTTGCAAACGTGCTGTTCTGAAGCCTCTCGTACTCTTACGGATTTATGGACAGCCCTGCAGAATTCATGGTGTCAGGTCCCTCCAGCACTACTTCAGACATTAGTCGAGTCCATGCCACGTCGTGTTGCGGCACTTCTGCGTGCTTGCGGGAGCCTTACACGATATTAGGCAGGTGTACCAGTTTCAAAATGGCTCTGAGCACTATGCGACCTAACTTCTGAGGTCATCAGTCGCCCAGAACTTAGAACTAATTAAACCTAACTAACCTAAGGACATCACACACATCCATGCCCGAGGCAGGATTCGAACCTGCGACCGTAGCGGTCGCTCGGTTCCAGACTGTAGCGCCTAGAACCGCACGGCCACTCCGGCTGGCTGTACCAGTTTCTTTGACTCTTCAGTCTATAATGTAATGTAATATATGTATAATAAATAACATCTTGTTAAAGAAGTTTCCGGCGTTCCTTGGCAGCATAAGTAAATATACATAAAATAAGACTCACTTGGCAATGGCAGACTACTTTGCCAGAAACCCATGGCTGTATAACCACTGGACGCGGTTGGTAGCCTAGAATATTTTATTTAGAAACATCGTGTCAGTCGAATTTAGACCACACATAAATATGTCTCCTGGTGCTGACGGCATTTTATTTGAGGTCTAGCTGAACTTGTAATTATTACGAAGAATTTATAGGTACTGCTTACTCGGGTTCAGACTATCTAACGAAAAGGTATAAATCAGTTCAATATGAGGAAAGCGCTGTCACGAACGTCGTCATTCACTATAATTCGGTTCACATCGTTTTTTGTAGCTCCTCATTTTTCCAGCGTACAGTTTCACTGCTCCCTACGACAAGCAACATTAATAAGCCAGAGATTTGCAACGGACGTGGGAAATATGAACCCGGCCACCGGTGCTTGTAATTTCTCCTCTTTTTTTTTTTAACGTGGCGAGTCGAGCATAATATGAGAGACGCTCCCTACCTCGTTTCTTTGCACAGGCCTGGTGTCTGCTGCCATTATAAACGTCGGACGAAAGTAGCTCCAGCACTACTGGTTTCGGTCCGAAAACAGGTTCACAGGGTCATCCCGTCGTAATTCACAGTCGTGGGAAACACTGAGAATCCCAGCGAACAAATGTTAAAGGACGCTAAGTTCGCCACTAACTTTGTAATTTGGCCGTGCTTTGAATGCCCCGCGTTTTAGAGGTGAAGTTCGCTTCACACGGTATTCAAAACTCGCACAGATGCGTGCACTTTGGCATACTACCAAACTTGGTACTCTCGCAGTATTTAAACTCATGTATACTACACATTCAGACCACATTTTAGATGCAAATAAGCGAAGACTTACGTTATGCAGTACCACGATGTGTGTGGCTTCTCGTAGCGTGTTTAACTAATTGCGTTATTTTCCTCGCGACAAGTCATTACTGGGGTTTAAAAGGACTTTCCAGAAAAGTTGCATTAAATCAGTCGTATCCCTTGGAGTGGGGTCTCTGGGACGTGAAAAGCAGCCAAGAACATACGTTTTACGTAAGCGTAATACAATGTAACCGAAATTAATAACTCAGGGATATTTCAAGAGAAAGAAAACAGCACATGAAGAACAATCTTTTGGGAGGAACAGAGGAAACAGCCGAGTTGAAGAACGATAACATTACAAGAAAGAAAAAAAAGGAAACCTGACCGGAAATAAGAAATCATAAATCCATAGTTGACCGACCATCATAAAGTTCTTTAACTGAGCCTTAAACTCCACGAAATTACCGACATTTAATATACTCTGGTAGCTTGTTGAGTGCATGTGTACCATGCATCTCATTCCTATTTCTATTAATTTTAAGGCTTCCAAGGGTTTGTTGCTGGAGCTAATATTATATTCATACAATTTTTCTGATTATTGATTCCAATACAAGTGTCCTCTTCAGCTGACAATATTTCCAGAAATCAGAGCTCTTTTAGTAACAAGTACGTTTTTCTGCACAAATTGTCTATAAATTTTATTATACACGATTTTACTGGCATTTCTTTAAAGAACCGTCAGCAACAGGAAGAGTAGGTAATTCCATCCTATTATTTATACAGCGAGTTTAAACCTGCCACGAAGAATGATGTTATGAAAATATTATTTAGTAGATTATAAAACTCACTTGAACAACATTTAATTATTTTACTACAGTTTTAATGGAAATAACTTTTAAATTTATTTATAAGACTCTTGATAATACTGAAACGTTGTTTAGGATATTTTTGGTTTTTATACCTTTATGCGGTTCTCTTAGATAGTGCTCAAACGTAAAATACAATATCTGCTACTGACAATTTTTTAATTATATTTGAAATACGAAGGCGTACTGCAAAGTATTACCTTCAAATTTTTAAGTGAAAACTCTTATAAAGTTTTTTGTAAATAAAACAAACGTTATTAACATTCTGCATCTCTATTCTTCATGTATACGTATTTTCAGCCCTCTGCCGTCAGAGGGCTCCGAATTGCAGTGTGTAACATGGCGGCGAGTAACGTAACTACACTCCTGGAAATTGAAATAAGAACACCGTGAATTCATTGTCCCAGGAAGGGGAAACTTTATTGACACATTCCTGGGGTCAGATACATCACATGATCACACTGACATAACCACAGGCACATAGACACAGGCAACAGAGCATGCACAATGTCGGCACTAGTACAGTGTATATCCACCTTTCGCAGCAATGCAGGCTGCTATTCTCCCATGGAGACGATCGTAGAGATGCTGGATGTAGTCCTGTGGAACGGCTTGCCATGCCATTTCCACCTGGCGCCTCAGTTGGACCAGCGTTCGTGCTGGACGTGCAGACCGCGTGAGACGACGCTTCATCCAGTCCCAAACATGCTCAATGGGGGACAGATCCGGAGATCTTGCTGGCCAGGGTAGTTGACTTACACCTTCTAGAGCACGTTGGGTGGCACGGGATACATGCGGACATGCATTGTCCTGTTGGAACAGCAAGTTCCCTTGCCGGTCTAGGAATGGTAGAACGATGGGTTCGATGACGGTTTGGATGTACCGTGCACTATTCAGTGTCCCCTCGACGATCACCAGTGGTGTGCGGCCAGTGTAGGAGATCGCTCCCCACACCATGATGCCGGGTGTTGGCCCTGTGTGCCTCGGTCGTATGCAGTTCTGATTGTGGCGCTCACCTGCACGGCGCCAAACACGCATACGACCATCATTGGCACCAAGGCAGAAGCGACTCTCATCGCTGAAGACGACACGTCTCCATTCGTCCCTCCATTCACGCCTGTCGCGACACCACTGGAGGCGGGCTGCACGATGTTGGGGCGTGAGCGGAAGACGGCCTAACGGTGTGCGGGACCGTAGCCCAGCTTCATGGAGACGGTTGCGAATGGTCCTCGCCGATACCCCAGGAGCAACAGTGTCCCTAATTTGCTGGGAAGTGGCGGTGCGGTCCCCTACGGCACTGCGTAGGATCCTACGGTCTTGGCGTGCATCCGTGCGTCGCTGCGGTCCGGTCCCAGGTCGACGGGCACGTGCACCTTCCGCCGACCACTGGCGACAACATCGATGTACTGTGGAGACCTCACGCCCCACGTGTTGAGCAATTCGGCGGTACGTCCACCCGGCCTCCCGCATGCCCACTATACGCCCTCGCTCAAAGTCCGTCAACTGCACATACGGTTCACGTCCACGCTGTCGCGGCATGCTACCAGTGTTAAAGACTGCGATGG
Source organism: Schistocerca americana (assembly GCF_021461395.2). Taxonomy (NCBI): domain Eukaryota; kingdom Metazoa; phylum Arthropoda; class Insecta; order Orthoptera; family Acrididae; genus Schistocerca; species Schistocerca americana. The sequence continues at coordinate 953,069,864 of NC_060120.1, forward strand.
AGCTCCGTATGCCACGGCAAACTGGCTGACACTGACGGCGGCGGTGCACAAATGCTGCGCAGCTAGCGCCATTCGACGGCCAACACCGCGGTTCCTGGTGTGTCCGCTGTGCCGTGCGTGTGATCATTGCTTGTACAGCCCTCTCGCAGTGTCCGGAGCAAGTATGGTGGGTCTGACACACCGGTGTCAATGTGTTCTTTTTTCCATTTCCAGGAGTGTACGTCGGTGCGTGAGAATTACCGCGCTGAAATCGAGTTTCGAATTCGAATATTTCTTCCACAAATGAAGGACCCTCTTCTACAGTAGCATACCAGCGCTGCAACATCTGCAACAACCCGACACTTTGGGTTCACTGTCATCGATCATCCTTCATACAGTCCCGACTTGACCCCATCCTATTTTGATCTTTTTCCATAAGCGGTGGATGCACATGTGAGGTTGTGGATCCGTCAACAAACCCAGACATTCTTCAGAAACGGTATCAATAAACTGGTCTCTAGTTGGGAGAAATGTATTCGTCGCCAGGGTGACTATATTGAGAAATAAATACGTAGACATGAAGAATGAAGGTGTAGGGTGTTAATAACGTTTGTTTTATTTTAAAAGCCGTAAGAGTTTTCACAAGAAACATTCGGACCCATTACTTTTCCGCACGCCCTTGTGTTCTTATCTGGTCGTTCAAGGAACTTGAATTTTCTTTAAAATGACAACGGATTTAAAGAGTTACTTCCAGTAGATGGACTCCCTATTTATTCCATCTGAAAATGATGTCAAAGAAATTTACAAAATCTAATTCTGAAAGACGAAGAATGAAGTGACAGACCAATCTCTGTGAAGAACGGGAGACTCTGGTGCCCAAAGATCGGCGTATCAGATGGAGGTGATAGTGGCTCAGTTTTCAACGTCTTGCATGACAGTCTGAACATGAAGAGCGTCGGTGTCCGCTGGTATCTTCAAAAGTCCGACCAAACCGAGGCAGCAGCGAAAATGTTGCAGCTGCGTCAGATTAACCACCATGGACGAGTGCTGGGTATACCGCTATTACGACCCTGTGACAAAGGGCCACAGCAAGATGTGGAATCATGAGGATTCTCCAACGCCGAAAAGGGTGAAGGCCCTACCATCATCTGGGAACATGACGCTAAGTATTTCTTGGGCCTTCCATGATATGGTGCCAGCATATTATCACCGTAATGGGAACCCCTCACAGGAGCATACTGCCGAAATCTCCTGTCGAGGTTACGACAGGCTCTTGAGACGATGGGTTGCGGGAATCTGTTCAAGGTGGTGTTTCTTCACCACAGCGTCCCATCTCATTCTGCGCAGCACATGTGCTGTTTCTTTGACCTACCAAATTGTGCCTCATTCCCGTATCCTCCCGACGTAGCACCCAGTGATTTTTCATCTTCCCTTTAACGAAGAAACCAATACGTGTGCGGACATTTCCAGAATGAAAACGAGTTGATTTTCGACGTGGAACATTTCCTGAACAGTCAAAATATAGACTCCTACAAGCAAGGTATGCATCACTCGTCCGTTACTGGATGAAGTGTCACACAGAAGCGTGAAAATACAGAGAAGTACTAGCAATGAAACTCGCCCAGAAAATATTTCGTGCTGGGTGCGGAAGATGTAAGTTGGGTTAAAGAGCATCAAATATTGTCCGGGCCAGTTTCATTTGCCCTCCCTGCACTACGCAACGCACTGCTCAACGCGTGGCAGATGTTACTTCATATCAATATTATACTGTTTCTAACCTAATTCACCTACACAGTAAGAGACGGAAAAACGACACTCCCTGTTCTTCTGCACGCACTCTAATCATTCTTCTCTGATTATAATTATTTCTATGAAAAATATACAATGCTGGCAGCAGAATCGTGACAGACTTCCTCAAACACTTGTACTCCATTACCGCACTGCGTTATGCACCGTCATGTTGTATCCACTTCCTCTCAGGAGCGGCCAAGGGTACGTTCTCCAACAACGCAGATAGAACTCTTTGTACGAACTCAAGTACAAGTTGCCATTTAGACGGCCAAAAAGAAAATATGGCTCGTCGTCCTTGTTTCCTCGCCGGAAATAAAGAATGTACAGGTAAATAAACTGCATAGTACCTCTAAACTTCTATGCATGTTAGCTTTAAATAAGCTGGAAAACAGTACTTCCAGACAAAGCGGTAGACAAGTTTACTTCCATATCTCGTTAAGCTGGCTTCTCCAATCCCCGTTCCCTACCTCAATTTGTTCAGTGGAGCATCCTCTATGTCCTCTTAAGTTTTTGCACACTCTTACAGAAACATCCCTTATGTGATCACGTGTATCGAATAATTCAGATGTAAATAAGTATTGTGAGCTTTTGTGAACATTGTTATCGACTACTACATCTACATCCACACGGCTACTCCGCAATTCACACTTAAGTGCCTGGCAGAGTCTTCATCGAACCATTTTCATACTACTTCTCTACCATTCCACTCTCGTATGGCGCGTGGGAAAAAGGAACACCTAAATCTTTCCGTTCGAGCTCTGATTTCTCTTATATTATTTTGATGATCATTTCTCCTTCCGGGTCCGCAGCTCGTGGTCGTGCGGTAGCGTTCTCGCTTCCAACGCCCGGGTGCCCGGGTTCGATTCCCGGCGGGGTCATGGATTTTCTCTGCCTCGTGATGACTGGGTGTTGTGTGATGTCCTTAGGTTAGTTAGGTTTAAGTAGTTCTAAGCTCCAGGGGACTGATGACCATAGATGTTAAGTCCCATAGTGCTCAGAGCCATTTGAACCATTTTTTCTCCTTACGGAGGCATATTTTCGCATTGGAAGAGAGAGTTGGTGGCTGAAATTTCGTAAATAGGTCCTGCCGCAAAGAAGACCGCCTTTGTTTCGGTGACTACCACCCCAACTCGCGTATCATATCAGTGACACACTCACACCTATCGCGCGATTTCACGAAACGAGCTGCCCTTCTTTGCACTTTTTCCATGTCCTCCGTCAGTCCTACCTGGTAAGGGTCCCACACCGCGCAGCAATATTCCAGCAGAGGACGAACAAGTGTAATGAGGCTGTCTCTTTAGTGGGTTTGCCGCATCTTTTAAGTGTTCTGCCAACAAAGCGCAGTCTTTGTTTCACCGCCCCCACAATATTATCTATGTCGTCTTTCCAATTTAAGTTGCTCGTAATTATAATTCCTAGGTATTTAGTCGAATTGACAGTCCTTAGATTTGTGCGATTTATCGTATACCCAAAATCTATCGGATTTCTTTTAGTACCCATGTGGATGACCTCGCGTTTTCCTTTTCTTAGTGCCAATTACCACTTTTCGCACCATACAGAAATTCTCTCTAGATCATTTTGTAATTGGAATTGATCGTCTGATGGTTTTACTAGATGGTAAATTACAGTGTCATCTGCAAACAATCTTAGGGGGGCTGCTCAGATTATCACCTAGATCATTTATGTATATCAGGAACAGCAGAGGGCCTTTGACATTACCTTGCGAAACGGCAGATATCACTTCTGTTCTACTCGATGCCTTAACCGTCTATCACTACGAACTGTGACCTCTAAGAGAGGAAATCACGAATCCAGTCACACAACTGAGACGATACTCCATATGCACGCAATTTGATTAATAGTCGCTTGTGAGGAACGGTATCAAAAGCCTTCTGGAAATCTAGGAATATGGAATCGATCTGAGATCCCTTGTGGCCGACCAGTATGGCCGAGCGGTTCTAGGCGCTACAGTTTGGAACCGCGCAACCGCTACGGTCGCAGGTTCGAATCCTGCCTCGGGCATGGATGTGTGTGATGTCCTTAGATTAGTTAGGTTTAAGTAGTTCTAAAATGGTTCAAATGGCTCTGAGCACTATGGGACTCAACTGCTGAGGTCATTAGTCCCCTAGAACTTAGAACTAGTTAAACCTAACTAACCTAAGGACATCACAAACATCCATGCCCGAGGCAGGATTCGAACCTGCGACCGTAGCGGTCTTGCGGTTCCAGACTGCAGCGCCTTTAACCGCACGGCCACTTCGGCCGGCTAAGTAATTCTAAGTTCTAGGGGACTGATGACCTCAGATGTTAAGTCCCATAGTGCTCAGAGCCATTTTTGAGATCCCTTGTCGACAACACTCATTACTTCATGGGAATATATAGCTAGCTGCGTTGCACAAGAAAGGTTTTTTTCCGAATCCGTGTTGGTTATGTATCAATAAGTCATTTTCTTCAAGGTGATTCATAATGTTCGAGTACAGTATATGCTCCAAAATCCTACTGCAAATTGGGTTCCCTTTTTTCCACCTCAGTTACATTATGTCGGCGATTGCTGCGCAAACGAGTTCTCCACGTACGCGTACACCACCATTACTCTACCACGAAAACATAGTGGGTACACTCGTCTGGTGTGAGACATTTCCTGTGAGGTCGGGCGGCGAAGGGGTGAAGTGGACTGCGGTAGTCGTCGTGGGCTTGTGGACCACAGCGGCTGCGGCGGGGACGGAGCCTCTCCGTAGTTTCTAGGTCCCCGGTTAACATAACATAACATAACAATCTTAATTTAACTATCCCTAGATACAGTTCACCTTAAACCGTAAAATCCTAGAAAATTACTGCAGCTCTGAGAGTCGGCCAAAAAAAATTTTTTTTTGGTTTAGGTAACTCCATCTGCCTTGTAAGACATCGTGTATCACAGCAAGCAGTGTATCACACAAGTGGCTTCACCTGACCACATACAGATTATTTCTGCCAGTGCAGCAGTGCAGGCAATACGCCAGATCTCGGTCGAGGCTGCCCGTTCGGGAGCGCCCTGGTTCCACATCACGTTTCCGATGAATGGAGCCATCTGTAGCCGCGCCAGAGACAGGCGCCGCCGCCGCAGACGGTGGGAAAGCCCCACGGGTGAACGTCGCGGCTAAACGGCTCTCCCACTCGGCGACACATTGTTCGCCCCGAGGATTCGCCCATAAAATATGCATAGCGGCGCGATTAAGCGTTATCACAATGGAAGCGTTATTCAAATGCGTCGCGGAACTCCACTGAGGCTGCCGTTAACACTGTCTCACGAGAAGGCGAGCTACGGTCTCACGACTGGACCTTTCCTCGTTGCGTTTCGTATGCAGCGAACGTCGTACTGAATGTGCAGCGGTACCGTAGCTGCAAGGAAACCTCATTTTATCTTTAAATGCGAAGAAAGCAGCATTAGACACCGGCTTGTATTCGGATGGAGAGCGGTTCAAATCCCCGTCCAGCCATCCGTGTTCAGTGTAGGTTTTATATGATTTTGTAAGTAGGCTGTTTAGGTTTTTATATTGGTAACGCCACGTAGCGCTCTGTTTGAAAATCACTGGCTGTGCTGCGTGCAGTCTGTGGCTAGTTTGCATTGTTGTCTGCCATTGTAGTGTTGGGCAGCTGGACGTTAACAGCGCGTAGCGTTGTGCAGTTGGAGGTGAGCCGCCAGCAGTGGTGGATGTGGGAAGAGAAATGGCGGAGTTTTGAAATTTGTAAGATTGGATGTCATGAACTGCTATATATATTATGACTTTTCATGACTATTAAGGTAAATACATTGTTTGTTCTCTATTAAAATCTTTCATTTGCTAACTATGCCTATCAGTAGTTAGTGCCTTCCGTAGTTTGAATCTTTTATTTAGCTGGCAGTAGTGGCGCTCGCTGTATTGCAGTAGTTCGAGTAACCAAGATTTTTGTGAGGTAAGTGATTTGTGAAACGTATAGGTTAATGTTAGTCAGGGCCATTCTTTTGTAGGGATTTTTGAAAGTCAGATTGCGTTGCTAGAATTTTTTTGGTGGAAACAAATGTTGAAATAAGAGGAAAGATATATGGAATGAAGTTTTGGGGTGGACTGCAGTACCAAATGTCACACTGAAAACAAACCCTGTCCTGTATTTTTGTGTTATTACACTATGTGAATTTGTGTTTTTCCTGTCTTAATGTGTTTAGCTAATAAGAGTTATGTCGTAGAATTTTTCTGATAATATGTTATTTTCTTTGTAAAGATGTTTAGACATTATTTATTCTGTTCTGTTTTAATGCTCATGTGTGAAGTTGATGTTTAGAAAGTTATTCTGACCTTTTATGTATGTACTCATGTCATAATTCCTGTAACTCTGATGTATATGTTATTTCGATTCTTTTGTAAAGCCTGTACTACAAATGTTATCTGTATTGTTATGTTCTTTAATGATGTATTTTGTACCTTTGTAATTGTATTCTCATGTTATAATATTGTAATTGACACCAGTTCATCAAATTAAGTAACTTGTAAGCATTCATTTCACTGCACACATTTCTGTTGGTCATAGTATATGCACAATATGTGAAAAAAAGAGGACTGTTAGTGTTTGGACGTGTGTTGATAATTCAGCAAGGGACTGGTTAACAGCATTGCTGGTTCTAAGGACAATTCAAAAACTTTGTGAGTGCACAAGTGGTGGTTTATGAACTTGCTATATTCTCCGCAAGACTCTTCGATGGTGATTGTGCACCTGCACAATCGCAACAGATGGGTTGGCCGTCTCTACAAGGACTACAGTGGGTCTGCATCTTTGATGACCCACCAATACCATTATTTCTACAAGGACTACAGTGGGTCTACACCTTTGCTGACTCACCAGTACCATTATTTCTACAAGGACTGCAGTGGGTCTGCACCTCTGGTGGCCCACCAATACCACAATCTCTACCAGGACTACAATGGGTCTGCTCTGTGATGACCTACCTACCAATATTCTTCAAAACTTCGACTGACTCTGCTGTGAGTTTGCTCTGTTGTGCCCCATTACCTGTCTGCATGTCGAGAGTCAGCACTGTCTTTCCGTTGGAAGGACAACACTACTTCTTCAAGACTGCAAAAAAAATGGTTCAAATGGCTCTGAGCACTATGGGACTCAACTGCTGTGGTCATAAGTCCCCTAGAACTTAGAACTACTTAAACCTAACTAACCTAAGGACAGCACACAACACCCAGCCATCACGAGGCAGAGAAAATCCCTGACCCCGCCGGGAATCGAACCCGGGAACCCGGGCGTGGGAAGCGAGAACGCTACCGCACGACCACGAGATGCGGGCTTCAAGACTGCATGGAAATCCACTACTTCCGTGTGCATTTCTTTTACTGCTCAGACTTTGAGAAAAAAAAAACACTGCAATTTTACTGTGATGAATGATCAGGACTGTCTTTATGGACTGTGAGAAAATTTTAGCTTTTGACCAACATTCTATCAATAAGTGTGTGCATTTGATATCTTTGTTATTGTAATTATGAAAAATTTTATAAAAATCATTATTGGCCACTGCCCAAAACTATTTGTAAAATTTTTTGTGGGGAGCATGGGGGCTATGTAAGTAGACTGTTTAGGTTTTTATATTGGTAACGCCACGTAGCGCTCTGTATGAAAATCACTGGCTGTGCTGCGTGCAGTCTGTGGCTAGTTTCCATTGTTGTCTGCCATTGTAGTGTTGGGCAGCTGGATGTTAACAGCGCGTAGCGTTGTGCAGTTGGAAGTGAGCCGCCAGCAGTGGTGGATGTGGGAAGAGAAATGGCGGAGTTTTGAAATTTGTAGGACTGGATGTCATGAACTGCTATATATATTATGACTTTTCATGACTATTAAGGTAAATACATTGTTTGTTCTCTATTAAAATCTTTCATTTGCTAACTATGCCTATCAGTAGTTAGTGCCTTCCGTAGTTTGAATCTTTTATTTAGCTGGCAGTAGTGGCGCTCGCCGTATTGCAGTAGTTCGAGTAACCAAGATTTTTGTGAGGTAAGTGATTTGTGAAACGTATAGGTTAATGTTAGTCAGGGCCATTCTTTTGTAGGGATTTTTGAAAGTCAGATTGCGTTGCGCTAAAAATATTGTGTGTCAGTTTAAGCACAGTCATGAATAATTTTTCTAAGGGGACGTTTCAATTTGCCTACACCGATTAAGGCGAATTCGGAAATTTTTAGTTTCAAAGGGCAGCCCCAATTTATTCTCCGCCTGTTAAAGACTCGTCGTCGACTCGGATCTAAACTTTAATGTCCCTTCTCTCTTTGTTTTTCATTTCCCAACACATTAACCATGTCTTCAGGCTGCAACCGTAGATGATTCATCCAGATTCGTTTATGTATACTGTTTCTTAACTGCATATTTCAAGTTTTTTTATATATATTCTGGAGATTCATAGCTTTTTACTCAAATATCAGTCGATCCTTGATTCTCTAGAGCCTCACACGGGAAGCGAAATTACAATCAAGACTGGTTGAAAGGGTATAGGCGTGCATACCACGCCTTTTTTTTCTTTTCTTTTCTTTTTTTTTTCAGCATTCAGTCGGTCGCGAAATTAAAACCACAGTGAAAATCCCAAGTAGCTTCGCGCAGCTCTGCTGCGCCGTATGCCCATCGATCGCGTCGTGTCGCTCTTTCCATTCTGAGCGGGCAGTGAGAACGTAAAAATGCTTCCCACCGCGTGGGAAATTCCTGCAGAGGGGTTCCGCCTGATTTCGTGCAGCCCACATTATGAAATTGTCATGCATTTCCTTCCACATGACAACGTTCGATGGCATACGGCAGGTGCAACAACAACGCTCCTGCAGGATCTCCGATGGGAAGTATTTGATAACCCGATATGCAGCCCGGACTTAACTCTCTCTGATTTTCATCTCTTCGCTCACATGAATCGTGAGATGCAGACCACCGTAGGGAATTGGCAGAAAGCACAGGCGGCTGCCTTCTATGACGAGGGTGTTGGAGAGTGTGATGACTGGGGGTTGTGTCATGTCCTTAGGTTAGTTAGGTTTAAGTAGTTCTAAGTTCTAGGGGACTGATGACCATAGATGTTAAGTCCCATAGTGCTCAGAGCCATTTGAACCATTTTTTTGTTGGAAAGTAGGTACCATGCTAAGACAAATGTCTAAGTCGGAATGGTGGCTATATAGAGTAGTAGAAGGACTAGCTAAATGTTGCAAATAAAACATTTTTTTATTTTCATTGTGGTTTGCATTTGGCTACCGATCGGAGGTTGAAAAAAAAGGAGTTTTCCGTATTTCCTCTGATGGAAAATTTATGACATATCGCTACTGCTAAAGAAGTTCGTTAAGTAATTACCCAACAAAGGGCAAAACAACACACGAAAATCGTCTGGGCCAGTTGGATGAAAAAAGAAAGTAAGTAGAAAGAGGCTTGGACTGCAAAAGAAGACAAAAATTAATTTCCATTAGGTCAGTGTACCTGCCCACAAATGTGCTTTGGCAATGGGAAAACTGAAGTGCGCGAGCTACATATTCTTGAAACATCCACACTGATCACCAAATCTCAGAAACGTCCGATTTTCATCTGTTCTGGCTGGACCCATGATAAAAGAGCCCACGAACAGCACTATATCTCGCGACTTTTAATAGACAGAGCCAACGCAGCCTCCTTACCGAAGAAAGTGTTTATTTTCTGCTAGGCATAACAGTGTTTCTACACACTATAATGTTGTATGGAACAGCCTTAATAAGCCACTCCGTAGCAATTAAGGCAGCAATCCCATTAAACTCTAATTGTTTAGGGGAAGAGACCAAACAGCGAGGTCATCGATCTCATCGGGTTAGGAAAGGACGGGGAAGGAAGCCGGCGTGCCCTTTCAAAGCAACCATCCTGGAATTTGCCTGGAGCAATTTAGGGAAATCACGGAAAACCTAAATCAGGATGGCCCGACGCAGGATTGAACCGTCGTCCTCCAGAATGCGAGTCCAGTGTGCTAACCATTGCACCACTTCGCTCTGTCCATTAAACTCTGATAACCTTCTCCCGGGGCATAAACATTCACGCGCTGTAATCGATTACACAGCCCACTCCGCCGCGAAGCGTCCGTAAAGCTTCCACATGGAGGACATGGGTTTGCATTCATAGCACTGAGGATCGTCATAAATCTCTCAAAACATTTTTTCTCGCCCCATAAGTAATCTACCCCTAAATAATAAAATGCCACAGTGAAGTTATCAGTAACTACCGTTTGGCCCACAGCCACGGCAGCGTATGCATATGTCATATATACTTCACATACAAGCACGCACACACCACGCACCCACACACACTAACGCACACAGTGTACAGTTGTCCCATCAGACTTCGCTCAACCACTACCAACAGCGATCTCACGTCACATTCGATGACTCTCCACAGCCGCGCGGTATTAGCCGAACGGTCTATGGCGCTGCAGTCGTGGACTGTGCGTCTGGTCCCGGCGGAGGTTCGAGTCCTCCCTCGGGCATGGGTGTGTGTGTTTGTCCTTAGGAAAATTTAGGTTAAGTGCTGTGTAAGCTTAGGGACTGATGACCTTACCACATAAGTCCCATAAGATTTCACACACATTTGAACATTTTTTGACTCTCCACACCATAACGCCAGGAGTAATGCCAGAATGCTTCTCGAAAACTTTGGAAGAACTGGACCTCTTCTCTGGTCCCCGCCATACTTGACAATGATGGTCATCCAGGACAGTGCAGAATCGTGATTTGTCACTGAACGCAATATGATACCATTCATCATACGCCCTTGCTTCCTGATCATGACACCACTCCAGACGCAGACGTTTGTGATGTAATACAGGGCCATACAAAAAGAAGGAACGGATATCAAACATTTATTGCTTCCAAACTACAGAGATGAAGCACAATTCCAACGTTCCTGGAAGGAGAAAAGTTCAAATTTTTATGCACTCAATGCGAGTACAATGTGTTACACGGCAAATGTCAAAACGGTGGCTCATTTCTTGCCACACACGAAGCAGCTGGTCTTTCGTTATCGTATTCACAGCTTCAACAATGTGATGTCTCAGACTTTCAAGAGTGTCAGGCATAGGGGGGATAACAACGCGGTCTTTTACGTAACCCCACGGATAAAAGTCACAAAACGTGAGGTCTGGAGGCCACCGGTGGTGTTCATCTTCCGCTCTTCCTCTTCTAATCAAAAGTACTGGAACAGTGTCATTCAGGTAACATCCAACGTGCTTACAGAAATGAGGCGGGGGACGATCTTGCATGAAGATGAAGTCATCTGGCCGAGCGGAGTGGCCGCGCGGTTTAAGGCGCCATGTCACGGACTGCACGGTCGCTCACGCCGGAAGTTCGAGTCCTCCTTCGGGCATGGGTGTGTGTGTTGTCTTTAGCATAAGTTAGCTTAAGGTAGTTTAAGCAGTGTGTAAGTCTAGGAACAGATGACCTCAACAATTTGGTCCCTTAGGAGTGCAGAGACATTTGAACATTTGAAGTCGTCTGAATCATCTTCATGTTCTGGAAATAACCAGTTTTGAAGATATGTTAGTTCAAATGGTTCAAATGGCTCTGAGCACTATGGGACTTAACATCTGTGGTCATCAGTCCCCTAGAACTTAGAACTACTTAAACCTAACTAACCTAAGGACATCACACACATCCATACCCGAGGCAGGATTCGAACCTGCGACCGTAGCGATATGTTAGTCCTCACACCATTTCAGGACATTCGATTAGGTTAGGTTGGGATAGCTGGCGCTCGTATACAATGAGATGACAGAAGTCACTGGATAGCGATATGCACATATACAGATGGCGGTAGTAACGCGTACACGAGGTATAAACGGGCAGTGTATTGGGGAGCTGTCGTTTGTATTCAGATGATTCATACGAAAAGGCTTCCGACGTGGTTACGGCCGCGTGACGGGAATCAGCAGACTTTCAAGCGAAATGGTAGTTGGAGCTAGATGCAAGGGACATTCCATTTCGGAAATCGTTAGAGAATTCAGTATTCTGGGATCCACAGCGTCAAGACCGTGTCATGAGTACCAAATTTCAGGCATTACCTCTCACCACGGACAAAACGGATGGTCGACAGCCTTCACTTAACGACCGAGAGCAGCGTCATTTGCACAGATCTGTCACAGCTAACAGACAACTCTGACTGAAATAACCGCAGAAATGAATGTGGGACGTACGACGAACATATCCTTTAGGACAGTGCAGCGAAATTTGGCGTTAATGTGCTATGGCAGCAGACGACCGACGCGAGTGCCTTTGCTAACAGCACGTCATCGCCTGCAGCGCCTCTCCTGGGCTCGTGACCGTAAAAGTTGGACCCTAGATGACTGGGAAACCGTGGCCTGGTCAGATGAGTCCCTGGTTCAGTTGGTAAGAGCTGATGGAAGGGTTCGAGAGTGCCGCAGACCCCACAAAACGATGGACTCAGGTTGTCAACAAGGCACCGTGCCAGCTGGTGGCGGCTCCATAGTGGTGTGGACCGTGTTTACATGAAGCGTACTGGGTCCTCTGTTCCAATTGTACCGTTCATTGGTTGGAAATGGTTATGTTCGGCACTTCAGACGGCGGTTTTGAAACCGAAATGTTTGTGGTATGGCCGTATGGGACAGCAACCCTTCCTTCTTTTCTGGAACATCTGAGCTCCTTCCATCCAAGCATCTGTTTCACCATGGAGGTTGAAAAAGATGGTGAGCTCCCGTTTCTGGGTGTTTTGGTTCGTAGAAAAGGAGACGGTTCCTTGGGTCACAGTGTGTTCCGAAAGCCTACGCACACAGACTTGTATTTACAAGCTACGAGCTGTCATCATCCCTCACAGAGCAGCGGTATATTACTGACGCTAGTGCATGGGGCTAGAGCCACCTCAGATCAGGACAGCTTGTAGACAGAGCTTGGCCATCTCCACTCTGTTTGCCCAGAACGTGTACTCCGACAAGCAGATCCGGAATGCATTTCGACCAGCATGCTCCAAACCTCAAGTACAGCCTGAAGAAGCAGAGAACACCACGGGGTTGGTTTTTCTACCGTTTGTCGGTGGAGTGTCTATTAAGATGGGCAGAATTTTCAAGAAGTACCGGGTTAAATGTGTTTTCCGGCCCCCAGCACGAGTGCATCTCAGTGCTGGGTTCTGTTAAATACAACCCCGGCCTGAGGAGACCAGGAATGTATAAAATCCCGTGCCAATGTGGGAAGTCTTATATTGGCCAGACGTATCGTACGGTTAAAGACAGATGCGACGAACATAAACGTCACACGAGGTTGGGTCAGCCAGAGAAATCTGCGGTTGCTGAACACTGCCTTGACATGGGACACGGCATGAATTATGAAAAAAACCAAGATCCTCTCGCATGCTTCCACATACTGGGACTCCATCATCAAAGAGGTGGTCGAAATACGTATAAGCAGTGACCTAATAAACAGAAACACGGGGTTTCAAATGAGCAAAGCCTGGGAGCCAGCTTTGGCGGCACTAAGGAATCGTCAGCCGCAGATTAGCAACTGCACCGAGTCAACGGAGATGGGAAGCCTTAGCGCAGATGCTTAAATCGCGAGCCAACACCTCGCGCGCGCGAACGGGGTCCGTCGCTCCCGGCCGCATTTTCCCGCGCCGCGGCGCGTTTCCGCAGAACGAGACCCGTTTCTGCAGCAGAGGGCTCTGGTATTAGACGCTGTCTACGACTGGTCTTCGATGACGTTATGCCCCGCTGGCTCCTGCGCTGTTCTAGAAAGCCAGTATATAAATTGGCGAGCTTCTCAGCGACGCGACCGCATCCTCTACATCTCCCGCCGTCTTGAACCCCCTCACCCCCTGGTTGCTCCTCTCTTCTCCGATCCCTGCCCCCTGCCACCTCTTCACCGTTGTGTCCACCCTACCCTCCATCTCTACACTCTACATCTCCTTTCCCAAGGTGGCTTGTGCTGCCACTTTCGTGCAGTTTTCTACAGTGAGTGTTCTACAGTGCGTGTTTTACAGTGAGTGTTCCGTGTTGTGTTTTTTGGGACTTGTTGCGAACGGCCATCATACTGTCGCTGGGTGTGCCTTTTATCTCTTGCGAACAGAAACCAGACTGTCGCCATGTTTTTTAATTATGTGTCTACTATGTTACTTGTCTGATTCCTGCGTATTTTATCTACATTGCCAACCCCTTTTGCTTTCTGTTTTAAGTTTCCGCAATTTTACGCCATTTCACACTTAAATCACTATTTTATCGCCTGTTTTTCCTTGTTTCTTTCTTCTTCCTTTATTTAAAAAAAGTCTGTAGTCTGTAGAGCAGCGTAGTAAGCTGGTGCTAGCCCGCCCCCTTCGGGGGGAATTGAAAATCAATAAAGAAAAAAAAAAGCGACGTGACAGTAGCACCTGAAGATGGCGGGCAGTTGTCTCGCTGAAATATTGTGCGGTTTCTACAATATTATCCGGCGTAATTCCCGGCAACCTATCAAGCATATGTTTGGCATGTTTGGAGACCATTTGCAGCCAAACAACAATGTAATTTTTATAGGTGACAGTGGTCCATGTCACCAGGCCACAGTTGTTTAAAGGGCATTCTGGACATTTCGAGCAAATTATTTTACCACCCAGATCGCTCGCCATCAGTAGCATTGAACGGTTATGGGACATAATCGAGAGGTCAGTTCGTGCCCAAAATCCTGCACCGGCAACACTTTCTAAATATGAACTGCTATAGAGGCAGCATATCTCAGTATTTCTGCAGCTGACTTCCGAGGACTTGTTGAGCCCACGCTAGGTGGAGTTGCTGCACCACGGCGGGCAAAAGGAAGTCCGACGTGATGTTAGGAGGTATCCCACTACGTTTGTGACCTCAGTGTATGACGGTCAGTTCAGAACAAATGCGAAACAATGACTCGGTACAATCAGTTTCTAGTTTTCATTCTTTAGAACACAGCGGCTGCTTGTGTTTGTTGTGTCTCTTGTTCCGTGACCACTGTTCCATGGGTTCCTAACGCGTATATTAGAGTTCCGGGTACTCCATCCCCCAGGATGTAATGCTGTGTTGGGCGTTCATTGCACGCAGCAGATTTTCACTAAATTATTAATAAAATGATTTTCTTCCCACTTGCCGACCTTCTCCCACATTTCAACAAACGTTTGTCCTAGCCTTACATTCGGAGTTAATACACGACTGGCCATTAAAATTGCTACACGACGAAGATGACGTGCTACAGACGCGAAATTTAACCGACAGGAAGAAGATGCTGTATTATGCAACTGATTAACTTTTCAGAGCATTCACACAAGGTTGGCGCCGGCGGCAACACCTACAACGTGCTGACATGAGGAAAGTTTCCAACCGATTTCTCATACACAAACAGCTGTTGACCGGCGTTTCCTGGTGCAACGTTGTTGTGATGCCTCTTGTAAGGAGGAGGAATGCGTACCATCACGTTTCCTACTTTGATAAAGGTCGGATTGTAGCCTACCGCGATTGCGGTTTACCGTATCGCGACATAGCTGCTCGCGTTGGTCGAGATCCAATGACTGTTGGCAGAATATGGAATCGGTGGTTTCAGGAGGGTAATACGGACAGCCATGGTGGATCCCAACGGCCTCGTATCACTAGCAGTCGAGATGACAGGCATCTTATCCGCATGCCTGTAACGGATCGTGCAGCCACGTCTCGATCCCTGATCAGCGGCTGGGGACGTTTGCAAGACAACAACCATCTGAACGAACAGTTCGACGACGTTTGCAGCAGCTTGGACTATCAACTCGGAGACCATGGCTGCGGTTACCCTTGACGCTGCATCACAGACAGGATCGCCTGCGATGGTGTACTCGACGACGAACCTGGGTGCACGAATGGCAAAACGTCATTTTTTCGGATGAATCCAGGTTCTGTTTACTGCATCATGTTGGTCGCATCCGAGTTGGCGACATCGCGGTGAACGCACATTGGAAGCGTGTATTCGTCATCGCCATACTGGCGTATCACCCGGCGTGATGGTATGGGGTGCCATTGGTTACACGTCTCGGTCACTTCGTGTTCGCATTGACGGCACTTTGAACAGTGGACGTTACATTTCAGATGTATTACGACCCGTGGCTCTACCCTTCATTCGATCCCTGCGAAACCCTACATTTCAACAGGATAATGCACGACCGTATGTTGCAGGTCCTGCACGGGCCTTTCTGGATACAGAAAATGTTCGACAGCTGCCGTGGCTAGCACATTCTCCACATCTCTCACCAACTGAAAATGTCTGGTCAATGGTGGCCGAGCAACTGGCTCGTCGCAATACGCCAGTCACTACTCTTGATGAACTGTGGTATCGTGTTGAAGCTGCATGGTCAGCTGTACCTGTCCACTCCATCCAAGCTCTGTTTGACTCAATGCTCAGGCATATCAAGGCCGTTATTACGGCCAGAGGTGGTTGTTCTGGGTACTGATGTCTCAGGATCTATGCACCCAAATTGCGTGAAAATGTAATCACATGTCAGTTCTAATATAATATATTTGTCCAATGACTGCCCGTTTATTATCTGCATTTCTTTTTGGTGTAGCAATTTTAATGGCCAGTAGTGTATTTTAGGGAGAAATTAAAAAACGGATGTGATTAAACTGTTACAGGAGGGGAGGGGGTGATGAGAAACAGTAACAAATTTTCACCCCCCACTACCAGAACTGAAACCTGACGCGCTCTCGTCGGGAGATGTACTCGCTGTGACAAAAAGCCGCATTTTTTCTCGCGCCTGGCAGTGTTTGTGAGGAGGGATTCCCAGTTTACCCGGCTCTTCATCCAGTAGTTGAGTGTAGGCTACGATGTAGCGCAGAGCAGTTGGCAGCCATTGCGAGCAGCTCTGGCGCTATCTCCCGATCTGCGGGCCCGCCTCTCTGTCACAGCAGTCGAGGCCTCTCGCTGGTGACGACAAGGACGCGACAGCCACAAGTAATCCACATTGGAAGGGGGGGGGGGGGGGTAGGGGAACGTGAGGAGGGGCGGCAGGCAAGGCCGCGGAAACAGTCAGCGCGCCAGCAATTACCAGGCGTGCACCCGCGGCCAGCTCTGGACGCTTACCTTTTGTTCCTGCACAATGCGCACGCGCATAAAGCAATCGGCCGGACAGACTAAGTGGCGGAGACCCGACCCGAAAAGCACCTGCCCGGCGCGTTTAATTCGCCCACCGAGAGATACGGTTCAGCCTGAATGGCCCTCGCCGTTCCTACCTCCCGTGACAAACGATTTGCGCCACTGTTTATGTATCTCACGGCCTCGGTAGCTTTTGTCTTTAATTAGCCTGAGGGAGTAAACATACACGGCGCCACGACTGCGTGGGGTCGACCTTGTGTAGTTGTTGTCAAGATGAAGTACTGCTGCAAACTGTATCCCTCTGTCGGCCTCCACTGATTACTAATGGCACCGACTGCGCCTGTATGGCTAGTTGAAATTAATGCATAGAACACGGTTACGTGTTTAGTGTTATTCAAGTTCCTCCGAAAGAGTAACTGCGTACGTTAAGCGGAATAGAAAGGCTCTGGATCAAACGACGTCGCGTCGGTCCGATCCTACGTGCAGGGTTAGAAAACAAAATTGTAACTATAGAGCGATTGCAGAGCTGCAGAATAGGTGGAGACAACAACGTGCCTTCTATTATTTGGAATGGCCATGAAAAGAACTGATAAAGACAGGATTCCCGATAGAAACTGGATATACAGGGCGGTCCATTGATAGCGACCGGGCCAAATATCTCACGAAGTAAACATCAAATGAAAAAACTACATCGAACGAAACTCGTCTATCTTGAAGGGGAAAACCAGATGGCGCTATGGCTAGCGCGCTAGATGGCGCTGCCATAGGTCAAACGGGTATCAACTGCGTTTTTTTTAAATAGGAACCCCCATTTTTTATTACATATTCGTGTAGTACGTAAAGAAATATGAATGTTTTAGTTGGACCACTTTTTTCGCTTTGTGATAGATGGCGCTGTAATAGTGACAAAGGTATATGCACGTGGTATCACGTAACATTCCGCCAGTGCGGACGGTATTTGCTTCGTCATACGTTATCCGTGTTAAAATGGATCGTTTACCAAGTGCTCTCTTGGCAGTCAGTCCCACGCTTCAGCAAAAGCGGCACAGAGGTCTGGAAGTGTCCTTGGTGGAGGCTGACAGGATCCAATTCGCCTCCCTAATGCAACCCAGGTATGTTCTATAGGATTAAGAGCCGGGAAAGTCGCTGGCCAGTCCATGCTACGGATATCGTCATCTTCAAGAAATTCATCCACCGGAGCAGGTCGATCTTAACGGGCATTATCATCCATAAAGAAGATGTATGGACCAACTGCACCTCTGAAAAGTTGAACATGTGGTAGCAATACCTCGTCTCTGTACCTCTGAGCGTTTACAGTATTCTTCCGATCACCAACGAAGATGTGCACTCCCATATGGTTATTCTGCATGATACCTCCCCATGCCATGACACCGCCAAACCGTCTCTTTCCACAATATTCCTGGGGTCGTATCGATTACCAGGTTCGCTTCAGACTAATGTGCGACAAGAATAATTTTGCAACCTGAACCGGGATTCAGCTGTAAAAAGCACATTCCTCCATTCATTCTTGGTCCAGTTTTGATGTCGCCGGCTCCATAATATACGGGCCCGTCTCTATGCTGGAGTGAGCTGGATGCGCACGTCTGGGAAACAGCCCTAGTGTCCTGAACCACCGATACACAATTTTTCGGGAAACAGCAACTCCTGAGGCAGCTGCAAGCTCTGCGGCTAATTGTCTTGCAGGTGTACTTCGATCTCATCGTGCAGTTATGAAGAGATATCGGTCCTGCTGTGAGGTGGTTATTCTTGGTCGACCTCTTGCTGGCCTACGATGATCATCTCCTCTGTCTCTAAACCTTCGAGAAAGCCTCGAAAAGACACATAGTTCAAAAAATGGTTCAAATGGCTCTGAGCACTATGGGACTTAACTTCCGAGGTCATCAGTCCCCTAGAACTTAGAACTACTTAAACCTAACTAACCTACAGACATCACACACATCAATGCCCGAGGCAGGATTCGAACCTGCGACCGTAGCGGTCGTGCGGTTCCAGACTGAAGCTCCTAGAACCGCACGCCCACACCGGCCGGCGCCGTTGATCAGGATGAAACTACGTCAATATGAGTGATTCAGGTATGTCATTTTGAGGACAACAAAACAGTGTGGTAAGAACCCAGACTTGCCAGACTGCAATAGCTGGTTCTAGATCTTCAGCTTTCGTTGCTGCACGCGCCCATAAAGCTTTCTGGCGAACAGCATAAGCGGCGGAGGCACTACCGACCGGGAAAACACCTGGTCCGCTTGTATAACTCGTCCACCACGAGACATTCAGCCTAATATGTTCTCTACGCCCTATATCCTGTAACAAACGATTCGCGCCACTGGTTATGTATCTGATGGCCTTAGTAGCTGTGTCAGTAATTATTCCGTGGGCTAAATACACACGGTGCACGATAACGGGCGGGCAGCCTTACGTACTTGAAGTAGAGGTGAAGTATTCTCGGAAACCGGGCGTGTAACAATCTGTCAGCACTCGTGCTTGTTTCCATTAGCTGAAGCGTTACTCGGGCCTGGGGCTACAGCGCGGAATGCTAAACTTGCCGCATTAGCCGCAAGTGAATCGACATTAGAGTTCGTGGCGAGCAGGTATGCAGCGTAATACGCTCTGGCAGCCACGGCACTATTCAGTAACAATCAGGCCGAATGTGGGTGTTTGTGTCCATTTACGCGTCCCTTTTAACGTACGACATGACATCCGAGGTATTACACAGACTGTCTGAACTCGCTAACTTCAACATGGTTCTGCATGTTGTATAGAACCGAAAGCAATCCTAGAGGCTGATTCACACTAGACACCAAGGCAAAGGAATGTAACGCCAGGAGACGCCACCGCAAATGATGGTGTGTTCGCATTATACAAAACGTCCATGTAACGACACTTCGATTAGCCCAGTACCGAACAGTGACAGTGAGGTTATACTGAACCGTCCTTGATGTAAAAAGTCGGAATATAGTATCAGAATTAAGGAACTAATTAAGGAATGATATACACTACTGGCCATTAAAATTGCTACACCAAGAAGAAATGCAGATGATAAACGGGTATTCATTGGACAAATATATTATACTAGAACTGATATGTGATTACATTTTCACGCAATTTGGGTGCGTAGATCCTGAGAAATCAGTACCCAGAACAACCACCTCTGGCCGTAATAACGGTCTTGATACGCCTGGGCATTGAGTCAAACAGAGCTTGGATGCCGCGTACAGGTACAGCTGTCCATGCAGCTTCAACACGATACCACAGTTCATCAAGAGTAGTGACTGGCGTATTGTGACGAGCCAGTTGCTCGGCCACCATTGACCAGACGTTTTCAGTTGGTGAAATATCCGGATAATGTGCTGGCCAGGGCAGCAGTCGAACATTTTCTGCATCCAGAAAAGCCCGTACAGGACCTGCAACATACGGTAGTGCACCATCCTGCTGAAATGTAGGGTTTCGCAGGGATCGAATGAAGGGTAGATCCATGGGTCGTAACACATCTGAAATGTAACGTCCACTGTTCAAAGTGCCGTCAATGCGAACAAGAGGTGACCGAGACGTGTAACCAATGGCACCCCATGCCATCACGCCAGGTGATACGCCAGTATGGCGATGACGAATACACGCTTCCAATGTGCGTTCACCGCGATGTCGCCAAACACGGATGCGACATCGTGATGCTGTAAACAGAACCTGAATTCATCCGAAAAAATGACGTTTTGCCATTTGTACACCCAGGTTCGTTGTTGAGTACACTTCCGCAGGTGCTCCTGTCTGTGATGCAGCGTCAAGGGTAACCGCAGCCATGGTCTCCGAGCTGATAGTCCATGCTGCTGCAAACGTCGTCGAACTGTTCGTGCAGATGGTTGTTGTCTTGCAAACGTCCCCATCTGTTGACTCAGGGATCGAGAGGTGGTTGCACGATCCGTTACAGCCATGCGGATAAGATGCCTGTCATCTCGACTGCTAGTGATACGAGGCCGTTGGAATCCAGCACGGCGTTCCGTATTACCCTCCTGAACCCAACGATTCCATATTCTGCTAACAGTCATTGGATCTCGAGTAACACGAGCAGCAATGTCGCGATACGATAAACCGCAATCGCGATAGGCTACAATCCGACCTTTATCAAAGTCGGAAACGTGATGGTACGCATTTCTCCTCCTTACAAGAGGCATCACAACAACGTTTCACCAGGCAACGCCGATCAACTGCTGTCTGTGTATGAGAAATCGGTTGGAAACTTTCCTCATGTCAGCACGTTGTAGGTGTCGCCACCGGTGCCAACCTTGTGTGAATGCTCTGAAAAGCTAATCATATGCATATCATAGCATCTTCTTCCAGTCGGTTAAATTTCGCGTCTGTAGCACGTCATCTTCGTGGTGTAGCAGTTTCAATGGCCAGTAGTGTAGTTTATTACTGGCCAAAACTAACTTCCTAAGGGATGTTTTTCACAAAATTTGTGCGGTAAAGTTCTGAGAAATGAAACAACAGTAAAAGTTCATGGAGGTTGGTTGCGTATTTGCAACTAAATGAAAGGCAATTTGTTTTTTGCCATGAGCGTTTAGCTTCTTTTATTTATGAAGCATCTTCAGTGCGGATTTCCATCGTTGCTAGTCCATGTGTGTGTTCTGGAGATGTTTTTACTCGGCTCCCATACTACAGAATGGAGATTTTGGGCGTTTTTTCAACAACATCTATTACAACACTTCATTTGCAGTTTTCACTGGTGTTCAACGCATACGTTTTTACCGTTCGGGGCCAGTACTGGTACGGCGGCGTAGGTATGAAAAACAAGCGTCTGTGTGCATTACAGGCCGGCCGCGGTGGCCGAGCAGTTCTAGGCGCTTCAGCCTGGAACCGCGCGACTGTTACGGTCGTAGGTTCGAATCCTGCCTCGGGCATGGATGTGTGTGATGTCCTTAGGCTAGTTAGGTTTAAATAGTTTTAAGTTCTAGGAGACTGATGACCTCAGACGTTAAGTCCCATAGTGCTCAGAGCCATTTGAACCATTTTTTTGTGTGCATTACAGCTGCAGACAGTCAGCATGGGTCTGCTCAAGGTGAGCAGGGCTTTACGTGTAAATCATTTTAACGAAACAACAGCAATAGCGCTGCTGCTATTCGCGAATATCGACGAATTAAACGAATATGGAGAGGTCCTATTTTCGTACTGGGGTTGAAGAACGTGATTCGGAAGTTGGAATTAACTGGTGGTTTGGGAATTGCTCTTGCGAGAGGGCGACGACGAGATGCGCCACAAATTTTTGAAGAAATTACTGTCGCTGTGGCTGACAATGCTGGGCGCAATGTGCAATCTTCAAGCAGTCCACGACCTGTGTGCCCTGGTCCCCCGTTCGATAAGTGCTGCGAACAATTGTGAAATGGTGAGCAACGTAACCTCTAACGTAAACATGGCACGCAATTGAAAACTGGGACTACCTGTGCTCTTTTTCAAACATTTGGAACCTTCCGTTGCTCGCGGTACACGGCTGTTAGAAGGGGGGCAAGTTCTTTCGCGTACTCTGCATAGAATCGAATTGGTATCCCGTCAGTCCAGTGGACTTTCCTCTGTTGAGTGATCTCAGTTGCTTTTCTATTCCTTGGACACTTATTTCGATGTCAGCCATTTTTTCGTTCGTTCGAGGATTTAGGGAAGGATCTGCAGTGTGGTCTTCCTCTGTGAAACAGCTTTGGAAAAAAGTGTTTAGTATTTCAGCTTTACGCGTGTCATCATCATCCCAGAGTGTCTGGATATGCTGTTTCGATCCACTTACTGATTCAACGTAAGCAGGCAATGAACAGCGGGACGAAGTTCTTGACAGCGACTCTGTTTACACCACCCCCCCCCCCCCCCCAGATGTTGTGGGGTTTCATCGACATCAAACGTGATCTCACCCCTTTGAAGTGCAATGAGACTGCAACTTTTGCACTGGTATACAGGGTGGATCAACTAGGGATCATTCAAAACCATTCGACGACATTGAACGTGGTCTGAAGCAGCAGAGCGTTCTTATTCTTCTTCAGTGCTCCTGTTTCACGTTCTCTTGTGGCGTGATCACAGAAGCGTGCGGCACTGACACTCATATGAATCTAAGTCCCCCGTTTGGCAACAGCCTCAGTGGCTCCCACTCATATGTATTGAGAATTTTAAAAATGAGCCTTTACAGAGGAAACCTGCGTATTAGTTCTGGACAGCCAGCAGACAGACAACCACTTAGACACCCCGTACTTAGCAGGTTTGTCTCTGTAAATACACGTTTCCAGCAGACCGGTGTGGCCGAGCGGTTCTAGGCGCTTCAGTCGGAACCGCGCGACCGCTACGGCCGCGGGTTCGAATCCTGCCTCGGGCATGGGTGTGTGTGATGTCCTTAGGTTAGTTAAGTTTAAGTAGTTCTAAGTTCTAGGGGACTAATGACCTCAGATGTCCCATAGTGCTCAGAGCCATTTGAATCATTTTTTGAACACGTTTCCTTTCCAAAATTCTGAATAAATGTGGAGCGGGGGGGGGGGCGGAAGGGGAGGGGCACCAAGGATACTGCGGAAGTGGGGTCATAAGAGGGAACCATTGCTGCTGTATTCACGTATTTGTCAATACACACCCACCTGTGAACACACGACGGGAGGCGTGAAGCGGGAGGGCTGCAAAAGCAGAAGAACCTTTAGCTGCTTCGATCAAGCTAAAATTTTTTCACATAATTTTGAACTGTTCCTAGTGCAACATGAGAGCAAAAATTGCTGTCGCATTGCACTGCAAGGAGGTGCGATCAATGGGGGAAGCAGCCCCACAATGTCCTTAGAAAGGGATTGGAACTTCCGGGGGTGTCAGAAGCGTGAAAGATTGCCAAGAACATCATGCTATTGCTCTTCGCAATGAGAACTGTGGTTTCCGGCCGCGAAGTGTGCGGGAATCAACGCCCCGAGGAAAGGAGTGGTTTCACTGACGCCCTTTAAGCCACCCTCTGATAAGAAAACCGCCAGAGTTCAACGCAGTATGTAGCCGTTCCGACCTACATCGCAGTGGCGTCAAGAGGAGGGATGAAATGAGGCTAAGGGGGGGTATGACGACCTTCCCACCACATGAAGCGTCCCCGGTGGCGTTGGGCAGAATTGTGTGGCGCAATTTGGTGAAAATGTGAACCATTAACTACCTCACACTTTAGATGAACTTCTGAGATGTTGCCCTTTTTTTACTCATGTATCGAAAGCTTGCTGTTTGAAGCGTCGTCAAGCCCTATGGTGACGTGGCAGGACGCCATGATTGTGCACCGTTACAGAGGACCGTTGTAGGCACCTTTGAGCTAAATTTCAGACTACTGCATCGCAATGAAAGACAATTACGATTTTTCTAAGAAGTGATCCTTAAATTCTGCTGTGCAGTGTATAAACAAATGGCTCTGAGCACTATGGGACTTAACATCTGAGGTCATCAGTCCCCTAGAACTAAGAGCTACTTAAACCTAACCAACCGAAGGACATCACACACCCTGTACAACTGAGACAGGTCTTTTGAATGGATAGAATCGATTATTTGTAGTGAAACGTGTCTATTTACTTACATTCAATGAAATTTTTTTCATCAGTCTTCTAACTGGTTTGATGTGGCTCATCGCGACTTTCTCTCCTGTATCAACCTCTTCATCTCACAAGGAGAGGTCCCAAGGGGTGCCATCGACTTTTTGAAACCATCTACACAATGAAGAAGGTTAAGATCCCACGTATCACACACTGCAGCCATTCACCCTGTACGGCCCACATTTACGAGTAATTGACGAAAAAATTTGGAATTTTGCGTGACATTCAATAGAATTAAAAAAAGTTGCGTGATATAACGAATAAGATAACAACCTCACAAGCAGGAGGTCATCGGTTCGAATATTGTCAAGAGTTCTAAATTTTTATCCTTAATTCTTTACCGAAATTATTTCGATCATTATTTTTATTCAATTAATTGGTTTAAATTTAATTTTTGATTTCTGTCCTTTGTCACATCATTTTAATCACCGTGAAGAATATAATAATTCCAATCTCAAAGAAAGCAGATGTTGACAGATGTGAAAATTACCGACCTATCAGTTTATTAAGTCACGGCTGCAAAATACTAACGCGAATTCTTTACAGACGAATGGAAAAACTGGTAGAAGCCGACCTCGGTGAAGATCAGTTTGGATTCCGTAGAAATATTGGATTACGTGAGCCAATACTGACCCTACGAATTATCTTACAAACTAGATTAAGAAAAGGCAAACCCACGTTTCTAGCATTTGTAGACTTAGAGAAAGCTTTTGACAACGTTGACTGGAATACTCTCTTTCAAATTCTGAAGGTGCCAGGGGTAAAATACAGGGAGCGAAGAGCTATTTACAATTTGTACAGGAACCAGATGGCACTTATAAGAGTCGAGGGACATGAAAGGGAAGCAGTGGTTGGGAAAGGAGTGAGACAGGGTTGTAGACTCTCCCCGATGTTATTCAATCTGTATATTGAGCAAGCAGTAAAGGAAACGAAAAATTTGGAGTAGGTATTAAAATCTATGGAGAAGAAATAAAAACTTTAAGGTTCGACGATCACATTGTATTTCTGCCAGAGACAGCAAAGGACTTGGAAGACCAGTTGAACGGAATGGACAGGATATAAGATGAACATAAACGAAAGCAAAACGAGGATAATGGAATGTAGTCGAGTTAACTCGGTTGACGCTGAGGGAATCAGATTAGGAAATGATACTCTTAAAGTAGGAAAGGAGTTTTGCTATTTGGGAAGCAAAATAACTGATGAGGATATAAATTGTAGACTGCCAATAGCAAGGAAAGCGTTTCTGAAGAAGACAAATTTGTTAACATTGAGCATAAATTTAAATGTCAGGAAGTCGTTTCTGAAAGTATTTGTATGGAGTTTAGCCATGTATGAAAGTGAAACATGGACGATAAATAGTTTGGACAAGAAGAGAATAGAAGTTGTAAATAGTCTTCACGGGTGTGCCGCCGGATGACGTTGTGCAAATCCCACAATATTTCTTCGGAGTAACTGTCCGACATCATCGGGCGGTTGATGTTGGCGAGATTCAACCATCTGATGATGTCGGACAGTTGCTCCGAAGAAATATTGTGGGATTTGCACAACGTCATCCGGCGGCACACCCGTGAAGACTATTTACAACATATCCGCCGGGAAAGCCTGAAGAGTCACAAGAGAATAGAAGCTTTCGAAATGTGGTGCTACAGAAGAATGCTGAAGATTAGATGGGTAGATCACATGACTAATGAGGAGGTATTAAATAGAATTGGGGAGAAGAGACATTTGTGGCACAGCTTGACTAGAAGAAGGGATCGATTGGTAGGACATGTTCTGAGGCATCAAGGGATCACCAAGGCAGCGTGGAGAGTAAAAATCTTAGAGGGAGACCAAGAGATGAATACACTAAGCAGATTCAGAAGGATGTAGGCTGCAGTACGTACCGGGAGATGAAGGAGCTTGCACAGGATAGAGTAGCATGGAGAGCTGCCTCAAACCAGTCTCAGGACTGAAGACCACAACAATAACAACATGAACGGTTTCATTTATTTCATTTTTTTCTTTCCATCATTCTTTTTCAAATCGGAATTTTCGTGAATAATGACTTTACTTATATTCATCTATTATAATATTCAGTTATTTGAAAATTTCGATGTATCAGTTAATAAACAAAAGACGAAAATTTAAATTAAAGACGAGTTTATAAGTAAAACAAAATTCATTCAAAATGGGAAATAGATGTAATGAACCCAATAATGTGGTCGAAAAAACAGGGTGATAAAACAAAAGAAATTAAATCGACATTTATACATAAAATTAATTAAAAACACACGAACAAAAATGTCAGGAGGAAAAAGAATGATAGGAAGAAAAATGAGGGCGATATTATGATTAAACTTACGTGACAAAGGAATGGAAATAAAAAATTACGTCTACATCAGGATGAGATTTTCACTCTGCAGCGGAGTGTGCGCTGATATGAAACTTCCTGGCAGATTAAAACTGTG
Source organism: Schistocerca americana (assembly GCF_021461395.2). Taxonomy (NCBI): domain Eukaryota; kingdom Metazoa; phylum Arthropoda; class Insecta; order Orthoptera; family Acrididae; genus Schistocerca; species Schistocerca americana. The sequence continues at coordinate 953,096,711 of NC_060120.1, forward strand.
TGCCGGATCGAGACTCGAACTCGGGACCTTTGCCTTTCGCAGGAAAGTGCTCTACTGGTAGAGGTACTGGCAGAAGTAAAGCTGTGAGGAGGGGGCGTGAGTCGTTCTTGGGTAGCTCAGATGGTAGAGCACTTGCCCGCGAAAGGCAAAGGTCCCAAGTTAGAGTCTCGGTCCGGCACGCAGTTTTAATCTGCCAGGAAGTTACATTTACATCAGTTAATTGAATAAAAATGATGATCAAAATCATTTCGATAAAGATTTAAAAATAAAAATATATTTAATAAATTTACAACTGACGAGATTCGAACCCATAACCTTTCGTTATTGTTCGATGTATTTGGTTGTAGTGGACGTCACATGACATCCATTGAAGTTTGTTGTTGATGCTTTCACTCAGTCTTCTTTTTTTTTTTTTTTTTTTTTTTTTTTTTTTTTTTTTTTTTTTTTTTTTTTTTTTACAGAGACCAGCCAGCCCTCGAATTTGCCCGTGGCGGACGTTCGATGACACCCGCTCTAGTTGTTCGTTGATCCGTTCTCTCAGTTTTTTATTACAGAGGGTAGCTAAGCCCACTGACCGAACACGCTGAATTACCGTGCCGACAACTGGAGGACATTCATTTCACCACGCAACCCAACTACGTAATGCAACTTCTTTAACGCTGCTGAGTGTCACTTAAATTTCCGAATTATTTTTTCGTCAATTACTCGCAAACGAGGGGCCACCAGGGTGAATGGTTGCAGTGTGTGATACCTGGGGTCTTAACCTACATCACCATATAAATAGTTTCAAAAAGTCGATCGCCCCGCTGGCGACCTCTCCTTGTCAGTGTAGCAGTTGCATCCAACATCCTCGCAGCTCGAACCGATGACCGCTCACTCGGCAGACCGCGCAGCGTCGCTCGGGCGCAACCAATGCTCTCGTTAGAATGCTGCCCACACGCGCAGCTGCCACACAATTTAACAGCCAATGGCCAGCGCGCCCCTCAGACACAAACAAACAACACCGACAGTGGACGCGGCTGCTCGTTTAGCGCTTCGGTCGTTCTTGGAACATGCGGGGTGTCTCACGTAAGACGCAAGTGCTGTTCCCAATGTCCCCTGAAAACCAGTACCACTTTATACAAGGTCCTTTCACATGAGCGACTTCCTTGTCTCAATCGACTACTCGTGGTATGCCAGCCTTACTGAAGCATCCCTGTTGTATTGCTCCTGTACCCAATCTCGTCCGCCACAAGTGCTGGTTTCCGTTTGCGACCTGACACCCTTTCTCTTTACATCTACATAGGCTACATGCTCCGCAAACCTCCATATCTACATCTACATCTACATCCATACTCCGCAAGCCACCTGACGGTGTGTGGCGGAGGATACCTTGAGTACCTCTATCGGTTCTCCCTTCTATTCCAGTCTCCTATTGTTCGTGGAAATAAGGATTGTCGGTATGCGTCTGTGTGGGCTCTAATCTCTCTGATTTTATCCTCATGGTCTCTTCTCGAGATATACGTAGGAGGGAGCTTGACTCCTCGGTGAAGGTATGTTCTCGAAACTTCAACAAAAGCCCGTACCGAGCTACTGCGCGTCTCTCCTGCAGAGTCTTCCACTGGAGTTTATCTCTCATTTCCGTAACGCTTTCGCGATTACTAAATGATCCTGTAACGAAGCGCGATGCTCTCCGTTGGATCTTCTCTATCTCTTCTATCATCCCTATCTGGTACGGATCTCACACTGCTGAGCAGTATTCAAGCAGTGGGCGAACAAGCGTACTGTAACCTACTTCCTTTGTTTTCAGATTGCATTTCCTTAGGATTCTTCCAATGAATCTCAGTCTGGCATCTGCTTTACCGACGATCAACTTTATATGATCATTCCATTTTAAATCACTCCTAATGCGTACTCCCAGATAACTTATGGAATTAACTGCTTCCAGTTGCTGACCTGGTATATTGTAGCTAAATGATAAGGGATATTTCTTTCTATGTATTCGCAACACATACACTTGTCTACATTAAGATTCAATTGCCATTCCCTGCACCATGCGTCAATTCGCTGCAGATCCTCCTGCATTTCAGTAGAATTTTCCATTGTTATAACCTCTCGATATACCACAGCATCATCCGCAAAAAGCCTCAGTGAACTTCCGATGTCATCCACAAGGTCATTTATGTGTATTGTGAATAGCAACGGTCCTACGACACTCCCCTGCGGCACACCTGAAATCACTCTTACTTCGGAAGACTTCTCTCCATTGAGAATGACATGCTGCGTTCTGTTATCTAGGAACTCTTCAATCCAATCACACAATTGGTCTGATAGTCAATATGCTCTTACTTTGTTCATTAAACGACTGTGAAGGGAACTGTATCGAACGCCTTGCGGAAGTCAAGAAACACGGCATCTACCTGGGAACCCGTGTCTATGATCCTCTGAGTCTCGTGGACGAATAGCGCGAGCTGGGTTTGACACGATCGTCCTTTTTCGAAACCCATGCTGATTCCTACAGAGTAGATTTCTAGTCTCCAGAAAAGTCATTATACTCGAACATAATACGTGTTCCAAAATTCTACAGCTGATCGACGCTATACAGTGCATGGCGGAGCGTACCATGTACCACTGCTAGTCACCCTCGTTACTGTTCCACTCGCAAATGGAACTAGGATAAAGCGTCTGTCTGCATGCTTCCGAACCCTGATTTCTTTTATATTGTCTTCGCAGTCCTTAGACGAGGTGGTTGGTTGTCTGACTGATTTTGGTTGAGAGAACTAAACAGCGAGTTCATCATTCCCATTAGATTAGGGAAGGATGGGGAAGGAAGTCGGCCGTGTCCTTAAAAAGGAATCATCTCGGCATTTGCCTGAAGCGATTTAGGGAAATCACCGAAAACCCAAATCAGGATGGCCGCATGCAGGTTTGAACGGCTGTCCACCCGAATGCGAGTCCAGTGTGCTAACCACTGCGCCACCTCGCTCGGTAGACGAGATGTACGTTGACAGCAGCAGTATTTGATATGTGTCAGTCAATTGCTGGACTAGCGCGTCTCATGTATCATTCGTAATTCATATAATTCGTTTAAAGTCATTGCCATCTGAATTCTATTCCCGCCAATTAATAATATATTTGACGCTTGTAAACCAGCTGCCTGTATTAAGCTGTCGACTTTTTATATTAATTTCCTGTCTTTCCTAGTGGTTGTTTTGTATGAAATATGTTTCTGCAGTTTAGCTGGGTCCATGATGAGCCAGTGTTGGGAGAGAGGCCAGGCAGAGACTTGGTGTCCTGTGGGGTCCCTCCTGTGTAGTTTCGGCTTGGCTTTCAGAGGAGAAGGAGGAAGGTATTCCCGTTCGAGCTGCCGGAGATGGCGGTCATGTGTCCTTGACTTGTGCTTGCTTGTGTTTTTGAATTTTCATGTGTCCTTTTCTGATGAAAGCTTTGGCTGAAAGCTAAGGGCCGGCATGTGTGGCCGTGTGTTTCTAGGCGCTTCAGTCTGGAACCGCGCGACCGCTCCGGTCGCAGGTTCGAATCTTGCCTCGGGCATGGATGTGTGTGACGTCCTTAGGTTAGTTAGGTTTAAGTAGTTCAAGTTCTAGGGGACTGATGACCTCAGATGTTAAGTCCCATAGTACTCAGAGCCATTTGAACCATTTTTGAAAGCTAAGGTGTTTTCGTTGTGCCTTTCTGCTACTCAACATGTCATGCTTACAGCGAGTAGCAACCTAGCTTTTCCTTATATTATTGACATTCCAACCTGGAGTTTCCATTTCTACATTACAAATTACTTAGTAGACACAGCGAAGAACATTTTTTTCTTAATTTTCCTATTGTCATTCTCCAGTCCTAGGAGTGGAGCCAGTTACCAGACAAGCCGATGGTGAGGCAAACTGGGATCTCAGTTGGGGATAAATAATTATTTCTATTAAATTAGAGCATTTCGTAAAAGTGATTGTGAGAAATGTACACTTTGTGTCATCGTAAATTGATCAAACTAATAATCCACGTAGCGTATTATTAACGTCTTAAAGCGCTCCTGCAATTAATTACCTTTTAACTAAGTTTCCTGTCATCGAACTGTGAATGCACTATTAATAGTTGGCTGTCATTCTTTTCGGTTACGCAAGGCATTTTGAGTGATCGGCTTCAGAAATGCAGTTTAAATTCTTATTCTTCTCCTCTTCTGTAAAAGGTTGATGGCTGCAGTCCTTATCTAGGCGAATAGGTCATCAGTCGTCAGTTAAATGATGAAGCAAATCTGGCGATTCCGATTCAATCCGAGAAACGAATATTTCTGCCTTCTATAACTTGGAGCTTCTGAACTACTTCAGTGAAAACCATACAACGGATTAATGTTCAAAATCCTCGCAACTTGATAGTGAAATTAACAGTGAAATGGAGCATGCGAATGATCTATGAACGTACTGCCTCTTGTAACGCTCAAGTTCATAACGATTTCGACTAGATGAATCACGCAAATCCTGACAATACTTTTTCGCACATTCCCAGAAAGCCAGTTTCCCTAGACTCTAGAGGATTAAGCTGAATAATGAGTCAAGGTTATAGCAAAACGATGATTAGCAAACAATAACAAGGAGGAGTTATTGGAGTCATTGTTTAATATAATACCTTAACGCAATTATGTCTTACAATGCATCTTACACAGAGCATAATCTCGTCGTAATGAAAATATATTTGCAGGCAACAACAATGTAACACTCCAAATTACGATTTAACTGATTAACTTAGAAAGCAAAAGTTTTGCTGAGAGAATAAATTATATCCTTGCGCACCACATTAGATTTTTTTCACTGTGGTGCCTACAAAAGCTGCTAAGCGGATTACGTCGCGAAGTTGCCAACTTTTCTTTTCTTTCTTTTTTAAGGGACTACATGTTAGCAGCGGGAAACCCCAGCTGCTGGTGTAGTGCTTATTTTCCAATCAAGCTGATCCTTTTTGCCTTCTGCTGACAAATCTTGCTTTCAATTTTGACGCCCTCTGAAATTTTTATTCACTCCCAAACTTCTAACCTCGTTGCCTTCAAGCCGACAATTACTTGGCTATTAGGCTGGGCATTTGCAACGGAGTGATTTCCCTTCCATATTCCAAGGACAGCGCACGCTCTCGCACTCCCCATTTACCACTAATTAATTTACTGGGAACTGGATATGGCTTAACTTTCTGCTATGACATTGTGGTCCCAGCTTTTTAAGGTATCGCCATTAATAATAACAGATACATTACATGGCGAAATCGTTCCACTTACAGAAAGCATGCAGCATTGGGACAGCTTCATAAAGAGCATGAAAGTTCGTAACTGTCACTGTTAAGTCAGCAATTAAGTGAGCCCGTGATGCCCGTATAACCCGACTGATCTAGTTTTTGTTGGTTAGAGACGCGGTAAGGTATAGAATTATCCATAGAAGAATGGACAGAATAACGAAATTGCTTCTCGCGAAACATCCGGATCAATGCAGGAATGTGTGAGACAATTGTGACCTTAACGCTTATTGGCAAACGGAAACATGGCGTTTGTACCATTTGTAGAGTCAGAGAAAGTTTTCGATAATGTTGACAGGAATACACTCAGAAATTCTGAAGGTCGCAGGAATGAAATATAGTGAGCGAATAGTCCTTTACAACCTATACAGAAACCACATTGCAGTCGTAAGGGCCAAAAGACATGAACGGGAAGCGATAGTTGAGAAGGGAGTGAGACAGATTTTGAGCTTATCCCAGGTGTTCGATTCAGCAAACTGTAAAGAAAACCAAGAAGGAATTTGTAAAGGGAAGTAAAGTTCAGGGAGAAGAAATACAAAATTTTGAGTTTGCCAATAACATTGCGTTTGACACTCTGCAAAGTACATGAAAATCAGTTGAATGGGATGGATAGTGTCTTAAAAGTAAATGTTGGAAACAAGCACGCTATTATCTACATTGACTATGAGAAACGTTTTGATGAGAAAATAAGATCTGAATAACGCAGTTTTCAATAACTATGCAAACTATGAAAAAAATGACGATCATTCCACTTGAGGCCTGTGGAAGGTTTGTTTTATCTGTAAATATTTGTCATGTATTATTGTTTTTCTGACATGTTCTACATCTCGGAGGACCTCCTCACTACGGATCAATTGGAATGAAAGTAAATATAATCTAAGCAGATGTTTAGAAAACGTCATCTAACAGGAAGATACTATTGTTTCAAGTCCTTTAATTCCAGAAGGCATTTGAATTAGCTAAAATAACCGTCATACACAGTTTTATACTCTGAGACACAGTACTTGCTGGCCACTTTATGTTTGGTGCTGAAGCGCAATCCAACGTACACTCCTGGAAATGGAAAAAAGAACACATTGACACCGGTGTGTCAGACCCACCATACTTGCTCCGGACACTGCGAGAGGGCTGTACAAGCAATGATCACACGCACGGCACAGCGGACACACCAGGAACCGCGGTGTTGGCCGTCGAATGGCGCTAGCTGCGCAGCATTTGTGCACCGCCGCCGTCAGTGTCAGCCAGTTTGCCGTGGCATACGGAGCTCCATCGCAGTCTTTAACACTGGTAGCATGCCGCGACAGCGTGGACGTGAACCGTATGTGCAGTTGACGGACTTTGAGCGAGGGCGTATAGTGGGCATGCGGGAGGCCGGGTGGACGTACCGCCGAATTGCTCAACACGTGGGGCGTGAGGTCTCCACAGTACATCGATGTTGTCGCCAGTGGTCGGCGGAAGGTGCACGTGCCCGTCGACCTGGGACCGGACCGCAGCGACGCACGAATGTACGCCAAGACCGTAGGATCCTACGCAGTGCCGTAGGGGACCGCACCGCCACTTCCCGGCAAATTAGGGACACTGTTGCTCCTGGGGTATCGGCGAGGACCATTCGCAACCGTCTCCATGAAGCTGGGCTACGGTCCCGCACACCGTTAGGCCGTCTTCCGCTCACGCCCCAACATCGTGCAGCCCGCCTCCAGTGGTGTCGCGACAGGCGTGAATGGAGGGACGAATGGAGACGTGTCGTCTTCAGCGATGAGAGTCGCTTCTGCCTTGGTGCCAATGATGGTCGTATGCGTGTTTGGCGCCGTGCAGGTGAGCGCCACAATCAGGACTGCATACGACTGAGGCACACAGGGCCAACACCCGGCATCATGGTGTGGGGAGCGATCTCCTACACTGGCCGTACACCACTGGTGATCGTCGAGGGGACACTGAATAGTGCACGGTACATCCAAACCGTCATCGAACCCATCGTTCTACCGTTCCTAGACCGGCAAGGGAACTTGCTGTTCCAACAGGACAATGCACGTCCGCATGTATCCCGTGCCACCCAACGTGCTCTAGAAGGTGTTAGTCAACTACCCTGGCCAGCAAGATCTCCGGATCTGTCCCCCATTGAGCATGTTTGGGACTGGATGAAGCGTCGTCTCACGCGGTCTGCACGTCCAGCACGAACGCTGGTCCAACTGAGGCGCCAGGTGGAAATGGCATGGCAAGCCGTTCCACAGGACTACATCCAGCATCTCTACGATCGTCTCCATGGGAGAATAGCAGCCTGCATTGCTGCGAAAGGTGAATATACACTGTACTAGTGCCGACATTGTGCGTGCTCTGCTGCCTGTGTCTATGTGCCTGTGGTTCTGTCAGTGTGATCATGTGATGTATCTGACCCCAGGAATGTGTCAATAAAGTTTCCCTTTCCTGGGACAATGAATTCACGGTGTTCTTATTTCAATTTCCAGGAGTGTATTTAAACTGATGGGTCAATTTCAAAGTGTGGATTTGGGTTTGTGACTCGACCTGTCCTTCAGCTCTTCTTCTATTTCACTAAGACTATATCATCTGCTTATGCAGAAGTTCTGCTCATCTGTATTCGAGTGAGGGACTATCGTATAGCATGTGCTACAGTACGATTAAAATTACTTGTCAGGCTGAAGTCTGTCACTTACCGCTACTGTATAATTAGGTTGACTGCCGGCTACCAGCGACATACAAACATGACGTATCACTTCGCAAGTGCTGTTACATAATGTATAACGCAGAGCTACGTTGGAAGCGCTCGCCGTGAGGTATGACGGGAAGGCGAAATACTCTGGCAACAGTTGATTTTAAGTGACCAATGACCGAACTGTGGCTGACGAAGCGTTTGGTAACCCTCAATTTAAACTCATGTCCTAAACCAACCCCACAACCTCGTGATATGCAAAATACCCGAGAAGACGGCGATCAACAATCTGCAGCAGAGTTCACTTTCTCACGAAGATTAAAGCTTAAGACGTAAAAATTTCAGTATGAGTGCTAAGAGCATACTGCAGTTTCTCGCTTTCATTGGTTACATGAAACTATCCTCACACTAACTTCACGAAATCCCGCCTTATCAGCCGATTAGTGCTGGTTACAGATGTGGTGTCACCGCCAGACACCACACTTGCTTGCTAGGTGGTAGCCTTTAAATCGGCCGCGGTCCGTTAGTATACGTCGGACCCGCGTGTCGCCACTATCAGTGATTGCAGACCGAGCGCCGGCACACGGCAGGTCTAGAGAGACTTCCTAGCACTCGCCCCCAGTTGTACAGCCGACTTTGCTAGCGATGGTTCACTGACAAAATACGCTCTCATTTGCCGAGACGATAGTTAGCATAGCCTTCAGCTACGTCATTTGCTACGGCCTAGCAAGGCACCATTACCGGTTACTATTGATGCTGTAAAACATGTACCGTCAAGAGCGATGTTCACCATTTATGGATTAAAGTTAAGTATTCCACAGCTACGTCCTTTTTTGCTAGTCTAATTTCCTTGTCCTGTTGCAGACCTCACGCCAGCCTGCGTGAGCTAAAACGCGTGCCTTTCGGCCTCCTCTCATAGTGGGTTGGCTCTCTTGCCAATCCACAACAACAGATTTTAGGCGACACATATGATGAATAAAATGAGGCAGCAAAGTGTTAGAAATAAAAAATACATTTGAACCAATTCACTGAATAAAAATAATAATCGATCATTCTGATAAGATTGTAAACAATTTCACAACATATGACGAGATTCGAAACCGCGACCTCCTACGCTCAGGGATATATCTTAACCGCTGCGCTTAACCACCAGCTTCCTTCCCATTGTAATATTTATTACTTTACAGAACCAATCGCAACGATTATTTGCTGCCCTACAATGGTTCGGCCTCACGTGCGAAGCTTGTCTAATATAGGCCCATCTCTATGATGATAGCTGTATATGTGACGCCAAATCGCTTCTTGTGCAAAGAATCCAGTAGTGGCTGGTTGGTGCGGTGTATGAAACGTGCATATTTCATTAGCACAGTTGTGCGTGTGTTACCATGTCTGATGCAATGCCAAAGGGACATGCCCAGGAATCGGAATCCAGAATTCCAAGTACACCAAGAAAGATAGCCGGACGGGGAATTGGAATGGAACTTACCAAGTATTGTGGCAGTCTGACAACGGAGAACATTTTGGTCATGACGGTGAGCGTACTGATTGCAGTAAACCAGCTCCAACGCGTAAAGTGTCAACCAACAAGTAATTTTCATCAAACTATAGTGTTCAATCCATGTGGAAAGCGTGGCTTCACGACTTACCCTGTGTCTGAGCGTTAGGCTGCGGTCACTGTGGCTCCGACATCGGTAGATTCCACCGACGTCCGACATCGACCGAAGACGGATAATCTTTTCAAATCAGTACGCCACTACGCGCGCGGTCACTTTATAGCCGATCTTATCTGCCGAACGTACAGTCTTCGGACGACAATCAGTGAAATTCAGATCAGTTTGTTTTCTTCGGTCAAATCGACCGACGCTCTCGTACACGAAATATGAAGCGTGAGAAACTGGTTAAGTCCACGAAAGAATGAGTTTGTGGCATCCTGAGGATGAACATATCTTAATCGGGATATAGTTCGGAATATATGGACTGTAATCGCAGGTTTATTTCAAACTTCAAATAGGCAAAACCTTTACTGGAAATTTTAGGTATAGATTAATACCCTCAAAAAATACTGTGTTCAGATGAAGAAAGTGGCGTACTGTACTGGATCTTTTACGTGGTAGGTTGTCATTAGATGTCTACAAATTATTATTACCGCTTACCGACATTTTATGCCAGTAGGGTAGTGATTCTATTAACATTAAGTGGTTTGAAAATGCGGTGTACGTTATGAATTTCACTTTTAAGTGCTTTAGGTTTACAGAGTAATTTATGCTACACTTTATGCTCGTCTTTCATTCGTGTGCTAAATGATAGTCTTTGAATATTAAATGACGTACGTCTGCACAACTTTAAATAAGTACAGAGGAACAGAGTGCTTATAACTTGCTTTTCAAGATCACAACGGGTAATCTCGAGTATTTAACAGAACGTTTCTCCTGTTATCTCATATATTCGTAAAACTTGTCTGGTTATTCTTACAGCTGAGAACAGTGAGTATAATACCCGCCACGTTCTTTACGAGCCAGGAAAGCTCATTCACAAGGATTTGCCGTCTCTTTAATAGCACAAACCACTGTGTAGCACAGAGGCGTCGTGGTATACACACCAACATAAGGCCCTTTTCACATTGGAACACTGGTTACGGTCGCCAGTGATGGTCACCCGTGACTGTGGTGAACACTCCTGCATCATTGGAGTCCGACACCGCAGGTATTGCCAACTGATTGGTTAGTGAAATGGTCTCGTACAGGGGTAGCAACTAAATTTCGCTAGCGTTTTATAGTTCGATAAATATGGTACTAAATTTTAAAAAAGAACATACAACTTGCCAGTTTTGTTTTTCTCATCCGTGCTCCTCTCATTGAAATCAGGCACAAACTTCATTATAATTTCTTGCCACGCATTCGTTTCATTATTTTGTTGCTATAGTCACCGCTTTTCACATCCCAAATAGCAGAACGACTAGGACGACTTTCTACTTGACTTATAAAGCTTTCGTGTTAATCAAATCTAAACTCATGACTACAGTGTGTACAATGTAATGTACAATGAATGATTCGCGTCTCTGTCTCAGAAATGACTGCCTGCCGGTTGGTAAATCTGAAGCGCTGTGTCTGTGATCTGTGTCCCAATGCGAACACTCCAATTCAAACTACTGCGTGTCAGCCGGTGACTGCTGTCAACACAGTGACCTTGTCCGTCACATTTGGCGAGGGTGAGTCACTGCTGGGTCACTGTGACTTCGGTGAGGCAGTTTACTGTCCCGGTGCGTATGCTGCAGTTCAAACGAATGTATCTGTGTCGGTGACCGTCGCTGGTGACCGTCACCAGTGTCCCAGTGTGAAACGGGCCTAAGAGGTTAAAATCTAACCTACTTCATACAGAGAACAGATTCTAACCTAAGGCTGGTATTACACTATCAATTTTCTTTGTCAAATATCTTTGTCAAATATCTTTGTCAAAAATCTTTGTGAAAGATATTTGATGGTGTAATAGGGAACTTTGTCAAATGTCGTCCAATATTTGATCAAATCTAGGGCCTCGCTGTAGATTTGATCAAAGAAGTCGCTTGTCTTCTGTTCACTGCAATGTGACATGTTACCACATGGAGCGCTAACATCGCTGCACCGTTCTGTCGTCTGTAGTGCTTTTATAAACACTGCCGGTAAATACAATTGGTGTGTGCCAACAACTACAAAATTAATAGGGATGTATGAAGCCGATGAGGCGCTTTACAACGTGAGGCACTCTGAATACAAAAATAGATTAAGAAGAGTGGAGACCTAACCTAACCTAACCCAACCTAACCCAACCTAACCTAACCTAACCTTCTCATTTAGCAAGTAATCGGAGTGTTACAGTGAGCCTGTATTCCGCATATGTAGCAGTTCTTAAGTGAATATAAGGATACATTTCACTGAGCACATACAGAAATGTCTGCTCATCCATTCTTAAGTAATTGATGTACGACTTAACGTCCTCCACTATAAGCTCACGTAACAAGTTTTGAGGAATGCTTTTATCGTGTCGTCGTAAAACCCACGGCTTCACCCAGGTATGTTTCCTTTCCCCCCCCCCCCCACTTCTGTTCCGCATGTGCACACAGTGCAATTGTGGGCCGGCCGGAGTGGCTGTGCGGTTCTAGGCGCTACAGTCTGGAACCGAGCGACTGCTACGGTCGCAGGTTCGAATCCTGCCTCTGGCATGGATGTGTGTGATGTCCTTAGGTTTGTTAGGTATAATTAGTTCTGAGTTCTAGGCGACTGATGACCTCAGAAGTTAAGTCACATAGTGCTCAGAGCCATTTGAACCATTTGCAATTGTGGTACATGCAACTGCTGCGGTTAATAACAAGTTGTTGTTGTCAGCCATCTTGAACATTGACGAAAAATATGATGACAGTGTAATACCCCTTCTAGGGCTACGTCAAAATCTTTGTCAAATATATTTGACGGAATATTTGATCACATCTTTGAGCAAATATTTGACAAAGAAATTTGATAGTGTAATACCGGCCTAACTTAACCTAACCTCCTTGGCCCTGCCAAAAACTGACGAAGAACATAGGGCGCACTATGACGACGCTGTCGGGCGATGATATCGGGCGACCTCAGGCGACGGCGTCTGAACACAGCAGTCGGTGCCACTGTGAACGCAGCCTTAGAGTGTACGGTTTACGCGCATCGTGTAAAGGGGCTTAGTGTTTGTTTGCCTTGGTAGAGTTATCCGCGCCTGCTCGTAGCAGTCAGACGCGCAGCTGGCGCGGGTTTAGTGGAGCCCGCGCATAGGCGTCCCCCAGTGGACGGGCGACGGGCCGTTTTCGCCGTTGCCCGGCATCCGGTACCGGCCGCCTTTGCACGCGGCGCTTTCTCGGAAACGCCTTATGTAATGTGTGACTTTTAGCCGCCTCCTTTGTGCTGCTGCTGCTGCTGCGACGAGACAAAAATCTAAAAGAGCGACAGCCGCTCCCGCGTCCTGTTCCGTGCGTCGCCGGCCGCGACCTGCCGCTGCTGGCGAGAGATGCCCGCCCAGATTCTGCGCCGCCCTGTCCGACAGGACAAAGAAACGCATTCCCAGCCGAGATCCTTTGGTCGACAACGGACACACAGTGTGAGCTCGGCGCCCGAGTTCTCTGCCCCGTCATCCACTGCCGGCCTTTCTGTCATATAAAGCACCAGCAACCTACCACCTCTACCACCCACCTCCGGTTCCTTTAAGGCCCCCGCAAACGATCAAACATTTTGTCAAGCTTAACTATGCTTGTCAAATATTCGACTGTGTACGGTGCTGTTTGACGTGTTTGTCAAGCATAGATCGTGTTTGATGTATTTGCCAGAAACTTTGATTGACGGAAGGTTTGACAAGATGGTGGACGTGACGTGACGATGTTTCAAAAATGGTTCAAATGGCTCTGAGCACTATGGGACTTAACAGGTGAGGCCATCAATCCCCTAGAACTTAGAACTACTTAAAACTAACTAACCTAAGCACATCACACACATCCATGCCCGAGGCAGGATTCGAACCTGCGACCGTAGCGATCACGCGCTCCAGATTGAAGTGCCTAGAACCGCCCGGCCACACCGGCCGGCGACGATGTTTCGCCTCATATGTTAGCAAAAAATTCTTTTATCACAGTTTCACTCATTATACGTATCTTAAGTTTCCACAACCATGGGAACAGCGGTCAGGTATAAATACAAAACAGTATTAAAATTGCTACAGCAAGAAGAAATGCAGATTATAAACGGGTATTCATTGGACAAATATATTATACTAGAACTGACATGTGATTACATTTTCACGCAGTTTGGGTGCATAGATCCTGAGAAATCAGTACCCAGGACAACCACCTCTGCCCGTAGTAACGGCCTTGATACGCCCGGGCATTGAGTCAAACAGAGCTTGGATGACGTGTACAAGTACAGCTGCCCATGCAGCTTCAACACGATACCACAGTTCATCAAGAGTAGTGACTGGCGTATTGTGACGAGCCAGTTGCTCGGCCATGTTGTGGGCATCGCCACCGGCGCCAACCTTGTGTGAATGCTCTGAAAAGCTAATCATTTGCATATCACAACATCTTCTTCTTGTCGGTTAAATTTCGCGTCTGTAGCACGTCATCTTCGTGGTGTAGCAAGGGCCAGTAATGTAGTTTGGATAATTTACGCGCCATGAGTTATGTTGCATCAAGACATGTACAAAGTTTCTTATTTTAATACTTGTGTTATTGTGTTAAAATTTTACATTAGATTATATCTCTCACTGAATAGATTATAACAGCATTTTAAATTTTTAAGTTCGATCAATGAAGTACTCAATTTTTTTTTTTTTTTTTTTTTTTTTTTTTTTTTTTTTTTTTGCCGCGCTGAAAGCCGTTAGACAGACACCTTGCTTCTGTCAGTATTAGGAATAAGAACAATCTACATAAAGAGCTAAAATCACTTACCTTGACCCAAAAAGGGGTCCAATATTCAGGAACACACGTTTTCAATTAATTGGCAGCAACCATTAAAAAAGCACGGTTTCAACAGAGTTTTAAAGACTTTTTGATAGGCAACTCCTTCTACTCTGTAGATGAATATCTTAACAGACACTGTTAAGCCAGCTTAAGTAAAAATGTCTGTTAGATTTCAGTTTTGACAGCACTTGGTCACAACAGTCAAGATTAGGTATTTTGTGTGCGACAAATTTATTAATGGTACATAACAATGTTTCATTCTGACAGCGTGTTAATTCTGTAAATACTAGATGCTCCAGTTTACCGCATTGTATTCACCTATTTCGACAGTCTCCTGACAAATGATCAGGGTACTAAGTATTATGTTCAAATGTTTTGTGCTTCTATGTTATACTTTTTGACATGTTCCACACCCACGAGAATCATCACATTTTTTCGATCTATGGAACGAAAACTGAATCTATTCTAATCTAGTCTAACGTAGAACTGGGTGGCCTTTTAGTCGTTTAGGAATAGAGATCGTGCACGAATGTCCTATTCACCACATCGCAGAGTAGCCTGTATTTCTCATGCCAGTACGACAGAACGGGAAACGTCGTGCACGTGTGCTATAAACAGGGGTAGTTCCTAGCCTTCTTACACTAGTCATAGACAAAATCCACTCAGAACACACAATCTGTTTCGTTGAAGCAGTAACTTTCCGCAACAGCTACTTACGCAGCAGTGAACTTGTCCTTAAAGTGTATTTTGCGAGTGATGAAGCTTACTTTCAGCTTTCATACCATGTGAGTATTCAGAATAATCAATACAGCTCCGCTGAAAATCCTAGTGTACCAAACGTCCTCTTTACAGTAGAAAAATTAGAGATCGGTGCACGGTTCTGATAGTCGAATTACTTGAACTGACGTTTATCTTCAAGCTTTAGAGAACTTCTATTCTCAGTTAATGGAAATTGAGAGGCAGTCCTTTTTGCAGCATGATGGAGCTACGTGCTACACGTCTCGTATTCCTGAAGGCTTCACAGAGGAACCCACAGTGAGCAGTGGCTTGTGGCCATCTCGTTCGCCGTTGTCTGTTTACCATTTTTACCTGTCGATGTATTTAAAAAGAGAAATTTACGGGGAAAATAACCCTAAAACAGCAGAGCAACTAAAGGAAAGCAGACGCCGCTCTTCTGAAACAATCCGTGTTACATTTCTGTGTAAAGACAGTTTCAATGTGATTTCCATGATATTATATTATATTTGTTTCTGCGACTAAATGTGCGTATTGTTGCAGCTTTCCTCTTGGACATGCTATAGCTCTGTTGTTCCGTAAGAATGTCGCTTACTCTCGTCTCTGTCGACGCATTCAAAACTAGTACAATTACTCTGAAATATGTCTTAGAGCTGCAGTGCCAAAAATAAGCTTTTTTGATGATATTCTTCTCTCTAAAATTCAGTTTGTCATTGTAGAAATTTGGTTGATCATATTTGTTGTACACATTAAGAATATACATTCAAACTCGTCTACAATCTCATGTGTCTATTTCTCGTTTCAGGTAAGGACTTGACATGCAGTCTCCTAGCTGACCAACAGTTGTAAGTAAGAGCATTTTCTAAGTTTTAAACTGAGAAATCCCATGTATGTACAAAAGTATACGTTCCGATAACTTCAATACAACTCTTGACAATTGCCTCGCTACTATGACCATGCAGCGGGTGTCTAAAGCATTTAGGATACATACAATTTTCATCACAAGTGGATGCATTCCTGGCTGTTTGGTGTTCTTGCTGTGCAGTTAGTACCTTACTATTGGGTTGGTTCATAAGTTCGTAGCGTTCTTCTATTAGTTTAATAAATACAAGAGATACACATTAACAGAGACTTTAGTCATCAATAATATATTCTCCTTTACTGTTTACACCAGTCTGCCAACGCTAGAATAAGTGTAGAGATCACGTGGTTTTGAGGTGAAGAGGTCGTCGAGCCATGTTCGGAGCGCATTTTCATCAGGAAAGGAAGTTCGTTGGAGGTTGTTCCATAGAGAGCGGAAAAGGTGAAAACCTGAAGGCGCAAGATCAGGTGAATAAGGTGGGTACGGAGTGACTTCTCTGCCTAACTCCTAAACAGTGTTTTCGTCAGTCTAACAAAATGCGGGCGGGCGTTATCGTGGAGTAGCATTACTTCACGCAGTCTTTTCGGTCGTTGTTCTTGGACTGCGTCTCCAAGATGTCTCATTTATTCATAATAAATATCAGCAGTGATGGTTACACCTCGAGGAAGCAGTTCGTAGTACGCCACACAGTCGCTGTCCCACCACATGCATATCATTATCTTTTGTGGATGCGCAGTCGTTGTACCAGGAGTTGCTGCTTTGTTTGAGCTCAGCCATTACTTTCTTTTTCTTATGTAAGCATAAAGACACCATTTCTCGTTACCAGTAACGATACAGGGTAAGAATTGTCAGCGTTGTTCACGAGCCAATTGATGACGAGCAAGCACAGATGCACGAGATTTTTGTGATATTGGCTTAGAGCATGCGGTACCCATAATCCGAACTTTCCCCATTGCATGCAAATGTCGCATGATGATCGAATGGTTAGTGCCAGTTCTCGAGCATGCCGAAGTGGATCACTGTCGATTAATGCTTTTAAACGATCTTCATCAAGTCCCAAAGGCCTTCCTGAACGTGGAGAGTCACTAATGTCAAAACGGTCGTTCTTAAAACGAGAAAACCATTTTCTTGCCCTGCTCTCTTCAATGGCATTTCCTCCATACTGGGCGCAAATGTTTCTGGTTGCCTCCGCTGCTATTGAATTCAGACAGAAGAATATGTGGAAATGTTCCGATTTCTCTACTTGTCACTACATTTTCTAGCGCCAGCAGCTCCACTCACTATCTCCAAATGACCAAATGGTAATATGTTACCTCAAACAGCAACAGTGAACTACAAATAAAAAATAACAATCGATGAAGAAACGCATACCAACCAGAACGCCAACATGCAAAACAAAAACGCTACGAACTTATGCACCAATCTAATACATAAGAGTTACATGTAGAGATTAAACAAAAATCTGCGAGAGCGTACAGCTAGCACCTTAGTACATAAAAGTTACATCTAGAGATTCCACAATATATGTTAAAAAAATGGCTCTGAGCACTATGTTAATAAATGACTGTGCGATCGAGACTGTTTTTTAATAATTTTGCTTAACTGAGAGATCGCTGTTTCCTAGTAATGCTATCTAAAATTCTGAATCACTAGAAACTCTCGCCGTGTGCGCAAGGCCTTATCTTACTGAAATGTAAGCCCAGGACGCCTTTACTTGAAAGGCAACAAAACGCATCGCTGAGTATCATCGACGTGTCGCAGTGCTGTAATGGTGCAGCGGATGACAACCAAATGATGGTTCAAATGGCTCTGAGCACTATGGGACTTAACATCAGAGGTCATCAGTCCCCTAGAACTTAGAACTAACCTAAGGACATCACACACATCCATGCCCGAGGCAGGATTCGAACCTGCGACCGTAGCGGTCGCGCGGTTCCAAACTGAAGCGCCTAGAACCTCTCCAATACATGTTAAAATATCATAAAGACACATCTTGGTGACTGGAAACCGATATTGTTCCTTTAGACTATTGGGGGGGGGGGAGGCGGAGACAGAGAATAGTAAGATTACAATAATTTATTTGAAATGATATACCCCCATTTTCTGTTGCTTTAGGTGAAGATTAAGCTAAGAGTCATAACCTTTTTGTCTCTAACAATGGAAGGAAGGAGCATTAGGATGTACAGTCCTGTCGACATAGAGGGTATTAGAGACGGACCACAAGCTCGGAATGTTCCAAGAATAAGGATGGAAATCGGTTGTAACATTTCAAAGGTAACTATCCTAACACTTGCCTGGACTGATGTAAGGAAATCAAGAGAAACGTAAATCTGGATGGCCGGACGCGGACTTGAAACATCATCCTCCAGCATATGAGTTTACTGCGCTAACCACTACACCACCTCGCTAGATATGAAGACGAAAACATATATCCACCGATTTTGCCCGTCCTTCGCGCGATTCTAGTGTACACATAAACGCAACAACTTCTGCTCTAGTACGACCCACTTCTCAAGCGTTTTCGAGGTATCGAGATTAAAAGTTTTAGCAACTTGTCCATCGCTACGATAGCGTAAATCGTAGAACAGTTGTGTTAGTGCAACCGTCCAAGGCGGCAGGTTTCTGTGCTCGTAATGCTTTCGCGTCTCGTCACGTTATGTTGTTTATCCTAACCTTTCTTCAAACACTCGCGTGATTATTCAGCTGTTGTTGAAGATCTTGATAACGACCCCACTTAAAGATACAGTAAACGTAGATCTTTAGCGGTTAGGATTGACGGAGGGTCGCAAAAAAATTCAAGGAAAAAAATTATCGCTGAATATTGGAGAGAGTGTTAGGAAAACGCTAAGCGGGTTGGAGTGGCAATCATTAACACAAAGGCGATTTTCTTTCCGGCGATATCTCTTCACAAAATTTCAATCACAGACTCTCTCTTCCGAACGCAAAAATATTTTATTGACGCTCTCGTACACAGAGAGAAATTGCCGTCGCAATAAAATAAGTGATATCAGAATTCGCATGGAAAGATTTAGGTATCCATTTTCCCAATATGCTATTCGAGTGTGGAGCTGTCGAGCAGTAGTCTGAAATAAGTTCTATGAAACCTCTCCCAAATGCGTGAGTGTGAATTGCAGAGTAATCGTGTAGATGTGGTTTTTTGTCTTTTCCACGCACTGGCGAGCACACACAAAAACTCGCCAGGTGCCATGGTTCCCGGCGGAGGTAGGACGAGGACCCCTCCATTGCTCTATACGTAGAAGTAACACTGGCGCCTGGCACTCCGTGCCATCGTACAGGAGATCTTCGTAGGAAGACAATCAATTGTGTGTGTTGCGGAAACCAGTAGGAAACTGCTGTTTCAACTTGACTTACCCAGCCGATGGGCGGCGCCTAGATGTCTGCAACCGGCTCGACACCGCTGCAAGCTAAGTTGCCTAGGTGTTGGCTCTCGTCTCGAGCAATTAATCTTATACTTTTCTTGCCTGGCAAGGCGATCTTAGTGACTGTGCCTCTTCATTTTTCTTCGTACTTGCACGATACAAAAGGCAATGTTCGTACATCAATTTCCCCAAGCAGTATAATGAAAAAAAAAGAAAAAAAGGAAACGGAAAGAAAAAAAACACCTTGAAGATGTGTAGACTTTCGAGTGTCGGTAAGTGCAAAACAAGTTTGCATTTTAACAGAGCAGTCGGTAACTCAGTTCCGTAGTTTATCGCTGTCGCGAAGTCTTGAGTAACTCATCAAGGATCGTGAACGTGGAAATTAAAAGACTTCTCATGAGTTAAATCATTATTATGGCTTTTCTTTTTTGTTTGTTAATAATTTGTTTATATTATTTCTTTCATTATTCGTTTTATGCCATGCCACTGCAATGTGAAGTATCAGAACATTTCTATTGCAGATATTAAAATGTTGAAATAAGCACAAAAAGGACAACAATAAAAGTTACTTTAAAAAGTTGAAATCTCTCTAGTTCCTACTTTTTCTAGCAAATGGAAATTATAATTAACAAACAAACAAATACTGAATCACAATTATTTACAAAATAATGTATCTTTATTTTTAATTACTAATTGCTCTGAAAGCAATTCAAATTTGATACAAAGAAGCAAAATGCCTTATACTTAAGTGAATACTCTGTTTATCCAGAAATAAGAAATTATTTCCTGCGATTATGAATCAAAAATAAAAATCTTATTTTTGTTAGAAACTGTGATTCAATATTTGCTAACTACCTTAATTTTGCAATAAATGTGGAATTCAAATGAAACTTAAAAAATAGATACTTCTAGCAAGATTCGAGCCAACAACTTCTGAATTACAAGACTCGTATGGTACGCACCTTTCTTTTTTCTTTTTTTTTCTTTTTTTTTAACTAACTGGCTCTTTATTCACACGATAAAAGTCTAATGGTTGCATGAGTAAACAGGAAATAATACGCAGTTGGTTAAAATACTAAAATAAAAAAGTAAACTGTGAAATAGCAACTTGTTCCTTGCTGTCTAGCCTCTACACAGCGCTTGGATAAAAATATGGAAGCGCCATGAGAAATGCATGCTTGAACATAAATGCAGGTGCTAACCAACGTTTCATGTTGCGCTGTTGTATTTCGCCACGAACGGCAGCTGTGCAATGTCCTCAATATGTTGCAGGTGGTCAGATTGTATTCTGTGTAGTTGGGGGTGCACTGTGTCGGAGCTAAGTGAATTCGTTCATGGGCAGATTGTTGATGCTCGTAATTAAAATTTCCGTAATGAAGGTACCCAAAGTGTTTGGCGTTTCAAGAGGCACCGTATCTAAGTTCACACCGCATACAGGAAAGTGCAAAAACATCATCCGCTAAGTCAGAAGCGTACTAAAGTGCACGTTGAATGATCGTAGCAGACAGTCATTGAACAGGATTGTGTTGAAAAATAAGAGAAAGACAACTGCAAAAGTCCATGTAGAACTGAATATCACACTCGCTAACGCTGTCAACACCAAAACAACACGAAGGGAGCTCCATAAGTAGGGCACTGCAGGACACGCTGGAATTCCAAAACCACGCATCAGTGGTGCAAATGGCCCTAACGGAAAACGTGCTGCCGAAGCCATAAAACCTGGGCTATGGGATGAGTCTTGCCTCATACTGTTCCCAATTTGTAACTGAGTTTACGTCGGAAAACTGAAACATGGTGGGGGTTAGATGATGGTTTGGCAGCCCTATCGTGGTACTCCATGGGCCCCATGGCTACTGTACGACGTCGCACTACTGCCAAGGACTATATGACCACTTTGGATGATCAGGTCCAACTCATGGTACAATATCTGTTCCCCAGTTGTGTTGCTGGGTGACATGGCCCCTGTACACACAGCCCGCACCGTCCAGGACTTGTTTTGAGAGCGCGAGGATGAATTGCAGCATGTACCCTTGGCACCACAGTCATCAGATTTCAATATGATTGAGCCTTTATTGTCTACTTTGGAGAGAAGGGTGCGAGATCGCTATACACCTCCATCATTGTTACCTGAACTTACCAATATTTTGCAGGAAGAAAGGTATAAGATTTCCTTTAAAACCATACCGGACCTGTATTTATCCACTCCGGGACGACAGGGAGCTGTTGTGGATGCTAATGGTTTTCCTACACCGTCCTAGTAATGGTAGTGTGTTATGTTTTCGGTGTTCCCGTATTTCTGTCCAATCCCTATACTTCCAGTGCAGCACTTTCCACATGATGGTTGAAACTCGGTTCCCGGAGGCTATGTTAAATTTGCTGAAATTATACATGTAAAATAATAGCTACAGACGAATAAATGAGAAGTAGTATATAAAAAAATGTTTAGTTCATCAAAATATTTTCGTGATAGGCAATCGGATTCCCTCTTGTTTTGGCGTCCTTAGTGAACAAGACACTCAAATGTGGGCAGTATGTGCACGCTATGAGTCTGTTGTCAAAAAGATACTAACTGGAGGAAAAGCAGCAAAGAGTCGCCACTTAATAGTTCCTTTTTTTAATTTCAATTTTCCGTTAAATATGTTTTAGCTCCCAGCCAAGTCATCGGTAGGGGCACACAGAGAATTAAACTATAATAATCAGCGAGGAGATTTTCACTAAAGTATCTAAACTGGTGAAAAAAGATACAATTATACACTCCTGGAAATTGAAATAAGAACACCGTGAATTCATTGTCCCAGGAAGGGGAAACTTTATTGACACATTCCTGGGGTCAGATACATCACATGATCACACTGACAGAACCACAGGCACATAGACACAGGCAACAGAGCATGCACAATGTCTTCACTAGTACAGTGTATATCCACCTTTCGCAGCAATGCAGGCTGCTATTCTCCCATGGAGACGATCGTAGAGATGCTGGATGTAGTCCTGTGGAACGGCTTGCCATGCCATTTCCACCTGGCGCCTCAGTTGGACCAGCGTTCGTGCTGGACGTGCAGACCGCGTGAGACGACGCTTCATCCAGTCCCAAACATGCTCAATGGGGGACAGATCCGGAGATCTTGCTGGCCAGGGTAGTTGACTTACACCTTCTAGAGCACGTTGGGTGGCACGGGATACATGCGGACGTGCATTGTCCTGTTGGAAAAGCAAGTTCCCTTGGCGGTCTAGGAATGGTAGAACGATGGGTTCGATGACGGTTTGGATGTACCGTGCACTATTCAGTGTCCCCTCGACAATCACCAGTGGTGTATGGCCAGTGTAGGAGATCGCTCCCCACACCATGATGCCGGGTATTGGCCCTGTGTGCCTCGGTCGTATGCAGTCCTGATTGTGGCGCTCACCTGCACGGCGCCAAACATGCATACGACCATCATTGGCACCAAGGCAGAAGCGACTCTCATCGCTGAAGACGACACGTCTCCATTCGTCCCTCCATTCACGCCTGTCGCGACACCACTGGAGGCGGGCTGCACGATGTTGGGGCGTGAGCGGAAGACGGCCTAACGGTGTGCGGGACCGTAGCCCAGCTTCATGGAGACGGTTGTGAATGGTCCTCGCCGATACCCCAGGAGCAACAGTGTCCCTAATTTGCTGGGAAGTGGCGGTGCGGTCCCCTACGGCACTGCGTAGGATCCTACGGTCTTGGCGTGCATCCGTGCGTCGCTGCGGTCCGGTCTCAGGTCGACGGGCACGTGCACCTTCCGCCGACCACTGGCGACAACATCGATGTACTGTGGAGACCTCACGCCCCACGTGTTGAGCAATTCGGCGGTACGTCCACCCGGCCTCCCGCATGCCCACTATACGCCCTCGCTCAAAGTCCGTCAACTACACATACGGTTCACGTCCACGCTGTCGCGGCATGCTACCAGTGTTAAAGACTGCGATGGAGCTCCGTATGCCACGGCAAACTGGCTGACACTGACGGCGGCGGTGCACAAATGCTGCGCAGCTAGCGCCATTCGACGGCCAACACCGCGGTTCCTGGTGTGTCCGCTGTGCCGTGCGTGTGATCATTGCTTGTACAGCCCTCTCGCAGTGTCCGGAGCAAGTATGGTGGGTCTGACACACCAGTGTCAATGTGTTCTTTTTTCCATTTCCAGGAGTGTATGAAAGTTTTTGAAAAAAAACGGAATTAAAGAAAAACAGGGTAATTTTGTGATCTAAATATTGCAAAATCTGTATCGAATTGGAAGTCACTTGCTAACATTCAAAACATATAATTTGTGTTCAATAATCACATGAATTATTTTTGTATCCTTACACACTGGTAAATGAAGTTACAATAGATTAAATTTTCATAACACTAATTGCTCTTTTATCAGTTAAGAAGGCATAAATAGATTAACCTCTCCACTTCTTTACGTCCTTGAATTTGGCGATAATAACAGAATTAAGTGCCGTTCGAAAAGATTGCAACGCTATGAAGGGATCGCGAGGTAAGCATGCTCATGTCCAAGCACAACATGGCTACACAGTCAATATGGCCATAAGAATCATTGTTCCGTGACGTATATGAACGTCAGCCATTAGCAGTGTCATAAAATATTATTTTAGTAATATCGTTTTAACAGTACTGATCAGAAAATAACAAATTACTTGTAGCACTATTAGGCCTATGTGGAATCAGCGTCATTCTCTCGTTAGATATCTTCAATGCGCTGCAATGCGCAATGATTTTTATTAGGAATATACTCGTTAAGGTACTTTTAGCTTCAGTAATATTCGGAGAAAGGTACGAGAGACTCATAAAACAGCAGAAACAATATACAGAAACCAGACTTCAAATAGCTGAATGAAATCAAAAGGAAGCAGCAGTTGAAATGGAATTGAGACTGGGTTGTGGCTTATCCCCGGTGTTATTCAGTCTACGAGGATCATTTCAAGAGTTCTGCACACTGTAAGAGATAACTAAAGATAATAATTTATATTACAAACTACCTTTACTGGCCATCAATATAATCTCCATTCTTGCTAATGACGGGTTCCCAACGTTTTGGCAACTTCCGTATTACGAGTAGGCGCAACTTCATTGCTGAGCTGTCTAATTAGTCTGGTCACCTCACTGGAAGTTCGTCAACTGTATCAAAATGTTTTCCACGCAGCTGTTCTTTCAATTTGGGCAACAAATCAGTGTATGCTGGCCCAATATCAGGAAGGTGTATGTTGAGTGGGGAAGTATTTCCCATCCATATTTGTCGAGCGTTTCTCTCAGTGGTAGGGCAATATGCGGTCTTGCATTATTATGCAAAATGAGGACACCAGCTGCAAGCATGTCAGGCTTTCTTTGAAATATTTTCCGGCCAAAACATTTTACAGAAACAGCTTGTAGTACGCACCTGTTACAGAGATCCTCTGGGGCACTGTCTTTGTAGCCGTGACTCCATTCATGTCATACGCAAAGATCGTCATCAGTTTCTCCTTTGATGTCGGCGGTGGAACTTTTTCGACAAGTGGAGAGCAGGAACTTTTCCATTGCGACGACGGAGATCTCAGTTCTGGCTCAAAATCTCCTGTCCAGATTACATCAGAAGTAACAATCCTTTACAGAAACTGTTCTCCCTCTGATCGATAACGTTGAAGCAATTCTTCTGCAATTATCTTGCGACCTGCTTTCTGCTCTTCGCTCATATCATGCGGAACCCGTCTGGCAGCAACTTTTCTCATCATTAAATTTTCACTTACGATTCTGTAAGCTGAAGTGACAGACATTCTGTTCAGATATCCCACTTCTTTCCATGTTTGCAGTCGATCCTCTCCCAAAATGCCATTAACAATAACCTGACAGGTGTAGTCTGCTGCAACTGATGACCTTCCACTTCTTGGCTTGTCCTCAGGGTTTACTCAACCTTTACGGAAAAGAGAGCCCAGTGTGATACTGTGCTATGATCCACTAGAATATTCCCACACACTTCTCTCAAAGCGTTGTAAACCTCCGTTGGGTTCTTTGCTCGTAGGGATTCGATTTTGGTGTAGAAATGCTGGTCATTTCGTGTAACCCGACCTGACTCGGTTTCAGCTTCCATTTTAAAACTTAATTACTCACGGGAACCAGCAAACACATATACAACCGTCACGCCAAAAGTCTCGCTCACAACTGACATTATTTTCAGCTTGATCACGCCACCGAAACGGTCGTGCATGCGTAGTGTGCAGGACTTCTGAAACGACCCTAGTATGTATTGAAAGAATACTAACGAATGCCAAGTAGAAATTTGGAAAGGACGTAATAGTTCAAGGGAAGACACAAACACTTCGAAGTTTGCTGATGGCATTGTAACTTTGTCAGATACAGCAAATGATTTGGAAGAGCAGTTGAGTGGAATGGGTAGTGTCTTGGAAATAGGTTATCAGATGATTATCAACAAAGTAAAACATGGGAAGTAGAATAAATTCGAATTAAATCAGGCACATTGAGGAAATTACATTAAGAGGTAGAGAGAATATGACATTCAGGCGGGCAACAGCAAAAAATGTGTTTATGAAAAATAGAAATTCGCTGACGTCAAATATAAATTTTACTGTATTTCTGACGGTATTTGTTTGTAGTGTAGCCTTGCTTGGAAGTGAAACACTGATGATAAATAGTTCGGACAAAAAAAGAAGAGAGATGTTTTAAGTGTGGTACTACGGAAAAATGCTGAAGGTCAGATGAATATATAGGATAACTAATGAGGAGGTTTGGTCCGAATTGGGAAAAAGCGAAATGTGTGCCACAAGCTGACTGAAATAAGGGATCAATTGATATGACACATCCATAGGTATCAATGAGTAGTCAGTTTGGTTATGGAGGGAAAAATGGAGGATGAAATTTGTAGACAGAGACCAACGTTTAACCATAGTAATCAGGTTCAGATGGACGTAGGTTGCAACAGTTAGGGAGCGATGAAGAGAGTTGCACAGGATAGACTAGCATGGAGAGCTGCTTCAAACCAGTCTTCGAACTGAAGGCCATATCAACATGAGATTAAATCTCTGTCAGCTTAAACTTTTCCTCGGGTGCCTTAACAGAGACATTCGCTGAAATTGGATGTGGACAAGTCTCCAGTTAATTGTTTTGTTATTCGATTTAAATGTGCGATCATTTATCAACCAACAACACGTTGATCTTGTAGCTTAGTTTTTCGGCGATACAAGACTTCCAGAACGATCTACTAAGAAAAATAATTTTATAAGACATGGACGTAATTTTGTTAACCACTACGTATCAGGTACTA
The DNA here is from genome assembly GCF_021461395.2 of Schistocerca americana. NCBI lineage: Eukaryota > Metazoa > Arthropoda > Insecta > Orthoptera > Acrididae > Schistocerca > Schistocerca americana. The sequence continues at coordinate 953,123,358 of NC_060120.1, forward strand.
TCTGGGTGTTCTTATGTACGCACCATTCGTTCGGCCCACTTGCTGTAGGCCTGTGTTTACGCTAATGAAGCCCATTCCTCACAGACGTGGAGGCCAGAACACATGGAGCGCTCTTGTAATTCGAACGGTCCACTTCATCAATCACCGCCCCGAAATGAGCACCTGCACTGAAAAGCTTCACAATTAGGCCGGCGCAATCCCGCGCTGTGTTGTTTGCATAAAGACAGCCGGAGCGGCTGCCAAATCAGAGACAGATTAAGATCGGATTATTCACGAGAGACGGCGGGGGATTCCCCCGCTGCCGGATATCCGACAGCGAACGAGTTGGGCGCGCCGCCAGGCGGCAGCACTGCGGCCGCGGCTTACGACTCCAGCCATCTGCGACCGCTATCTGGGCAATCTGGAATGCTGGCGGTGAGCGCCAACGACGTTCTCCAGCTGTTTGACGCGGTTCTCCTGGAATCCTTTTGCGTTCCGCGATGTCACAACCAGACCAGTATCAATCTGAATTGAGCCACTGTCACCAAAACGTTTTGATGCCACCCATTATTCTGTACAAAGGTCATTACTGTGGCTGCCATTTCGGGACAAACGTACGCGTCCCAAAGATCCTGAGAGAGCATTTTTTTCTTTCTTTATTGGCCTCTGCCAATTGCCATATAGTCATCCATCACATTTACATAGTATCAGTCTTGATGGCTATTCTTTGCTCTTTGCAAAAAAAATGGAATATGAACATGGTTCAAATGGCTCTGAGCACTATGGGACTTAACATCTGTGGTCATCAGTCCCCGAGAACTTAGAACTACTTAAACCTAACTAACCTAAGGACATCACACACATCCATGCCCGAAGCAGGATTCGAATCTGCGACCGTAGCGGTCACGCGGTTCCAGACTGAAGCGCCTAGAACCGCGCGGCCACACCGGCCGGCTGAATATGAATAAATGACTGATACATGACATCACTAGAAACTACCCATAAAGTAATTATATTATAATAATAAAAAACATTGCATCATGCAAAATATATACATATTTTGTACACAGTACATCAAGTAGATAAATAGAGCACATGTTATTGAACATGATAATTATTAGTAGTTCAGTGTATGGGGTTACCAGAAACAGTGCAGCCACCGTTGGGAAGGAAATCTTCGCTTCAGGTCAAAAATTTTTGCTGTCTGTTTTGTATCTGGTACACGAGAAAAAAATGGTTCAAATGGCTCTGAGCACTATGCGACTTAACTTCTGAGGTCATCAGTCGCCTAGAACTTAGAACTAATTAAACCTAACTAACCTAAGGACATCACACACATACATGCTCGAGGCAGGATTCGAACCTGCGACCGTAGCGGTCACCCGGCTCCAGACTGTAGCGCCTAGAACCGCACGGCCACTCCGTACACGAGAATAGATGGTTCACGTCTTCCTCTTTATTGCACACACACAGCGAGGGAAATTCCTTCAATCCTATTTGCAACAGGTGGGTTGAAACTGTGCCATCATATATGCATGTACGTAATGGTTGTTACAAATCGTCTGCTTCTATTCCAGTCGATAAACAAAGAAGATAAGCCTATTGTATGTTTCACTTCTTTTGAAATATTGGTCGCATCTCAATGCATACTTCAGTCATTTCTCGCTTTTTCATTGGTTACACTCAGCATTCCTCGGTAAGGAAATCCATCATTCATCAGTCAGGATTTCGTCTACTTCACTGCCCGTTTTGCTGAGGTTTGTACTATTTCATTATGAAATGTGCCATTTTGCCCTGCAATTCACAATATTTTTTGTTACTATTCTCAGTGGCTTATTTGTAGCGATTTCACCAATGATGTCAATGATTATAGGTGACAGTCTTATCCCATTTCGATCTTTTGAGACACCTTAATACACTTAGGGCATCGATTAATATCACGATACTGATTCGGGTGCAAGACCTCCCGTATTTTGCTGCTTTCCTAATTGCGATGTGTTCTAGGCAGGAGCTGTTGTCTCATTAGTTAGAGAGTGTAGAGATTAATAATTTTCTCCAGCGTTATGCACATGTCGCATCCTAGTTTGTCGCCCTCGATAGTCTTCGATCCATCCGTATAAATCTTCATTGAATTCAGGAAGATGGTTGTGGAAGCATTTGACTATGTAGACAATAATATTGCTGCCAAGCCCGTACAGTCGCGACACTCTTGTTCATTTTTTTTTTTTTTTACTGCTTTCAAACAAAGCCCTTTTCATCAGATACAATTATGTCACATAATGAAACAGGAAATTCGTCTGACTTCATTACAAAATATAAAACAGAATTATTATACAATCATACTGTATAAAGGTAAGCAAATGTTTGCACGGAATAATTAATCTTCAAAGTACATTACGGATAATGGCATATGCCACCTGGGAGGTTGTAGATGTACTGATAATGGTTTCAACATCTTCCGCCAACAGATAGCATAGTGGTATAGCTACAAGAACGTCATCCACGTCTATCCTTTAAGAGGGAATGCCCACAGCCAGAAGGGTCTCCTTCCGTCTCCATGATTTCTACCTAACCATTTATGGCCATCCTACCCACCTCACTCCTACCCTCAAATACCTTGGCCTCACACTCGACCGCCACCTCACCTGGACTCCCCATCTCCTTACCATCCAACACAAAGCTCACAACAGACTTCGCCTCCTGAAACTTCTGTCCGGCCAGACATGGGAACTGCATCCTTCCACCATCCTTCACACCTACATATCCTTCATCCAACCCACCCTTTGTTATGCCAGCATTGCTTGGATTTCTGCCCCTCCCAGGATCTATAACGCACTCCAAATCCTCGTGTGCCATGCACTCTGCCTCGCCTTCCATATCCACCTTCCGTCCCCTACACGCATCCTCTACAACCTCATCCCCTTCCCCCACATTCTCCTTTTGCTTGAACACATCCGCATCCTGTATACTGCCTGCCAACTCGATCCCCTCTCCCAGCCAGTTGTACCCCCCTTCCTCTCCATCCCCAGCCCGTTGCCACGCCTTTACCATTGTGTCCCACCCTCTCTCCATCTCCACACCCTCCACCTCCTTTCCCACCGCAACTTCCAGAACCTACCCCTCCCAGATGATGAACTTCACCCTGATGTCTATTCCTCCTACCAACTCTAACCCACCTTCCTCCTACCTCCTCCTCAGGGCTCCCTCTCCTCCCACTCCCTTCTCCTGAGTGGCTTTCCCCCTTCTACACCCCCTCCCTCTCCCATGCTCCCCTTCAGCGTCTCTGCACTCTTTCCTGCCTTGTCTTCCCTCATCATCCCCCACCCTGCCGGTCTCCTGCCTCTTGGGGCGCCCCCTGCCCACCCTTTTCTCCTCCTCCCCCTCCCCCACCTCCACATCCCCTCTCCCCTCTTTTTCCCTCCTCTCCAACCTCTAGTCCCTCAGCAGTTCCCTACCAGCGGTTTTTTTAAATTCTTTGTGAGTGTATTGTAACAAATAAGCCCTCGATCACAAATATTAAGTCAAAATTGACCTGGTTTCGACGCTACTATGAGCGTCGTCTTCAGAATTAGACTAACTGTACTAAAACATTAAGTGTATAGTACATTAATAAAATTAAAGTTTGTACTGACTCGAAAAGATGCAGTACTTACATGTCACACATTAAAAAAGATCTAAGCCGGAAAGGCAACGTCATGAACACTTGTGAGATGGCGAGCCGCTAAGGGCTACTCGTACTGTGAACAAGGGTCGTTCATATGGCTCCGAGCACTATGGGACTCAACTGCTAAGGTCATTATCCCCTAGAACTCAGAACTAGTTAAACCTAACTAACCTAAGGACATCACAAACATCCATTCCCGAGGCAGGATTCGAACCTGCGACCCTAGCGGTCTTGCGGTTCCAGACTGCAGCGCCTTTAACCGCACGGCCACTTCGGCCGGCTCAAGGGTCGTTCCAGTGGTTTTGTTTTTTAAGTGTCTCGCTCCATGTGGATTTTATACTGTGGCCGACTTTTACCTAGTTTGACTCCAGTGATTTCAAGTACGCAACGAATTGGCAGCTAGGTTCTTTTAACTTTATGTCGACTTTTTAATTGTCCCCCCAGTGTCCCTGTAACATTTAACTCTCATCATCTCCAAAAAATGGTTCAAATGGCTCTGAGAACTATGGGACTTAACATCTATGGTCATCAGTCCCCTAGAACTTAGAACTACTTAAACCTAACTAACCTAGGGACATCACACAACACCCAGTCATCACGAGGCAGAGAAAATCCCTGACCCCGCCGGGAATCGAACCCGGGAACCCGGGCGTGCGAAGCGAGAACGCTACCGCACGACCACGAGCTGTGGACCGTCATCTCCATTTACTGTATTTTTATGTCCCCCTTTTTACCCCCATTTTTTATGTAAGAGTTCTAATTGTATTTTTGTTAAAACCATTTGGCTGAAGATCAGTGGACTGTGCCACTGCCAGCCCTGCCCTGCCCATATGGGGCAGAGGAATAAAATAACAATAAAGGGAAAAAAGCCAGAAGTGTCAGTGTGGTGTAAGCGTGTGAAGCAAGCAGGCAACCATGCCACAGAGACTCACTGTGGTCTATTGAGTTGCTGGAAGGTCTTTCTAAGAACTGCGACCCAAGTTTCTGCGTCAGTTGAGCAAAAATGATGGAATCGGTCGCGTGAACGTTCTCACACATGTAGACAAGGTTCTGAAAGTCCGTGTAGCACAAACGTCCTCCAGGATCGTCGTATTGTAAGGGCAGCAGTGGCAGATCGTACAGCTACCACAGCACAGATAAGAGAGCTTGTGAATTCAGATGTGTCAACACGAACTATTGAGAACCGATTATTAGTGGTGGGACTATGAGTACACCCATCACAGCCGGCCGGAGTGGCCGAGTGGTTCTAGGCGCTACAGACTGGAACCGCGCGACCGCTACGGTCGCAGGTTCGAATCCTGCCTCGGGCATGGATGTGTGTGATGTCCTTAGGTTAGTTAGGTTTAAGTAGTTCTAAGTTCTAGGGGACTGATGACCACTGCAGTTAAGTCTCATAGTGCTCAGAGCCATTTGAACACCCATCACATAGCATCGAGGTGTTGTCTCGATTAGTACCATCAGAGAATTACCTGGAAAATGGATGGCTCGCCATGGTCTTCAGTGACAAAAGCAGGATCTGTGTGTACGCAAGTGACGGTTGTTCGCGCGTATGAAGCAGACGCACTGAGCACTGTTTCATAATGTGCATAAGACACGCTGGGCCCAACTTATGTGTTATGGTCTGACATGCGATAAGCTATAAATCTCGTTCACCTTCGATGTTTCTGGAGAGGACGCTAACCAGCGCTCACTACATGCAGAATGTTGTTAAACCAGTTCTTTTGCCTTTTTTGCAACAAGGGAGGTGTTGTGTTGCTCCAGCAGGATAATGCTCCCCCATACACTGCCCGTGAAACTCAACCTGCTCCGCAAGATGTGCAGCAAGTTCCCTGGCCAGAAAGATTTCCCGATCTCTCTCCGATTGAGCATGAGTGGGACATGATGGGACAAGGAATGACTTGTGCGACTGGTCAGCCAACATCTGTTACAGAACTACGTGAACTGGTCGAACAGGCGAGGAATAACATATCCGAGGACAGTATTCGCCATCTGTACGATCAACTTGAACCGGTGTCAGCGATTGCAGTGTGGTGTTAGGGGTATAAGTGCAAATTTTCTGTGTAAATGAGAAAATAAAAATTTATTAACAATTCATGTACCATTCTATGACTATTTTTGTTACAAAAAACACCTTAATTTCAAAATTTCTGTTTCTAATTTATGTGGTGGTGTGAAAGGGCTGTTACTGAACGGACATTCCTTGACGCCGTAGGATATTTCCTATTAACCTATCCCTTCTTTTAGTCAAGTAGTGCGATAAATTTATTTCGTTCCCAATTCCATACAGTACCTCTCCATTAGCTATCAGATCTAAAAATCTAATGTCCAGCATTATTCCGTGCCACCACATTTCAAAAGCTTGCATTGTTTTCTTGTCTGAAATGCTTATCATTCATGTTTCACATGAGTGCCAGGCCACACTCCATACAAATACCTTCACAAAAGACTTCCTAACATCTAAAAATATGTTCCATGGTCACAAATTTCCCTTTTTCATTGTATGCGTTCGATATGGATGGCATGGTGAGTCAGTGATTAAGTACCAGTGTACGAACCCAAAGGACTGGTACTCGGTTCCCGGCCAGTTCTAGGGCTTTTATGTGTGACTTATCGCTTCTTTCCCCTTCTAGTAAAAGTTTTTAATGTGAAAAATGCCACGTTGCAATACACTCCAGAGTCCACGACAAACCGTAGATTCCCCTCTAAGTGGATAAGTCAGCTCAAGGGTCGGAGAAAGGCAACGGCATACCACATCCAACAGACATCTAAACGGATTTGTGTTCTGTGGTGAAATAACATTAAATCCCTGAAAAGATAGTGGCTAAAGCTAATGAAAAGTGAGCTATGCCTACTATTCTTGTCAGTGGGACTCTTGCTGTAGGAAAGTCAACACTTTTTCTGCAATTGCAGGAAAGTACTGGTGTTGAATGGTTGGACGATGGTAATATTGCCAAGAAATTTGAATGCTTTAATGGTGGTAATGAAATGTGTGGATGCCCCATACTCGATAAAGAGGAGGTGTTGGTTGACATTAAAGACAAAATGGCAGAAGATGGGGAAACTATAGACCATCATAGTTGTGAATTCTTCTCAGAAAGATGGTTTGACTTGGTATTTGTGTTGCAAACAGACAACACTGTTATGTATGATCGTTTGGTCCAGCGTGGATACAGTGGATGAAACTGGATGACAATATACAGTGTGAAAAATTTTAAACAATTCTGGATGAAGCATTGTGAAGTAATAGTGCCGAGGACATGGAGAATAATGTAGAAATGATCTTGTAGTCCTTGGAACATTGGAGAAATAGTTAAAAGTAAAACTGTGACTTGCGGCCACTAACTATGTGAATGAGTGTCGGGGTAATAAACTCAGTGCATTATAGAGGTACAGTCTGACAATATTCAAAATTCCAGTGTGTACTCTTCCAGGACATAAAGCTATTTCAGTGTGGTACTTGTGTTATGTTCCAAAGTTGTTCTGCTATACTCTGTATTATTATGCAGATTCGATCTGACGTATAGTGGCTATCATGATTAACTATTGTAAAAACAAAACAAAAAATAGGACCATGTGTAGTAAAGCACTAAGGTGTTCAAACCAAACTTCGGGTTGATGATACCATTACTTTATTTTACTCCCGATATTCCCTGTTAGTCCAGTATGGTATGCGTCCCAGTATTCTAGGACAGGCATTCGATTGTTTTCAAAAGTTCCTAACGTCAGTCTGAACTATTTTTGTGTTTTAGGTTTCCGCAGGACCACTTTATTATCCATATAATTATCTGTCTGTCCGGCTGTTAAAAGCCTTTTTTCTCAGGAACGGGGAGTCGTATCAGGTTGAAATTTATGTCGTATACTAAGGCCTGCGGTCTCTTGACGCTATAATTAACGTTAGCTTTTAAGTTCCTGCAGTCAAAAGGTATGGCCATTTATGTCACATATTTTGATATTCGCAAACTCATTCATCAACTCCTACATCGTACTTCCCGTTAACCTAGAGTTATCAAATTTGGCAAGAATCAAAGTTTCACACTATCACCAAAGAAAAAAAAATCCGAAAATTGTTAATTTGTAATTATGTCACACGGAAACAAATTGTTTTTCTCATTTGTTATCAGAGCCCTTTTTCTCAGGAACGGATAGGCGTATCTAGTTGAAATTTATGTGACATATTCAGGTCTATAGTCAGTGGATGATAATTATGTAATTATGTATTTCATGAGCAGATATTAGAATAAATAGACGCAGAAATACGAACCTGCACAAGTCGAGACAGTTCTTAGAGACAGCGAAGTAGTTTCATCCTTCGCCGTCTATGTGACTTCCTAAAGACTAAGAATAAACGGTAGTTTCCATCTGTTTGCAGAGAGTCTTCTGTTGCCGGCCGCGGTGGTCTAGCGGTTCTAGGTGCGCAGTCCGGAACCGCGCGACTGCTACGGTCGCAGGTTCGAATCCTGCCTCGGGCATGGATGTGTGTGATGTCCTTAGGTTAGTTAGGTTTAAGTAGTTCTAAGTTCTAGGGGACTGATGACCACAGTAGTTAAGTCCCATAGTGCTCAGAGCCATTTGAACCAACCAGAGTCTTCTATTAGCGCAGAATCAGTCGTAGGCTTTCTAAATCCCAGTATGTCAAGGATGTTTATCACTAATTCTTCCATGGTTCAATTCTTATTGCTTCTGATAACATATGAAGCGATGTAAATATTAGACACGTGCTTGTACAGGCCGTTGTAGCATTTAATAACTTATCTACTCACCAGAAATTGTGAGTTATACCACCGCATTTTCGTTAAAATGGAAAAAGTATTCCCTTAGTCCTAAATCATGCTGTTTGCCTCTTAAAATCTTAATTTCTTTGCCTCGCGCGAGTTATAGGCGCTTGGCCATCTGGCGGGGAAAACAGGAAGCTTCGGTTTATTCGTTCTGCCGCGCAGGTGGCGCGCTGTGTTTGAAGCGTCAAGACGCGTCTACCAGACAATTAATGCAAGAAAACTCCGCACTAAAGTTCTTTAATAAAGTACGACCCAAGATACATTCCAGTACATAGATTTATTCATTCAGTTGAGTTTAAACATCAGTTTCTGTAGAAGCGAAAGAGACAACCACTCGCGGCGGTATTTCTGGCGGTCAGAAAACCAGGGAATGTAAATTGTTTCGTCCGCAAGTTAAGCTTGATCAATGCAAAAACGATCTGAACAGCACTGGGCTATCTTCCGCTGAAATATGACCAAGATCGCACGGCCTTCTAGTTAGGAATGTACAGCTTGCTGTGCTTATGGAATTAATTGTTTTACATTCACAAAAAAGCTGCTCGTAATGAAAGTAGTGTTTAATACAAGGTCATATTGCATGAGAAACAGGTATGGAAGTTCTGTATGATGCCTGTTCATGGAGCAGTTTGTAATTTTGAGCACGGCAGAAGAAAGGTTCTGTCGACGTGGTAGTTACCAGAAGCGGATTTATGATATCAGTTGGCCAACGATAAGGGAGGAAGTAGGACATTGTCTTATTAAAGGAAACATCCCAGCAATCAGTTAAAGTAATTTAGGAATACAACAGCAAATATAAATCAAAGTGGACAGACAAACTTGAGAATTATCCTCTGTACCATACTTGTTATTACTTCTGTTGTAGTACAACAGAACTGGAACAAAAACATGATGGCAGTTGTATATATATGGTTCAAATGGCTCTAAGCACTATGGGACTTAACATCTGAGGTCATCAGTCCCCTACACTTAGAACTACTTAAACCTAACTAACCTAAGGACATCACACACATCCATGCCTGAGGCAGGATTCGAACCTGCGGAGCAGCAGTGCGGTTCCGGACTGAAGTGCCTAGCACCGCTCGGCCACAACGGCATATATATGCAGGGTGTTACAAAAAGGTACGGCCAAACTTTCAGGAAACATTCCTCACACACAAATAAAGAAAAGATCTTATGTGGACATGTGTCCGGAAACGCTTAATTTCCATGTTAGAGCTCATTTTAGTTTCGTCCACCTACGCTCAATGGAGCATGTTATCATGATTTCATACGGGATACTCTACCTGTGCTGCTAGAACATGTGCCTTTACAAGTACGACACAACATATGGTTCATGCACGAAGGAGCTCCTGCACATTTCAGGCGAAGTGTTCGTACGCTTCTCAACAACAGATTCGGTGAGCGATGGATTGGTAGAGGCGGGCCAATTCCATGGCCTCCACGCTCTCCTGACCTCAACCCTCTTGTCTTTCATTTATGGGGGCATTTGAAAGCTCTTGTCTACGCAACCCTGGTACCAAATGTAGAGACTCTTCGTGCTCGTATTGTGGACGGCTGTGATACAATACGCCATTCTCCTGGGCTGCATCAAGGCATCAGGGATTCCATGCGACGGAGGGTGGATGCATGTATCCTCGCTAACGGAGGACATTTTGAACATTTCCTGTAACAAAGTATTTGAAGTCAGGCTGGTACGTTCTATTGCTGTGTCTTTCCATTCCATGATTAATGTGATTTGAAGAGAAGTAATAAAATGAGCTCTAACATGGAAAGTAAGCGTTTACGGACACATGTCCACATAACATATTTTCTTTCTTTGTGTGTGAGGAATGTTTCCTGAAAGTTTGGCCGTACCTTTTTGTAACACCCTCTTATATATATATATATATATATATATATATATATATATATATATATATATATATATATATATATATATATATATATATATCGCCATAGTATCATAGGATCTTCATAGCAAGGTTTGTAAGCAAGCAGTATAAGTGATGATTTGCGAGTGTGTGATATTCTGTATAATGGAGGAGGCACAATACCTGTAAGAAGTCAAACAAAAATACCATTTCTAACAGTAGCATTTAAAAACACTTAAAGATTCATTTTGTCCGTTTTTCCGATTGCAGTCTAATTCGCACAAGCAAACATCACCGAGTATATTCATCTGGGTGTCACTGTACCCAGCCTCGATACCCTGAAGTTCTGTTTTTCGCTAGAATCTCCTTGTGGTGTAACTTTCCTACATACAACAGCATACGCAAAAAGCCACACAGAGCTTCCAAAGTGAACCAGATATAACAGCGTTATTCGAACTGACCTAGAATCTTTCAAGTGATTGTAAAAAGTGTTTGCACTGAAGTAAGATATTGTATGATTATACACTGATCAGACATGACATTATGACCACTGACCTACTGTCGATGTAAACCCGTTGAGCCGGCCGCGATGGCCGAGAGGTTCTAGGCGCTTCAGTCCGGAACCGCGTGACTGCTACGGTCGCGGGTTCGAATGCTGCCTCGGGCATGGATGTGTGTGATGTCCTTAGGTTAGTTAGGTTTAAGTACTGATGACCTCGGATGTTAAGTGCCATAGTGCTCAGAGCCGTTTGAACCATTTTTTAAACCCGTCCAGGCGATAGCAGCGTCACATGGCGAGGAATGGCTGCTGGCCAGACACACGCACGGTGCTTGTAGTAACAGTGAGCGTGCGGTTCACGTGAAGAATGGGGAAGGCGTGCGATGTATATGAGTTCGACCGAGGTCAGACTGTGATGGACCGGACGCTCGGCACGAGCATTTCGCAAACTACACGACTTTTCGGGTGTTCGAGGAGTGCTGTGGTGAGTGTCTTCAACACGTGGCGAAACTAAGGTGAAACCACGTCCAGACGTCGTGGGTTGGGCGGTCATTACAGATGTCGGACGTCGTAGGCTGGGCAGAATGGTAAAACAGGACAAGCGGTGAACTGTGGCGGAGCTAACATCTAACTCTAATGCTGGGCAAAGTCCTGTGACTTGGCAAGACAGCCAAGCCACTAGGAGAGGAAGCCGAAAGGCACGCGTTTAAGCTCACGCAGGCTGGCGTGAGGTCTGGAACAGGTAAGGGAATTTATAGTAGCAAAGAACGTAAGTAACTACTGGAATACTTAACTTTAATCCATAATTGGTGAACATCGGTCTGACGGTACATGCATCACAAGATAAATAGCAACTGATAATGGCGCCTTGTTAGGTCGTAGCAAATGACGTAGCTGAAGGCTATGCTAACTATCGTCTCGGCAAATGAGAGCGTAATTTGACAGTGAACCATCACTAGCAAAGTCGGCTGTACAACTGGGGCGAGTGCCAGGAAGCCTCTCTAGACCTGCCGTGTGGCGGCGCTCGGTCTGCAATCACTGACAGTGGCGACACGCGGGTCCGACGTATACTAGCGGACCGCGGCCGATTTAAAGGCTACCACCTAGCAAGTGTGGTGTCTGGCGTGACACCACACAAAGTATGTATCATCACACAGTGCACCGAACACTCCTAAAGATGGGCCTCCGCAGCCGACAACCCGTGCGTCTAACAACGCTAACCCCACGACATCGGCAACTACGACCGAAATGGGCACTAAACCATCGGCACTGGACGTAGGCGCAGTGGCAGAGCACATCGTCTGATGAGTCCCGATATTTTCTTCATCACGCCGACGGACCCGTCATCTTCCAGGGAAACACCTCCTTGACACTTGTACTGCGGGACAGAGACAAGCTGGCGGCGTCTCCAGTATCCTCTGGGGGAATATTTAGTGGGCATCCAACGCTCCAGTACAGCTCGTGCAAGGCACCATGACGACCAAAGAGTATCGTACACTGGTTGCATGTTTCCCGTTGGCAGTGGCATTTTTCAACAACGTAAAGCGTCATGTCACAAGGCCACGAGTGTGATGGAGTGCTCCCAGTAACACATAGGCGAGTTCCAATTGATGAGCTGACCGATCAACTCGCCAGATCTGAACCTGATCGAACACATCTGGGATGTGATCGAATGTGGCGTTAGAGCCCATCGCGCCCCTGCCGGGAATTTACGGGAATTAGATTACTTGTGAGCGCAAATGTGGTGCCAACTGCCTATAGCGACCTACCAAGGCCTCATTGCTTCCATGCCACGTCGCGTCGCCGCTGTTATTCACGTCAATTGTCGATACACCGGCTAGCTGATCCGTTTATGTATGGGTACAGCAGCAACATGGCGGCCAGACAAGCGGAGAAGGCTTCTTTCGTGATGGAGTTCTGCAATAGCGAGTCCGCAACTGCAGTGTGTGGGAAATTCTGGACTACATTTAAAAAAGGCACCAGCTACCAGACAACCCAGAATGAGATCTTCACTCTGCAGCGGAGTGTGCGCTGATATGAAACTTCCCGGCAGATTAAAACTGTGTGCCCGACCGAGACTCAAACTCGGGACCTTTGCCTTTCGCGGGCATGTGCTCTGCCAACTGAGCTACCGAAGCACGACTCACGCCCGGTACCCACAGCTTTACTTCTGCCAGTATCTCGTCTCCTACCTTCCCAACTTTACAGAAGTTCTCCTGCTGGTAGAGAACTTTCCCGCGAAAGGCAAAGGTCCCGAGTTCGAGTCTCGGTCGGGCACACAGTTTTAATCTGCCAAGAAGTTTCATACCAGACAACCCATTTACGAATGGATACGGAAGTTGAAGGAAAGAGGATGCCTTTGCAAAGACGGCTGTCTGTGAATGACATCGATGTCATCGCTCTGCGGCGAGTGAGGGCCAATTTGACTTGTAGATTAAATGAGTGCCGTGTGACTAACGGTTCAAACATTGAACGTCTGTAAAATTACTACATGTCAAATTTGTAAAAAAGACACAAAGAACTTCTTGAGTTGCTATTTCTACACTCCTGGAAATTGAAATAAGAACACCGTGAATTCATTGTCCCAGGAAGGGGAAACTTTATTGACACATTCCTGGGGTCAGATACATCACATGATCACACTGACAGAACCACAGGCACATAGACACAGGCAACAGAGCATGCACAATGTCGGTACTAGTACAGTGTTTATCCACCTTTCACAGCAATGCAGGCTGCTATTCTCCCAAGGAGACGATCGTAGAGATGCTGGATGTAGTCCTGTGGAACGGCTTGCCATGCCATTTCCACCTGGCGCCTCAGTTGGACCAGCGTTCGTGCTGGACGTGCAGACCGCGTGAGACGACGCTTCATCCAGTCCCAAACATGCTCAATGGGGGACAGATCCGGAGATCTTGATGGCCAGGGTAGTTGACTTACACCTTCTAGAGCACGTTGGGTGGCACGGGATACATGCGGACGTGCATTGTCCTGTTGGAACAGCAAGTTCCCTTGCCGGTCTAGGAATGGTAGAACGATGGGTTAGATGACGGTTTGGATGTACCGTGCACTATTCAGTGTCCCCTCGACGATCACCAGTGGTGTAGGGCCAGTGTAGGAGATCGCTCCCCACACCATGATGCCGGGTGTTGGCCCTGTGTGCCTCGGTCGTATGCAGTCCTGATTGTGGCGCTCACCTGCACGGCGCCAAACACGCATACGACCATCATTGGCACCAAGGCAGAAGCGACTCTCATCGCTGAAGACGACACGTCTCCATTCGTCCCTCCATTCACGCCTGTCGCGACACCACTGGAGGCGGGCTGCACGATGTTGGGGCGTGAGCGGAAGACGGCCTAACGGTGTGCGGGACCGTAGCCCAGCTTCATGGAGACGGTTGCGAATGGTCCTCGCCGATACCCCAGGAGCAACAGTGTCCCTAATTTGCTGGGAAGTGGCGGTGCGGTCCCCTACGGCACTGCGTAGGATCCTACGGTCTTGGCGTGCATCCGTGCGTCGCTGCGGTCCGGTCCCAGGTCGACGGGCACGTGCACCTTCCGCCGACCACTGGCGACAACATCGATGTACTGTGGAGACCTCACGCCCCACGTGTTGAGCAATTCGGCGGTACGTCCACCCGGCCTCCCGCATGCCCACTATACGCCCTCGCTCAAAGTCCGTCAACTGCACATACGGTTCACGTCCACGCTGTCGCGGTATGCTACCAGTGTTAAAGACTGCGATGGAGCTCCGTATGCCACGGCAAACTGGCTGACACTGACGGCGGCGGTGCACAAATGCTGCGCAGCTAGCGCCATTCGACGGCCAACACCGCGGTTCCTGGTGTGTCCGCTGTGCCGTGCGTGTGATCATTGCTTGTACAGCCCTCTCGCAGTGTCCGGAGCAAGTATGGTGGGTCTGACACACCGGTGTCAATGTTTTCTTATTTCCATTTCCAGGAGTGTATACATGTAGTCATATAATACGCCGTGTGCCCAGGGTCTCCCGTCGGGTAGACCGTTCGCCTGGTGCAAGTCTTCCGAGTTGCCGCCACCTCGGCGACTTGCGTGTCGATAGCAATGAAATGATGATGATAAGGACGACACAACACTCAGTCTCTGAGCGGGGAAAATATCCGACCCATCCGGGATCGAACCCGGGCGGTTAAGTGTGACATTCCGTCGCACTGACCACTCAGCTACCAGGGGCGGACAGTCATATAATACCATGCCTCAATACAAACATTTTTACAGTGACTTGAAAGCGTCTAGATCGTTCAGAATGACACTATCCATCGGAGCAATCAGGATCCTACAATACAGCTTCGGAGTACCCCTGAAGTTAGGTTTACATCCGATGAATTCATCCTGTTAAAAACGACGTGATGAGTTCGATGTGCTAGGAAGTCCCAAATCAAGTCACAGAGTTGGTCAAATATTCAATATTTTGTTCACGAAGTAACAGTACGAACTGTATCTAACGCCTGGCGGTAGTAAAAAGGAAAGTCCGGACGCCTTTACCAGTGGTGCTCTGGATCTCATCAACGAATAGAGTGAACTGACTTTCACAAGATCTCTGTTTGTGGAAATCTTGTCGAGTCTTATAGAGGAGATTTTTATTTTCCAGGAAGGTAATGCCAGGCGAAGATAAAACGTCTTCCATTACTTCACAACAGAGTGATGGCAGCGGCAAAGTGCTACAATTATTTTCATCTGTCAGACAGCAATTATTTTATATGAAAATGACCTGCGCTTTACTTCCAGTCACTTCGAAACGTCCGCTACTTCAGTAACACGGGACTGGAGAGTTGGGCGGGGTGATGGGGGGGGGGGGGGGGGGGGAAGCAGAGAGAGACACATGCTTAGCGACGCACAGGAAGGATGTCATCCGCAGAAACTGAGTTAAGGTGCAGTCGGATGGCGCAACGTGCAGTCCGTTAGAACATGACCCCTCTACAGCGTCTGTGGTGACACGATTTGTCTAGCAGAGTAAAACATGAAAGGGAACCGGTATGACAAAGGAAGATCAGGGTTTAACTTACGTCGACGACGTGGGGATCAGAGATCGACCACAAGCTAAGTCTGGGAAAGGAAAACGGCCATGTCTTTTTTCAAAGGAATCATCCCCGCATTTTAAGCACTTTAGAACTACTGATTGCCCTGGGAGAGCCAGCCCTGACAAAACGCTACCATCTGGTGAGCAAGATGTATGAGACAGGCTCAATACCCTCAGACTTCAAGAAGAGTATAATAATTCCAATCCCAAAGAAAAAAAGGGGTTCACAGATGTGAAAATTACCGAACTATCAGTTTAATAAGCCACGTCTGCAAAATACTAACACGAATTCTTTACAAACGATGGATAAACTGGTAGAAGCCAACCTCGGGGATGATCAGTTTGGATTCCGTAGAAATGTTGGCACACGTGAAGCAATACTGACCCTACGACTTACTTTAGAAGATAGATTAAGGAAAGGCAAACCTACGTTGCTAGCATACGTAGACTTAGAGAAAGCTTTTGACAATGTTGACTGGAATACTCTCTTTCAAATTCTGAAGGTGGCAGGGGTAAAATACAGGGGGCGGAAGGCTATTTACAATTTGTACAGAAACCAGAAGGCATTTATAAGAGTCGAGGGGCATGAAAGGGAAACAGTGGTTGGGAAGGGAGTGAGACGGGGTTGTAACCTATCCCCGAAGTTATTCAATCTGTATATTGATCAAGCAGTAAAGGAAACAAAACAAAAATTCAGAATAGGAATTAAAATCCATGAGAAGAAATAAAAAAGCTGATGACACTGTAATTCTGTCAGAGACAGCAAAGGACTTTGGAGAGCAGCTGAACGGAATGGACAGTGTCTTGAAAGGAGGATATAAGATGAACATCATCAAAAGCAAAACGAGGATAATGGAATGTAGTCGAATTAAATCGGGTGATTCTTCGGGAATTAGATGAGGAAATGAGACGCTTAAAGTAGTAAATGAGTTTTGTTATTTGGGGAGCAAAATAACTGATGATGGTCGAAGTAGAGAGGACATAAAATGTAGACTGGCAATGGCAAGGAAAGCATTTCTGAAGAAAAGAAATTTGTTAACATCGAGTACAGATTTAAGTGTCAGGAAGTCGTTTCTGAAAGTATTTGTATGGAATGTAGCCATGTATGGAAGTGAAACATGGACGATAAATAGTTTGGACAAGAAGAGAATAGAAGCTTTCGAAATGTGCTGCTACAGAAGAATGCTGAAGATTAGATGGGTAGACCACAGAACCAATGAGGACGTAGTGCATAGAATTGGGGAAAGAGAAGTTTGTGGCACAACTTGACTAGAAGAAGGGATTGGTTGGTAGGACATATTCTGATACATCAAGAGATCACCAATTTAGTATTGGGGGGCATCGTGGAGGGTAAAAATCGTAGAGGGAGACTAAGAAATGAATACATTAAACAGATTCAGAAGGATGTAGGTTGCAGCAGATACTGGGACATGAAGTAGCTTGCACAGGATAGAGTAGCATGGAGATCGGCATCAAACCACTCTATGGACTGAAGACCACAACAACAATAGGGAAGCGAAGGAAAACGTAAATTTTGATGGCCTGATGGGGATTTGAAGCGCCGTCCTCCTGGATACGAGCTAAGTGTCTTGACTACGTTACCGATCAGGCTCCTGGGAGAAAACAACTTCACGTTTACTCACGGACATGGGTGTACGATGATGATTAACAGAAGATTCTTTTTCCAAGCAGACATTTTTAACGGTAAATTTACTGTGAAATATAATGGCATAAAAACAAATTGTACAAGTTCACTATTCACAATCTAATTATTTAGGGTGGCTACGATTAGAATTGTTTTAGTATTAAAATTTGTATTATATTATATATTATCATTATGTCTTTGTAAAATCGTTTACTCAATTATGTCTCGTTACTATGTACGTTTAATTTCATACTACAGAGATTTCTGTTGTCTTTAATGACAAGGTGGTCCAGTATAGCCGCGCGGGATTAGCCGAGCGGTCTGAGGCGCTGCAGTCATGGACTGCGCGGCTGGTCCCGGCGGAGGTTCCAGTCCTCCCTCGGGCATGGGTGTGTGTTTTTATCCTTAGGATAATTTAGGTTAAGTAGTGTGTAAGCTTAGGGACTGATGACCTTAGCAGTTAAGTCCCATAAGACTTCACATACATTTTTTTTGGTCCAGTATATAGTCAAACAGATGATAGTGCGATGAGGTAAAACTTGTACGAAACAAAGAGTTTGGAAATTTTCTTGTTTAGGGCAAGCAGCATAATACATGTCTCATAACGACACGATAATTACAACACATGCACCGAAGTAGCTGCTTATAATAAGAAATCTTTATTTACGACAGACTGTTTCGGCGTTTATCGCCATTGTCGAGTACGTCTAGACTGATATGACGTCCATGTTACGTCGTTACTGAGCTGTCATATAACTGTCACTGTTTAAACAGAAACAGTATACAGCCCAACAGACAAAAGCTGCACAGAACAAGAGATGAAAAATATGTACGGAATAAATTTGAAATCAGAAGGACGTTATTAGCTTTACATCAGATAGGCATAGGCATTTGAGAAATTATTAGTTTTGCCGCGCGGGATTAGTCGAGCGGTCTAAAGGCGCTGCAGTCATGGACTGTGCGGCTGGTCCCGGCGGAGGTTCGAGTCCTCCCTCGGGCATGGGTGTGTGTTTTTATCCTTAGGATAATTTAGGTTAAGTAGTGTGTAAGCTTAGGGACTGATGACCTTAGCAGTTAAGTCCCATAAGATTTCACACACGTTTGAACATTTTTGAATTATTAGTTTTGTAGAATGAGATTTTCACTCTGCAGCGGAGTGTGCGCTGATATGAAACTTCCTGACAGATTAAAACTGTGTGCCCGACCGAGACTCGAACTCGGGACCTTTGCCTTTCGCGGGCAAGTGCTCTACCTGCTGACATGCAGGGTCCATGGATTCCTGAGGTTGCTTCGACACCCGTACACGTCCATCCACTCGATACAATTTGAAACGAGACTCGTCCGACCAGGCAACATGTCTCCAGGAACCAACAGTCCAATTTTGGTGTTGACAGGCCCAGGCGAGGCGTAAAGCTTTGTGTCGTGCAGTCATCAAGGGTACACGAGTGGACCTTCGGCTCCGAAAGCTCATATTGATGATGTTCCGTTGAATGGTTCCCACGCTGACACTTGTTGATGGCCCAGTATTGAAATCTGCAGCAATTTGCGGGAGGGTTCCACTTCTGTCACGGTGAACGATTCTCTTCGGTCGTCGTTGGTCCCGCTCTTGCAGGATCTTTTTCCGGCCGCAGCGATGTTGGAGGTTTTATGTTTTTCCGGATTCCTGATATTCACGGGACACTCGTGAAATGGGCGTACGGGAAAATCCCCACTTCATCCATACCTTGGAGAGGCTGTGTTCCATCTCTCGTGCGCCGGCTATAACACCACGTTCAAACTCACTTAAATCTTGATAACGTGCCATTGTAGCAGCAGTAACCGATCCGACAACTGCGCCAGATAGTTGTTGTCTTATATAGGCGTTGCCGACTGCAGCGCCGTTTTCAGCCTGTTTATACAGGGTGTTACAAAAAGGTACGGCCAAACTTTCAGGAAACATTCCTCACACACAAATAAAGAAAAGATCTTATGTGGACATGTGTCCGGAAACGCTTAATTTCCATGTTAGAGCGCATTTTAGTTCTTCCACCTACGCTCAATGGAGCACGTTATCATGATTTCATACGGGATACTCTACCTGTGCTGCTAGAACATGTGCCTTTACAAGTACGACACAACATGTAGTTCATACACGATGGAGTTCCTGCACATTTCAAAAAATGGTTCAGATGGCTCTGAGCACTATGGGACTTAACAGCTGTGGTCATCAGTCCGCTAGAACTTAGAACTACTTAAACCTAACTAACCTAAGGACATCACACACATCCATGCCCGAGGCAGGATTCGAACCTGCGACCGTAGCAGTCGCGCGGTTCCGGACTGCGCGCCTAGAACCGCGAGACCACCGCGGCCGGCTGCATATTTCAGTCGAAGTGTTCGTACGCTTCTCAACAACAGATTCGGTGACCGATAGATTGGTAGAGGCGGACCAATTCCATGGCCTCCACGCTCTCCTGACCTCAACCCTCTTGACTTTCATTTATGGGGGCATTTGAAAGCTCTTGTCTACGCAACCCCGGTACCAAATGTAGAGACTCTTCACGGCTGTGATACAATACGCCATTCTCCAGGGCTGCATCAGCGCATCAGGGATCCATGCGACGGAGGGTGGATGCATGTATCCTCGCTAACGGAGGACATTTTGAACGTTTCCTGTAACAAAGTCTTTGAAGTCACGCTGGTATGTTCTGATGCTGTGTGTTTCCATTCCATGATTAATGTGATTTGAAGAGAAGTAATAAAATGAGCTCTAACATTGAAAGTAAGCGTTTCCGGACACATGTCCACATAACATATTTTCTTTCTTTGTGTATGAGGAATGTTTCCTGAAAGTTTGGCCATACCTTTTTGTAACACCCTGTATATCCTGTATTTCAATACGCATGACTGTGCCAGTTTCTTTGATGCTTCAGTGTATTTTCTGCGTTCACTTTTGGTGAGGTAACATCGCCCGCTACTTTGAATTGGAAACTGACTATACCTATCTATGTGACCGAGTTATTACTCAATGCGATCGGGTTACTAGTTCGCTTTGCCGACTAATATCTTGTGATATAGTATAGCTCGCTGTTTATAAACAAAGTAGATACGAGACGCTACGCACTATGGACGAAATGAGGAGCATGCTGGACAAAATAACATGTCACTATATAAGAGAGTCGAATTCTGTGCTAGACTTCGTAAGAACGAAAAAATTTATTGATAGTCAGCATGCATTACTGCACATCATCTATTTCTAGAATTAGATTTACATTTGACTTGATGCGTTTGGCCGTGGTAAATAGTCCTGTATAAACGGTTTACTTCAGAGTGTCTGTTTAAGGAGGGCTGGCCAGCCGGTTGACGTTTGCTTATTCAAATGTTTGCATTTGGTGTGGCAGGCGTGTCTCCCGCGCTGACAGATCATTTCCATACGTGCCCGACCACTCCTCCACTCAAACACTCGCTGCTGACAAAAATACACGTAGTCGACAATCGCACTGCATTTTTTGTACTTAATATTTCGGAGCAAGCATACAGGAGGACGATGAGGAACTGAGTGTAAATTTTATATTCACGTTTCATCAAGCATTATTTGTCAATTTATAGTTAACTGTAACATATCCCAACTCCTGGAACCAAGTTTGAGTCCTGTACTATACCTTCACACCAAATAAACTATTCAGTTCGCACTACTGAGTAACTTATTGCCATGGCGTTCTTTTTGCATCTTGAACTATGTTCTTACTCTAGGTCAAGCGTCATCAAAAGCAATGGTTGAATACCTTACTTCACTTTTTCGTGTCCGGAGGTCGAAGTTTTTCAGCACAAAAGTGGGCCGCGTGCAATGCTTACTTGTTTTCCTGTTGTGTTTCACCTTACTCATCGTGTATACATTTAAAAATGGCTCTGAGCACTATGGGACTTAACTTCTGTGGTCATCAGTTCCCTTGAACTTAGAACTACTTAAACCTAACTAACCTAAGGACATCACTCACATCCATGCCCGAGGCAGGATTCGAACCTGCGACCGTAGCGGTCACGCGGTTCCAGACTGAAGCGCCTAGAACGGCACGGCCACACCGGCCGGCGTGTATAAATTTTCTGGGGCATTTAGTAAAATGTCAGGAGATTTTCTATACCCTGATATTCAATCACATCTGTCGTTATAATTGTCTACAATGTCCCACTCGACCAGGTTTGTCTTCACTAATGCTACGCCGTTCAGATGCGCTTCTGGGTATTCGTATGCTGTTAGACAATTTTCTCAGTATGTTATTTCTTGCAGCGATTTTGTGACTGGTCTTCTCGCAGTGAGGTTTGTATCTCAATGACCGGTCCAGCACGGCAGCCAGGTAGGTTGGTTATCTGTGTGTTCCTGGGTGCTGCCATTTCAGGTTATATTCAGCTTTCGGTTTGCTTGTTCGGGTGAAGGTGGAAGATACTGACTTGTATCTTTGAGGAATCTGGTTACTGGTGGAGTAATTTACTGCAAACATGTTCGTCTACTGAAACCGAATGCTTAAATGACAGACCTCCAGCATGCCCTCTGTCAACAACACGCGCTGGATGAAAAGTAAGTGCTTACTCGCCCGCCCGGCTAGTCGAGTGGTCTAGCGCGCTGCATCCCGACCGGGCAGGCGTGCCGGTCCCCAGCACGAATCCTCCCGGAGGATTGGTGTCGAGGTCCGGTGTGTCGGCCAGCCTGTGGATGGTTTTTAAGAGGGTTTTCCATCTGCGTCGGCGAATGCGGGCTGGTTTCCCGTATTCGCCTCAGTTACACTAAATTAGAATGATATATAAATACCTTCAGCTGCTGACGGCTGTTGATATATATCAACGGGGACAGGTGAAAATGTGTGTCCCGACCGGGACTCGAAACCGGGATCTCCTGGTTACATGACATACGCTCTATCCATCTGAGCCACCGAGAGCACAGAGGATAGTGCGAATGCAAAGACTTATCCCTTGCACTCTCCCCGTGAGACCCACATTCTCACCTTATATGTCCACACACTACATTCGTAGTGTCCCACCCCAACACACCCATTACTCGTGGAAGACACTCTTACCAAGTCCCGTAAGAGCTGGGGGAACATGTGTGCATCCGCGCACAAGAGGAAGGTCATGGTCGGTATTGCCAAAACTATATACTTGTATGGATATGGTGTCTGTTCTTTCGGACATGTCGGAAAGAACAGACACCATATCCATTTATCAGTTGCTGCCCAAACGCTGCTTCCACGTACGCGTACACCATAATTACTCTATCACGCAAACATTTGGGGTTACACTCGTCTGGTATGAGACGTTTCGTGGGGTGGGAGGCGGGGGTTCCACTGGGGACAGCACAATAACCCTGGGTTCGGTGTGGGATGGTGGTGGGATGGGTGGACTGCTGTGGCCCGTTGTGGGGTTGTGAACCACTGAGTGCTACGGCGGGACGAAGCCTCTCTGTCGTTTCTAGGTCCCCGGTTCAATACTCAGTACACAATACACAAGTGCTTACTCATTGAATTATCAACGAGGTATGATATCCTACCTACATAAACGTATCCGTAATAAGAAGAAATAAAACTGAAGAGTAAATTAGACTCAGTGTCTACGTAAAGTGATGTGAAAATGTTCGTTGCCTGCACGTTCGTCGAAGTCTCCACCTGAAGCAGAGTGAAATGAAACACTAATTGTGTACCAAAAAACAGCGAAAAATGCACCAAAAGCTTGTATGTTAATAAGCATGTCACTAACAGGGTGCCAGGACGTCCGATAGATGGCAGCATCATAAACACAGGCAGAAGAATAGCGTAAATGTGGACTCTCTTTTATCACACTCTAAAATGGGATAAACCTTTCCGTCAGTTTTGGTCACGCAGTTTATCTCTAACTATGTAAAAGCGTCGATAATAAGGCAAACGTAAACCCGAGGATAGCTATTACATTACAGTGACGATTTAAATCGGTCTTAAAATGTTCGTTGCCTGTACATTCGTCGAAGTCTCCAGCTGGCTGTACGATGCAGACAGTTCATGTCGAATAAAGAAAGCGACAAAATCAATGGGTGCATATATAAACAGTGCGTCAGATGTTCAGTAGGAGGAAGTATCGTCTAGATACACAAACGTCAACACAGAAATCATATAAATATGACTGTTCCCCTAGCAACTTCCACCATGAACGAATAACCTCGTATTATTCGGTTAGTGAAGAAATGACGTGTTGAATTTCAGGAGAATGAAGTGCCACTACGCTACTGCACGTTTATCACAGCAGCAAGTTCATGCACGCAAGAGCATATCCAGGATCTGTCATGGCGGAAGGGCACTCGTATTAGTTTCGCGGCGAACAGCGAAATAGTTTTGAGATTTCACGACAAATGCCTCTGGGTAGTCAATATGCATTTTACACACCTCAACAAAAGTTTGTAATATCATAAATAGTCCACTCATTCTGGCACTGTGCAATGGTCACCTTCAACAGGTCTCGTACATGTTCAGCGATTGTGCTGGCCAATGAATTCGGTTGGTGTTGCATCTTTGAAGATACCGAGAGACTGGTGGAATAGAGTGCTGAAGTTGTCACTGACTTCACATCTGTAGGACCTTACAATCATTTGTAGGATCTCTTGGAGCTATTGGGAACCTATCAGATTACCATAGAAGGGAATTAAAGGGGTCCCCCGTCCCATCGTTATTGCCGCCCAGAACATTTCATTTTCACCTGCAAACGGTATCGGCGTTTCTGGTGTCGCCTAGCGCTTCTCCTAACTCTAATACTCTAGTGTCCGGTCGCAAACCAGTCCTGGTCTCGTCAGCAAATTTGACATTACTCCGTTCTGCAATGGTCCAATGATGATGTGCAAGAGCCCAGATCTTTCGATTGCGTCGGTTCCGTTTGTTGAGTGCAAAACTTCTCACTGGTCTTCTGAAACAAAGACGAGCCTGATTCAACCTTCCACGCACTGTTTGATTTGAGATATTAATCCCTGTTGCCTGGGAGATGTCATTTCCAATATTTCTGGCAGTTGTTGTCGGGTACCTGCGAGCCGACAGTTGCAGGAAACGAAACTGCATTGGCGTTGTCATATGAGGAGAACCACAGCGAGTTGTATCGTTCATATTTCCCGTCTCCCTGTACTTTCTTCACATCTTAGACACACGACTTTGAGTGACATGTGACCGATCGGTAACGTCTCACTGTGTATGGCGTGCTGAAACTAAAACCACTATCCTGACTCTAACAAAGAGTAATATGCCTCTACGTGGCATGTTACTGTAGTGCTGAACACAAACTGAATGAGGCTTTTGTTGACACTGGACTGCTCGCGGTATATTTACATGACTGGGAAACGGCCACAAAGGACGCCGGTAGTAAACACCATCCTGTATGTGGACTCTAACTTGATAATGCATGGTCTATGAGATCTCTAGTATCGTAGACTATTTTTTAGATAGCATTCCAAACTTATGTTGAGAAATTTATTTTTATTATTATTAATTGTGGCCTTGCTGGCTAAGTTTAGGTACCGCGAATGTGTGGAATAAGTATTTTTATTTTTCTGCTGCCAGTCAACTTTATTTACTTGTACTGCAACACGTTTCATGCATGTTTTGCTCATCATCAGTCGTTTAGGCATACAGATATATGACACTTAATCTAAATTAATATACGGGGTGCGTCAAAAAAATATTTACACACTTTGAACTGTCATAGACAATTTATTTCCCGTTCTAAAAGGTTAAATATCTGTGAGAAAGTTATGTTATGTTTGTTCAACAGGTGGCAGCAGTGGCAAGGAAGTAACTGCAACATGGCAGACTTGCGTTTGAGCTTTGAAGCGCGCAAGCAGATAATTAAGTGGTACTGGAAGTTTGAGAATGTAGCTGCGGTTCGAAGACTGTGGAGAAGTTAGTATGGTACAGAACCACCTTCAAGGTTAACAATTACACGTCTACGAGACAAATTCTAAGTTCGTGGAACATTGTGTGATGTGCATAAAGGTCGATCAGGGCGACCTCGTACAGCTACAAGTGATGATTCCACAACTGCGGTCTTGGAACTGTTTCAGCGTTCGCCTCAAAAATCTTCAAGGCAAGCTGCACGTGAGAGTAATGTAAGTGCTAGTAGTGTGCTACGCATTCTGAAGAAAGGCAAGTTTCGTGTGTACATTCTAAGTCTGGTGCAACAGCTAAGTGACGACGATCCAGATCGAAGGTTAGAATTTTGTGAATGGGTTCAGGAGATGGTGAGATGTGAACCGGGATTTATGGGTAGCATAATTTGGTCGGATGAAGCCCAATTCAAACTCAATGAAACTGTCAATAGGCAGAATTGTGTGTACTGTGCTGAAGATAATCCTCACATTACAGTTGAAAAGGCTGTGAATTCGCCTGCTGGAAATGTGTGGTGTGGTTTGTCTGCAAGGGGACTCATTGGGCCTTTCCGCTTTGAAGGTACTGCTACTGGAGAAACGTACCTAACAATGCTTGCTGACTCCATATTCCCTGCCATTCGTGCATTATACGGTAATGATGAGTTTTATTTCCAACAAGATGGCGCCCCCCCGCAGTATCATAGGGACTTATGAGCAAACCTGAATCACAAAGTACCAGTCCAGTGGATAGGATGCAGGGGACCAATCGAGTTTCCTGCACGCTCTCCAGATCTCACGCCGCTGGATTTCTTCTTATGGGGCACAGTAAAAGATGAGGTGTACAAACATAAACCACGTAACCTGGACACACTTTGGAATGAGATTCAGGCGGTGTGCGCAGAAATCTCATTGGACACTTTGGTACAATGTACGGAATCAATGGTAACTCGTACTCAGAAATGTATTGATGCTGAAGGCCGCCAGTTTGAATATTAAACACATTTGCAAAGTACATTTATTTTTCCAATTGGACTTTAAGCTTTCCATTTCCAGAAATTTAACACTGTAGAACGGGAAATAAATTTTCTATGACTCTTCAAAGTGTGTATACATTTTTTTGACGCGCCCTGTAGAATACGAACAAAATAATCTACACTCCTGGAAATGGAAAAAAGAACACATTGACACCGGTGTGTCAGACCCACCATACTTGCTCCGGACACTGCAAGAGGCTGTACAAGCAATGATCACACGCACGGCACAGCGGACACACCAGGAACCGCGGTGTTGGCCGTCGAATGGCGCTAGCTGCGCAGCATTTGTGCACCGCCGCCGTCAGTGTCAGCCAGTTTGCCGTGGCATATGGAGCTCCATCGCAGTCCTTAACACTGGTAGCATGCCGCGACAGCGTGGACGTGAACCGTATGTGCAGTTGACGGACTTTGAGCGAGGGCGTATAGTGGGCATGCGGGAGGCCGGGTGGACGTACCGCCGAATTGCTCAACACGTGGGGCGTGAGGTCTCCACAGTACATCGATGTTGTCGCCAGTGGTCGGCGGAAGGTGCACGTGCCCGTCGACCTGGGACCGGACCGCAGCGACGCACGGATGCACGCCAAGACCGTAGGATCCTACGCAGTGCCGTAGGGGACCGCACCGCCACTTCCCAGCAAATTAGGGACACTGTTGCTCCTGGGGTATCGGCGAGGACCATTCGCAACCGTCTCCATGAAGCTGGGCTACGGTCCCGCACACCGTAAGGCCGTCATCCGCTCACGCCCCAACATCGTGCAGCCCGCCTCCAGTGGTGTCGCGACAGGCGTGAATGGAGGGACGAATGGAGACGTGTCGTCTTCAGCGATGAGAGTCCCTTCTGCCTTGGTGCCAATGATGGTCGTATGTGTGTTTGGCGCCGTGCAGGTGAGCGCCACAATCAGGACTGCATACGACCGAGGCACACAGGGCCAACACCCGGCATCATGGTGTGGGGAGCGATCTCCTACACTGGCCGTACACCACTGGTGATTGTCGAGGGGACACTGAATAGTGCACGGTACATCCAAACCGTCATCGAACCCATCGTTCTACCATTCCTAGACCGGCAAGGGAACTTGCTGTTCCAACAGGACAATGCACGTCCGCATGTATCCCGTGCCATCCAACGTGCTCTAGAAGGTGTAAGTCAACTACCCTGGCCAGCAAGATCTCCGGATCTGTCCCCCATTGAGCATGTTTGGGACTGGATGAAGCGTCGTCTCACGCGGTCTGCACGTCCAGCACGAACGCTGGTCCAACTGAGGCGCCAGGTGGAAATGGCATGGCAAGCCGTTCCACAGGACTACATCCAGCATCTCTACGATCGTCGCCATGGGAGAATAGCAGCCTGCATTGCTGCGAAAGGTGGATATACACTGTACTAGTGCCGACATTGTGCATGCTCTGTTGCCTGTGTCTATGTGCCTGTGGTTCTGTCAGTGTGATCATGTGATGTATCTGACTCCAGGAATGTCTCAATAAAGTTTCCCCTTCCTGGGACAATGAATTCACGGTGTTCTTATTTCAATTTCCAGGAGTGTATGTTAATTTAGGTGAAGACATTTTATGTTTAAGTTATATAAATAAGTTGGAAGAAAATATGAAAACACTGCGAGAGATAGATGCTTGATCATAAATGCAGATGCTATCCGCGCCTGCAAGCTGCTATATCCTATTTCACTAACAACGGCACCTGCACGATGTCCTCAATACGTTGCAAGTGTCAGTCGCGGTCCGAACTGTGTTCTGTGTAGTTGTGCATGGACTATGTCGGAGCTAATCGAAATCGAACGTGGGCATATTGTTGGTGTTCGTGTGGCGGGTGCATCCGTAACTAAGGGAGCCGAAGTGTTTGGGGTTCCAAGAGGCACCGTATCGAAGATTTATACCACATACAGGGAAAGTGGAAAACATCTTCTGCTATGTCGCAACGGAGACGTAAATGTGTGTTAATTGATTGTGACGGACGGTCACTGAAGGAAGTTGTGACCGAAATTAAGAGGACAACTGCAAAAGTCACTGCTGATGTGAATTTCGCACTCCCGAACCCTGCCAGCATCAAAACAACATGAAGAGAGCTCCATAAAGTGGGAAATTTAGGGCGAACTGGAATTCCAAAGCAACTCATCAGCGATGCAAATGCCTCTAACAGGAAAACGTGATACCAGAGCCATGAAACATGGGCTATGGAGGAATGGTAGAATGTCATTTGATCGGATGGATCTTATTTCACATTGTTTCCAACTTTTGACCGAGTTTCCGTCCCAAGAGTGAAACATGGAGTAGGTTCGATTTTGATTTGGGCAGCCACATCGTGTTATTCCACGGGCCGCATGCCTATTGAACAAGGTCGCATTACTGCCAAGGTTTCTGTGACCATTTTGGCTGATCAGATCCATGCCATGCTGCAATGTCTACTCCCCAGTGATGATGCTGTTTTTCAAGACTACAGGCCCCCAGTTCACACAGCTCGCGCCGTCCAGGACTAGTTTTGTAAACACGGGGATGAATTGCTGCATCTCCCATGACCATCACAGCCACTAGATCTCAGTATTATTGAGTCTTTGTGGTCTGGTTTGGAGAGAAGGGTGAGCGATCGCTAGTTACTTCCGACATAGTTACCTAAACTTGCCTCTATTTTTGCAAGAAGAATGGTGTAAGATTCCCTTGGAAACCATACAGGATCTTGTATCCACCCCGAAACGACTGGTTGCTGATTTGAATGCCAACTGTTTTACTACACTGTATTAGGAATGGTAATGCGTTGTATTTTTGGTGTTTCAATGTTTTTGTCCAGTCTCTGCATATCTGTATACATAAACGACAGATCATGAGAAAAGCGTTTTTCAAACGCATTGCAGTACGCGAAATTTAACATCAAATAAATAAATTCGACCGCCAGCAGAAAAGTATAAATAATTATTACACTTTGTGGCTTCTCTCACTTTGACGCTGAAATGATACGAGCTATCCCTGTGGTGTGGCATGATGCGAGTTCCTTTTTTCGAATATCGCTTTTTTAAGGGGTGCGTGGGGAGGTCAGCTGCCATCATCTGCCGCTCACTGGGCACGCCCTAGCAAGTACGAACGGAGTCGGAAATTCGCAGCTGGCTAAGTCCGTGGAGGATGCTCCGTATCCGTTTAAGCACATCGTACTGTGACTCCAAAAGGCATTGGAGCTTCTGAGACACATCATCATCATGATCATCGTCGTCGTCGTCGTTATCATAGTCATTGGCACAGGGGAGTGTTATGGGACCATTGCTTTTCACAATATATATAAATGACCTAGTAGATAGTGTCGGAAGTTCCATGCGGCTTTTCGCGGTTGATGCTGTAGTATACAGAGAAGTTGCAGCATTAGAAAATTGTAGCGAAATGCAGGAAGATCTGCAGCGGATAGGCACTTGGTGCAAGGAGTGGCAACTGACCCTTAACATAGACAAATGTAATGTATTGCGAATGCATAGAAAGAAGGATCCTTTACTGTATGATTATATGATAGCGGAACAAACACTGGTAGCAGTTACTTCTGTAAAATAAATGTGAGTATGCGTACGGAACGATTTGAAGTGGAATTATCATATAAAATTAATTGTTGGTAAGGCGGGTGCCAGGTTGAGATTTATTGGGAAAGTCCTTAGAAAATGTAGTCCATCAACAAAGGAAGTGGCTTACAAAACACTCGTTCGACCTATACTTGAGTATTGCTCTTCAGTGTGGGATCCGTACCAGGTCGGGTTGACAGAGGAGATAGAAAAAATCCAAAGGAGAGCGGCGCGTTTCGTCACAGGGTTATTTGGTAAGCGTGTTAGCGTTACGGAGATGTTTAACAAACTCAAGTGGCAGACTCTGCAAGAGAGGCGCTCTGCATCGCGGTGTAGCTTGCTGTCCAGGTTTCGAGAGGGTGCGTTTCTGGATGAGGTATCGAATATTTTGCTTCCCCCTACTTATACCTCCCGAGGAGATCACGAATGTAAGAGAGATTCGAGCGCGCAAGGAGGCTTTCCGGCAGTCGTTCTTCCCGCGAACCATACGCGACTGGAACAGGAAAGGGAGGTAATGCAGTGGCACGTAAAGTGCCCTCCACCACAAGCCGTTGGGTGGCTTGCGGAGTATAAATGTAGATGTAGATTGGCACTGCAGCGCTTTGAATCTTCACCTCCTGTAGAAGATTATTCCATTCTTTCCTGTGTTAGTTCCGGGCCCCTTGAATTCTGAATTTCACTTTCTCTTACTTTCCCTCTGACACGTTCCTCCCACCTTAATTATGAACTTCTGATAATATGAATCTCCCTACCACATTCCAACATTCCATTTTTTTGTTGCCACAGAGCTTGACAACACATTCTGTATCTTAGCTTGACTCCGGATGTTTTCCGTAATAGCTTTCACCAAGGTGATCGCGTTTTATGGAATGTGTATTTCTTCCATTGCTTTAAACCTTTGTCAATACTGTCGCAAACTGATCTGACGTCTATAAATAGCTGATATGTATCAATCCCAGTTTTTTCCAGTTGGCCGCGCCTGGTGGCCGCGCGGTTTGAGGCGCCATGTCACGGATTGCGCGACCCCTCACGCCGCAAGTCTCCCTCGTGCATGGTTGTGTGAGTTGTTCTTAACATAAGTTAGCTTAAGAAGTGTGTAAGTCTAGGGACCGGTGACCTCAGCAGTTTGGTCCCTTAGGAATTCACACACATACATTTCGTTCCAGTTGTATTGTATTTGCCGTATCGTGAAGATATGATAAATAGAAAATCTTACTTGACGAAATCCGCATTGATGATCACCAGCAGAATTTTGAAGCCTACTAAAGATAATGTTGGCCGGCCGGTGTGGCCGAGCGGTTCTAGGCGCTTCAGTCTGGAACCGTGTGACCGCTACGGTCGCAGGTTCGAATCCTGCCTCGGGCATGGATGTGTGTGACGTCCTTAGGTTAGTTAGGTTTAAGTAGTTCTAAGTTCTAGGGGAATAATGACCTCAGATGTTAAGTCCCATAGTGCTCAGAGCCATTTGAGCCAAAGATAATGTTGGAGAATCTGTTATATACAGTGCACAATAGGTAAATTCCACACAGGGCATACCACGATATTGGGCATATGATACATCGGTCTATCCAAATCTTAATTACTAATTTGTGAAAATGTTTGACAAATTCCTTTCCTGCATTTTTACAATTTCTGCTTACGTTAGATACATTCATGAAGCCTTATTATTCCTCAGTTAAGGACCAGAAGTTGATCCCGAAATGGATTGAGAAGAAGATGGCTCTCATCAATAGAATGTGCTGATACCAACATAACCATCTAAGAGATACTTCATCCAGACTGCCATCTCTTTTCAGTCTCCAAATATAATGCTTACTCATCAAGACATTTTCCTTAGTATGCGCTAAACTACAGTAATCTATGGGGTAGATGGAGTCCCGACTAGAAAAATAAAAATAAAATATTAAGGCGACAGCTAGCGAAATGCTAAAAAATCAGGTTTGAGTCATGGTCTGGTACAAATTTTTAATTGGCACTACGTATTCATTACAATTAGTGAAAATTGCTGACAGATTAAGAATCTGTGACGGTCCAAGCCTCGAACGCTGAACCTCTCCTTTCGGAGGCAATGCTCTTACCGGCTTAGCTACACAGAAATAAACCCTGGCCAGCCCTCACAGCTTTGTTTCCACAAGTACCTCCCTCCTACCTGCCAAACTTCGCGTACGTTCTCTTGCACCCCTCAAGCACTCCTTGAAGAAAGGGTACTGCGGAAAAATGCCTTATCCTCAGCCTAGAGAGTTCTTTCTGGAAACAAGAAATATGGTGGAGAGCTGGTGGGAACTGTTCCTGGATAGCTCAGTCAGTAACAACTTTTCGGCGACTGGCAAGATTTTCGGTTCGAGACCTGATCTGGCACTCTGTTTTAAGGCTAATTTACACGACGACAATAGGTTGCGAAACTCGTTTCCTAAAACCAGTTTCGTGAAAATGGCTTCATGTTTGACTGAAGATACAGCAACAGAAGCATGCGCTTCAGTTTTATCATTTGTAGTGCGCCGGATTCGTGTCTGAAATGAAAGGTTCGGCAGCTGTGCGAATAGTGATGGAGTTGATGCTTGTCTGCATGAGATCGCTGCATTAAAAAAGAATTAAGAGACATGTTTAATGTAATTCAAAAAAACATTAGCTGATACAAATATTCAGAGGGGCATCGACGTCAAATCGTGACGTTCAGAAAGTCACGATTCGGTTAGCAGGGGACAGGACACGATCCAAATGACTGATCGTGTCCGGCAGCGGCAAAAATGAACGCCACCATCAGCGGGGAGTCACCGGCCGAATGCCGGAACCTCTTCTTTGGCGGCTGCGCCACGACAGCGTCACACAGGGCGTGGCTCTGTCCAAAAAGCGGACAGCAGACGAGTTCTTCTGACTGGCTGCCCACTCAGCCATTACGGCAGCGACCGGACTTGCCTCGCCGTATCCAATTCGCTATTAAACCTCTGTTTCAGAAGAGTGACGATGATGATGACCGTGATGGTGGATTTAGGGCGATAAACAGGATGTCATCAACGCCTCTTTTGTGTCATCAGCCTTCTGACGGTTTGATATGGCCAGTCATGAACTTCTCTCTTACGTCAATCCTTCATTTCAGTATAGCATTTGCATCCAACGTTGTTACACTACTGGCCATTAAAATTGCTACACCAAGAAGAAATGCAGATGATAAACTGGTATTCATTGGACAAATATATTATACTAGACCTGACATGTGATTACATTTTCACGCAATTTTGGGTGCAGAGATCGTGAGAAATCAGAACCCAGAACCACCACCTCTGGCCGTAATAACGGCCTTGATACGCCTGGGCATTGAGTCAAACAGAGCTTGGATGGCGTGTACAGGTACAGCTGCCCATGCAGCTGCAACACGATACCACAGTTCATCGAGAGTAGTGACTGGGTATTGTGACGAGCTAGTTGCTCGGCCACCATTGACCAGACGTTTTCAGTTGGTGAGAGATCTGGAGAATGTGCTGGCCAGGGCAGCAGTCGAACATTTTCTGTATCCAGAAAGGCCCGTACAGGACCTGCAACATGCGGTCGTGCATTATCCTGTTGAAATGTAGACTTGCGCACAGATCGAATGAAGGGTAGAGCGCCGGCCGGTGTGGCCGAGCGGTTCTAGGAGCTTCAGTCTGGAACCGAGCGACCGCTACAGTCCGTAGGTTAGTTAGGTTTAAGTAGTTCTAAGTTCTAGGGGACTGATGACCTCAGATGTTAAGTCCCATAGTGCTCAGGGCCATTTGAACCAGCTTTTGAAGGGTAGAGCCACGGGTTGTAACACATCTGAAATGTAACGTCCATTGTTCAAAGTGCCGTCACTGCGAACAAGAGGTGACCGAGACGTGTAACCAATGGCACCCCATACCATCACGCCGGATGATATACCAGTATGGCGATGACTAATACACGCTTCCAACGTGGGTTCACCGCGATG
Organism: Schistocerca americana; assembly: GCF_021461395.2. Classification (NCBI taxonomy): domain Eukaryota; kingdom Metazoa; phylum Arthropoda; class Insecta; order Orthoptera; family Acrididae; genus Schistocerca; species Schistocerca americana. The sequence goes on from NC_060120.1 coordinate 953,157,220, forward strand.
TCGCCAAATACGGACGCGACCATCATGATGCTGTAAGCAGAACCTGGATTAATCCGAAAAAATGACGTTTTGCCATTCGTGCACCCAGGTTCGTCGTTGAGTACATCATCGCAGGCGCTCCTGTCTGTGATGCAGCGTCAAAGGTAACTGCAGCCATGGTCTGCGAGCTGATAGAACTGTTCATTGTCTTGCAAACGTCCCCAGCTGTTGACTCAAGGATCGAGACGTGGCCGCACGATCCGTTACAGCCATGCGGATAAGATGCCTGTCATCTCGAATGCTAGTGATACGAGGCCGTTGGGATCCAGCACGGCATTCCATATTACCCTCCTGAACCCACCGATTCCGTATTCTGTTATCAGTCATTGGATCTCGAGCAACGCGAGCAGCAATGTCGCGATACGATAAACGGCAATCGCGATAACCTACAATCCGACCTTTATCAAAGTCGGAAACGTCTTGGTATGCATTTGTCCTCCTTACGCGAGGCATCACAACAACGTTTCACCAGGCAACGTCTGTCAACTGTTGTTTGTGTATGAGAAATCGGTTGGAAATTTTCCTCATACCAGCACGTTGTAGGTGTCGCCACCGGCGCCAACCTTGTGTGAATGCTCTGAAAAGCTAATCATTTCGTATCACAGCATCTTCTTCCTGTCGGTTAAATTTCGCGTCTGTAGTACGTCATACTCGTGGTGTAGCAGTTTTAATGGCCAGTAGTGTAATTAGTTTCTGGTATATTTTAATTTCCCCTTTGTTTCTATTCTCTACAGTTCCCTCAAATAGCTTGAAAGTTATTATCTGATGTCATGATACATGTCCCATCATACTGTTCCCTCTTCTTGACAAATTTTTTCGTATATTCCTCTCTTTGCTGATTCTGCCGCAAACGACCACATTTTTTATTTAATCAGTCAACCTAAATTTCAACGTCTTTCTGTAGCACCACATCTTAAACACTTCGATGCTCTCCTTTTCCAGCTTTTCTGCAGTCCATGATTAAGCTGTTATTATTTTTACACTACAAATGCCTGCATCTACACAGAATGTAATTTCCTCTATGTGCACAACTCGTGGACTAATGATAAAATTCCCACCCCTGACTAACACAAATCTCTCGTCATCAGTGTGTTAGCGGCAAGAAACAATCAATGCCTTCTCTGCGCGATAGCAATGGAGATACTATCGAAGACAGTGTTGCCAAAGCAGAATTACTAAACACAGCCTTCCGAAATACCTTCACAAATGAAGACGAAGTAAATATTCCAGAATTCGAATCGAGAACAGCTGCCAGCATGAATAACGTAGAACTAAATATCCTCGGAGTAGTGAAGCAACTTAAATCACTTAATAAAAGCAAGTCTTCTGGTCCAGACTGTATACCAATTAGGTTCCTTTCGGAGTATGCTGATGCACTAGCTCCATACTTAGCCTGAGTCAAATGAAAACCTTAAATTTGTAAAAACAACTCGAAATTTCGCGCCGTTATCCTGTAAGTTGGTAAGCGTGCTACAAACAGCGTGCAGAATGGACTGTAGGTGACAGCATAGTGCAGATGCACACATACCGTCGCAGTTTCAGTATAAAGATGGTTGCCCCAGTTGCGACTTGTACAAGGGAAGAACAGCGTTCTGTTGTTCGGTTTTTGCGTAGTGAAGGTGTGAAACCTATTGAAATTCATCGGCGAATGAAGGTTCAGTACGGTGGTGCATGTTTGTCACAGCAGCAAGTCTACGAACGGAGTAGGAAGTTCGCAAATGGTGTAACTTCAGTGGAAGATGCTCCTCGTCCAGGTCAGGCACAACGAGTTGTGACTCCACAGAACATTGCAGCAGTTGAAGCCATAGTGAAGGAAAACCGCCGAATGACACTGAATGACATTGCAGCATGTTTACAGATCAGTCATGGGTCAGCACACCACATTGTGCATGATGTTATCCAGTTTCACAAAGTGTCTGCAAGATGGGTGCCACGGCAGCTGATCCTGAAATGAGAGAACGACGTGTTCATGCTTGTGGAGAAATTCTTCGGCGCTTTGAACGAGAAGGTGATGGCTGCCTTGCAAGAATCGTTACTGGGGACGAAACGTGGGTTCACTTCCACCATCCGTAAACGAAGAGAGCGAGCAAGGAATGGCGCCATTCCTCATCACCAAGCGATTTCCATATGTTTGGACCACTCAAAGACGCAATGGGAGGAAAGAAGTTCCGTTCTGATGAAGAGATACGCCACGCGGTGCATGAGTGGTTGCGCGGAGTAACAAAATAATTTTTTTCTAAAGGAATTTATGCACTTTTGTAAGCGCTGGAGGACTTGCATTGAGCGTGGGGGAGATTATGTTGAAAAGTGTTACAGCTCTGTACCACTTCTGCACAATAAATAATATTTAAAAAAATATTTGAGGTTTTCATTTGACTCACCCTCGTAGATTTGGGTTTTTAGGTTCTTATTTATGCGTAGTGTAGACTTTTTCTTTGTCCGTGTATTGTAAATATCTTTCTCCTTTCAGATACATCGCTTCTCTTGTGGGAGAACACTAGTAGGAAAAAATTCAGTCCCTCGTGCAACCCTCACAATGTGACGAAAAAACAAAACAAAAGACAAAATAAAGTTTAAGAAGGCAATAAGACCATAAAATCCATTACTGTAATAGGAGAGAGCTGAGGGAGAATAAGTTAAAGATATTAGTAGACGACGACACAGTGCCCTGTTTCTGCACATGCGCAGCTTATTCAAGATTTTATAAACCCACGCTGTGCTCAGTCAATTGGATATTGGTGCCATCCACCCACTCGGGACGTGGTCGGCGACTAATTAATACGCAAGCACGTGACACGCACCCACAGTGAGCAGTGGAGTTTGACAACAAAGTCGCCCGTGTAAATACGGGCCTTACCAGGGGCAACGCAAGTGAGCAGACCGCTGGCAGGGAAAATCCGTGGAGCGCACCTATTCCGACGGGAATCCGGGTTGTGAGCGAGCCGAGCGCGGCCGACCAGAGCCGAGCACAGCCGAACGGGGGCGCATGCGCGCAGGAGCACGAGCCGCTATCGCACATCTCCACGGCGCGGCAGGGTGCTGTGCTGTGGTGTGGTCGGCCGTCCTTCGCCTTTTCTGGCGGCGTGGCGTGCCCCTCCCTCCTCGGTGAACGTGCACTATTTATTACTTCGTTACTCGGAATGTCCGCGCCGACATATTATCTGTCTTCTCAGGATGCCATCTCGAGGTTTCGTGTAACACAATAATTCCGTGAACCAGAGGAGGGAGGAGAGAGATTACCGTTTGTTACTGTCTCTATCTCACCCTCTTCTCCTTCCCTCCCCTCCCCCCCAATCTCCCACAGATTTAATCCCCTGCCATACTCGTTTTCCGCGCACGACAGATTCCAGAGCCTTTTAATGATGACGTTAAGAAATTAACTGAATTTTCCATCAGTGATTGGCAAACATCAGAACATGATAACAGTGTTAAATGTGAAACGCTTCCTAATGTTCTGCGAAATTATATTTATTTGGTCACTAATCGGATTTCGGTTTCTTGTGTCATTGTCAGGTGACAACTGAATAGCCGCGCGGGATTAGCCAAGCGGTATGCCGGCACGGTAACTCAGCGTGTTTGGTCAGAGGGTTAGCTGCCCTCTGTAATAAAAAAACGGTGTTGATGGATCAACGACGAACTGAAACGGGTGTCTTGCGACGTCCGCCCGGAGCAGATACAACGAACGAAAACGAACAAAATGAGATTAAAAAAAAAATAGCGGTCTAAGGCGCTGCATTCATGGGCTGTGTGGCTGGTCCTGGCGGAGGTTCGAGTCCTCCCTCGCGCATGGGTGTGTGTGTGTTTGTCCTTAGGATAGTTTAGGTTAAGTAGTGCGTAAGCTTAGGGACTGATGACCTTAGCAGTTAAGTCCCATAAGATTTCACACACATTTTTTCACACTACCGAATGTCGTAAACACAGATAAATTGGAGTGTGATTTACACATATATCATTAATACAAAAATGATGATGTGTAGAATGTTTCCATACTAAAGTACTGTAATGTTTTATGTCATGCAGAAACAGCTACATTAACTAAAAAATGTAACAAAGTTTTTACATGGACACACATTTAATAACAGATGAGAAATAGACTTCAATTTACAGTTCCATTCTAGTATATGAAACTTAATTTAGGAGAGAGGAAAGGGAAAGAGGGGAAAGAGAAATTGATTTTGTTCATTTCATACGAAGCTAGCATTTTGTGCTGTTTGTTTGTAGATTTGCAATATTTCCAGTAGGTTCATCTTTCTGCTTCACATTCTACATCATTCGCGTGGTTTACTACCACAAGATGATCGGTAAAATTTGAATCTTTATTCCTTACCCCTCCTAGTACCACTGGAGTCAGTATGACCCCCAAACAACCTGGGAAACACATATTTGCCTTGTCTTTAAAGCTGTTATTTTCAAAATATTTGACTTTTTCCCTCTGAGTAGTTGTATCCTATGAGCTTTTGCTCAGTTCTATATTTCAAACACATTAAAATTTATTCATGCTGTTTTACGCTGAGTATCACTGGGTTCAATATGACCCCAAACTAAATTTCTTTTTGTTTCTTGAATGTTACATTTAGGAAAGTAGAATGATGACTGGTCCGCTGAACAGCTGTAATGTTTGTTTTAATTTCAGTTCATGAAAATACTGCCAGTACATACCACATATATTATTGGAATCTTTACGCGCCGAGTGGTATTCAGTGAAACAAGAAAATCCTGGTAGTAGGAGAGTTAATTTCCAGCCTCTCTCATGTTCAGATAACGTTAAGTCCCATAGCTTTGCCTGATGCACCAATATAAACGTGCGTGTTCTAATCCAGAGAAATGTAAACAGGCAGAATACGGCTCTGCGGTCGGCAACGCTTATATAATACAAGAAACGTCTGGCGCAGTTGTTAGAACAGATACTGCTGCTACAGTGGTATGTTATCAAGATTTAAGTGCGTTTGAACGTTGTGCTATAGACGGCGCATGAGCGATGGGACACAGCATCTCCGAGGCAGCGATGAAGTGGGGATTTTCCCATACGACCATTTCACGAGTGTACCGTGAATATCAGAAATCCGGTAAAACATCAAATCTCCGACATCGCTGCGGCCGGAAAAAGATCCTCTAAGGACGGGACCAACGACGACTGAAGAGAATCGTTCAGCGTGACAGGAGTGCAACCCTTCCGCAAACTGCCGGACAAATGCTGGGCCATCAACAAGTGTCAGTGAGCGAATCATTCAAAGAAAAATCATCGATATAGGCTTTCGGAGCCGAAGCAACACTCGTGCACACTTGATGACCAAATGACACAAAGCCTTACGCCTTGCCCGGGCCCGTCAACACTGACATGGATCCGTTGATAACTGGAAACATGTTACCTTGTCGGGTGAGTCTCGTTTCAAATTGTATCGAGCGGATGGACGTATACGGGTATGGAGACAACCTTATGAATCCGTGGACCTTGCGTGGCAGCAGGGGACTGTTCAAGCTAGTGGAGGCTCTGAAATGGTGTGGGACGTGTGCAGTTGGACTGATACGGGTCCCATGATATGTCTAGATACAACTCTGGACAGTGACACGTACGTAAGCATCCTGTCTGATCACTTCGGTATTTCCAGCAGGATAATGCGATACCCCACACGTCCAGAATTGCTAAGAGTCCCTCCAGGAACACTCTTCTGGCCACCTTACTATCCAGACATAAACATCATTGAACTTATCTGGGATGCCTTGCAACGTGCTGTTCAGGTGATATCTCCGCCCCCTGGTACTCTTACCGATTTATGGACAGCCCTGCAGGATTCATGGTGTCAGTTCCCTCCAGCACTACTTCAGACATTAGTCGAGTCCATGCCACGTCGTGTTGCGGCACTTCTGCGAGCTCTCGAGGGACCTACACGATATTAGGCAGCTGTACCACTTTCTTTGGCTCTTCAATGCATATTTTTTAACAGTGCTTGCGCGTAATTTTATACACATCACTCTGTGCCAAGGGTTGCAGATTGCTTTTACCATTCAACAAAAATGAAAGACTAACATTTTTGCGAGATTATCTCAAAATTTGCCAGGGTGTGGTATGATTCACAATTTTTTGTAAACAAAGACCTGCTCGCATTGGCCAGTGTGCAGAGTTGTTGAAATTTTACGCATTTGCCTTTATCATGGAGTATTATCAATCAGAGCAGAGCAATAGTTATTACTAGAAGACATACATTTGATGATCTGTAGTTGTGTTTTAAAGGCATATTCAGATAATGAAGCAGATATCAGGCGATGCACCATCGAATTGAAAGATGTAAGTTTGTGGCTGTGTGGGTGCTGGGAGTTTACAATGTCAAGTGGCTCAATAAAAAGTATCCGATGGGTCCGTCTTTCGGTTTAGTCACGTATCGGATTTTTCCGGAACACTTCACGTCGACTTCCCTGTCTTTTCATTTCTGCCACCGCCAGAATCAAAATAGCGGGGTGAAGCCAAACGTTGCAGCTTCTATTGGTAACGCCGAGCGCCGATTACGTCAGCATTTCCCCTAACACGTCTCCGCCGACCATAAAGACCAGTCGTGTCATTTAGATTTTTGTTCATCATTTTCAGCAACTGTTTTCGAAGAATGCCGACGTGCAAAAATAGCGCAGTGCTATTTCTTCACTTCGGAAATCTTGTTATTCTATTCACGCACCCCTCCCAGTGCAGTCGGACTTCTTCTTTTGTGCCACATATACTTGCTTCACGCAGTCAAAGAGAATGACTGGACGTGACGAAAGCTCAGAAAGTAGAAAGACTCCTTGACGCAGTGAAAGTAAAATTATATTCTGTGATGCTGTCAGTCATACGACCACACCGGTGCCTGAGAGATCGATCCGCCGGATGCGATTCTCTCGATAAACGAGACAGAGGAATGGCTGTGCTAACCAAAGAGTACACAGCCAGTCGCAGTATTTATGTTGCCGCGAGGCGCCGCTAGGCCACTTCATGTGCAGCAGGAGAGTAGTGCAGCTGTGCCAGTCTACAGTTCGTAGCCGCGCTCAGTGGTCAGCCAGCGCCGATGTTAGTCATCGTCTGCAGCTCAGTCATTGCGGTCATCAAGTCTTTGTAGCTCCGTTCCATTATTCTTCAAATTCACCGGATTCGACATTCAAGATTACGAGAGATTAATTCGTCACTGCAAGATTTGTGACTTATAAATTAAGTCATTCTACAGACGCTTAGTCTAGTCCCGTCTGCTATAATTGTCAACCAACTGATCATGGACTACAGCAAAGTTAAGCAATAAATACTTTGTTACTTAATTTTTATCCATTGTTTTTCAGTACTGTACTTCACACAGGACCCAACAGTAAAAAACTTAATGTAATAGAACAGTTAGAAATAATGCTACACAAAGAAAAATATTCCGAAAACTTGTTGAATGAACAAACAGAGTTTAACAGCCACAATTTTTTCTACACCTTTAAAAGTTTATTTTTTCCTGAGGTATCAAATCTATAATAGTACAAACAGCTGACAACCTACAACATGGTGCCAAATAATTATTTTTAATAATACCTGTGTACAGGGTGATTCAAAAAGAATACCACAACTTTAGGAATTTAAAACTCTGCAACGACAAAAGGCAGAGCTAAGCACTATCTGTCGGCGAATTAAGGGAGCTATAAAGTTTCATTTAGTTGTACATTTGTTCGCCATTTCAGCCAATAAAGTTTTTGGTCCCTTTTTCTTCGAAGGTGCTACTGTAACTGGACTACAGTATCTGGAGATGTTAGAGAATTGGCTGTTCCCTCAGCTCGAACAAGAAGCACAACAATTCATATTTCAGCAGGATGGAGCGCCACCACATTGGCACTTATCTGTCCGTAACTACCTGAACGTCAACTACCCGAGGCGATGGATCGGCCGCCAGGCAGCCCGTGACAGAGCACTTCATCACTGGCCTCCAAGAAGCCTTGATCTTACCCCCTGCGATTTTTTCTTATGGGGGTATGTTAAGGATATGGTGTTTCGGCCACCTCTCCCAGCCACCATTGATGATTTGAAACGAGAAATAACAGCAGCTATCCAAACTGTTACGCCTGATATGCTACAGAGAGTGTGGAACGAGTTGGAGTATCGGGTTGATATTGCTCGTGTGTCTGAAGGGGGCCATATTGAACATCTCTGAACTTGTTTTTGAGTGAAAAAACCTTTTTAAATACTCTTTGTAATGATGTATAACAGAAGGTTATATTATGTTTCTTTCATTAAATACACATTTTTAAAGTTGTGGTATTCTTTTTGAATCACCCTGTACTACTAATACTATATCATATTATCTTCTGTGAAACAAGCAAATCCATTATATTTAGAAATAGAACATCTGTATGAATGAGAATCTTTGGCATGTTTACGTTCTGCTACTACAATGTGCGAAAAAGTGTGTGACAATGTATATATCCCAGTCTGTACTGCAAAATTAAAGATGCGTATCGTGGATACCAACTGCACAACAGAAGCAGACATCATACAATGTTAAACTGCACGTTAGTTTCATATTATTAACACTGTTAAACTTATATCTACAATATACCATGTTGTAACACAAAACTGTAATATCAACAGGCAAAGAACTAGAAAACCTGATGTAAATCACTAAAAAGCACCTGAAGATGAGCCTCCAGGGCTCGAAATGCATTGTGCAGTAAATAAACGCAACTTGTGACTGGAGGCGGTTTGCTCTTCATTTTACAAAAATACTTTCTTATTTTGTACTCCTGCTAATTAATTGTGGTTTCCTGTTGGTGGTACCAAGCAGTCTTGGCATAGTAGAACCCACGTTTCCACCTCCTTGGCTGCCTCATATTTGCCACCTCATGTTGATGGACTCGGTTATGATGGAAGATCGAGATCCATCATATTTTACCACAATTCCAAAAGAACAACTTCAAATATTTGTCGAAAATTGTGAAAAAATGTAATGTAAAATAAAAATATCGACACTCGATATTCCCTTTTCAGTAGCGATAGACATGGGGGAAATATATCGAAGGGAATATAGATATCTTTGGAAACTGTATTGATATATCGATGTATCGGTAGTTTAACAACAGCCCTAGTCATCACACTTCCGGCAGCTGGAATTAGACATCCTGTTTAGACAGAGATAACTGCTATTGGCGCTTTAGCAGTGGTAATCGAAACTTTAGATGCTCTTCTTTCCAATCGTAGGCAGATTATTCAATCCAATTTATATTTCACGAAATAAAAATTAATTAAACCGGGTCGCTCGTTTTGAATAACCCTGTATAACAGCAGTTTGCTACAAGGCACGACTAGGGACGATCAGGCAGTTCACATAATGAGTCGATCAAGTTTTTGTTGGTCGCGGACCTCATCCGTGCTGGTGGGCGTGAAGTTCGACGGCCATGGGATAAGGCGAACGCAGTGAGTCAGCGCAGAGGGCCGCGCACCGTGCAGGAACTTACCAGCTCTGAGCTCTGGCAGGAACTGGGCCACGCGCCCTGCCGGTGAGCTTTCCGGGAAGCGCGGCGCGGGCCAGGCGGCCTTGGCGTGTCATCGCCAAGGCGGTGCTGACGTCACAGCCGTCGCCGATCATCTCGAGTGCGCCGAGATCGCACAGCGTACCTCGGCCAGAGTCCTAAATCGCGCTTGGGCAAATTATGAGATGAAATTACTGTCGTTCATCTCAGATACAAGAGTTTCAAACCAAGGGTTTACATGTACGAGGGCTGTCCAGAAAGTAAGTTACGATCGGTCGCGAAATGGAAACGACTATGAAAATCCGATAAAGCTTTGCAAAGATGTGTTGGGCAGTGTCTCTAGTATGACTCTAGGTAGAATTATGTCGCTCTTTTCATTCCTGAGCTCTTAGTGAGCGCGTAAAGATGATATAGAAAATAGTGTCTCCCACCAAGTACGAGGGCCTGGTGAGAATTTTCCCCTGAAGCTATGCAACCAACATTACATAACTGTCGTGCGGTTTCTTCTTCAAGACAATTCTCAGCCTCATTCTGCAGGGGCAATGAAGATGTCCCTGCATCGTTTCAATTGGAAATGTTTGGTTACCCACAATACAGCCCGTAATTGTCTCCCACTGAGTTTCATCTCTGCTCAAACGAACCGCTGGCTATGAAGACAACATTTTGGCACAGACAACGAGCTTTAGGCCAGCGTAGAGACTTGGCGGAAAGCACTGGCGGCTGCCTTCTATGATGAGGGTATTGGAAAGTTGGTACAACGCTACGACGAATGTCTGAGTCAGAACGGCGACTACGTGGAGAAGTAGCTGAAAGGTGTAGCTAACTGTTACAAATGAAACATTTCTGATTTTCATTGTGATTTTCATTTCGCGATCAATCGTAACTTACTTTCTGGACAGCCCTCGTACAGTATTAAGCGCAAATACAGCTAGTACAGATTCGTTAATCACGAAAAAAAATAAGCAAATCATACCGGTAACGGGACAAATTATGTTAAATAAAAATGGGATACATAAAAACAACCTGAAAACAAGATCAGAGCTGAATAAGGGATGTAGAAAGTAGCAAAATTTTCTAAATAACCATTGGTCGGCAATGCACCGTCGTGAAGATAGTCCATAGAACTTCATCCAACCAGCAAAGAGGGCGCAAAAATGACTGCCTTCAAGGTAATTTTCCCCAGCTAATACCTGTTAATCTGAAGAGTGCAGTTACTAATTTATTAGTGAATTCATAAATCCTAAACACCTACCTCTCCTCTCTGTCTCTTGTAATATTTCTGGCTTAGTCAGCCATCATATTAGGCTCCAAGAAGCTGTTCCCAGAGCAGTAGAGATGCAAGAAGTATATAGATGACGAAATATGGTGTGAGGTACCTGCGACAGATGTTAGATTCGGTACCATTCCCGTGAGAAAGACCGCCTGCATAATGCTACTGCTCTGTGATTGGCTGCTGTGTTCGGAGCAAGGGCGCCAAAATGTTAAAGTATGGTTATTATTATTAGTTAAACTACTCATTGGAATGACTTCACTTTTTAATATAAATATCTCTCAACAGCTGACTATCAATCAGTCATTTTCGAATTATTAAAAACAATTTAAATCAAAAACAAAAGACTGACGAAATTGCAGACGAAGCACTTCGGAAGCGTTCGGGTCACGCCTTTTCTGGTATGGCGCGCGAAGTGTTTCGGGCTGTTCGCCACTCTGGATTAGGCAGTCGAGAAGAACAGACATGTTGACTGTCGTAGGATGTGTTTCCAATTTTTATTTAAGTTCCTGTTCGTCACTCTGGATTAGGCAGTCGAGATGTACAGTCATGTTGTCTGTGGCAGGATGTGTTTGCCAGTATTCAGTATTAAAAGATTCACTCCGGCAGTCATGAGGCACAGACACGTGCCAAAAAGAGTGTAAAGATACATTTTCGTAAACATTGTGTTTGATCATGTACTTTACTGTATCAGAAGGTGTTGCATTAAGATCATGCAGTCTTCTCGTGTGGCTATATTAAAATACGGGAGTGGCATCCCAAAGAAGTGATACATTATTTCAGAACAGAACCTCGCTAAAAGTCAGTTTCAGCCTCAAGATTCAGAAACTACGACCTGCGTGCTGTTTTCTGCGCTGGGGACATCAACTTGAAGACAGCAGGATAGTGAACTATAACAGAACCTTCGTATTCCACAGAGTGCAGTGGAAACAACTAGGCGCCTCACGTGTACTGCATGCACAGAACAAATGTGCTCAGTGACACGTCATCTGCAGTAATGCAGAGGAGGTAAAGGAGGATGATCGTTATTAACACCAACAACCAATTCATTCTTCCTTTCTTGCCGTGCTCTATGCAGACTGAAGTCACTTGCTCGCATGTGGGACTGATGATATTGTTTTAAAAATATCGGGAATCAGATACTGATGTTTGAAAATACATAAATATCTGCTGTCTATATATCCGGGAAAGGCATCGAGGTATCTAAGTATCGACGGGAGAAATATCGATGTACAGACCAGCAAAATATCGACTTCACTGTCGGTTTCAGGAGCTGTATATTTAAGTACAGATTTATTATTAGATATTCTGTACATCAACAAACTAGCATCCAGCCTATCCCTCTCACAGGAAGCATGCGCCGTTTGCGCTTCTGCTTGCCTCGTCCGACGATTGTGTGGCAATGTTTGCCCGGTGCACTGTCTTTGCTACAGTGGCGGTATTCAGACAGTCACACCAGCCTAAGCTGGTCTCCTCGGCTGTCAGATCGCCGGGTAGAGTTTTGGCGCCTACACCGAAATTATTCTGAGGCGCAACAAAATGTACGCGTCGATATGCTAAAAGGGAGACGTTATCAAATTGACCCAAAATGTCAATTTTCAATTTATTTTTTATTTTTAGTACAACTCGAGGATAATAAGTTCCCAAAGTTTCAATGATGAAATCGCATCCGAAGAGCCTGAGAAAATAACATCCATTCATCATCTGTGCCACATTAGTTGGCGTAAATTTCTACAGATTCAGAGGGAAAACAACACCTACATTCAGAAAGAGAGGATTCCAAATTGTATCTTGGATGTTGTCAAGGCCACTTCCACGCTTCTGGCCGATTTTGAACTTCTAAAAATATGTGTCCTTGGAAAAATCTAAAATCCCAATGGCACTCGAAATCACTCATAAGGAATTGATGCCCTAAAACTGAATTTTCATCTGCTACATTTGTCAGAATTGCAACTTATGTTGTGCGGCTGGTCCCGGCGGAGGTTCGAGTCCTCCCTCGGGTATGGGTGTGTGTGTTTGTCCTTAGGATAATTTAGGTTAAGTAGTGTGTAAGCTTAGGGACTGATGACATTAGCAGTTAAGTCCCATAAGATTTCACACACATTTAAGCTTTTTTTCTTTCCTTTTTTTTTTTTTTTTTTTGCAACTTATGCTGCAGTTCTTGTATCTGATAATGGGAATGTAGGGAAGAAGAAGATATTAGGGAGAATGGGCTTAAAGATAGGAATTAGCGTTGAACACATATTAAGAAAAATTGAATTACTACGCCTCTCTGCAGCTGAAAAGTCTGTTGAAGACATGGTAAAGGAATGAACGGAGAAGACAAGAAACCAGAAGAGAAGACTTGAAGGAAAGAGGACCCTCACTACTAACCTGGGGAATTTCTGAAGAGGTGACGTAAGAAAAAACAATTAGGTTGAACTTTAAATGGCATTTCCTGAAAATTATGGTGGCTTTTTATGTAACCTGTGAAGGTTAGGAGTGTGAAATTTAGTACACATATTTGTTTAAACGCAATAAATGTTGTCTCAAAAATAAATTTTGAAATTCTAGTCCGCCTCCGTTAGCTAAGTGGTCAGAGCGGCGGAATGTCACGCCAAGGGGCCCGGGTTCGATTCCCTACTGGGGCAGGAGATTTTCTCCGCTCAGGGACTGGGTGTTGTGTTGTCCTCATCATCATTTCCTCCCCATCTCCGACGAACTAGTCGCCCACTGTGGTGTCGAATGCAGTAAATATTCAAAAAACCTCATGAGATTAGCTTACTATTGGTCCACCCTTAGCCTTGAGGACAGCTTCCACTCTCGCAGGCATACATTCAAACAGGTGCTGAAAGATTTCCTGTAAAATGGCAGCCCATTCTTCATGGAGTGCTGTACTGAGGTGAGTTATCGATGTCGGTCGGTGAGGCCTGGCACGAAGTCGGCATTTCAAAACATCCCAAAGGTGTTCTGTAGGATTCAAGTCAACTCTGTGCAGGCCAGTCAATTACAGGGATGTTATTGTCGTGTGACCACTCCGCCACAGGGCGTGCATTGTGAACAGGTGCTCGATCGTGTTGAAAGATGCAATCGCCATCCCCGAATTGCTCTTCAACAGTGGGAAGCAAGAAGATGCTTGAAACATCGATGTATGCCGGTGCTGTGATAGCGCCACGCAAAACAACAAGGGGTGCAAGCGCCCTCCACGAAAAACACAACCACACCATAACACCACCGCCTCCGAATTTTACTGTTGGCACTACACACGCTGGCAGATGACGTTCACCGAGTATTCGCTATACTCACACTTTGCCATCGGATAGCCACATTGTATACCGAGATTCGTCACTCCACACAAACTGATCAATCGTCCAATGGATACGCTCCTTCCACCAAGCGAGGCGTCGTTTGGCATTTACCGGCGTGATGTGTGGCTTATGAGCAGCCGCTCGACCATAAACTTTTCTCACCTTCCGCCTAACTGTCTAGTACTTGCAGTGGATCCTGATGCAGGTTGGAATTCCTCTGTGCTGGTCTGGATAGATGTCTGCCTATTACACATTACGACCCTCTTCAACCGTCGGCGGTCTCTGTCAGTCAACAGACGAGGTCGGCCTGTACGCTTTTGTGCTGTGTGTGTCCCTTCAAGTTTCCAATTCACTATCATATCGGAAACAGTGGACCTAGGGATGTTTAGGAGTGTGGAATCCTCGTGTACAGACGTATGACACAAGTAGCACCCAGTCACCTGACCACGTACGAAGTCCGTGGGTTCCGAGGAGCGCCCCATTCTGCTCTGTCACGATGTATAATGACTATTGAGAGCGCTGATAGGGAGTACCCGGCAGTAGGTGGCAGCACAATGCACCACCTAATATGAAAAACGTAAGTTCTGGGGGTTTCCGGATACTTTTGATCACATAGTATATATATATATATATATATATATATATATATATATATATATAATCCAAGGAATTTAACAGTAAAAGTGGTAATTTCACGTAAAGCATGGTACAAAATTTCATTGCCGTATCTTCAAAATTGTGGATTTGGTGCATCTTTTTAATAGTGAGTTTTTCATGAAACGTCCCTCTTAAGTTGTAGGAGCAACGATAAACTCATGTAACGCTGTCAGTCTTTTCTTTTCGGGCGAATATTAGAATGATGAGAGGAGGCCTTCATCCAGCAGGGGATCTCAGATGGGTATTGATAATGATGATGATGATGATGATGATTATAATGATAATGATGTGGGTGTCATCGGCACCCGCAACATAGTTTCGCGATACGATCCGTTAGGGGAGATGCGATCACAGCGCGAAGCACTTACAGCGGAGGCCGCTATTCGCGTTCAGTGAAAGCGGCGTGTCCGACCCAGCTCGGACCGCGGGTCAAGGTCCGCGCCGCGGCAGTCTGCTGTTCTGCTGTTCCCAGACTCCAGACAGTGCCGCAGCTGAGGCGGCGGCCTGCAGTTTAAACGTCCCGTCCACGCCGAGGTCATTAAGGGCGGAGCACTCGCCCGTTCGCTTCGTCTGCCATTGCAGCTTCTGTAATAGAAGGAGTGACACTTACTTCGCCCTTGCTGCCGGCCGCTGTGGCCGAGCGGTTCTAGGCACTTCAGTCCGGAACCGCGCTGCTACTCCGGTCGCAGGTTCGAATCCTGCCTCGGGAATGGCTGTGTGCAATGTCCTTAGCTTAGTTAGGTTTAAGTAGTTCTAAGTTCTAGGGGACTGATGACCTCAGAAGTTAAGTCGCATAGTGCTCAGAGCCATTTGAACCATTTTTGAAGAGACCAGACAGCGAGGTCATCGGTCTCATCGGATTACGGAAGGACGGGGAAGGAAGTCGGCCGTGCCCTTTCAAAGGAACCGTTACGGCATTTGCCTGGAGCGATTTAGGGAAATCACGGTAAACCTAAATCAGGATGGTCGGACGCGGGATTGAACCGTTGTCCTCCCGAACGCGAGTCCAGTGTGCTAGTATCTCAGAAGTTAAGGAAAGGCAAACTTACACATGCAGGGTGAGTCAGGAGGAAAGGTATACATGCTTTGAGGAGTGCTAGTATTACTGACTGCGGAAAGAAACTTCATGTCGCCATGTGCCCTATTCCAAATGGTATCCGAGATATAACATTTTTAATGGGGGACGTACACAGTTTGAAAGATGCACCAACTCCACAATTTTGAAGATACAGCAATGAAATATTGTACCATTCTTTACATTTAATCAGCGCATTCACTGTTATATAATTTTATTTTCAAAAAAATAATATATATACCTTTTTCTTAGAAACTATTGAAGACTTTTCTACAAAATTTTCTCTGTTTCATCTCTCTGCGTATAGTAAGCTTCTCTCGTGAGTCATTTTGAATATAACCAATAGGAGAATTTTAATATTTTTAAAATTATAATTCTGGAAGTATAATATAAAATTCGTGCAAAACTCCAAGCATTTTGTCCTATATCTCAGCTTGCACTCATAATTTCAAAATTTACTTTTGAGCAACATTCATTGTGTTTAAAGATGTAAGTGTATAAAATTTCACAATTCTAGCCTTCATAGATTCTGAGAAGGAGGTACATAAACTTTAAACAAACGCAATTTTCAGGAAATGCAATTTAATGTGCAACCTAACATTTCTTTTTATCCCACTTCTTCAAAAGGTCCTAGGTTTGTACTCAGGTCCTCTTTCCTTCAAGGCATTTCTTCTGGTTTCTTGCTTTCTGTCTTCTTTCCTTTACCAAGTCTTCAACTGACTTTTCAGCTACAGAGAGGCACTAGAAATCTATTTTTCTAAAGATTTCTTGAGTGAAATTTCCCATATTAAAGCCCATTCTCTCTAATACTTTCATCTTCCCCACGTTCCCATCATTAAAGATAAGAACTGCATCATAAATTGCAATTCTGACAACTGTAGCAGAAATTGTGGGAAAAAAATAATTTCCTCTTCATAAAGAAAGTAGCTAGTTTGTTATCGTTTCTAAGATGCAGAACAGAGTCACAGATGATCTGTAAAATCAAAAGCCTATATCATAGTCATCTACATTTATCCCGTGCAAGTTTGCTTGAAAGTAACACACGGAATCGCTGTTCGCCTAGTTAGTGCTGAGGTGTTGCTTCAAAATGAGTGCGTGGCAGGAATGTCGCGTCACAAATTTCATTATTTTTCAGGCGCTTCGGATACGATTTCATCATTGAAATTTCGGGAACTTATTACCCATGAGTTCTACTAATAAATAAAAAATACACTGAAAATTACATTTTCGGTAAATTTCATGAACGTCCCCCCTTGATATCACATTTGTACGCCTTTCTTGAATAAATTGAAAACCACAGGCTCCAGCGAGAACGTGCTGCTGTGCCCGTAATCGAATCCGTCAGCATGAAATACGCTGTAGTTTACATCTACTCTGTATTTCCACTTGACGGAATGGATTCAGACTCATCAGTAAAGACATGTTTTTGAAATTTGGCTAATTTACACCTCTCGCATGTCGGCTAGAACTAATATGCTATTTTCTATTCCTTCAATTTATTCATTTGTTACTGCAAAACACACGACAAAACTACATCTTTGTTCCAAACGTACGCCATTTCATTATTTTGTCAAATATCAAGAAACTGTGCTATTACACCACGCGCAATATCCTATAGATTAAGGAAATTGTTTGCTTTTAGATTTCAAATAAGATGTGCAGACTGCTGGGATTCCGTCATGGATGCACCTCATTTTGGACAGAGCAATTTTAGCTCCTCGAATGGGGGACTCAATAGTTACTTAATTTCTTACAAAAATTCGAAAATGCTGTCCGATAATCAATAAATAATGTGCAAACAGATTTACGTTGATTAATTCACAAATTAGTGCAAAACAATATCGTAATAACCGCTTATATTATAGTCTGACTCGGGGAATGGACCATTAATGTCGTTCCATGAGCATTTGTAATACACAAAAGACGACTCTAATTTTTCTGTGATGTAACATTTCAAAAAAAAAAAAAAAAAAATGGCTCTGAGCACTATGGGATTTAACATCTGAGGGCATCAGTCCCCTAGAACTTAGAACTACTCAAACCTAACTAACGTAAGGACACACATATCCATGCCCGAGGCAGCATTCGAACCTGTGGCCGTAGCAGTCGCACGGCTCCGGACTGAAGCGCCTAGAACCGCTCGGCCACGACGAAACATTTCTTAAAAATTTTTATGGACGTATAGGTGAAACTGTGCAGCACTGGCTAAAGAAAATAACATCAGAAAAACTTTAGCTCGTACTCAGACTTACCGGAGTTCGTGTTTCTCGTGCACTATTCGCAGATGAACCAGGAAAAAGTTGAGGTCTGGAGCCGTCTGCTGTGGCCGAGTGGTTCTAGGTGCTTCAGTCCGGAATCGCGCTGCTGCTACGGTCGCAGATTCGAATCTTACCTCGGGCATGGATGTGTGTGATGTCCTTAGGTTTAAGTAGTTCTAAGTCTAGGGGACTGATCACCTCAGATGTTCAAGTCCCATAGTGCTTAGAGCCATTTTTTGGGAGGTCTCGTGATGCTCATACCCGATGTGTCCTTCGTTAGATACACTTAAGGCGAATGCAAAGTGTAGGAGTAGATGTATGGGAGTAGTCTCCTTCCAGAGGACTTCCAAACATCTATTGGGTTCAAGTGTGTCTTTCTGTCCTTAACACAATATCTGGGTGCCGCTTCACCACCTCGCGACACGGGATGGTGACCTGTTAGATTCGTCAGGCAGAAGCGAGCTGCAGAAGACACGCACCTGGCTGGCTACAGAGCGAGCTGCGCCCACACACACAGTCGCCGTCCTGACGTGATTCACCGACTGACAGCCGGCGTGGCCTTGGACTGCGCGCCTCTTCATCCTCGAGGTCGGCACGCACTGATGACATCTCCATCTAAAAGCGTTACGAGAGCGAGCCGCCTGACTAATCGCACCCTGCCCACTCCCTGACGAAAAATGTTGAGTTGCTCCTTACGTCTCGTCCTCGGAGATTCCGTGGCGTCGTGCCTAGTCTCAAGTTGCGGCCACTGTCCGAAAACATCTACATCTACACTCCTAGAGAACCGCGCCTTCCTGTGTGCGGCAGAAGGTACTTCTGGTACCACTACCTTCAGCTCCATCCCCCAACCCTTTTGGACCCTGATTCGGAAGCCCCGTCCAGCCTGAATATCGATATGGAGGAAAGGTGAGAGATACTTGGGACTCATACCACGGCCGTTACTTGTTCCCGCAGAGGCCGGCCGGAGTGGCCGTGCAGTTCTAGGGGCTACAGTCTGGAACCGCGAGACCGCTATGGTCGTAGGTTCGAATCCTGCCTTGGGCATGGATGTGTGTGTTGTCCTTAGGGTAGTTAGGTTTAAGTAGTTCTAAGTTCTAGGGGACTGATGACCTCAGAAGCTGAGTCCCATAGTGCTCAGACTCATTTTTTGTTCCCACGGAGGGCGTCGCCACGACTGCGGACATACCACGTGGGCTCGTCCTCTGACGACGATGATGATGATGATGATGGTGATGTAAGACGTCGTGGTCTCCTGACCTTCATTGCTTACATATTCCGCCCTCACAATCATGTTCCGCATATCAAGACGCTTCATTCGAACCCAAACACGATAAGATAAAGTCATTGTTGTATGAATTCGTGTAAACGATATGCAAATAACTAATAAATCGCAAGTGCGCACCTTGGTTGAAATACTCGAGCATACATTCCAGACACGACGGTCACAAGAGCTTTTAATTCGAGATAGGCAACCGCATGCCAGGAGGCCAGTCCCAATCCATCTACGTCGGCCGGTGGACGCCCGTGGAGCAGACAGCGTTCGCCCAAGGGAAAGGAGGAATGACCCCGTGTTCGGCTTAAAAGCAGATTCCGCTACATTGTGTGTGAGCGGCCAGCCTATGTATTCTTTACACAAAGTACGCAGTTTCAGAGATTTTCATAGGGAGACAGCAAACCCCCAAACGCCGATACTACAGATTTCCGGATTTGTCGCCTTAAACTAGCGTCATTCTCCCGTTTTAGGAGAGCAATGCTGATTGGCAGACGATATTTCTGACGCCTTGAGCTGAAGGAGTAATGGAAGAGACCGAAAGATATACCCCTTCACATCTGGCGTGGAGACGCGCCATTCTGTTGTCGCTCTTGGAGCGAGGAACAAGTTTCTTCTCAGTACTTCACTGGGAGAGCACCACTGTCGAGAGCGAATCGAAGTGCGACTCTCTGTATTGAGTCCTTGTGATTAAGCGTTGTTCACTGTGTTGGCCGACACACCTATTGTGCGGTGTGAACGGACAGAGTTATAGTTAAACGCCTGCGAGCGAATTTTTGAGTGGCATCGCGGTGGACTGGTTATCTGACTGGTGTACCACGCCAATAGTTAGACTAGGGGCGAATAGGAATCCTTGACATCATCAAGGCGTAGAGAGAGTTTGATTGGCGAAGGTCAATCCAGATAGAACGAGAGGTATCTTGTTTGTCAGCAGCGAGCGGCGCAGACAGCAGTCATCGCAGCATACAGTATTGTGCGCTACAGCTCTTGCAAGCCCCACATTTCCTCCACAACAGTACACTTCACTGCATTTCACACGCGACAGCCTTGACTGTACCTAGCAACATTCTAAAGGATAATTATTCAAGTTGAGTAGTCGCCCCTCTCAGCCATTCTGCCAAGTAAACAACAATCTTAAACTTTGTATAGAAATTTCGTTAGCGAATCCTATCCTTGAGAGGTAATTTCACATTCTGAAAAGAACCAGGATATAACTTGTTCAATACATAACTAAAAGTGCCATTGTGATTTCTCAGAATTTGTGCAAAATAAGTAATAACTTTCGTTAGTTTCACGTTTTTCTTACACTAAGTAGCACTACTCCAGTACCCAAGTATCCCACTAGTTACGTAAGAAATTTTGTGAATTTTTGTGTGATTTCCGTACAGCGGATGACTCCAGAAGATATTTATTGCTGAAAGTTTTTCAGGCATTTCTCTTTAGAACGTTAGGAGCGTCTGTCTGACTTCTGTAGTAGTGTGGGGGTGGAAATTGCATCTTACAGGAGCCACAGGGTAAAGGGTACATCTCAGATTAATCCGTTGCGCAGAATAACAGAATCTCCTATCAACCCCACGCACACAGTGATGATAATATTTGGTTTGTGGGGCACTCAACGACGGGGTTATCGGCGCCCATACAAATTCCCAATCTTTACCCTGTCCAGTCCCACCATTTTTCCCGAATAATGAAGAAATGATGGGGAAAATGCAAACACCCAGTCTCCGGACAGAGGAAACCCCAGCCCGGTCGGGAATCGAACCCGGGACCCCGTGATCCAGAGGCAGCAACGCTAGCCACTAGACCACGAGCCGCGTACCGTCCTCTGACGAGTAAGTGCATAAGTGCCGTGGCCCTGCACTTGTCCGGCACTTCTCGCTATTCTCTGATGCCTTCAATACGCGCCATTGGTAGTTGATTGATTCACCTTGCCTGTGATTACGTTTTTCGATTAGGATCGTCCTTAGATTAGATTGTTTGCGCACTCTTAAGATGACTTTGGCTACGCTCTGAGCCGCGCGGAGTGGCCGAGCGGATTGTGGCGCCATGTCACGGATTGCGCGGCCCCTCCCGCCGGAGGCCCCGAGTCCTCTCTCGGGCATGGGTGTGTGTGTTGTTCTTAGCATAAGTTAGTTTAAGTAGTGTGTAAGCCTAGGAACCGATGACCACAGCAGTTTGGTCCCTTAGGAATTCTTACACATTTGAACATTTTTTTGCTACGCTCTGGATTTTGCCTCTGGCCAGCCGTTCACTTCCTGAACTCTGCTATCATCGACCACAGGAACTGTCTGTTTTTTTTCCACCAATCTGTGCGTCACCGCTGATGCGAATGATCATATATAGTGCTCTATCTCCTAAAATCAGGTTGAAAAATTTCTTTCCTGCTCCAGTCACGAATTCCAATGGCTAGACAGCCCTTCAAGATAAATGCCCAGAGAATATAGCGTTACAATCTAAGCAGCTTGCTACGGTTAGTTATTTAGATATCCGCCGCTAACGGCGAAAAAATGGTGCAAACGCTAAAAAATCTAAATGGTGCCTCCACAATCCCCTTAAGGCCCATCTAATGCAAAAAGAACCAACCGATTTACTCTACTTGCTTAAGCTGGAAGAAGTGAGTGATACTGAAACTTCGACCCTGTACTTTAGGGTAGTTACAGTAAGAAGATCCTTCTCTTGGTTATACAAATGGTCCCTAGCTCAAGGTCTATCCAAAACACTTGACCCTAACTTTCTATCAGCAATTGAACCCGAGGTATGATAGGACGAAAACACCGTTTTTATTTGCGGCGTTTTGTAACACATTGGCGCCGCATGCTGTCGTATGCATACATGCCGCATAATAATTTCAATTCGTGTACCTTTTTAAAAAGAGTATTGTCCAAACAGGTATTGTGATGACATCGTAACCCACATCAGCACATGAGGCAGGTACCTTTCCGGCAGTTGCACATAATGGGAATTTTTCTTAGACAAGAAAACCACTTTCCTCCTTTGTGAACGGCGATGTATCACGCTGTCATCAGAAAATAGGCAATATTCTTGAGGGAGACATAGAATTTGGGCCGAGCGGTCTAAGGCGCTGCAGTCAGGGACTGTGCGGCTGGTCCCGGCGGAGGTTCGAGTCCTCCCTCGGGCATGGATGTCTGTGTTTGTCCGTAGGATAATTTAGGTTAAGTAGTGTGTAAGCTTAGGAACTGATGACCTTAGCAGTTTAGTCCCATAAGATTTCACACACATGCATGCATGAATGCATAGAATTAGGACATTTCTTCTCGAAGTCGTTGACAGATAATCAGTACACAAACATCAGTTTAAAGCCCTTCATATAAACCTCTGTCCGGTAGCTTGTAAGCATCGATAGCAATAAAGCAGCTACTTATTTCTCCAATTGCACTTATCGGGCACCCTGCAAACTTGAAGTGACTCCCTTCTCTTGGCTGTTGACTTGCTGTTCTACTGTTCAACTGCAATGTTCACAATTCTGTCTTAAAAAGACCTAAACAATCTCCACATCTTGTGATATAGGACTCTGGAAACAGTGTTCTCTCGCTCTTCTGGTGTGGTAGTTTGAGCAGCCATTAACGTGAGCCTGACACTGGCGTCTGCACTGAGTTCCCAGCAGTGAGGTCCTACCTGCTGTTCCGCACTCATGCTGAGCTCCCAGGGCATGGTGTGCCAGTCTTCTCCCGCTCCTTCGCCCCCCCCCCCCCCCCCCCCGACCTGCCCCATCACATAGCCCAGTCCCCACCCCCGCTGCCCCCACTACACAACAGCGTCGCCGTCCACGCTCGTTGCAGATGTACTCGGCCTTCCGTTTGGACGTCTTTGAGACGCAAATTCTCGTAGGTGCGCCGCCGTCTGGCGCCGTCCTTGCCACGAGTGGGATCGGCAGATGAATAAACCTAATTGTGAATCGAGTTGCCAAGGCTGCCCCCTTTCGCGCGCAGCGCAGCGCTTTGTTTACAGTATGGCGTCAGCGCGCATCATCGGGCTTCGAGTAGAGGTGACTGGTGCAGTGGTACGAAACGGGCAAACGGACCCTCCCAATAATGTGGCGTAAGGCCGTCACACAGCACGAAGATTATGCTGAAAAATAGGGTATCGTAGCCAAAAGAGAGGCGGATAATATGGTGTGTTGGAATCCTGAATAAAACTAACCTACTCTCACCAGGAAAGTACTTGGGCTCGAACAAACAGATCTGTACGAACGTTTGGTTACAGGACCATTATGTACCTCTGAGTGTACTGGTGGGTGTCGTTTTTCTGCAAAACTCTGCAGTCATGCTCTAGATATCACTGTAGATGTAATTGTAGACGCCATAGGCAATGCAGCAATCTTAACTACAAATGTAAATGCGGAATGTCAATAAAATGCTCCGAGCAATACGAATGACCACAAAACGCATAGTGAAGAAATTCAAGTTGATCGCATGGCGTATTTGCACATTCTATAATATCAGTGTTGAACGCCACTTCAGTGACACTTTTGAAGTTGTCCACTGGTTCACCAATATCGTAGCCAGCGTTCTGTCACGAGTAACGAAGCATTGGTCTCTATACTCCCGCAGGTAACTGATTGTAAATGACAGAATGCATATTCATGATAAAGAATCTGTCGTGCAATTTCGGCTGCATATTACTGGGAAGTAGTTTAATGAAGTCTGTTATTCTCTTGGCATATATTTTTGGCATATATTTTATATTGCCTGAAGAAATACACATCCAGTGGTTGTGCATATTTTGTTTTAGGCGGAATGATTTTTAAATCTACATGTTTTCCGCCAGATGCTTCCAGTAGTACTCGTTCATCCTTATGTCCAGACGAGGAGTCACAAAGTACTAATGACTTTCTCGACAAATGTGGATTCAAAACTGACAGAAAAAACGTCTTCAGATGTTGTTTCGTCATCTTCCGCACTATAATAGATACCAGAAAACATGCGAATGATTCGTCTTTTACACCAATACCATCTTCACGAAGAAGGGTTCTTCGTAACTTCATCTCAACCAATAGAAACACATTAGCACGATTGATTACCAATCGCCGAGCCATCTGACGCTTCAATAGACAAAAAATGTCACAAAACGCAACTTCAGAGGCACACTGCACCGTCCCTACTGGTCCCGACTGGCGTACGGGCAGGTCAGTGCGCAATGCGGAATGGCATACGCAGAGGCCTCTAGCGGACGACTGCAGAGTTTTGCAGATGCGGGAGTATCACTAGTGCAATAAGAGACCTTTACATTATTTCTCACACGATTTTGGTGTATTTGTGTTTGTTCGAGCCCAAGTACTTTCCTGGTCAGAAAGGAAAAGTGCTGCGTTACTTATTCAACACCCCTCGTAATTAAAAAAAAAAAGTGTTCTATGTATTGTATGTGTTTGCTTTTTTGTATTTAGAAAACCATCAAAAGTCTGAAGAGTACTTCGGTGTGCCCAAAGGAAAATACATTGGGAAACGCGGGGTTAGGATACGGTTTGTACTGCAACTTTGCTACTGGCCTCTTCGCTGGAGGTCCCCTAGCCTGCAGCTGTTCGCATCGCGACCTGAGAGCATTGCTCGCAGCGCTGTGTGTCTAACGACAGTAGCAGTGGTTCGTTCGCGACAAGAAATGTAGATCTTGGCAAAGAGAAAGTAGACGAGGTATGAAATCAGAACGTCCACACTGTAGACAGTTTCACCACTTCTAACAACAGCATCAAAATTATGCACAGTGATTTTCCAGAGAGTTGCAATTAATTTTCCAGTTTATTTCTTTTGCTGTTGTTGTTGTGGTCTTCAATCCTGAGACTGGTTTGATGCAGCTCTCCATGCTACTCTATCCTGTGCAAGCTTCTTCATCACCCAGTACTTACTGCAACCTACATCCTTCTGAATCTGCTTAGTGTATTCATCTCTTGGTCTCCCTCTACGATTTTTACCCTCCACGCTGCCCTCCAATGCTAAATTTGTGATCCCCTGACGCCTCAGAACGTGTCCTACCAACCGGTCCCTTCTTCTTGTCAAGTTGTGCCACAAACTCCTCTTCCCCCAATTCTATTCAATACCTCCTCATTAGTTATGTGGTCTACCCATCTAATCTTCAGCATTCTTCTGTAGCACCACATTTCGAAAGCTTCTATTCTCGTCTTGTCCAAACTATTTATCGTCCATGTTTCACTTCCATACATGGCAACACTCTATACAAATACTTTCAGAAACGACTTCCTGACCCTTAAGTCTATACTCGATATTAACAAATTTCTCTTCTTCAGAAACGCTTTCCTTGCCATTGCCAGTCCACATTTTATATTCTCTCTACTTCGACCATCATCAGTTATTTTGCTCCCCAAATAGCAAAACTCCTTTACTACTTTAAGTGTCTCATTTCCTAATCTAATTCCCTCAGTATCACCCGACTTAATTCGATACATTCCATTATCCTCGTTTTGCTTTTGTTGATGTTCATCGTATATCCTCCTTTCAAGACACTGTCCATTCCGTTCAACTGCTCTTCCAAGTCCTTTGCTGTCTCTGACAGAATTACAATGTCATCGGCGAACCTCAAAGTTTTTATTTCTTCTCCATGGATTTTAATACGTACTTCAAATTTTTCTTTTGTTTCCTTTACTGCTTGCTCAATATACAGATTGAATAACATCGGGGAGAGGCTACAACCCTGTCTCACTCCCTTCCCAACCACTGCACTTTAAGACAAAAAAGAAAGACGCACTACGAAGGAATTATCCAAATGGTACGGAAAATGATAAATGTGATGTACACATCCAAACGAACAAATGATTACGATTTCAGAAAAAATGGATTATTTATTCAAGACAAAGAACTTCACAAACTCAGCAAGTCTATAATGCATTTATCCCGCTCTGGCCCTTATGAAAACAATTATTCGGCTTGGCATTTACTGACAGAGTTGCTGGACGTCCTCCAGAGGACATCGTACCAAATTTTATCCGACTGGCGCGTTAGATCCTCAAATCCCGAGCTGGCTGGAGGACCGAGCCCATAATGCTCCAAACGTTCCCAATTGGCGAGAGATCCGGCGACCTTGCTGCCGAAGATAGGGTTTGGCAATAACGAACACGAGCAGTAAAAACAGCAGAAGGCAGAGGATGGGCATTATCTTTCTGAAATATAGGCCCATGTAGGGCAACAAAACGGGGCGTAGAATATCGTCGACGTACCGCTGTGCAGTAAAGAAGCCGCGGATGACGGCCAAAGAAGTCCTGTTATGAAAAGAAATGGCAGCCCAGATCGTCACTCCAAGTTGTAGGACCGTATGGCGGACGACAGTCTGGTTGGTATCCCACCGATATCTGGGATGTCTCCACACGCGTTTTCGGCCTGGAATCTCATTGACTGGAGTGGAATTGTCTTCAGTAGTGAGTCCCGCTTCGAGCAGAGCCCAGATGACCGGCGAAGACGCGTCTGGAGACGTCCTGGATAGCGGTGGAGTGGCAACCTGAGTGTCGCCCGACATACGGCCCGAAATTTAGGAGTGATGATCCGTGGGTGCCGTTTCTTTTCATAGCAGTACCTCTTTGGTCGTCATCCACGTCAGCCTTACAGTACTGCGGTACATTGACGATTTTCGACGTCTCGTTTTGTTGCCCTTCATGCCAAGCCATCCAGGGCTTACAATACAGCGGCGAAACGCCAGCCTGCACTCGGCAATAATTTCTACTGCGTGGTTTCGTTCTTGCCAAACCACATCCTCTCCAGCAAGGTCACCGAATATCTCTCCAATTGAGGACGTTTGGAGCGTTACGGGGTGAACCCCCAACCACTTCGGGATTTTGTCATCTAATTCGCCAATTGGACAGAATTTGGCACGATATCCCTCAGGAGATCATCCAACAACTCTATCAATAAATGCCAAGCCGAATAACTGGGCAAGAGGTGGTCCAACGTGTTATTGATGTTGTGACTGACAACTTGCAATTTTTCACAACACAACTTTTATTGATGTAAGTTCACAAGGTTGATGACTGAACATACAAACGAAAGGTAACAATAACGAAAAAAGTCTCCTAATTGAGGCAAACAGAAGTTCACTTCTTATTTTCCACAAACGTTCGTAGTAACACACTCACACACTAGTAACAGTCCAATTCGGAGACGAAGACGTAATCTTCGACGGTTGCAGTACACGAGGTCGGCATCTGGCGTGAACTGAAGTCCGGGCCTGGTTCTAGCCCCTAAATAGCTGTCTCCAGCCAATCAGATGCGTAGTGATACTTCCTGCAGGCCGTGGCTCGAGCTCCCCCTGTTTGTTTTCATTATCTTGTGTGTAAATAGCTAGTGTTTACCATGGTGCTTTTGGGTACCCCTTGGGCATAGACAGCCTTGTCCTCTGTGGTGTTATATGGGTTGCCGACCCTCAGGGGCTACCTTGGCTCCGGTATAACAATTGACTTGTTATATTTGTGAAGCTCCTCCTCTTGAATGAAACATCCAACTTATCTGAAATTGTAATCATTTTTTTCCTGTACACGTACATCACATCCACCGATTTCTGACCATTTCGATAATTTCTTCGTGGAGCGCCCTTTATTTATCTTTGTCTTAGAGTGTATTATTGAACCAGAACAGTTAAACATATGAAGATTCAGCTCACCATATTTAACGCAGTTTCAGTGGTGGAGCGATGTGTAGGACCTATCACTCCGAAGCAACATTTCTCTTCGTTCTTGTCCACATCTACTTCATGTACTGGATCCATCACTTATAAATTTTCGTCCTGTTTTTTACCGAATAAAACCAAGAAGTCAGATGAAGCAGGGAAACTAATTTACAATAATTATTACACCTAGTACAGTATTATCAAGTATGAATCTCCTCTTATAATATAAATCCTCTGGTCTGAAATATCTTTGCTTGCAAAGACGGCTTTTTAAAATCGTCGCCTGTAGTACGCCCTCGTGAAATTATCTGCTAAACTCATAACAAACACTGCTGTCTGCACATGCTGGCTTCATTAGTAGGAGAAAAGAACACAAAATAGTCCTGGCGAGGACATAATCCACAAGACAAAGAATCTCGTCAGGAAAGAGTGAAACAAATAGTGAAGAATCCAGCAGGACGCCATGATAACTCCAACAAGACGATGGTACCGTGGACTCTGCTGCAGAAATTCTTAATCATTACATCCCCGTATGGTCATGATCGATTCAAACTGCACCTCCATTACATCAGAATCATACCATCTCCTCTGAAATGAAGATTGGGACTGGTCACATTCTCGTAACGAAACTGAATTTATCAGTATGAATTTCGTCAAAATGAGCCCCAGTGTACGCGCAGTTTATGCGACAGAGCGCAGAATCTACGATACAACAAACAATATAAATAAATTACCGGCCTGTATTTCATTTCTAATTGACGGATAGGTAGGGCTACATCGTGAATATGATTCATCACACCTTCCCCATGCCGGACAAGGGTCGTTCGTGCACATTGCTTTCACTACTAGGAACGAACCGGGTACTTCTGATATCACGTATTTTTACTTGCGTCCGTTAGTGACTGCAGCTGCGCACTAGAGCAAGCATTAACTGATTATCAGTCATTCTCAAGCTGGCTACGAAAGGCGATTGTCCGAATTATCTGCATCTCCATCTACATCTCTCCTCCGCCGCCATCTTATGGTGTGTATCGGAGGATACTTTATGTAACATTGCCACTTCCTCACCCCCCTCCCGCCGCCCTTTCTGGTCCATTCGCCAACGGTCCGTGGGAAAAATAATTGCTGGTAAGCCTGCGTGCGAGCTCCATTTGTCTAATTTAACCTGCATGGTTTTTTCACGAGATATACGTACGAAGAAGCAATACATTGACTGACTCTTGTAGGAACGTACGCTCTGGGAATTTTGGCTGTAAACCACAGCGTGATACACGACTCACTTGTAGCCTTTGCCTCTAGACTTCGATGAGCTTCTGCGTGACAGTTTCGCGATTACTGACTGAGCCTCTATAGAAACGTGCTATTCTACTTTGATTCTTGTCTACATCATCTATCAGTCCTATCTCGTACGGGTCCCATACGGACAAGCAGTATTCAAGTGTTGGTTGAACGAGGCTTTTAAAAGCTACCTCTTTCATGCATGAACTACACTTCCTGAGTATTCTTTTAATGAATCTCAGCATGTTATCTGCCTTACCTGGCATTAGTTTTATGTGGTCTTTCTTCCTCCGTTTCTTTCTCCGCCCAAACAGGCCTCGGAAGGCCCAACGGACCGACCGACCGCCATGTCATCCTCAACGATAGGCGTCACTGGATGTGGATATGGAGGGGCATGTGGTCAGCACACCGCTCTCTCGGCCGTTGCCAGTTTTCGCGTCCAGAGTCGTTACTTCTCAATCCAGTAGCTCCTCAATTGGCCTCACATGTGCTGAGTGCACCTCGCCAACAGCGCTCGGCAGACCGAATGGTCACCCATCCAAGGTCTAGCCCAGCCCGAAAGCGCTTAACTTTGGTGATCTGACGGGAACCGCTGTTACCACTTCGGCAAGGCCGTTGGCAACCCTGTACTGCTTGCTCAATATACAGACTGAATAACATCGGGGATAGGCTACAACCCTGTCTCACTCCCTTCCCAACCACTGCTTCCCTTTCATGTCCTTCGACTCATATAACTGCCATCTGGTTCCTGTACAAATTGTAAATATCCTTTCGCTCCCTGTATTTGACCCCTGCCAGCTTCAGAATTGGAAAGAGAGTATTCCAATCTACATTGTCAAAAGCTTTCTCTAAGTCTACAAAAGCTAGAAACATAGGTTTGCCTTTCCTTAATCTATATTGTAAAATAAGTCGTAGGGTCAATATTGGCTCTCGTGTTCCAACATTTCAACGGAATCCAAACTGATCTTCCCCGAGGTCGGCTTCTACCAGTTTTTCCATTCGTCTGTGAAGAATTCGTGTTAGCATTTTGCGACTGCGACGTACTAAACCGATAGTTCGGTATTTTTCACACCTGTCAGCACCTGTTGTCTTTAGAATTGGAATTGTTATATTTTTCTTGAAGTCACTTTCCAACAGCACTCAGCAGACCGGAACGTTGTCTATCCAGTGCTAGGCTAGCGCGACAGTGCTTAACTTCGGTGATCTGTCGGGAACCGGTGCTGCCACTGCGACAAGGCCGTTGGCAGTTTTATGTGGTCGTTCCACTTTAAATAGTTCCGTAGGCATAATCCCAGATATGTACTGGATGTGTCCTCTTCCAGTGATTCTGCAATCGTGTAACCATACAACAATGGGTTTTTTGCGTATTTATGCGCAGTGTGTTGCATTTGTTTTTGCTGAGGGTCAACTGACTATCCCTGCACCAGGTGTCGATCCTCTGCACCTCTTTTTGTATTTCGCTACTAGTTTCTAGCGTTGCGATTCTCTGTGTATGACATCATCCGCGAGGTATCATAGAACTTTCGACGTCATAGACTAGGTCATTTTGTTAAAGGTAACAGTCCTATAACACTGGCTTGGGATACTCCCGAAATTACTTTTACGCCTGAAAATTTCTCAGCGGTAAAACGAGCTCTCTATTCTGTTGGCTAGAAACTCTTCAATACATTGATGAAGCTCGTCTGATACTCCATGCGCGCGTATTTGTTCATTAGGCGACAGTTCAGAATTGTACCTAACTTTTTCTGGAAGTCAAGGAATACATCATCAGCTTGGGTACCGGCTTTCTGAATCTTGTGGACAAACAGAGCGAACTGGATTTCAAACAATCGTTGTTTGTTGAATTCGTGTTGGCTCCTACAGAGAAGATTTTCGGTTTACTGATATGCCATAAAACGTGACCATAAAACGTTCTTCAAAATTCTAACAGCAGACTAACACCACCGATATAGTGCTATATTTTTGTGCGTCAGCCGGCCTTTGTGTCCGAGAGGTTCTAGGCGATTCAGTCTGGAACGCCGGCCAGAGTGACCGAGCGGTTCTAGGCGCCACAGTCTGGAACTGCGCGACCACTACGGTCGCAGGTTCGAATCCTGCCTCGGGCATGGAGGTGTGTGATGTCCTTAGGTTAGTTAGGTTTAAGTAGTTCTAAGTTCCAGAGGACTGATGACCTCAGATGTTAAGTCCCATAGTGCTCAGAGCCATTTTTTTTTTGTGCGTCCGCTGGACGATCCTTCTTGAAAACGGGAATGACCTGCACATTTTCCAGATACTGGGAACACTTTGTCCCTCCACGACTCAACGATATATTGCTGCTAGAATTATTGTTTCGGTCGGCAATACTGTTTTAATATATCCAGAAGATCCAGACTATAGTACACTGAGCTATTCTGAGCTGTCCCTGTGGACACAATCAACGACAACCCTTTACTTCGCTGTAGATTAATTTCGTTTTACGACTTTTAAGTCAGTGTTTCTATGAAGTCCAACGCCGAGTTGCGAATTATGGTCTTACCTCCCAGAAATGATGCCAACATGCAGCTAGTGGCAAATTAGCACTTGCAGAGTAGGAGGATCGCAAAGTATTGACCTTGGATAAATGGCTGGTGCTCGTAGCTTGAGATATGAAATCTGTCAATGCCGAATTCGACATAGACATATGGACACTTCGGCAATAAATGAGCTTTTGAAACAGTCGAAAACCTATCTGTGCAGACTTATTATCAGTTCTAAGGAGTTCTCCCCTTCTAAACATGAGAACCAGCGATGAAATGTAAGTCAGACTGCGCACTTCCTATGACAAGCGCATGGGAACGTGATAAGCAGTTTCTCAGAGAAACGAGTAATTTCATAAATGATCGTGCGAACGTCCTCTGTCGCTCTACGAGACACATGTACTGTGGACGGGAAGACGTCTGAAAGTTTTACTTTTCTGATATACTTCCCTATTGCTCACGAATGTAGGGTATGAGGCTGTCATTCTGATTCTATAGCCCGTAACCAAACTAAATCTTGGAAGCAACTTAAAATATAAGCTATTCATGGAAACTTCGTTATTCTTCCACAACTAACCCAATGTAATTCTGTAGGCTTGCTCCACTTTTAGCCAATTTAATCAGATTTGTTCCTACTAATTTTTATGAGGGCAATCATAACCTTGCCGCTGAGAACAAAAGTGCGAACACACTCACACACCCTTCCACCCTCATGTGTACACACACACACACACACACACACACACACACACACACACACACACACACGCTTAAGTTATGACAAAATTGTTCATTACGTTGGGGAAAACTGATGAAGCCCAACATTATTCTGCTGTCGCTAACCAACCTCTTAGCATCTCTCACAGAACCCCGTAATCTATAAAACCAGTTTAATCCAACAATAAAATACAAGATGGTATTGTGATTTTGCTACCACCTTAAATGGAAAACTTACACCATAAAATGAATGAAGCGCTTTAGTCAAGATACATTTGCAGTATGCTTGATTACTCGTAGATATAACTTAAAAACGAAGAAACTGGATTGTTCTGAGTATTTCCATTTAATAATGTATCTCGTATCAAATATAAATTTAAGTAAGTGGCTTCAGGCAGATGCCGGGATGGTTCCTTTGAAAGGGTTCGGTCGACTTTCTTCCCCATCGTTCCCTAACCCAAGGCGACCGATGACGTCGCTGTTTTCCACCCCCACGAATCAAGCAACTAACCTGTACTTGGAAAGTCTTCCAGATTAAACACCAAATAAACAAACGCTTCTTCCATAATTGGCTCTGAGCACTATGGGACTTAACTTCTGCGGTCATCAGTCCCCTAGAACTTAGAACTAGTTAAACCTAACTAACCTAAGGACACCACACACATCCATGCCCGAGGCAGGATTCGAACCTGCGACCGGAGCGGTCGCGCGGTTCCAGACTGTAGGGCCTAGAAACGCTCGGGCACATCGGCCGGCTCTTCCGTAATTCTTAGGCGACATAGAAGGCTATTCTTGCTACTGCCAAGAATGAAGTCACTTGCTAGACTATATAGTGGAAACAAAAGTGCAGTTCTGAGACGCTGCAAGTCCACTCGTCTTGAATGCTACGTTCTTTTACGACCACAAGTGATGTCAAGTTAAACTTCCTCACTAAAATCCCCGAAATGATGTCCTAGTCCAGACGCGCCTAGGTGATAGCGTCCGCTGCCAGGTAGCGCGACGTCTTGGTCAGAAAACGGCGGTGAATGGTGGACTGGACGACCAACAGCCGCAGTAGCAGTGGCTCTGGTGATGACCATCAGTTCCGGGCAGGCGACGTCGCTGTCTTCTGCTGCTTCAGTGAGAGCATAAATCCTGGCTTCACCGAGGATTACTTCGTTTTCATTGGCTGCAGAGCTGGACCGCGGAAGCAGAACATAGTGCCGATCTGCGAACCCGATTCTAGCTGCGCGCGATGGTTGTGGTGTCGGCGCGACCGCCGGAGTCGCCCTCTGCTAGCCACTCGGCTGACTTCTTGGCCCTGCCTTGTTTTTATATATGTGTGTGTAAAAAACTGCTTAGTGTGGGCCGAAGAGATCATCCTTGATGACTTATTCTTCTAGGATGCGATGTAAGGATAAAAGG
The DNA here is from genome assembly GCF_021461395.2 of Schistocerca americana. Taxonomy (NCBI): domain Eukaryota; kingdom Metazoa; phylum Arthropoda; class Insecta; order Orthoptera; family Acrididae; genus Schistocerca; species Schistocerca americana. The sequence continues at coordinate 953,191,057 of NC_060120.1, forward strand.
AAAACACTTTATTTATTACACTTTCAGTTAGGCTTGGGCACTCAATGGGTCCTTTATCCTGCTGTCTTTGGTGATGTCTATCTCCTGTGGAGGGTGAGATGTGTCAAGGCTGTTATGTGTGACTGCTTCCTCGTGTTATGACAGATCGCCTATGGGGGGTGAAACGTTATTGTCTTCGAAACTCGATACTTGTACCATCTTGCAGGGTTTACCGTTCCTACCGATTCTAATTGTCGAACTTCGTCCCTAAGAGCATCGATTTTGTCAAAAACTCGTAGAGCCTTGTCACGGACCTTCTCTTTTATAGTGGTCTCGTGGAGTGCGGTGCGGATGTCGATGTTTCTTGTCCACCATGTGATCCATCTGTAGCAAATGTTTTGCAGCGTTTGGAGTTTGTTGTAGTTGGAGACGCACGTAGTTCCCCACGAGGTGGAGCCATATAACATTGTGGGTTCCACCGTTGTCTTATATAACTGGAGTTTAGTCTTAGGGCTGAGATCCTCACTCTTCTGGAACCGAATCAATGACCTGGTCATCTTCTGGGCTGCCGTCTTCTTGTCTTCAATATGCTGCGTTAAGAGCAATTTTTTGTCAAGGTAGACACTGAGGTATTTCACTCCCGGCGACCATGGGATAAATTGATCAGCTATTTGGAGTCTGTCGTTCAGAACTGGTTTCCTCCGTGTGAACATAACGGCTGCCGTCTTCATCGGGTTGATCGTTATCTTATTTTGCAGCGCCCAGCGTTCCATTACATCAAGTTGTCGTTGCATCCTAGCGATTAGCTTGTCCTAGTGTTTGATGTCCAGTCGTCAGAAAGGCCGTATCGTCCGAATAAAAACTCGCCGTAACAAGGGGGACTGTTGGGATGGCCCGCATCTCGTGGTCGTGCGGTAGCGTTCTCGCTTCCCACGCCCGGGTTCCCGGGTTCGATTCCCGGCGGGGTCAGGGATTTTCCCTGCCTCGTGATGGCTGGGTGTTGTGTGATGTCCTTAGGTTAGTTAGGTTTAAGTAGTTCTAAGTTCTAGGGGACTGATGACCTAAGATGTTAAGTCCCATAGTGCTCAGAGCCATTTGAACCATTTGAACTCTTGGGATGTCATTTATATATAAGTTGAAAAGCAGAGGTGAAATGACAGAGCCATGCGGAATTCCTGCGGAGATCAGTTTCATTTGGGAGTTTTTATCGTCGACTCGGTCATACAGTCTCCTGACCTGCAGAAAGCTGTCTATGAGTCCATTGTAACAGTCCGCAATAGGGGTAGTGCGATATAGTCTGACGATAAGGTTGGGCCGCCACACCTTATCGTATGATTTTTCGATGTCAAGGAATACACCAGTTGTCAAGTGCTGCTTGTTGTATCCTTCTTGTATCCGTTCGGTGAACCGTAGCGTCCTGCCGCGGTACGAGCTGTGGGCGTTTGAATATTGCGGCCAACAGATATTCGACCGCTGGCTCTCGGTGGTAGACTCGTCACAGCAGTTGCCATGACACGTACTGAGGCATTAATGGGTTGTCAGATGGGTAAAAGAAGGAAAATTAAGTGCCGGTGACATCGACGTCGTTAGAGACGGGTCAGATTGCTAATGAAGGGAAGTGTGTATGTCTGTGTGTGGGTCAGGAGGAGGGAGGGATAAAAACTGATGAGGAAGACCAAGGGTTGATTATCGTAAGCACGTAGTTATACAGAGACGAAAATGAGGGCACAGGATACAATGGCGTGAAAGCTGTATCGAATAAGTCTACAGACTGAAGACTGCACGAAGAACACGTGTGTCCTTACGTTGAAGCGAACGCCTCATTAATCGGCAGGCGTCCCCGAGTATCCCCAAAGCCACCGTCAGGAACGAGGTCGCATACGTGGCTTGGCATCGCAGGCTGGAAACAAACCATTTGTTTCCTGTCCCATCTGCCCTCCCCGCTGGGAACCAGACAGGCTCGGGCAGTCGAAGCCGAATTCGAAATGGGAAGCGGCGGTGCGGAGCGCATGTTAATGCGCGCCCCGTACGAGGCGTAACTAATGGAGAGGTCAGACGTGCACCTAGCGCCGGGCACTCGGCTTCTTCAGCTGAGCCGCAAACAGCACCGTGTGGATCACACCAGGCCGCAGTTTCGTGCACAATCTACTGGTATTGGCTCAAATGGCTCTGAGCACTAAGGGACTTAACATCTGAGGTCATCAGTCCCCTAGAACTTAGAACTACTTAAACCTAACTAACCTAAGGACATCACACACATCCATGCCCGAGGCAGGATTCGAACCTGCGACCGTAGCAGTCGCGCGGTTCCGGACTGAGGCGCCTAGAACCGCTCGGCCTCTACTGGTATTACTTATCAACGCCAACTGAAGACGAACCCAGGATGGCAGCACCGTCGTGTTTACGTTCGAGAAACAAGGGTGGGAGATGGTGTTGCTCCCGCAAGATAACGTGGCACCGGCACAGAAAAACACTCTCGTCTCAGCTCTGAGCGATTCCATCCCATTGTTCCCAAAAGGCGGCCATCAGCTGACTGTGGCCTGCACGCGTGGCTCCACAGTATTCGCGAACGATAGAGACAGGGAAATTCGTCAAAACCAGGACGTGTGTGCAACGCCATTACATTTTTGTCAGAAGAGGCAAACCAGAAAGCAGTAATCTCATTAAGACTGTGCTTGAGAGGGTTCCAGGAACTGCTAGCTATTCCAGTCGCTCAGTAAAGAGATTATACATAGATACGATTACTTCTGAATGTTATGTTAATAATTATCTTTTTTTGGGTTCGTCTTGCCGCAGTGGTAACACCGCTTGCCGCTAGGTCACCGAAGTTAAACGCTGTTGGGCTTGGCTAGCACGTGGATGGGTGACCGCCAGGCTTTCCCAAGCGCCTTGGCGAGCGGGGAGCACTCAGCCCTTGTGAGAGTAATTGAGGAGCTACTTGACGCGAAAGTAGCGGCTCCGTTCACGAAAATTGACAACGGCCGGGAGAGCAGTGTGCGGAACACATGCCCTCCATGTACGCATCCAGCGACACATATCGGCTGAGGTTGACACGGCTGTCGATCGGTACTGTTGGCCCTTTCGAGGCCTGTTCGGATGGAGGTTTTCTTTTTAATTGCAACTGAATAAAACTAATATTTCGTGCCATACGCCTGTCGCCTTTATCATTTGAAAGACAGGATCAGTGACATGTAATATGTACATATTAGTGTTTTCAATATTTTGTTTTACTTACTGGACATGTGCACTCACGCCGTGAACAGTTCTGACACTTTCTGTTTTTTTTTTTGTTTTTTTTTTTTGTTTTTGGTCTAATGATAGTTTAAATTTCTTCTTACAAATTTCCTTACTGCTGCTCTACATATGATCTTGTTACAGTTTTATAGCTGGTCTTCTTCTTATTGCTATTCACAATTTTATCTGTACAGCACTAAGATATAAACACTTACGTACTTTATGATGGCTCTGAGCACTATGCGACTGAACTTCTGAGGTCATCAGTCGCCTAGACCTGCAAACCTAACTAACCTAAGGACATCACACACATCCATGCCCGAGGCAGGATTCGAACCTGCGACCGTAGCGGTCGCTCGGCTCCAGACTGTAGCGCCTAGAGCCGCACGGCCACTCAGGCCGGCGTACTTTATGATGTCTGGTATGTTGTTGTCAACTCTTAAATGTTATTGCCAACTTTTGAATGCGTATATATAGTGTCCCAGCTATCTTGTCCACCCAAAATATCTCTGGAACAATAACAGCTATTGGAAAACGACTTTCACCGGTATCAATGTAGGGCTGGGGCCCATGAATGTACATATTTTGAAACATTCTAAAACGAAAGCATATGTGTTTTTTAACACAAACTTATGTGTTTTTAAACGGACTTCCTGTATTTTTTCTTCAGCAATCCATAGCATGACAAAGCACATACACAATGGCGTTGATTGCATCGCAATATTCCCATTACATCCCGAGATATTAAGACGCGAAGTTGACGCTTGAAACACCCGACATGCGCTGCTAGCCCACGTCCTGAGGCTCAGGCGTGAACCCCATGCTGCCCGTAATCGCAATGTGATTGACATGCGTAATCACACTTCCATACTTATCAAGAGACCCGAAACGAATGATACGGTCTGCTGCCATCCTGCATTAACGTCGTACATTCCAGCAGGTATTTATCCCATAGGTTAGGGGTGATGCGGTTCTGTAACATATCTGTGTACCGCAACGTTAGTCACAAAGTTAACTTCGCTTATCGTTAATCCGTTACTAAAAAGGTAATGCTGTTCAACGTTGAAACTTTACTTTACTGTAGATCTAGCGCAAGTGACAGTTAATCATTCACTCGTAATAGTAAAATTCATGTTGACGGTTTTAGTGAAACGAGCAAGTGGACTAAAAGTTTTACCGTTGTTTAGGTAAAAATGTTTTGATTTGGGAAGTTCAGGTAGGACATAGAAGATGAATGTAAACATGTTTAACCAATTAGTTTTACTATCACATAATTATCAATGTTACGTTTATCTAATGCGTTAAATGACAAATTGTTGCAAATGGTTCAAATGGCTCTGAGCACTATGGGACTCAACTGCTGAGGTCATTAGTCCCCTAGAACTTAGAACTAGTTAAACCTAACTAACCTAAGGACATCAGAAACATCCATGCCCGAGGCAGGATTCGAACCTGAGATCGTAGCGGTCTTGCGGTTCCAGACTGCAGCGCCTTTAACCGCACGGCCACTTCGGCCAGCCAAATTGTTGCAAACAAATGTTTCTTAACATCACTGGGTAAAATGGCCCTTTGTAGAAACTTCCACTGTGATACCAGCACTACATACTACATATAGCGTTCACATCTCTTGTTCAAAGTATTGGCCATTGGCTTGCATACATAGGGTCACTCTGCGGATGAAGGATGCCCTACTTCGTGCTACTGTCTCCTCTTTGATGGCTGTACAAGCATCAATAATGCGTTGCTTCATCTTCTCTGGTGTTGTTGGTTCATGTTGGTAAACAGCATCCTTCATTGCTCCCCAAAGAAAATAATCCAGCGGTGTAAGGTCCGGAGATCGGGCAGGCCACCTAACTGGGCCACCTCGTCCAGTCCACCTACCAGGGAACTTACGGTTCAGAAGTCGTCGTGCTCGTAAGGCGTTATGTGCAGGGCATCAGTCATGCTGATACCACACGACCATTCTCCGGTTCAGAGGTACGGTGTCCAAGAGAACAGGAAGATTGTGTCGTATAAATCTGGAGTATTGTCTGCCATTTTGGATGCCATTTATAAAGAAAGGTCCGATAATGGTATCTCCAATAATCCCACACCAAACATTAACTTTCCACGGACGTTAATGCTCTACCTGACGGAGCCATTTTGGATTGTCTGCGGACCAATAATGCATATTCCTCATATTGACAATTCCTTTGTTGGAGAATGATGCCTCGTCGGTAAAGAGAACATCTGCAAAAAAATTTGGATTAGTCAGACGTTTTTGCTGAGCCCACCGACAAAATGTTACCCTATTGCGGAAGTCATGTCCATGAAGATCCTGGTGTAAATGAACATGGTAAGGATGAAATTTATGACGTTTAAGAATACGCTATGCGCTTGATTTCGACACACCAGCTTCACGTTCAATTTGACGTGTGCTTATTTGAGGATTCACAACTATGGTAGCGAGTACAGCAACTTCAGCACGTTCATCTGTGCGTGTTCTAGGACGATGTCGAGGTCTTGGATTTAAGCTTCCCGTTTCACGTAGACGAGATGTGAGACGACCAAACATCCGGCGCGAAGGCGATGGCTTGTCAGGGAATCGTCTTCTGTACAGTCGTTCTGCCTGAACAGCATTTCGTCCACCTACAACAGGGTACAGTATAGGTATGTAGAGAAGGGTAGAAAACAGACATATTAACTTAACAATCATAATGTTCGCTAACAGTACTATCAACAAACATGCAATCTCATAACGTATTTCCCGTCAACGTACATTCTCCATGGATCAGCAGCATTTCTACCATATCTTCATGTGTGTACATTATACTGTACAGTATAAGTTCCACAACACAACGTTTATTCACATTGTGTACTACCTCCGTGCCGTCACTAGATTACTCCGATGCACGACTACACTGGCAAGCGTTGTACTGCACGCCATAGAAACAACAAATGGGATGCTCGGAGGGTGGTGGAGTACAGGAATTTGCATGGGTCGTAAATCATAAACAAGGCGAAGTGGTAAATGTGGCAGTAGTGGGAACTACGTTGGACACTTGCCGAGGTAGAGCCAGGCCCTGCGCGACAGGCACAATGGGTCATATAACGCATTAGATGTCCGCAGCTCGTGGTCGTGCGGTAGCGTTCTCGCTTCCCACGCCCGGGTTCCCGGGTTCGATACCCGGTAGGGTCATGGATTTTCTCTGCCTCGTGACGACTGGGTGTTGTGTGATGTCCTTAGCTTAGTTAGGTGTAAGTAGTTCTAGGGGACTGATGACCATAGATGTTAAGTCCCATAGTGCTCAGAGCCATTTGAACCACGCATTAGATAAACCTTATTTTGGGTGTGCAGGATAAATAAGGCAACCTGACGGCTGTACACCGATCAGTACTGGTTCATATTGTGTACGTAGATACGTAAAACGTGCAAGAGGGAAACCATTATGTGCTTATGAGAGTTGATGGCAGTAGACCGTATTATTCGTTTCGGATCTCTGGATAAGTATGGAGGTATGATTACACATGTCAATGCCATCACGATTACTGGCAGCATGGGGTTCACACCTGAGCCTCAGGACGTGCGCTAGCAGCGCATGTCGGGTGTTTCAAGCGTCAACTTCGCGTCTTAATACCTCGGGATGTAATGGGAATATTGCGATGCAATCAACGCCATTGTGTATGTGCTTTGTCATGCTATGGATTGCTGAAGAAAAAAATATAGGAGGTCCATTTAAAAACACATAGTTTGTGTTAAAAAACACATATGCTTTCGTTTTAGAATGTTTCCAAATATGTACATTCATGGGCCCCAGCCCTACATTGATACCGGTGAAAGTCGTTTTCCAATAGCTGTTATTGTTCCAGAGATATTTTGGGTGGACAAGATAGCTGGGACACCCTATATATATATATATATATATATATATATATATATATATATATATATATATATATATATACTCCTGGAAATTGAAATAAGAACACCGTGAATTCATTGTCCCAGGAAGGGGAAACTTTATTGACACATTCCTGGGGTCAGATACATCACATGATCACACTGACAGAACCACAGGCACATAGACACAGGCAACAGAGCATGCACAATGTCGGCACTAGTACAGTGTATATCCACCTTTCGCAGCAATGCAAGCTGCTATTCTCCCATGGAGACGATCGTAGAGATGCTGGATGTAGTCCTGTGGAACGGCTTGCCATGCCATTTCCACCTGGTGCCTCAGTTGGACCAGCGTTCGTGCTGGACGTGCAGACCGCGTGAGACGACGCTTCATTCAGACCCAAACATGCTCAATGGGGGACAGATCCGGAGATCTTGCTGGCCAGGGTAGTTGACTTACACCTTCTAGAGCACGTTGGGTGGCACAGGACACATGCGGACGTGCATTGTCCTGTTGGAACAGCAAGTTCCCTTGCCGGTCTAGGAATGGTAGAACGATGGGTTCGATGACGGTTTGGATGTACCGTGCACTATTCAGTGTCCCCTCGACGATCACCAGTGGTGTACGGCCAGTGTAGGAGATCGCTCCCCACACCATGATGCCGGGTGTTGGCCCTGTGTGCCTCGGTCGTATGCAGTCCTGATTGTGGCGCTCACCTGCACGGCGCCAAACACGCATACGACCATCATTGGCACCAAGGCAGAAGCGACTCTCATCGCTGAAGACGACACGTCTCCATTCGTCCCTCCATTCACGCCTGTCGCGACACCACTGGAGGCGGGCTGCACGATGTTGGGGGGTGAGCGGAAGACGGCCTAACGGTGTGCGGGACCGTAGCCCAGCTTCATGGAGACGGTTGCGAATGGTCCTCGCCGATACCCCAGGAGCAACAGTGTCCCTAATTTGCTGGGAAGTGGCGGTGCGGTCCCCTACGGCACTGCGTAGGATCCTACGGTCTTGGCGTGCATCCGTGCGTCGCTGCGGTCCGGTCCCAGGTCGACGGGCACATGCACCTTCCGCCGACCACTGGCGACAACATCGATGTACTGTGGAGACCTCACGCCCCACGTGTTGAGCAATTCGGCGGTACGTCCACCCGGCCTCCCGCAAGCCCACTATACGCCCTCGCTCAAAGTCCGTCAACTGCACATACGGTTCACGTCCACGCTGTCGCGGCATGCTACCAGTGTTAAAGACTGCGATGGAGCTCCGTATGCCACGGCAAACTGGCTGACACTGACGGCGGCGGTGCACAAATGCTGCGCAGCTAGCGCCATTCGACGGCCAACATCGCGGTTCCTGGTGTGTCCGCTGTGCCGTGCGTGTGATCATTGCTTGTACAGCCCTCTCGCAGTGTCCGGAGCAAGCATGGTGGGTCTGACACACCTGTGTCAATGTGTTCTTTTTTCCATTTCCAGGAATATATATATATATATATATATATATATATATATATATATATATATATATATATATGTGTGTGTGTGTGTGTGAATGAGCAATGTCGCATTACATTCTTCAAACCAGATAATGCGAGAAACTTTACGATATAAATAATTAATTTACGTTACCATTTTTTCCGTGATCCGATTCTGATGAATTAAAGTTTATACACTGAAGTGCCAAAGAAACTGGTATAGGCATTCGTATTCCAATACAGGGATGTGTAAACACGCAGAATACGACGCTGCGGTCGGCAACGCCTATATAAGACAACAAATGTCTGGCGCAGTTGTTAGGTTACTGCTGCTACAATGGCAGGTCATAAGGATTTAAGTGAGTCTGAACGTGGTGTTATAGTCAGTGCACGAGCGATGGGACACAGCATCTCCGAGGTAGCGATGAAGTGGGAAACTTCCCTTACGACCATTTCACGAGTCTACCGCGAATATCAGGAATCCGGTAAAACATCAAATCTCCGACATTGCTGCGGCCAAGATATTGCAAGAACGGGAACGACAACTGAAGACAATCGTTCAAAGAGATAGAAATGCAAATGGTTCAAATGGCTCTGAGCACTATGGGACTTAACAACTATGGTCATCAGTCCCTTAGAACTTAGAACTACTTAAACCTAACTAACCTAAGGACATCACACGCATCCATGCCCGTGGCAGGATTCAAACCTGCGACCGTAGCGGTCGCGCGGTTCCAGACTGTAGCGCCTAGAACCGCTCGGCCATTCCGGCCGGCATAGAAATTCAGCCCTTCCGCAACTTGCTGCAGATTTCAATGCTGGGCCATCAACAAGTGTCAGCGTGTGAACCGTTCAACGAAACATCTTCGATATGGTGTTTCGGAGACGAAGGCCCACTCGTGTACCTTGATGGCTGCACTCGCCTGGGCCCGTCAGGACAGACACTGGACTGTTGATGGCTGGAATCATGTTGCCTGGTCAGAGGAGTCTCCTTTCAAATTGTATCGAGCGGATGGACGTGTATGGGAATGGAGACAACTTCGTGAATCCATGGACCCTGCATGTCAGCAGGGGACTGTTCAAGTTGGTGGAGGCTCTGTAATGGTGTGTGGCCTGTACATTTCGAGTGATATGAGACGCCTGATGTTGTGTGATGTCCTTAGGTTAGTTAGGTTTAAGTAGTTCTAAGGGACTGATGTCCATAGCTGTTAAGCCCCATAGTGCTCACCGAGCGAGATGGCGCAGTGGCTAGCACACTGGACTCGCATTCGGGAGGACGACGGTTCTATCCCGCGTCCGGCCACCCTGATTTAGGTTTTCCGTGATTTCCCTAAATCACTCCAGGCAAATGCCGGGATGGTTCCTTTGAAAGGGCACGGCCGACTTCCTTCTCCGTCCTTCCCTAACCCGATGAGACCGATGACCTCGCTGTTTGGTCTCTTTCCCCAAACCAACCAACCAACCAACCATAGTGCTCAGAGCCATTTGAACCATTTTTTGGACGCCTGATACGTCTAGATTCGACTCTGACTCTGACAGGTAAGACGTACGTAAGCATCCTGTCTGATTACCTGCATCCGTTCATGTGCATTGGGCAATTCCAGCAGGACAGTGCGAGACCCCACACGTCCAGAATTGCTATGTAATGGCTCCAGGAACACTCTTCTGAGTTTAAACACTTCCGCTGGCCACCGAACTCCCCAGACATGAACATTATTGAGCATATCTGGGATGCCTTGCAACGTGCTGTTCAGAAGAGATGTCCATCCCCTCGTAAGTTTACGGATTTGTGGAAAGCCCTGCAGGATTCATGGTGTCAGTTCCCTCCAGCACTACTTCAGACATTAGTCGAGCCCACGCCACGTTACAAACTTTCCAGAATGAATGAGAAGGACAAATGTATGAATCTGAGTCAAGGGACCCTGGCTCGGAAACGACCAGGTCGAAAACTATAAGCGAACATCGTTATGATACCTCTGACAGTGGAACACATGTACTGAGATCGTAGTATAGGCAAAATTCAGAAGTTTTTTTATGGAGCAAGACAAGAAAAAACTGTGTAACAAGCAAGGGCTCTAAAATGCATACCTTAAGACATATGAGTACTTGTTCACCTTCGATACTGTGAAACACATCTCTTCTACTGCAAGACCTTTGGTTTCCATATTTTTGGAGGAGGTAGTATAGACCAAATAAGAAAAAATGTCCAGTAAATATGGGCTCGAAAATGCAGACTTAGAAAACTGTGAGCAATTGGTAATCTTTGTTACTGTGAAACACGTATCATCTACTGAACAAGTGCTCACAGCTCTTAAGATATGCATTTTAGAGACCCTGTTCTGTAGAAATTTTTTTCATACTACCACCTTTGAATGTTGCCTGCTCCACTACATTAGCAACAACAGTACCGGTACACGTATTACGTTGTCAGAGGTACCAGAACGATTTTCGCTTATAACCTTCGACTCCTTCGTTTCCGGACCAGATTCTCTTATCTCAATTGGTACATATTCACTGCTTCATTATCTCTGAAAGTTTGTAACTTCATCACGGGATGGCCCTGTAAAGCTGCACATCTTGAGTGGGTCAAACAACACCGAAACTGGGCAGTAGCGGAGGTGTGTGGTGTGGACCACCGAGTCGCGATTTTGTGTATTTTCAAACGATGCAAGGTGCCTAGTGCAGCGTTGTAAGAGCAGGTTGTTCTGCGATCTTTTGGGGATGTTTTTCCTACCATACATGAGCCTAATCATTCAGCTTCGGGCGAACATTAACTGGGATGTTCGATTTAACATTCCCAGTGACCAAGAGTTGGCTTTCTTCTACCTCTTCACGATGAATACGTTGTGGATACTGCCATCTTCCAAAGCGACAACATCCGTCTTAGCCGGCCGTTGTAGCCGAGTAGTTCTATACGCTTCAGTCTGGAACCGCGCGACCGCTACGGTCGCAGGTTCGAATCCTGCCTCGGTCATGGATGTGTGTGATGTCCTTAGATTAGTTATGGTTAAGTAGTTCTACGTTCTGTGGGACTGATGATCTCAGATGTTAAGTCCCATAGTGCTCAGAGGCATTTGAACCATTTTTGAACATTCGTCTTCACAGGGTTCCATGCCTACGTTCTTGATTTGACGAACACTCATCCATCCAACTGCACATCGACTGGCCCGGTAAATCACCCAATCTCAGTCCCATACAAAATGTCTGGGGCTACTTGGAACTAGCGGGTGAAACATAGCCATCAACATCCCCCACAGTCTTGTAGCTCTACGGGATGTAATCACCCTAAGATTGGTTGGTTAGTTGGTTGATTTGGGGGAGGTGATCAAACAGTAAGGTCATGGGTCCCATTGTATTAGAGAAGGATGGGGAAGGAAGTTGACTATGCCCTTTCAAAGGATCCGTTCAGACATTTGCCTGAAGCGATCCAGGGAAATCACGAGAAACGCAAATCGAAATGGCCGGACGCTGGTTTGAATCGTCGTCCATCCGAATGCGAGTCCGGTTTGCTAACCACTGCACCACCTCGCTCGGTAAGCCTAAGAGAGGCATCAGCTGGATATCGCATATCTGAACTAACTTGTGGACTCTATTCATCGCCGAAGTGAAACCACAGTAAAGACTGGAGTCGTTATTAAGGGGGGTAGGACGTCAAACGGGCCGACTTGGAGCAGGAGAGGCACCACAGGACATTTTAATTTCCACTGTCTATACTTTTACAAATAAATTCATAAAAATTTGTCAGCATGACCAGGAAAGATTCAGGATTGACGTTCATAGCAGTGGAAGTGCAAAAACATAACAAAATAATTTTTTTTAGATATGAAATTTCATCATTTTATCACTTACTGTTGGCTGCATTTGTTGCTATAGGTACATTTTCCTTCACAAGTAAGAGAGATTCTTTGATGAATTTTGCACAGCGTACAAACCATACTTACAGGCGTATGAAACTCTAGAATTTTCCAAATCTATTAAAAACTGTGGTAAAAATTGAGATAATTAACTACAAAATTTGATGTTTTTCTAAATATAAAGTTTAAAACGTAACAGCTCATTCATTTTTTCATAAATTAAATGAATTCTAGAGCTTCAGACACCTGTAGGTATGGTTTGTGTGCTGTGCAAAATTCATCGAACAGTCTCTCTTAGTTATGAAGAAAAGTGTACGTATAGCAACAAATACAGCCAATAGTAAGTGAAAAAGTGATGAAATTTCACGTGTAAAAAAATTATTTTGTTATGTTTTGAACTTCCGCTGCTACGAGTGTGAATCCTGAATCCTTCCTGGTCATGCTGACAAAGTTTTATGAATTTACTTATAAAAGTATAGACAGTGGAAATTAAAATGTCTTGTGGTGCCTCTCCTGCTCCAAGTCGGCCCGCTTGACGTCCTACCCCCCCCCCCCCCCCCCCCCCCCCATGACTGATAAAGGCCGTTGAGCTTATGTAATATTATTAGCTGGAAAGTTTTGCTAAGAAGATCGCCAAGCCAGTGGACCGGATATGGCATATAACAACAAGGTGAAGTCTCGTAGCGGATGAATAATTTAGAAGGCCGACAGTGCCACAACTGTAAACAGATAAATAAAATAAGACACAAGCAATAGCTTCTGTATACTGTGAAACATGTCATAAATCTCGATTGCATTTGGCAGATATACAGATCCGCTCAGCGGTATATTTTTAGAGTGGGCGAGGCCACACACTGGCTGACCAATAAAAGAAAGAAAGCGGACTTCAAAAGTAGAAGTCCAGCTCAATGGGCACTAGACCGCAGGGCAGGCAAGTGTGGCAGCTAAGCGCCCGCGCGGCGATTCAGCAGACCTCGACCTCCGCGTGTGCGGGGCATCTCGGAGCAGGCGTGAGCCACACGTTATTACGGCGGAACAGGTCCACGGGCCGGTGGGGCCCTGCACACCGCCTAGCATTTGCAACGGCTGGGAACGGCCGCAGCTGCCGGATGTGTGCCGGAGGCACGCCCGAGGCCGCACTGGACGCGGTAATACTGCCCCACAGGGGCGTAAACTCCAGCTGATGGCGGCGCCTGTTGAGCGACTCGGGGAGCCCGCACTCGCAGGTGGTCTACACAGGTGAACGTCAGCTGCGAGGTCTTCAGACGCTGTCTTGGCCAAAATACACTACTGGCCATTAAAATTGCTACACCGCGAAGATGACGTGCTACAGACGTGAAATTTAACCGACAGTAAGAAGACGCTGTGATATGCAAATGATTAGCTTTTCAGAGCATTCACACAAGCTCGGCGCCGGTGGCGACACCTACAACATGCTGATATGAGGAAAGTTTCCAACCGATTTCTCATACACAAACAACAGTTGACCGGCGTTGCCTGGTGAAACGTTGTTGTGATGCCTCGTGTAAGGAGGGGAAATGAGTACCATCACGTTTCCGACTTTAATAAAGTCGGATTGTAGCCTATCGCGATTGCGGTTTATCGTATCGCCACATTGCTGCTCGCGTTGGTCGGGATCCAATGACTGCTAGCAGAATATGGAATCAGTGGGTTCAGGGAGGTAATACGGAACTCCGTGCTGGATCCCAGCGGCCTCGTATCACTGGCGGTCGAGATGACAGGCATCTTATCCGCAAGGCTGTAACGGATCGTGCAGCCACGTCTCGATCCCTGAGTCAACAGATGGGGACGTTTGCAAGCCAACAACCATCTGCACGATCAGTTCGACGACGTTTGCAGCAGCATGGACTATCTGCTCGGAGACCATGGCTGCGGTTGCCCTTGACGCTGCATCACAGACAGGAGCGGCTGCGATGGTGTACTCGGCGACGAACCTGGGTGCACGAATGGCAAAACGTCAATTTTTTGGATGAATCCAGGTTCTGTTTACAGCATCATGATGGTCGCATCCGTGTTGGCGACATCGCGGTGAACGCACATTGGAAGTGTGTATTCGTCATCGCCATACTGGCGTATCACCCGGCGTGATGGTATGGGGTGTCATTGGTTACACGTCTCGGTCACCTCTTGTTCGCATTGACGGCACTTTGAACAGTGGACGTTACATTTCAGATGTGTTACGATCCGTGGCTCTACCCCTCATTCGATCCCTGCGAAACCCTACATTTCAGCAGGATAATGCACGACCGCATGTTGCAGGACCTCTACGGGCCCTTTCTGGATACTGAAAATGTTCGACTGCTGCCCTGGCCAACACATTCTCCAGATCTCTCACCAATTGAAAACGTCTGGTCAATGGTGGCCGAGCAACTGGCTCGTCACAATACGCCAGTCACTACTCTTGATGAGCTGTGGTATCGTGTTGAAGCTGCATGGGCAGCTGTACCTGTACACGCCATCCAAGCTCTGTTTAACTCAATGCCCAGGCGCATCAAGGCCGTTATTACGCCCAGAGGTGGTTGTTGTGGGTAGTGATTTCTCAGGATCTATACACCCAAATTGCGTGAAAATGTAATCACATGTCCGTTCTAGTATAATATATTTGTCCAATGAATACCCGTTTATCATCTGCATTTCTTCTTGGTGTAGCAATTTTAGTGGCCAGTAGTGTTTGCCGAGACCTTCCGAGCACGGTGCTCTAAACGCACAGGACACTACCTACCGTTTGCAACAGACACAGTCAGAAGTGGTGAGTGTGAACTGCGTGGCAGATAGAGATGGTCTTGTGCCGGTCGCAATGGCGACTACACGTAAATGAGTTGTTCTTTGTGTTTTCGATGAACGCAGAACGGTAAACCATATGAAGAAAGGTGCTACTGCATCAAGCTCAACTCGGAAAAATGGAATCAGAAAAGCAAAACGATATGTTGGGAAATTAAAATTGAAATTTGTCCGGATTTAAGTGCTGCACACTGTACAGTAGTCAGTTCAAATGGATTTAGGTTGCAGGAGTTATTCAGAGATGAGAGGGTTGCGCATAATAAAACTGCGTGGAGAAGTTCACAAAACCCGTCTTCGAACTGAGGACCAGAACAACAACAGCAACAGCAACCAATTTTATCAGTTATTTACTTATTCCTTGGGTGCGCTATCTGCCTGTTTTCTGTGTTAAAAGCATGACTGAAAGTACGTTTGGTGATTCTACCGTTGCCCTATCTCACTAAATTTTCAGTGAACACAGTGTCCCTTCTTTTTTACAGTATCCGACATCATCTAACTTTCTCCACTGTTATATAAGTCTTCGTGTCTTCTCTGCTGAACATTACCCTTCTCTATCTACATCTACATATACATCTACATCCATACTCCGCAAGCCACCTGACGGTGTGTGGCGGAGGGTACCTTGAGTACCTCTATCGGTTCTCCCTTCTATTCCAGTCTCGTATTGTTCGTGGAAAGAAGGATTGTCGGTATGCCTCTGTGTGGGCTCTAAGCTCTCTGATTTTATCCTCATGGTCTCATTGCGAGATATACGTAGAGGGGGCAATATACTGCTTGACTCCTCGGTGAAGGTATGTTCTCGAAACTTCAACAGAAGCCCGTACCGAGCTACTGAGCGTCTCTCCTGCAGAGTCTTCCACTGGAGTTTATCTATCATCTTTCACGATTACTAAATGATCCTGTAACGAAGCGCGCGGCTCTCCGTTGGATCTTCTCTATCTCTTCTATCAACCCTATCTGGTACGGATCCCATACTGCTGAGCAGTATTCAAGCAGTGGGCGAACAAGTGTACTGTAACCCACTTCCTTTGTTTTCGGATTGCATTTCCTCAGGATTCTTCCAAAGAATCTCAGTCTGGCTTCTGCTTTACCGACGATCAACTTTATATGATCACTCCATTTTAAATCACTCCAAAGGCCTACTCCCAGATAATTTATGGAATTAACTGCTTCCAGTTGCTGACCTGCCATATTGTAGCGAAATGATAAGGGATCTATCTTTCTTTGTATTCGCAGCACATTACACTTGTCTACATTGAGATTCAATTGCCATCCCCTGCACCATGCGTCAATTCGCTGCAGATCCTCCTGCATTTCAGTACAATTTTCCATTGTTACAACCTCTCGATATACCAGAGCATCATCCGCAAAAAGCCTCAGTGAACTTCCGATGTCATCCACAAGGTCATTTATGTATATTGTGAATAGCAACGGTCCTACGACACTCCCCTGCGGCACACCTGAAATCACTCTTACTTCGGAAGACTTCTCTCCATTGAGAATGACATGCTGCGTTCTGTTAACTGGGAACTCTTTTACAAGCTAAAGATTTATCTTAAATGGTGTCTCTTTTCTTTCTTTCTTTGTCGTTTATATTTTTCATGGTATTACTGAGATCATTTCTTCAGCAACACCCAAAGTTACTGACTGACTATTATGACGCAGGGTGTGATTCCGGTAAATGATTGAGATATTCCGTTAAATATTTTTTCATCAGTTACTATGAAACGTTCATTAGTCAGTGAGTCATCAAAGAATTAGTTCTCTTCTAAATGACGGATTATTAAGAATAATGAGCTGTTGTGCCATGGGAGGAGAGTTCATTTTTCATTAACTAAGTCTATAACACACACTGAAAAGTCGTGAAATGCCTCCCAATATCGTGTAGGACGTGGCATGGGCTCAAAAAGTCGTTGGAACTCCCCTGCAGAAATATTGGGCGATGCTGCCTCAATAGCCGTCCATAATTGCGAAAGTGTTGCCGGGTGCAGGATTTTGTGCACGAGCTGACCTCTCGATTACGTCCCACAAATGTTCGATGGGATTCCTGTCAGGCGAGTTGGATGGCCAAATCATTCGCTCGAAATGTCCAGAATGCTCTTCAAACCAATCGCGAACAATTGTTGCCCAGTGACAAGATGTATTTTCATCCATAAAAATTCGATGGTTGTTTGTGAACATGACGCCCATGTAGTCGCACATCCATAAGACCTAGTCCCTTCCATGTGAACTCAGCCCACATCATCATGGGACCACCACGAGCTCGCACACTGCCTGGTTGGCAACTTAGGTCCATGTCGTCGCGGGGTCTGCGCCACACTCGGACCCTACCATCAGCTCTCACCAACTGGAATCGGGGCTCATCTGAGCAGGCCACGGCTTTTCCAGTCCTCTAGGGTCCAACTGAAATGGCCACGAGCCCAGGACAGGCGCTGCGGGCGATGTCGTCCTGTTAGCAAGGCATTCCCGTCGGTCGTCTGCTGCCGTGACCCATTAAAGCCAAATTTCGGCACACCGTCCGAACGGATAAGTTCGTCGTACGTCCCGCATTGATTTCTGCGGTTATTTCACGCAGTGTTGCTTGTCAGTTAGCTCTGCTCTAGGGGCAAACGCCGCTGCTCTCGGTCGCTAAGTGAAGGCCGTCGGCCACTAAATTATCCGCGGGGAGAAGCAATGCCTGAAATTTGGTATTCTCGATACATGGTGGGTCACGGAATATTTAATTCCCTAACAACTTCCGAAACGGAACGTTTACCTCCAGCTACAATTCCGCTTTCAAAATGTGTTAATTTCCGTCGTGCGACCATAATTACGTCGGGCATCTGTTCACATAAACCACCTGAATACAAAGGACAGCTCTCCAATGCACTGCCCTATTGTATCTTGTGTACGCGATACTACCGCTGTATACAGGGTGGCCCATTGATCGTGACCGGTCCAAATACTTCACAAAATAAGCGTCAAACGAAAAAACTACAAAGAACGAAACTTGTCTAGCTTGAAGGGGGAAACTAGATGGAGCTATGGTTGGCCCGCTAGATGGCGCTGCCATAGGTCAAACGGATATAAACTGCGTTTTTTTAAATAGCAACCCCATTTTTATTACATATTCGTGTAGTACGTAAAGAAATATGGATGTTTTAGTTGGACCACTTTTTTCGCTTTGATCGCGCTGTAATAGTCACAAACATATGGCTCACAATTTTAGACGAACAGTTGGTAACAGGTAGGTTTTTTAAATTAAAATACAGAACGTAGGTACGTTTGAACATTTTATTTCGGTTGTTCCAACATGATACATGTACCTTTGTGAACTTATCATTTCTGAGAACGCATGCTGTTACAGCGTGATTACCTGTAAATAGCACATTAATGCAATAAATGCTCAAAATGATGTCCGCCAACCTCAGTGCATTTGGCGATACGTGTAACGACATTCCTCTCAACAGCGAGTAGTTCGCCTTCCGTAATGTTCGCACATGTATTGACAATGAGGTGGATCACGATAGCAAATGTCCTTCAACTTTCCCCACAGAAAGATATCCGGGGACGTCAGATCCGGTGAACGTGCGGGCTATGGTATGGTGCTTCGACGACCAATCCACCTGTCATGAAATATGCTATTCACTACCGCTTCAACCGCACGCGAGCTATGTGCTGGACATCCATCATGTTGGACGTACATCGCCATTCTGTCATGCAGTGAAACATCTTGTATTAACATCGGTAGAACATTGCGTAGAAAATCAGCATACATTGCACCATTTAGATTGCGATCGATAAATTGGGGGCCAATTATCCTTCCTCCCATAATGCCGCACCATACATTGACCCGCCA
Source organism: Schistocerca americana (assembly GCF_021461395.2). NCBI lineage: Eukaryota > Metazoa > Arthropoda > Insecta > Orthoptera > Acrididae > Schistocerca > Schistocerca americana. Next base: position 953,210,122 of record NC_060120.1, read on the forward strand.
AGGTCGCTGATGGTCCACTTGTCGCAGCCATCGTGGATTTTCCGTTGCCCAATAGTGCATATTATGCCGGTTTACGTTACCGCTGCTGGTGAATGACACTTCGTCGCTAAATAGAACGCGTGCAAAAAACCTGTCATCGTCCCGTAATTTTTCTTGTGCCCAATGGCAGAACTGTACATGAAGTTCAAAGTCGTCGCCATGCAATTCCTGGTGCATAGAAATATGGTACGGTTGCAATCGATGTTGACGTAGCATTCTCAACACCGACGTTTTTGAGATTCCCGATTCTCGCGCAATTTGTCTGCTACTGATGTGCGGATTAGCCGCGACAGCAGCTAAAACACCTACTTGGGCATCATCATTTGTTGCTGGTCGTGGTTGACGTTTCACATGTAGCTGAACACTTACTGTTTGCTTAAATAACATAACTATCCGGCAAACAGTCCGGACACTTGGATGATGTCGTCCAGGATACCGAGCAGCATACATAGCACACGCCCGTGGGTCATTTTGATCACAATAGCCATACATCAAAACGATATCGACCTTTTCCGCAATTGGTAAACGGTCCATTTTAACACGGGTAATGTATCACGAAGCGAATACCGTCCGCACTGGCGGAATGTTACGTGATACCACGTACTTATACGTATGTGACTCTTACAGCGCCATTTATCACAAAGCGATAAAAGTGGTCCATCTAAAACATTCATATATCTTTACGTACTACACGAATATGTAATAAAAATGGGGATTCCTATTTTTAAAAACGCAGTTGATATCCGTTTGATCTATGGCAGCGCCATCTAGCGGGCCAACCACAGCGCGATCTGGTTTCCCCCTTCAAGCTAGACAAGTTTCGTTCTTTGTACTTTTTTTTGTTTGACCCTTATTTCGTGAGATATTTGGCCCGGTCACGATCAGTGGACTACCCTGAATATGCATATTAATATCCCATGACTTTTGTCATCTCACTGTATGACATCGCGTTCAGGAAGGTATCGTAGATTAAAGTTATCTACCAAACGCAATATTCCATGAGCAACAACCTAGAAACACCGTCTGCAACTACGCCGTGTGTTACGTAATGATCAACAGCAGTCAGTCAGCGAGTGACCCTGAGTAATTGATGGCATAAACGTAGCTCAGAGTTTTTTCCGCCTTTAATGTCTGCGCACGACCACATACTCCAGTACTATCACGCCTCTCGGCAGTCAAAAACGAAGGCCACGCCTTGGAATTCTTCCTGTTCCGATCTTGTTTGTCGTCTCTACGGAAAATTCTGTACTCTCTCATTCTGCGTCTTCATCTACCTGGATTCAACATCGCTGTTCGCCTTCATCAGATACCCACTCTTATTAGACTGTTGAACATGCTGGGCATCAGTTCAAATCACGTGAGATGTCCGATCTACTTGCGATAATTCTGTCAACAGTGGCTCAGTGTTACAAAAGCGTGGTGAAGGTTAGCCGAAACTGAATATACAGGACTAAATATTAACTGAAGTTTACGTCCGTGCTTGGTAAAACATGATAATAAAATCAAACAGGAAAATACTTCCTAATGTATTGCAAAATTATATTTATTTGGTAACGAATCGCGTAGCGGCTTCTTAGATCGTCCGCAGTTGACACCTGAAGACGACCTAAGAAGCGGAAAGGTCGTTCGTGACGAAAAACATATAATTTTTCAGAACATTAAGAAGTGTTTTACTATGAAAAAATCGATAAGTTCATTTTCGTATTGTGCTGTATGTTAACCGGGGGCCTAGAAACGACGGAGAGGCTCCGCAGTGGTCCACAACCCCAGACGACTACCGCAGTCCACTTCACCCCTCCGCTGCCCCACACCGAACCACTCTTTCATGGTTATTCAGTTTCCTATTATTTCGTGCTAATTCGGAGCGTATGTGTGGATATTCTCCCAAATTATCTATATCTTTCGTGCGGCTAGAGGAGAGCTTTTTTTATTTCACTGTCCTAGAACTTTTGTGTCAGCTTACGCAAAAATTCTATCACCAACATTCATGTACTTTTTACTGCTTCGACCCTGGAAAGTTACTTCGTACGAATTGTGAATAGTACTTAAGATGCTGCAAAACTTCCTACCCGCACGGATGTGGGCAAACTGAGTCTCTGTACCACGCGCAGTATGCAGTATACTATTTCCCTTCGACAGCTTTGCTTATCCTCTGTTTGGAAGAACACTGCACGATTCCCGGCGGGGTCAGGGATTTTCTCTGCCTCGTGATGACTGGGTGTTGTGTGATGTCCTTAGGTTAGTTAGGTTTAAGTAGTTCTAAGTTCTCGGGGACTGATGACCATAGATGTTAAGTCCCATAGTGCTCAGAGCCATTTGAACCATTTGAACACTGCAAGAAGTTTCCAAATTCTAACAGTAGGTATCAGCACTGATTGTGTGTCCTCGACTGAGAATCTGACAAGAAATGCTCCTTTCATGTTCGCAGAAATCATTACTCTCTTTCCTCCTCCTGAATCTGAATCTTTGAGGTTTTCCACATCATTGGTTGTTGCTTATTAATATGCTTGTGCTGAGCTGTCAAAGTTTCATCGTCCATCAGAATGCAGTCCAAGAATAACAGCCTCTTGATTTTTTCACAACATAAATCTGCTCTTAGTGACCTTCTTAATCGCAATGGCCATTTAGAATTCGCTTTTACGAACAGTTGATACATTACAATAGATTCTGCTAGAAACACAAAGCTACAACAGATTGTCTTTCTTTGTTATTAAACACGCATCTTCACATCTGGTTCAGTCTCGTTTTGATCAACAAATATGGGACCTACGAAATAAGAACGAGTTTTTCAGCGATTAATTTCGAATTATTATAAACTCAAAATGGGCGTTTTACCTTTATACGCAGTTGCTCCTAATGGGTATTGGTTTGTGATTTAATATGACTTATTCACTAAGGACGTTTTAGTGTTAAACAGGTACACGAAGAAGGCTAATAGAATAGAGATTTGTGGGTATCCATTTTCTTGCAAGTACACAATCTTTTGACATTTAGAACCTTGACTTTTTCTGCACATCTGTACCATCTTTCATCTTATATGTTGAGGCGATGAAGGAAAAGAAGAAAGGAAAGATTTTAAGTCTTAATGTCCCATCGATGAATTGGCCATTAGAGAGAGAAGAATGAAGCGAACACGAAAATAGTGAAATAAAGAGGCAAAAGAACGGGATGGAAAGAGAGAAGTTAAGGTGAAATATGATAGTTCTGCCCTGGTATATAAAGTATTATGAAATGAAAATATTGATCTACTTCGTATCAGAGTAAAATCAACCCCTGTAACTACTATAACAAGAAATAGCAAACAAACGACTAACAAGGAGATAAAACTCAAAATTGAAGAAGCTACATCAGTTGACGTAGCGCAGTTCTGCTCAGTACAAACCCAAATGTGGTAGTATCACAGACGAAGCTAATAATTTTCATATTAGAACAAATAAGCCTTCGGTCACAAATATTAAGTCAAAATTGACCAGGTTTCGACGCTACTATGAGCGTCGTCTTCAGAATTAGACTAACTGTTCTAAAACATATTAGGTATATAATACATTAATGAAATTAAAGTTTGTACTGACTGGAAAAAGATGCAGTACTTACAAGTCACATATTTAAAAAAACAAAAAATAAATATCTAAGCCGGAAAGGCGACGTCATGAATAGTTGTAAGTAAGATGGCGAGCCGCTAAGGGCTGCTCGTACTTTAGTGAACAAGGGTTGCAACAAGACTGAGGTGCCCATGTTAGAAAGTGTGGGCAAGTAATAATAATTTTCAGTTCGTTAACACAACAGACGAAATCTTATTTAATACTGGCTTAGAATGAAATATGTCATTTTATTGTGAATGGAGAACGCAGAACTCTGGAAAAACGAAATGCCGACCGCGGGGAAACAGAGAAAAAAATGGAAAACGGAAAGGTTTTTCAGGCGATATCATGAAAAAAAATGCAAATTATTTTGACAGAGTATGGAAAAGAAAAGAAGACCCGTGCGATATTTGTACTGAGCCTTTCAGAATAAATTACATTGACTATACGCCAATTGTCGGAGAAGATTATACAGTGGCTGCAGACACGTACCCCATTACTGACGAGTTACGTATTCTAAGCAAACAGAGACGAAGATATTAGTACAGGAAGAAAACGCCAAATTTATAAAAATACACAGCTTCGTGCGAAGCTTTGATAATGACATATTTTGTACACTAAGATGGTCTATTAAGACAACAGTTTTGTGAAATGACATGGAAAATGTACATTTATTCCGAGACATCAAAGCGGACATAGCTGTAACACGTTATGCGCATATTACCTCGATTCTACCACGTTTACAGTTCAGTGCTACAAAACATTGTAGGTGACCTACTTTTCAAGCGTGTATCTCAATGAAAAACTGGAAAAGGAATTAAAGTTCAAAGAGAAGAAAAAAATTTGAGGGTTGCCATTGAAATTGTAATTCTGTCAGAGATGATAACGGACATAAGTAAAACAAGGGTAACAGGGTGTAGCGGAATGACCTCGTGGGATGCTAAGGAAATTAGAGTACGAAATGAGACATTAAAAGCAGTTGAGAAGTTTTCTATTTAGGCAGTAGTAAAGAGAACATAAAATAGTGGCTGTTAGTACCAACCCATCCTTTTCTGAAAAAGAAATGTGAAACTTCCTGGCAGAATAAAACTGTGTACAGGACCGGGCCCAAACTCAGAACGTTGCCCTTCGCAGGCAATGCTCTTAGCGACTGAGTACCTGCGCACGACTCACGGCGCGTGCTCACAGCTTCATGTCTGCCCGTAGTTTTCTCCAAAAACGCACTTAGTTTCAATCTTCAGGAAGTTTCAAATCAGCACACACTCAGCTGCAGCGTGAATATTCATTCTGAAAAAGAAATATACTAAACACCTAATACAAACTATCAGATCAAAAGTATCCGGACACACTCATGTAACGTGAAATTGTCCACTAGTGGGAGGCGGACCACCAGCTATGAAAGGAGTATTGCTTTGCAGTTACAGCAGAGTGGTTCGGTGAGCACGGATCACTGACTTCGAACGTGGACTCGTCATTGGATGTCACCTGAAAAACAACTACATCAGAGGTATTTCGACCCAAAAGTTGCCCAAGTCGACTGCTGGTGACGTGATTTTGAAGTGGAAAGGCTAAACCAGGATCAGGCAGACCATGTTGTACAGATGGACAGGGACCGTCGAGCATTGGGGAGTGCGACTGTAAAAACTAGCATGAAATCAGCAAAGGGACTCACTCATAAGTTCCAAAGTGGTACCAGCAGTGCAGCCAGCACTATGGCTGTGTGTAGGGAGCTAGAAAGAATTGGATATAATGCCCGAAAAACTCCTCATAATTCACAATTTTCTGCAGTCAATTCCAAGCAATGTTTGAGGTGCTGCGCACAAATATTCCACTGGATGACTGGAAATGAGTGATTTGGAGTGATAAATCACGCTATACCCTGTGGCAATCCCGCTGAACCGTTTGGATTGTGCGAATGACTCAAGAAAGTTACCTGCCATCGAGTGTATTGCCAACAGTGAAGTGCAGAGGAGGTAGTTTTACGATATGGAGGTGCTTTTCAAGATTAAGATGTGAACCCCTTCTTGCCCTTTAGCAAACGCTAAAAGCAGAAGGATGAGAACACATTTTACAGCATTGCGTACTAAATACAATAGAGAAACAGTTCGGAGACAATCACTGTTTGGATCAACATGACAATCCACCCTGTGATAAAGCAGCATCTACGAAGCAATGGTTTGTGGACGGTAACATTCCTGGAATGGCCTGGCCTGGCATGTCCAGAGTCCCGACCTGAACCCAATGGAAAACCCTCGGGACGAATTAGAGCGTTCCCTTCGCTCCAGACTCCAGCGTCAAAAAACGGTTCAGATGGCTCTAAGCACTATGGGACATAACATCTGAGGTCATCAGTCCCCTAGACTTAGATCTACCTAAACCTAACTAACTGAAGGACATCACACACATCCATGCTCGAGGCAGGATTCGAAATGCGACTGTAGCAGCAGCGCCGTTCCGGACTGAAGCGCCTAGAACCGCTCGGCCACAGTGGCCGGCTACTCCAGCGTCCAATATTATTAACTTCTCTGGTTTCGGCTGTTGAGGAAGAATGGGCTGCCATTGCTACAAATGCATTGGGCCAACTGATTGAAAGTGTTCCCATTAGAGTTCAAGCCACCATAAAGGTGAGGTGCGGTCATACCCTGTATTAATATCCAGTAACAGGTGGCCAGATGCTTTCGATCAGACAGCGTAAAAAAATTAAGTGGTAGGTAATATTTTTTGAATGTATCTTCTAGAGGTGAAACATGGGTTATAAACAGTTCAGACAATAAGCAGGTTTTGAAATCTGATACTACACGAAAATTTGCAAGACTGGATGGTAGATCAGGTGCCTATGGTACTGAAACGAATTTGGAGAGATATGCTTTATTACAATTTAATTAAAAGAAGGTGTAGAGTGATGGGACGCATCCTGGAGTTTGAAGGAGCAGATAATTTGGTAATTCAGGGAATTGCGGAAGGTAAAAACGGACTATAGTAAACAGGGTCAAAGGGATGTAGGCTGAAGTAGTCGTGCAGAGATGAAGTGTCTTGCATATGGTAAAGTACCGTGGAGAGCTGCATCAAACCAGTCTGAACTGTAGACTACGACAGCTTCTTCATGCAGTCACCTGCAGTAGCCAATATTTGGGGGGAAAAAAATCCGGAAGCTCGCAATGTGTAATATTCCGTTCATGGGTGCGGTAGATGTAAGATCCCGGAAGTGTTGATAAGGAATACCGCAAGTGAAATGAGGGGAGAGGCAGGAGGCGTTAGGCGGGGGATTGGGCGCATTGAGGCGTGACAGATGTGTATCAAGGACGGCCTTGGCTCTCGCCGCTGCCGCAGACGCCCAATTCCTTCGCCACTCAGACGCCGAGTCGGTCCACAAGAGCAGCTGATCTCGAAATGTACTACGTCTGCAGTCTCGGGCAAAAGATACACAAATTCGAGATCTTCTATTGTTGTTGCGGTCTTCAGTCCAAAGACCGGTTTGATACAGCTCTCCATGCTACTCTATGTCTCTTCATCTCCGAGTAACTACTGCAATCAACATCATTCTGAATCTTCTTAGTGTGTTCATCTTTTGTTCTCCCTCTACGATTTTTACCCTCCACGCTTCCCTCCAGTACTGAATTGTTGATTCCTTGATGCCTCAGAACGTGTCCTACCAACCGATCCCTTTTTCTATTCCAGTTGAGCCAGAAATTTCTCTTCTCCCCAATTCTATTCAGTGCCTCCTCATTAGCTACGTTATCTACCCGTCTAATCCTCAGCATTCTTCTGTAGCACAACATTTCAAAATACAAATACTTAAAAAAAAGATTTCCTGACACTTAAATCTATATTCGTTGTTAATAAATTTCGCTTCTTCAGAAATGCTTACCTTGCCATCGCCACTGTACGTTTTACACCCTCTCTACTTCGACCATCATCAGCTACTTTGCTGCTCAAATAGCAAAACTCATATACTACTTTAAGTGTCTCAGTTCCTAGTCTAATTTCCTCAATATCACCTGATTTAATGATTACATTCCATTATCCTCGTTTTGCTTTTATTGACGTTCGTCTTATAACCTCCTCCCAAGACACAGTCCATTCCGTTCAACTGCTCTTCCAAGTCCTTTGCTGTCTCTGACGGAACTACACTGTCATCGGCAAACCTCAAGATTTTTGTTTATTCTCCCTGGATTTTAATTTCTACTCCAATTTTTTTTCTGTTTCCTGTACTAAAATTCCTCCCGAACAGGCCATGAAGGCCCAACAGAACTGACCAGCCGCCGTGTCATCCTCAGCCCACAGGCGTCGTCCGCGGCTCGTGGTCGTGCGGTAGCGTTCTCGCTTCCCACGCCCGGGTTCCCGGGTTCGATTCCCGGCGGGGTCAGGGATTTTCTCTGCCTCGTGATGACTGGGTGTTGTGTGATGTCCATAGGTTAGTTAGGTTTAAGTAGTTCTAAGTTCTAGGGGACTGTTGTCCATAGATGTTAAGTCCCATAGTGCTCAGAGCCAGAGCCCACAGGCGTCACTGGATGCGAATATGGAGGGGTACATGGTCAGCACACCGCTCTCCCGGCCATATGTCAGTTTCCGAGACCGGAGCCGCCACTTGTCAATCAAGTAGCTCCTCAGTTTGCCTCACAAGGGCTGAGTGCACCCCGCTTGCCAACTGCGCTGGGCAGACCGGATGGTCTGTGATCTGACGGGTTAGCACTGCGGCAAGGCCGTTGGCTGTTTCGTGTACTGCTTGCTCAGTAAGGTCTATGAAGGCAAAATTAGACTAATTACAACACGCACATAGGCACTAAACAGTCGTTTTCCACGAACTCCATTTGTGTTGGGAACGAGAAGAAATACTAACATGTGCTCCTATGCATAGTATCCTCTGCCATATACTTAACAGTGATTTGAAGAGTGTGTATGCAGGTATAGGTGTAGATTCTTGACTTCTTATTATTACTGATAAGGAAATAAAATAATAATATTCCAAGCCTCAATAAAAAGGTTCTTAGTGTCTGTCTTTACCAGGGATTTTTAAATGTGGCTGCTACGAGAAAAACGAAACCGACAGGCATACTTTGATGGAAGTTCTGTGCTACAGTGGAATGTTAATGCAGACGAACAAGAAAGCCAATCCTGTAACGTTCGAAGGAAAGAAAGAAGGAGGTTTAGGATTCAACGTCTCGTCGACATGAGGTCGTTAGAGACGGAGCACGAGATCGGAATGGTTCAAATGGCTCTGAGCACTATGGGACTTAACATCTATGGTCATCAGTCCCCTAGAACTCAGAACTACTTAAACCTAACTAACCTAAGGACAACACACAACACCCAGCCATCACGAGGCAGAGAAAATCCCTGACCCCGCCGGGAATCGAACCCGGGAGAATGCTTCAAGGATGGGGAGAAAATCAAAGTAACCATCCCGTCGTTTGCCTGGAGCTAATTAGAGATATCACGGAAAACCTAAATCAGGATGGCCGAAGGTAGGTTTCAACCGTCGTCCTCCCGAATGCGAGTCGAGTATGCTAACCATCGCGGCATCGCTTTCGATGTTTAACGTCGAAGTACAGTTGGACATAGTGACATTAAATATCTATGCGTAACATCGTAAAGCGATGTAAAATGGAAAGAGCACGTCAGATTCCTTGTAGGGAACACTACTGCTCGACTTCGTTTTATTGGGAGGGTTTTGGGAAAATGTAGCTCAACTAGAAAGAAGAGGCGTATAGAACAATAGTGTGGCCTATTCTTGAGTACTGCTCCAGTGTTTGGGATCCCCACTAAGTCGGATTTTAGGAAGAAATGGAAGCAATGCAGAAGCGTACTGTTGGATTTTTTGCCGGTAGGTTCGATCAGCATGCCAGTGTTACAGAGATGCTCCGTGAATTCCGGTGAGAATCCCTAGAGGCAAGGCGATGTTCTTTTCGCGAGTCAGTATTGAGGAAACTTGGAAAACCGGCGTTTGAAGCCGACTGCAAAACCGTTCTGTTGCCGCCAAAGTATATTTCCCGTAAGGACCACGAAGATACGATACGAGCTGTTATGGTTATGACTCTACTGAGACATATAGATCAGCTTTTTCCCTCGCTCTATTTGCGAGTGGAACAGGAAATGGAAATGGCTGGTAGTGGTAGGTGGTACATTCCGCCATGTACAATACGGCGGCTCGCGGAGTGTAGACGTACAGGGTGAAAAGTATTTAAACCGACAAACTGTGGGAGGTTGTAGATTAGATTAGATTAGATTAGATTTACTTTCATTCCAATTGATCCGTAGTGAGGAGGTCCTCCAGGATGTGGAACATGTCAGAAAAACAACAATACATGACAAATATTTAAACTAAAACAAATAAGCTAATGTACCATTCCACAGGTCCCAAGTGGAATGATCGTCATTTTTTAATGAACACTAAGAGTCATTTTACAAATACTATTGCACTGAATTTAAAATAAAAAAGTTTTATATTTATTTATAAGGTAAGAAACATGTAATACAACTACTGTAATACTTATTTACAATGAACACATTACTGCACTGAAATGGTGCAGAAGTTAGATTATACTTACACACACACACACACACACACACACACACACACACACACACACACACACACACACACACACACACACACAAATTTTCAGTGAACACATTGCTGCACTGAAATTGTGCAGAAGTTATGTTGTACTTATATACAAATCAGTTGGTTTTCCTCAGAAATTCATCAATGGAGTAGAAGGAGTTGGCCACCAATAAATCCTTTAGGCTTCTCTTAAACTGAATTTCATTGGTTGTTAAGCTTTTTATGGCTGCTGGCAAGTTATTGAAAATGTGTGTTCCTGAATAATGCACACCTTTTTGTACAAGACTAAGTGACTTTAAATCCTTGTGAAGATTATTCTTATTTCTAGTATTGATTCCATGAATTGAGCTGTTGGTTTGAAAAAGTGATATATTTTTAATGACAAATTTCATTAAGGAATAAATATATTGGGAAGCTGTAGTTAGTATCCCTAGTTCCCTAAACAGGCTTCTGCAGGATGTTCTTGAGTTCACACCACATATAATTCTTACTGCACGTTTTTGTGCCCGGAAAACTTTAGCTTGGCTTGATGAATTACCCCAGAAAATAATCCCATATGACATTATGGAATGAAAGTAAGCATAGTATGCCAGCTTTTTCATTTTTATATCCCCTATGTCTGACAAAATTCGCATTGCAAACAGAGATTTGTTAAGACGCTTCAGCAGTTCTGTGGTGTGCTCCTCCCAGTTGAATTTATTATCAAGCTGTAATCCCAAGAATTTAACACCGTCCACTTCTTCTATCTTCTTGTCATCATATGTTAGACATATACTCTTGGGACACCCCTTACAAGTTCTGAACTGCATGTAGTGTGTTTTTTCAAAGTTTAGTGACAAAGAATTGGCTAGGAACCAGTGATTAATGTCTACAAATATTTTATTGGCTGATCTTTCTAAGACTACACTTGATTTGCTATTTATTGCAATGTTTGTATCATCAGCAAACAAAACAAACTTGGCATCTGGTAATGTTACTGATGAAAGGTCATTGATATACACAAGAAAAAGTAAGGGCCCCAAAATGGAACCTTGTGGGACCCCACATGTAATTAGTTCCCAGTTGGATGATGCCTGATAGCTTGATACATGTCTCTTTCCTAATAACACCCTTTGTTTCCTGCCAGAGATATAAGATTTGAACCATTTTGCAGCATTTCCTGTTACACTATAATATTCTAGTTTACTTAAAAGGATATTGTGATTTATTTTTCCCTAATGTCATTTTTTCCGATGAGGTGTATTTAAACCGGTAGAGGAAGATTTCTCTGGCGGCAAATTAATTAAACCAACAAACACTTTTCCGTTTTTTCATGACCAAGAGACAACAACTAGGTAGCAGATACGACCCAATTAAACAGTCTCCAACAACACCGACCCACACACTAACGAAGAACCGCACTTGACAAGCGCTAATAACTGTGGCATGTGGGTTATCCTCACTCGAAACATGCTAATTGTGCATGTTGAAGACTCCATCACGCCCGAACGTTGCTTCATCGGTAAACAACACAGAGAATGGAAATCTAGGATGCATTTCATACTGTTCCAGGTACCATTGCGAAAACTGTGCTCTGGGTGGATAATCAACTGGTTCCAGGTTGTGGACACGCTGTAAGTGAAATGGACGTAACAACTGCTCTCTAAGGACTGTTCTTACAGTCGTCTGATTCGTCCCCATGTGACGTGCAATTGCACGAGTGCTGATTGAAGGATCCAGCTCCACGCGCTGCGAGATAGCTTCCTCAGATTGCAGCGTTCTTACCGTGCGACGGCATCCCTGTCAAGGTAATCTGCTAAATGACCCAGTCCCACGCAGACGTTGGTACACAGCAGCAAAGGTCGTATGATGCGGGATACGGCGATTAGGATATTGTTGTTGATAAACCCGCTGTGCAGCTCGTCCGTTGTGGTGCGCTACGTAGTATGCACCAACCATATCAGTGTACTCACTCCAGGTGTATCGCTCCATTAGTAAACAGAGACAGTGCACTACTACACTGGTGGACAGCAGTTGCCTACAACTGAAGAGCGTAATACGCCCTCTAACTACTGAAGATCGTAATACGGCTTCTATCAACTGAAGAGCGTAATACGGCCTCCAACGGTTTAAATAATCCTCATAGGAAAAAATGACGTTAGGGAAAAACATTTGTTTTGATGTCCCCTACAACCTCCCAGAGTTTGTCGGTTTCAATACTTTCCACCCTGTAGATGCAGATGTAGAAGTCATTCATTTAAGGGGTAATGGTCGGGCTAACGGGGCGCCTGAATGCGTGATGGAGTCGGCTTGTAGCATCTACCGGCGGCGGGTGGTAGGTGTGTTTCGATTGCATCCAGAGCTGGGTGCCTATAGTTTAGCAGCGGTGACGCTTATAAGTGAAGCTTCATCAATGCTGTTATCGATGTCCCACCTCTGGCGTCTCCGAACGGAGTGTATTCTCAAGAGACTCGCAGGAAGTGCTTCCTTATGTATCTCAAAGTGAAGTCGCCACGCACCTAGGCGATCTCTGTCCAAACGGCCTTCAGAGATCTCCGTAGACGTCTCCTTGCGTCTACTTGGCCAGCTCAAGTTCTTCTGCTCACCGATCAAATCATTTTGTATCAGCTTTCATAACTGTGGCGTACCGCTCACAGTCCCCACGGTAGAAAGGCCGCAGTCAACCGCCAAGAAAGAGGAGGCATTCTCTCGCTTGACAAGTTCCATCTCCTTCGATAACTGTTACTGTCTCGTGCAATAAGGGCGTGTCGTTTTGTTACCGCTACCTTTGAAAAGCACATTTACAACTCCAGATATCTGCTTTTCCTCCAGCCAGACAATATGCGACTGATCCGCGACAATTTAGACACCCAAGAACATGTGAGGAAGTTTTATGAGGCGTGCTTTGCTTACGGCTCTCAGCTGCGCAGGTGCCTGCGATTCTAGTGCCTGGTGGCTATTTTATGTGGCAGGCTGAACCTCTCGTCAGACAGATATGCAGGATGGGCCAAATAAAACAGGCCCAGAAGATGTTTCCTGTACCTTAAGGTAGACTTTTCAGCTTACATCATCTGCCCCAGGTAAGGATGATGCAAGTCGGGTTGCCTGTCTTAAGGTGCGTAAAATATCTTCTTAACCTGTTTTATTTGGCCCAACCTGGGTTACAAGCTGAAGGAAAACATACGCCGGAGTATTGAAGCAAGTTGTGTTGAAGTGTTGCATAAGGAGTGTTCGAAGTGATTTCCCTAAATCACTTCAGGCAAATGCCGGGACGTTCCTGTTTGGTCCCCCCCGCCAAATCGTCCAACCAAACAACCAAACAACTAATCAGTGTTTCAATGTGATTTTATGAGCTCTTTTCCGTCATGTGTTGCAGTTTTTAGTTTTTTGTGGATGTTGTGATAATTAAAATATTTTTAAATTTTAAATGAAATAGTGTTCTTTTGAGACTGAATGTGCGAGTTATTGGTGTGAGGCCGTTTGTATTATTATTATTTACTATTATTATTAGTATTATTATTCTGTAGTTATGCTGTCCTGCAAGTGCGTCCTATACACTTGTCTCTGATGACATAATGATAACTCGTGCAATTATTCTCAAATATATCTCACAGCTGCTATGCTAAAAGATCTTTTATGTTGATGTTACTCCCACTCAACAGTAGTATGTCACTGTAATTTATTGAGTGGATAGTTTTGTTGTACCTGTAATGAATATGCATGCAAATAATTCACTAAAATGTCATGTGTTTATTTCTCTTTTCAGGTAAGGATTCCACAAGCAATCTCCTTGCTGAGCAGAACCTATAAGTAAGTGCTTTAGGATAGTATAGGATAGAAATTATTGTCTTCACAAATGGATGAACCTTGTGGTGTGAATTTTGTTATTGGCAGAAGTCTGATGATAACTGGATCCACAGCCTCCATGAAATTTTTAAATGAAATCACTCCAGTTTTTGCTAATAAAGTGATATTAACTGCGATTATAACTTCGACATGTGGTAATTTCCAAGCATTGTGGGGTGTTGTAACCCTCTCAGTAACATAAAGTCGTGACATGCAGTGTAAGAGTAGTTGCATGCGGCGTTGTGAATTTATCTGCTGTTCCATGTACCATATGCGTTATATAGTTGGTGAAATAATGGTGCAAATACTGAAGTTTAAATTTCATGTAGCAGGCGTGGTAACTGGATCACAAAAGCGGCAAGATGTTTTAATGCAGTTACCACGCCTGCTACATGAAATTTAAACTTCAGTGTTTACACGTTACGTGTGTGGTATATGGAACAGCAGAAAAATTCACAACGCCTCATGCAACTGCTCTTAGCAGCATGTCAGAGCTTTATGTCACTGAGTAGGCCACAATATGCCACAATGCTTGAAAATGACCACATGTCAAAACTGCAATCGCATTAAATAATGTTTTAACAGACAAAAGCGGAATGATCTCATTTAAAATTTGTTGCTGGCGTTGGCTGTTGCCACTGCGCAGTTAGCACCTTACACCTGGTACAGCTTTTAATCAAACAAAAATCTGTACGGACGTACAGATCCGCACAGTAGATGAGAACAGATCACAGCGACAGTGGGAACCGGAGACAAATAAACACAATGGACAAAAAATTAGTCACCCCCATTGGAGCCATCTCGATGGTGTAACATCGTCTCTAGCGTTCATAATGACCACAATTTGGTCAGGAAGAGCGTCCACAACTTTCTTCAGGTATATCACATCCCGCTGAAGCCACTCACTGATGATCAAATACAGCAGAGAAATCAAATTGCGGATATTCTGACTGCCACGTTTCACTTGCTGTTCCAGATAGTCCAAGACGTTGTTCTGCGGGATTAAGATTGGGTGATTTTGCGGGGCAGTAGACTTTCGACAGGGAGCCTGAGTGTTCGTCAAATGAGGGATATATGGGTGGCGTCTTGTGGACACAACTGTTTTCATCTTTGAAGACGATGTTGTCCACACCAGTCTCATCATGAAGATATAGAAGGGAGCCGGCCGGAATGGCCGAGCGGTTCTAGGCGCTACAGCCTGGAACCGCGCGACCGCTACGGTCGCAAGTTCGAATCCTGCCGTGGGCATGGATGTGTGTGATGTCCTTAGGTTAGTTAGGTTTAAGTAGTTCTAAGTTCTAGGGGACTGATGACCTCAGAAGTTAAGTCCCATAGTGCTCAGAGCCATTTGAACCGTTTTTGCACTCAAGTCGCGGTACGAAAAACGCACAAAAGTCAGAAACACGTTACACCTGAACCATACGCACCACACATTATACCTTGGAAAACCCATAGGGCCCATAGATGTACTCGACAGCTTGCATCATTTTGAACAGAGGTGAAATCCCGACTCATTGGGGCCATTACACGCCTTCAGCCAGATACTGCCCAGTTTCTCTGTAGGTTAACCGATTGTAGCTGTGCATCTTTGTGTGCAGGTGTGAGCAATGACACTTCGATTGTATCTGTGTGAGTGAGAGAGAGAGAGATAGAGAATGTGTGTGTGTGTGTGTGTGTGTGTGTGTGTGTGTGTGTGTGTGTGTATGTAATCCGTCTTCTCATTGGTTTCATGCGGACTGCCTCTTATGCCACCCTCTTCATCACAGTGTAAGCCTTGCACCCTATGTCCCTTATTGTTTGCTGGATGTTTTCCAGTTTCTGTCCTCTCCTGCACTTCTTAACCGCTGCAGCTTCCTCTAGTAACATGAAAGTAATGTGACAACCTGCAAAAAGCCTGGATAACCGCCGTTTGCAGCGTGGTCCTCTACTAAACGTGAAATAAGAGAGTCATCAAGGTTCTGGAAGGTACCGACAGGGATGTGAAGCAGTCCCGACTCCTGTACCGTGGCCAGCTGAGCTAGGTTTCTCGATTGTGGGCCCGTGGCGCGAATGACCGAACAAGATGGTCCCATACGTTCTCGATATGGTTTGAATCCAGAGAGTTTACCGAACAGGGGAGTACGGCAAGATCATCCTGTTACTCTTGAAACCACGCACGTACACTGCTAGCTGTGTGACATGTTGCGCTATGTAGGGTTGAAAACTGATCCTCAAGGACAGGTGCACACTTATGTCGGTCCTTTGTGCCTTCGAGAATGACGACGTCACCAAGGGAATGCTGCGAAAACATTCCCAAGACCATTACACACCCTCCTCCAGCCTGGACCCATCTGATGATTGTCGCAGGGTGTTGCTTTCAGCACGATGGAGCATGAAACGTGATTCATCTGAAAAAAAAAACAGCTGTCGTCACTCAGTGGACGTACAGCTGCAGTACTGGCGTGCAAACAACAGTTTGCAAACAGTCAGTGGACGTACAGCTGCAATACTGGCGTGCAAACACCAGCCTTCGTCGTCGATCAACAGCAGTCAGCATGGGTGCACGAACCAGGCGCCTGCTGCAGAGGCCTATCTGCAGCCGCCGTTCACCCACTCCTGTCATCTATGGCCCGCGGTGCACAACAGTTGCCGCCCGCGGTGGCCGTGCGGTTCTAGGCGCTGCAGACCGGAACCGCGGGACTGCTACGGTCGCGGGTTCAAATCCTGCCTCGGGCATGGATGTGTGTGATGTCAAAAATGGTTCAAATGGCTCTGAGCACTATGGGACTTAACATCTTAGGTCATCAGTCCCCTAGAACTTAGAACTACTTAAACCTAACTAACCTAAGGACACCACACACATCCATGCCCGAGGCAGGATTCGAACCTGCGACCGTAGCAGTCCCGCGGTTCCGGACTGCAGCGCCTAGAACCGCACGGCCACCGCAGCCGGCTGTGTGATGTCCTTAGGTTAGTTAGGTTTAAGTAGTTCTAAGTTCTAGGGGACTGATGACCTAAAATGTTAAGTCCCATAGTGCTCAGAGCCATTAGAACCATTTTTTTGCACAACAGTGGCCCCGGCGCTGGTTTGGGATAGCGCCATTTTTTCATCCACGGTGTACTGTAACCACGGCGGTACGCGAACGTCTTACAAACTTAGCCGTTTCGGAAATGCTTCCACCTCACACCGAAAGCCAATGATCATGCTGTTTTGGACGTCAGAAAAATACACTACTGGCCATTAAAATTGCTACACCAGGAAGATGACGTGCTACAGACGCGAAATTCAACCGACAGGAAGAAGATGCTGTGATATGCAAATGATTAGCTTTTCAGAGCATTCACACAAAGTTGGCTCCGGTGGCGACACCTACAACGTGCTGACGTACACAAACACCAGTTGACCAGCGTTGCCTGGTGAAACGTGGTTGTGATGCCTCGTGTAAGGACGAGAAATGCGTCCCATCACGTTTCCCACTTTGATAAAGGTCGGATTGTAGCCTATCGCGATTGCGGTTTATCGTATCGCGACATTACTGCTCGCGTTGGTCGAGATCCAATGACTGCTAGCAGAATATGGAATCGGTGGGTTCAGGAGGGTAATACGGAACGCCGTGCTGGATCCCAACGGCCTCGTATCACTAGCAGTCGAGATGACAGGTATCTTATCCGCATGGCTGTAACGGATCGTGCAACCACCTCTCGATCCCTGAGTCAACAGATGGGGACGTTTGCAAGACAACAACCACCTACACGAACAGTTCGACGACGTTTGCAGCAGCATGGAGTATCAGCTCGGAGACCGTGGCTGCTGTCACCCTTGACGTTGCATCACAGATAGGAGCGCCTGCGATGGTGTACTCAACGACGAACGTGGGTGCACTAATGGCAAAACGTCATTTTTTCGGATCAATCCAAATTCTGTTTACAGCATCATGATGGTCGCATCCGTGTTTGGCGAACGCACATTGGAAACGTGTATTCGTCATCGCCATACTGGCGTATCACCCAGCGTGGTGGAATGGGGTGCCATTGATTACACGTCTCGGTCACCTCTTGTTCGCATTGACGGCACTTTGACCAGTGGACTTTATATTTCAGATGTGTTACCACCCGTAGCTCTACCCTTCATTCGATCCGTGCGAAACCCTACATTACAGCAGGATAATGCACGACCGCATGTTGCAGGTCCTGACCGGCCCTTCTGGATACAGAAAATGTTCGACTTCTGCCCTGGCTAGCACATTCTCCAGATCTCTCACCAATGGAAAACGTCTGGTCAATGGTGGCCGAGCAACTGGCTCGTCACAATACGCCAGTCACTACTCTTGATGAACTGTGGTATCGTGTTGTAGCTGCATGGACAGCTGTACCTGTACATGCCATCCAAGCTCTGTTTGACTCAATGCCCAGGCATATCAAGGCCGTTATTACGGCCAGAGGTGGTTGTTCTGGGTACTGATTTCGCAGGATCCATGCACCCAAAATGCGTGAAAATGTAATCACGTCAGTTCTAGTATAATATATTTGTCCAATGAATACCCGTTTATCATCTGCACTTCTTTTTGGTGTAGCAATTTTAGTGGCCAGTAGTGTTTGCCGTGACCTCCCGAGCACGGTGCTCTAAACGCACAGACACTACCTACCGTTTGCAACAGACACAGTCAGAAGTGTAAACTGCGTGGCAGATGGAACTGCTCTATTTTCTGCGTCCTTCCCCCCCCCCCCCCCCTCCCGGCTCTGACGCACTTTATGTACCCTCCTATGCTGATGCTGCTATAGCACGTTGACGTCGATTATAGCCGGTAGTCGCATTACTGTGACTGGACGTGTATTTTGTCCGATAAAGCTAGTAAAACTACTTCATACTGCCCACGATGAAATGGCTATTTACCTATATCACAATTCAGGAGTCCTGATTTGATAACGAGCTATTAGAAGCTTGGTCTCCATATACCAAGACAACTAGCACACAAACAAGCTTTGACCGTTTGTTATATCGACGCAGTGGACACTACTGTCGCAACAAAAGACAGTGAGACACTTTACTTATTTCTGACGAATCACCCCGATATAGACCTTTTGCCTAAATGTCTGCAGCAGTTTCAACTGAAGTTGTGTTACTGTATATAGTTTCCGCCTTTTATGCAAAAACTGTTTTATAGTGTTGCCCAAACATGTTTCGGCACATCTGTGCCATCATTCACATCTGTCGAACCGCCCAATGGTATACAAGCAAGCAAGCTTCAGATTCATGCTCCACAAACTTAAGAGAACACCCGTAATCAATCAGCATTACACACACCAGCTAAACACAATAAAATAATAGCAGACGAAAATGGTTACAAGAACCATGTGATGGAAAAATTAAACCGACAGATTTGTAAACAGGAAAGGAACGAACGCACAACACACACACAAAACATACACAACACAGATCAACACAGCATACAAACAATAAGCACATTAAAGACGCAACAGTGCAACAATGCACACGCAAAAGAAAATGGCACATACTCAACTACAATAACAAAATTGTCCACAGAATAGGCAACATATTGGAGAAATAGGGACTTAAAATAGTATACAGATCAGACAACACACCGCAGAAAAAACTGAGAACATAGGAGACACCCACAGATAATTTCAGCAGATCAGGAATATTTGAACTCATTGGCAACACTTGCCAATCAGTATACATAGAACAAACATGAAGGGACTTGAAAACGAGATACTCAGAACACCTCAGACCCTAAAACGTAACTTAAAAATACTGAAATCCTGCCACAGGCTATACCACAAACAGACAATAGAACTTCCACATTCATAAGGCAACAGCAGAAGGAGCCAAACTCTCTCTGGAACTAATGAAGGCCGACGGGTTTCGGATAACAACTTAGTGCTGAATGCATTTTGCGAAGTGAAAAGGTGTTTGCAAAAACTAGATTGCAAAAAGTACATTAATATGTATGTGCAGTGCCATCATAACACAAAAGAAGAAGGATTCATCACAACGAAACGTGAGTGATAACAAATATATACGCAAAACATTTTGCGACACAAAAATCACGTTTTTTTAAAAAAACAAGGGATGTGTTGATTCCCCGATAAAATTCACATTTACATCGTTTGGTTTGCAGATGACAAACTATCAGTGCAGAACACCATACAGATGGTCCTGAAAAACCATGTAATATAGAATCACGGTAAGAAGAAAAACGAACAAAAACTTTCTTTAGGTCTCGCTTTATTAGATCAGTTACAATTTAAAATATTTTAACTTTTTACAGTTTTCAATAAACAAAACCCACAGATGATGGCACAGAGATGCCGAAACATGTTTGGCTAACAAGATGAAACAATGTTTTTGCATAAAAGGTACTCAATGATTTAACTGCAAACACGGAAAGAAAGACAAGAGCTGCAGATCCAAAAGATGAGTAAAGTTTGTGCCTGTAGGTCTCGAATGTAGGCTCCTGGTTTGTATGAGACAGCGTCAAGTTTGCGGATCTTGGTTGATTCGTGCGTCCGATCAAGGCACCTGAAGAGAAAGCTGTCTAGCTTCGAAATCGAGAGCGTGTAAAAACAAACGCCAATAAATACATATGAGGGAATGAAATATAAATATCTTTCGCCAATACTAAGCTGTTGGCGTTCTTGCACCTTGCGAAAACATCGGAGAATGAAGTCCGTATAGTCGCTTGAGCTGCAATCATCCTAGCACTTGTCTGTCACATTTCCAATCGGTTGCTTAGATGCTCGCTGCCAGTGGCGGAAACCGCAGTGATTCAGCCGCGAGGCCGCAGCTGCATTTACCGTCTTCGTAATAAAAGAAACATCCGGTGAGCAAATCGCATTAGCGCTCGATGTGCTGTTCAGAAGGAAGCTGAAGGTGGAGACTGTCGTCACCGAGTTTCTCCTGTTCATACACGATCTCCCTGTCATATCAAGCACAATAAGCTGTAGGCTTAAAGAGCACGATAAACAATGGAAACATGAACCGTTGACTTTGTATAATGTTTATTTACTTTGTGAACCGGTTTTTTAGTTTACGAGAACATCATCAACTAGTAACAGATTCCCTCTGTCAAAGACATTGGTAAGATTGTGGATTTCTACGGCCAGAATCATTTGAATAAAATGATTTTGGGGATCTCCGCGTCATTATATTAGGGCGTGCAGAAAAGTAATGCCTCTGAATTTTTTATGAGAAATCTTTTAAAGCTTTCTATCTGGCTGTTGTGGCCTTCAGTCCTGAGACTGGTTTGATGCTGCTCTCCACGCTACTCTATCCTGTGCAAGCCTCTTCATCTCCCAGTACCTACTGAAACATACATCCTTCTGAATCTGCTTAGTGTATTCATCTCTTGGTCTCCCTCTACGATTTTTACCCTCCACGCTGACCTCCAATACTAAATTGGTGATCCCTTGATGCCTCAGAACATGTCCTACCAACCGACCCCTTCTTCTAGTCAAGTTTCTCTTCTCCCCAATTCCATTCAATACCTCCTCATTAGTTACGTGATCTACCCATCTAACCTTCAGCATTCTTCTGTAGCACCACATTTCGAAAGCTTCTATTCTCCTTTTGTCTAAACTATTTATCGTCCACGTTCCACTTCCATACATGGCTACACTCCATACAAATACTTTCAGAAACGACTTCCTGACACTTAAATCTATACTCGATGTTAACAAATTTCTCTTCTTCAGAAACGCTTTCCTTGCCATTGCCAGTCTACATTTTATATCCTCTCTACTTCGACCATCATCAGTTATTTTACTTCCCAAATAGCAAAACTCCTTTACTACTTTAAGTGTCTTATTTCCTAATCTAATTCCTCAGCATCACATTCCATTATTCTCGTTTTGCTTTTGTTGATGTTCATCTTATATCCTCCTTTCAAGACACTGTCCTTTCCGTTCAGCTACTCTTCCAAGTCCTTTGCTGTCTCTGACAGAATTACAATGTCATCGGCAAACCTCAAAGTTTTTATTTCTTCTCCATGGATTTTAATACCTACTCCGAATTTTTCTTTTGTTTCCTTTATTGCTTGCCCAAAATACAGATTGAATAATATCGGGGATAGGCTACAACCCTGCCTCACTCCCTTGCCAACCGCTGCTTCTCTTTCATGCCCAAAAACTCTTATAACCGCCATCTGGTTTCTATACAAATTGTAAATAGCCTTTCGCTCCCTGTATTTTACCCCTGCCACCTTCAGAATTTGAAAGAGAGTATTCCAATCAGCATTGTCAAAAGCTTTCTCTAAGTCTACAAATGCTAGAAACGTAGGTTTGCTTTTCCTTAATCTATTTTCTGAGGTAAGTCGTAGGGTCAGTATTGCCTCAAGTGTTCTAATATTTCTACGGAATCCAAATTGATCTTCCCCGAGGTCGGCTTCTACCAGTTTTTCCATTCGTTTGTAAATAATTCGCGTTAGTATTTTGCAGCCGTTACTTATTAAACTGATAGTTCGGTAATTTTCACATCTGTCAACACTTGCTTTCTTTGGGATTGGAATTATTATATTCTTTTTGAAGTCTGAGAGTATTTCGCCTGTCTCATACATCTTGCTCACCAGATGGTAGAGTTTTGTCAGGACGGGCTCTCCCAAGGCCGTCAGTAGTTCTAATGGAATGTTGTCTACTCCGGGGGCCTTGTTTCGACTCAGGTCTTTCAGTGCCCTGTCAAACTCTTCTCGCAGTATCATATCCCCCATTTCATCTTCATCTACATCCTCTTCCATTTCCATAATATTGTCCTCAAGTACATCGCCCTTGTATAGAACCTTTACATACTCCTTCCACCTTTCTGCTTTCCTTTCTTTGCTTAGAACTGGGTTTCCATCTGAGCTCTTGATATTCATCTAAGTGGTTCCGTTTTCTCCAAAGGTCTCTTTAATTTTCCTGTAGGCAGTATCTATCTTACCCCTAGTGAGATAAGCCTCTACATCCTTACATTTGTCCTCTAGTTATCCCTGCTTAGCCATTTTGCACTTCCTGTCAATCTCATTTTTGAGACGTTTGTATTCCTTTTTGCCTGCTTCTTTTACTGCATTTTTATATTTTCTCCTTTTATCAATTAAATTCAATATTTCTTCTGTTACCCAAGGATTTCTACTAGCCCTCGTCTTTTTACCTACTTTATCCTCTGCTGTCTTCACTACTTCACCCCTCAAAGCTACCCATTCTTCTTCTACTGTATTTCTTTTCCCCATTCCTGTCAATTGTTCCCTTATGCTCTCCCCGAAACTCGGTACAACCTCTGGTTTAGTCAGTTTATCCAGGTCCCATCTCCTTAGATTCCCACCTTTTTGCAGTTTCCTCAGTTTTAATCTACAGTTCATAACCAATAGATTGTGGTCAGAGTCCACATCTGCCCCTGGTAATGGCAAGGTAAGCGTTTCTGAAGAAGAGAAATTTGTTAACATCGAGTATAGATTTAAGTGTCAGGAAGTCGTTTCTGAAAGTATTTGTATGGAGTGTAGCCATGTATGGAAGTGGAACGAGGACGATAAATAGTTTAGACAAAAAGAGAATAGAAGCTTTCGAAATGTGGTGCTACAGAAGAATGCTGAAGGTTAGATGGGTAGATCACGTAACTAATGAGGAGGTATTGAATGGAATTGGGGAGAAGAGAAACTTGACTAGAAGAAGGGGTCGGTTGGTAGGACATGTTCTGAGGCATCAAGGGATCACCAGTTTAGTATTGGAGGTCAGCGTGGAGGGTAAAAATCGTAGAGGGAGACCAAGAGATGAATACACTAAGCAGATTCAGAAGGATGTATGTTTCAGTAGGTACTGGGAGATGAAGAGGCTTGCACATGATAGAGTAGCGTGGAGAGCAGCATCAAACCAGTCTCAGGACTGAAGGCCACAACAGCCAGATAGAAAGCTTTAAAAGATTTCTCATAAAAAATTCAGAGGCATTACTTTTCTGCACGCCCTAATATAATGACGCGGAGATCCCCAAAATCATTTTATTCAAATGGTAATGTGTGTGAGGCTTTGCTTTGTCATGGAGAAGGAGAAGCTCGCGTTTATTTTTGTGGCGACCAACGAGCAGAAGCCGTTTCTTCAGTTTCCTGAGCGTATCATCGCAGGAGTCTCAGGTGTGTGCGGCAGGCTGGCACGTGGCCAATCGGTCAGGTTTGTGCGATGTTGTTGCCTTGAAGACAGACGCCTCGGCCAACGACTCATCGTGCTTTTGTTCACTGCCAGGTCCCTGTGAACATTCTGCAAGCGCCTATGAGTATCTGCGATGCTCTGGTTTACCGGCAAAAGAAACTTTATGATAGCTCTCTGCCTGGAACTCACCTCCGTTATAGACGGCATTTTGAAGGTTACAAAACACTATTCTTACCGGAACCTCATGAAACTACAGAGGGTGTATCGGGAATATTCCACGCCATCCCACAACAAATTCAACATTTTTTCAACCGAAATTGGCCGAGGAAAAGAATGTGTTGCATGACTTACTGAACGCACCTCGCTTCGTGTTGAAGTTGGTCGGCTGTAAGTGGAAGCCCAACGGCTTTCCTGTGATACATGTAAAATCACTAGCTTATGTTGACGAAGAATCGTCCCACTGTTTTCACTAGAATTAGTGATATTGTTTCCTGATTTCACTACGGAGTGGCTCTAGAGCATCTACTATAGATTTCCGTACCCCCGGCCAGCTGGTGAATTTGGAGCAATGGATAACTTTACGTTTCAATGTATTCTCAGACAAGAGCACGGTCCAGCAGCAGGTATGAGTAGATCTTATCGTTCCAGATATCATCTGCAAGCTGCGGTTTATTTCCACGTCGATCTTATACACAGGATGAGTCGGGAGGAATGGTAGTGTTAATGAATCTGAAAAAAAAAAATCACATGGGCATGTGCCGCATTGCGAATATTTTCAAACACATGTCTCTGAAATAATATCACACTTCTAAGGTAATGGTGGAAGTAAATCTGTGAGGGTGCCCCAGATTCCAATAGAGGTGTGGCACATAGTTTTAATCTTCCAGAAAGTTTAGATGTGTTAAGTTGTTTTGTAATGTCTGTCCACGTATATTTGACCTGTATTTAATACGTAAGGATAACATTTTTGTCATGCGACTGTCTCCTGGAATTTTTCAAAAGGTTATGAAACAGTGACTAATACTGAGCCAAGCATGTGCGAGTTGCTAGTCTCAGATCATACGCTCCACAATCTGTGTTAGAAACTTAATTATCCGAGCGGGCTAGCGGTGCGGTCTAGGGCGGCTCCCCCTGTTGGAGGTTCGAGTCCTCCTTCGGGCACAGGTGTGTGTGTGTCGTCCTTAGCGTAAGTTAGTTTAAGTTAGCTTAAGTAGTGTGTAAGCTTAGGGACCGATGACCTCAGCTGTTTGGTCCCAAATTTTCAAACATAATTTAGCTGTAACAAGATCTGGAAGCATAGCCTAATTTGGCTTTCTCTGTGCAACCTTCGTTAACGCGAGTTAGAATCTTGTTTCAATGATTTTCACTAAATTACTGTTTCAGTGCCACAGATGGCTGTTACTCTGTGAGCTCTGCAACTCACATTACGTGAGGTAATTCAGGAGCTTATTAATGCCTTTCATAACCCGCCAGGGTAGCCGAGAGTGTTAATGCGCTGCTTTCTGGACTCGGGTAGGCGCGCCGGCCTCGCATCGAAACTACCCAGCGGATTAATGACGAGGGCTGGTATGCCAGCCAGCCTGGATGTGGTGTTTAGTCGGTTTTCCAAATCCCACTTGGTGAATACCGGGCTGGTCCCCACGTTTCGCCTCAGTTACAGGACTCGCAGACATTTGAAAATGTTCGCACGATTCCGTTGCTTACACTAGACGCAGACAGGCAGACAGCTGGGGTACAATAATTCTGTCCCCGGTTGGGGGGGGGGGGGGGGGGGGCAGGAAGGGCATCCGGCCACCCTCTGCAACTAACACTGCTAATTCAATAGTAACACGGCCGACCCTGCGTTGAAGCGGGACAAAGAAAGAAAGAAATTAATGCCTTTGATAAGGATAGTCAGTCATCATTGCATAATGATGGCTTTTAAGATGAATACAAGCTCACAAAATAAGTAAACAAAATAAGTAAACAAATCTTGCAGGACATGAATAGTTTATGTTTTTATTGCTCATCATGAAATTAAACCAAGCAGCGACGAAAGAATATATCAGCATCAGAGAACTTTCTGTAATTAGATTCATGAGTGAGAACATCTACTTTATCTAAATAGGTAATTTGAGTGCTGTTATACGTCAACTAAATGACTGCTGTAACCCTAGACCGACGTTTGTTTAACAACATTTCTGACGCTTCGCTAGCACGATTGGCTGGCACTGTCAAACGTTCATCTTCGTTGCTATGCAAGCCAGTCGTACTGGCGAAGAGTGAGAAAAAACATTAAACAATAATCGTCAGTTTGCAAACTAGCCCTTTTCATTTATTATAATGTTGTTATACCAAAAACTGACGGATGATTCAGTTAGCATGAAAACAATAATCGGCCGAAGATCCCGAGGCAAAATCCAACTGGTAACACATCAACAAGTTGTCACGAGAGTCTCAATAATTTTTTCTCTTCGTACAAAAGTTTCGTAATCATCTTCTGCACACCGTAACATTCCCTCGTCTATAATTGTGCACATGTGTATGGTCCACCTCGTTTCATCATCCTTGTTGCGAATGATTCTGTACCTCAAAGGTGCTTGAGTAACTTACCAAACTTCTCCTAAAAGAATGGAATGCTCCTTTGTCGTTGTCTTTTGACTCGTGTAACATAGAGCTATCGATTAACACCATTCTCTTAGCAGAATACAGTAGTTTGTATACAATATCCCGTTTGAAATATAGGACTTCATTTTAATTATTACGACGCTCGCACTATACGGAAACACTTATCTCGTTCTGATGCCAGCACAACCTCAAAACGATACAGCATGGAAAGCGCAATTTAGGGGATAGGATGTGTGTGTGAAATCTTATGGGACTTAACTGCTAAGGTCATCAGTCCCTAAGCTTACACAGTACTTAACCTAAATTATCCTAAGGACAAACACACACACCCATGCCCGAGGGAGGACTCGAACCTCCGCCGGGACCAGCCGTACAGTCCATGACTGCAGCGGCTTAGACCGCTCGGCCAATCCCGCGCGGCTTAGGGGATAGTTGTAAGCTCTAAGCCAAAAAACGATGCGCCACGAAGCAATTATCGGAATGCGATGGAAATCGGTAGATGTAACGTACATGTACAGACAAAGAGATTATTACAATTTCAGAAAAGTTGGATGATTTATTCAAGAGAATGAAGGTCACAAATTGAGGAAGTCAATAACGCGTTGGTCCACCTCTGGCCCTTATGCAAGCAGTTATTCGCCTTAGCACAGTTTGATAGAGATTGTTGGATGTCCTCCTAAAGAATGTCTTATCAATTTCTGTCCAATTTGCGCGTTAGATCGACAAAATCCCGAGGTGGTTGGAGGGCCCTGCCCATAATGTTCCAAATGTTGTCAGTTGGGGAGAGATCTGGCAACCTTTATGGCCAAGGTAGGGTTTGGTAAGAAGGAAGACAAACAGTAGAAACTGTCACCGTGTGCGGGCGGGCATTCTCTTGCTGACATGAAAGCGCAGCATGGCTTGCCATGAAGGCCAACAAAACAGGGCGCAGAATATCGTCGACGTACCGCTGTAGTGTAAGGGTCCCGCGGATGACAACCAAAGAGATCTGCTCTCAAATGAAATGGCACTTCAAACCATTACTCATGTTTGTCAGGCCGTATGGCAGGTGACAGTCCAGTTGGTATCCCACGACTCTCCAGGGCGTCTCCAGACACGTCTTCGACCTGGAAACTCGTTGACTGGAGTAGAATTGTCTCCAGCGATGAGTCTCACTTCGAACTGATCTCCGATGACAGGTAGTGACGTATCTGGAGACGCCGAAAATGAAAACTGCAAGCAGTATTCATTATTGCCAATGATTTCATTCCTAATACCTTGTAATTCTCATTTCTTCTTAGTATGATGAAGTCTTGCTATTTCGGTAACTTGGGTCTCTTAAATGGGTAGAGAAAGGGAAGGTCACTTAGGGGAACAGAGTAGTCGTAAAGTTGCGCTCTGCTGAAAGCCACTCTCCACGCAAGTAGAGAACGGAGGATAAAACTGCCTTGTGCGGGATGCACAAGCAATCCTTTCCAGCTAAGATAAGAATCTGAAAGACTAGAGGAAACATCATCATATGAAGCGTGAGTACAGAAGCCGAGCTGCACTTGGAATTTTCAGCCATTACTGCAGCGATCTTCTGCCCTCTCACAGCTTATGACTGGTCAGCATGAACCATCGCTGCAGCCACTGAGAAGGCGCGAATGCAAAGTCAGTTAATTTACATCAGGGTTCCACTTCACAGATCTAATTTTCACAGCCAGCTAGTTGCACCCATCATGTGCTAACGAAGAGTATTGGTGTTTGTTCATGCCTTTCCATGATCTTTCTTTGAATCACTAACCCTTTCTGCAACCACTGGCTACATCTATGACATAGTTCTATTGCCAATGCAATAGTGTCTGTTTACAAACTCTTGCCCACTTGTTCAGTGTATTCTTAACTCAGAAGGTAAATCATTTCTTATTTCTTTTGTCATTAAACCGGATTATTGTAATGACCATTAGTTTTCTTGCATTGTCTCATTAATATGACCGTGTGAGGTGCGGTACCCATACTTTTATGCTTAACTACACCACCCCTAGTGATTTTCTGTTAATAAGACGTTATCCGATGCACAACCTTCTTTCCTTTAAATTTTCTTAATCTTACGGAGAGCTTTCCATCCCTGTAGTACATAGGGGATATTGTCTGTAGAATCTCAAGGGATGCTAAACAGCTCAACCGCCACCTCATAACTGGCTATGGCAACAGTGCACTTCATATACCGCTCAGTTTTGGAAACTGTAACTCGCAACTGAACACATTACAACTTGCATCAAGAGAGATCACATTTATTTCCAGAAATAAGTTAAAAAGGTCGAATCCCCTGGCCCTGACCGAGGATTTTGGGAGATTTCCTTTAGTTGTCAGGCAAAGGCCGGGGCTGGTAATCCCTTCCCATTCATTTCCAGTTAGGAACCGCTTCTGTCTCACAACCAGTTCACATGGTAACTGGCTGAAAAGAACTGTGACTCTATAATGAGCCAGATCTAAAAGAATCCACTCTACTCCTTTGGGTGGAGAATAAAAAGTGCAAAGAGGAAGAAAAGCTTTTGACTAGGTCTCCGAGATAGTGTCTCCTTTACATTTAATGCAGTATATTTCACGATTAAGATCTTACTAACATTGAAGAAAATAAGTGGTGTGACTCTGTTACAACTTATTTATGACTCAATTCTTTGGTGAAAAATGAGCAATAGATCCAGTGAAAGGAGAAAGAATAATTTTCTTGGTAGCACTAGCAAAGATTTACCGCAATACTTCACCGAACTGTTAAACGATTTAGTTTCACTACCTGAAATACCTGGAATTTTGTGACGATGAGTTTTTGTACAGCGTACTTTATGATTAAGACGTCATTACTAGTGGATAAAATAAATATTAGTTCCGTCCAAATTCATCCACTTATTTTAAACGCATATTATGGACAAAGGACCAGCAAAAGGTCAACTGAAACCAGAAAGAACAATTTTCCCTGCACCACTGACGAAGATTTAGGAGGACACTTTCCGGAACTACTACGTGATTCCATCCCACCAGTTACGAGGAAAAGGGAGAACAAACAGATACTCTGTCACGACCTAGACTTCCGGCAAATCCGCCTCGTCCTTATATTCCTAGAACAATCGATTCAGCCAGGTTAAACCGCTTAAACCAGTTCCTGGCACGGAACACGCGTGATTCCCTGAGGGCAAGTAGAGCAGGAACTATGTGACTCTTGGCAGTTCCATCTCGAGTCCGTTACGGGCGAAGAGCAGTGGGCGTTCGCAGAAAATCCCCTACCCTCGTCTCGATGGCATCCACGTCTGTATTTTTCCAACGTCCGGCTTGCAAACGACAAGCGAACTACCTCTGTCACATAATAACTGTAGAAAGACAGAAATAATACGGCGTCTTCGGCTCTGTTCGCGGTAATGATTTAGAAGAAAGGTGTGAGATTATTACTTATTTCCTTTCGCGCGTTATCTCAGAAACTTACCAGTGACCTCTTGTTTTTTAAAGAACAGAAATGTTAGTTTTTCACGCCTCTCAATGTATATCTCCGAAACTATGTCATTCAATGATACAATTTTGCAGGTGCGTTCAATGGCATATGTGGATACTGTCTGCAAAATGTGTTGCGAATACAAAAAAAATGGCTCTGAGCACTATGGGACT
The DNA here is from genome assembly GCF_021461395.2 of Schistocerca americana. Lineage (NCBI taxonomy): Eukaryota > Metazoa > Arthropoda > Insecta > Orthoptera > Acrididae > Schistocerca > Schistocerca americana. Next base: position 953,240,470 of record NC_060120.1, read on the forward strand.
CAACTGCTGGGGTCATTAGTCCCCTAGAACTTAGAACTAGTTAAACCTAACTAACCTAAGGACATCACAAACATCCATGCCCGAGGCAGGATTCGAACCTGCGACCGTAGCGGTCTTGCGGTTCCAGACTGCAGCGCCTTTAACCGCACGGCCACTTCGGCCGGCTGTTGCGAATGCAGTTGGGAAGAAAGAAGTAATAAGTCAAAATTTCATGCCTGAAGCTGGAGTTTTAATGTGTGAGCAGCTAAAATGTAGTAAAAAAAAACACTCTGTCTACAGGCCATAAGTGGCCCATCGGGACCATCCGACCGCCGTGTCATCCTCAGAGGAGGATGCGGTTAGGAGGGCGTGGGGTCAGCACACCGATCTCCCGGTCGTTATGATGGTATTCTTGACCGAAGCCGCTACTAATCGGTCGAGTAGCTCCTCAATTGGCAGCACGAGGCTGAGTGCACCCCGAAAAATGGCAACAGCGCATGGCGGCCTCGATAGTCACCCATCCAAGTGCCGACCACGTCCGACAGCGCTTAAATTCGATGATTTCACGGGAACCGGTGTATCCACTGCGGCAAGGCCGTTGCCTTAAAATGTAGTAAGCAATAAAATTTTCTCCTTACGTTATTTTGTGTGGGGTGATAGCGATCAAAACTAGGCAAAGGTTTAAAATTATTTGTAAAGTTTATTGCAAGTCGCTAAGTGCTCTCAGTCTCAAATACTGGATGCAGACACTATGGGAAATTTGGTTGTCCTGAGTTACTCTGCCGCAAGACATATACACAATTTCTAACTGTAATTATTGACTTACTTAGTTAAACATGTAACGTAAGATTACACCTATTCAGGAGTAGGTTAAGATAGCTTTTTTAAATTTTTCATTTCGATCAATAATTATGCGAAATAGTGAAAAACTATTTTTTTTTGCTCCTGGAAGCCATTAGATAGGCAACCTGCAACTCCGACTGGATGATCAGATCACCGTTTTAGCTGTTTATTAATACGGAGCAAGAAATTATCTCGCTCATTGTCTAAAGCCATACTTCAACGTAACATTAATTATATCTAGCAAGAGATACAGGTTTCCACTCAATCAGTGAACGATCCTAATAATGTGGAAACGACGCATTTTTAGCTTCACTGTAACGGCTTAAAAATATCTTTAAACTCCGGTGTCTCGTAGGCTAGCCTGCTGCAGAATGACTCCCCTAATAGATGCAACTACATTCTAAGGCTAATAAAAAGACGACACAGTACGAAGGGATTATCGGAATGGCAGGGAAATGGGTAGATGTGTTCTACATGTAGAGACGCACAAATGATTAGAATTTCAGAAAAAATGGATGATTCATTCAAGAGAAAGAGCTTACATCTGACCCTTATGTAAGCATTTCCTCGGCTTGGCAGTGATTGACAGAGCTGTTGTACGTCGTCCTGAGGGATATGGTGACAAATTCGGTCTAGTTCGCGCGTTGGATCGTCAAAATCTCGAGCTGGTTGGAGGGCCCGGCGCATATTGCTCCAAACGTTCTTAATTGGGAGAGATCTGGCAACCCTGCTGGCCAAGACATAGTTTGGCAAACAAGAAGACAAGCAGTAGACAAACTGCTGGATGCGGGAGGCCATTACCTTGCAGGACTGTAAGCCCAGGTTGGCTTGCCGTGAAGGGAAACAAAATTGGGCGTAGAATATCGTCAATGTATCTCTGTGCAGTAAGAGTGCCGCAGCTGACAACCAAAGAGGTCCAGCTATGAAATAAAATGGCACTCTAGACCATCGCTGCTGGTTGCCGAGCTGGACGACGGGTGACAGTGCTGGGAGACTCCCTGGATAGTGGTCGGGCACCAATCTGTCTGTCATTTCTCATATGGCCCTACATCTGTCTTCAGTGATGGGCCTAGCTTCGGCTCGAGCCCCGATGACCAGATGTGCTGGGAGACTCCCCGGATAGTGTTCGGGCACCAATCTGTCTGTCATTCGCCATATGGCCCTACATCTGTCTTCAGTGATGGGCCTTACTTCAGCTCGAGCCCCGATGACCAGCGAAGATGTGCTGGGAGACTCCCTGGATAGTGGTCGGGCACCAATCTGACTGTCATTCGTCATATGGCCCTACAACTGTCTTCAGTGATGGGCCTCACTTCCACTCAAGCCCCGATGACCAGCAAAGATGTGCTGGGAGACTCCCCGGATAGTGGTCGGGCACCAATCTGTCTGTCATTCGCCATATGGCCCTGTATCTGTCTTCAGTGATGGACCTCACTTCGGCTCGAGCCCCGATGACCAGCGAAGATGTGCTGGGAGACTCTCCAGATAGTGGTTGGGCACCAATTTGACTGTCATTCGTCATATGGCCCTACAACAGTCTTCAGTGATGGGCCTCACTTCGGCTCGAGCCCCGATGACCAGCAAAGATGTGCTGGGAGACTCCCCAGATAGTGGTTGGACACCAGTCTCTCTGTCATTCGCCATATGGCCCTACATCTGTCTTCAGTGCTGGGCCTTACTTCGGCTCGAGCCCCGATGACCAGCGAAGATGTGCTGGGAGACTCCCTGGATAGTAGTCGGGCACCAATGTGTCTGTCATTCGCCATATGGCCCTACATCTGTCTACAGTGATGGGCCTTACTTCGGCTCGAGCCCCGATGACCAGCAAAGATGTGCTGGGAGACTCCCCAGATAGTGGTCGGGCACCAATCTGTCTGTCATTCGCCATATGGCCCTACATCTGTCTTCAGTGATGGGGCCTTACTTCGGCAAAGCCCCGATGACCAGCGAAGATGTGCTGGGAGACTCCCCGGATAGTGGTCGAGCACCAATCTGACTGTCATTCGCCATATGGCCCTACATCTGTCTTCAGTGATGGGGCCTTACTTCGGCTCAAGCCCCGATGACCGGCAAAGATGTGCTGGGAGACTTCCTGGATAGTGGTCGGGCACCAATCTGACTGTCATTCGTCATATGGCCCTACAACTGTCTTCAGTGATGGTTCTCACTTCGGCTCGAGCCCAGATGACCAGCGAAGATGTGCTGGGAGACTCCCCGAATAGTGGTCGGGCACCAATCTGACTGTCATTCGCCATATGGCCCTACAACCAGGAGTAGTGGTCTGGGGTGCCATTTCATATCAGAGGAGGACCCCTTTGGTTGACATGTGCGGTACTGTTACAGCACAATGGTACATCGACGATATTCTACGCCCCATTTTGTTACCCTACATGGGAAACCACCATGTGCTTAGTTTTCAGCAAAATAATGCTCACCTGCACACTGAGATAGTTTCTTCTGCTTGTCTTCCTGCTTGCCAAACCATACCCTGGCCAGCAACGTTGGCGGATCTCTCCCCAAATGAGATCGTTTGGACCATTATAGGGAGGGCCCTCTATCCAGCTCGGGATTTTGACGATCTAATGCGCCTTTTTGACTGAATTTGGCAAGATACACCTCAGGAAGACATCCAATAAATCTGTCAATCATCGCCAAGCCGAATAACTGCTTGCATAAAAGCCAGAATTGGACCAAGTCGTTGAAACTTCCTGGAAGATTAAAACTGTGTGCCGGACCGAGACTCGAACTCGGGACCTTTGCCTTTCGCTTCTGCTGGTTTTCGAAGGTAGGAGACGAGGTACTGGTGGTATTAAAGCTGTGAGGACGGGGCGTGAGTCGTGCTTGGGTAGTTCAGTTGGTAGAGCACTTTCCCGCGAAAGGAGGCACACAGTTTTAATCTGTCAGGAAGTTTCATATCAGCGCACACTCCACTGCAGAGTGAAAATTTCATTCTGAGACCAACTCGTTATTCATTTGCTCAAATTGTGTAGTTCTTTCTCTTGAATAAATCATCCAATGTTTCTGAAATTGTATTCATTTGTTTCTACCGATTTCCGTCTTTTTTTAAGTGTATTTCCATCTGACACTACTTCTGAATGCTGTCCCAAAGTTGCAGGCTCAGACCGAGCGTGGTGGCGCAGTGGCCAGGCGCTGGATTTGCAGTTGGAGGACTTTAGTTCAAATACTTGTCCAGCCATACAGATTTCGGTTCTCTGTGATTTCACTAAATCGCTTCAGAAGAATGCCACGACGTTTCGTTTTAAAGTGACTCGCCGTTTATCTTCCCCATCTTTTCACAGTCCGAGCCCGTGCTCCACCGCTAACGATCTCGTCGTCGAGGGAACGCTAAACCCTGATCTTCCTTTCTTGCTGTAACATCAGAATTATACAAATAATTCATGACCCTAAACCGATTACGTTCAGATGATTATTGACATACACAATTTATACTTTACGGCAACCCGCACAAACTATGGGCCTTGCCGAGGTGGGGTGGCTTGTCTGCCTCAACGATACCGATAGACGTACCTTAGATGTGACCACAGTGGAGGGGTATGTGTGGAATGGTCAGATTACTTTCTGTGGCGGCATTCTTTTCAGTAGTAGGCAACAGTTCGTATGACTGATTCATCTGGTTTTCTAACATAAGCCAAGATGTTCTTGTTGTGCTGGTACAGGGCACTAAACTAAAGCCGTTATTTTTCCTAAGGGCTTGAGGCTCTGCTCTATGGTTAATAGATGGTGGGAACTTCAAAATGGTTCAAATGGCTCTGAGCACTATGGGACTTAACATCTGAAGTCATCAGTCCCCTAGAACTTAGAACTAGTTAAACCTAACTAACCTAAGGACATCACACACATCCATGCCCGAGGCAGGATTCGAACCTGCGACCGTCGTAGTCACGCGATTCCAGACTGAAGCACCTAGAACCGCTCGGCCACCGCGGCCGGCGACGATGGGAACTTCCTGGGTAATATACTCCAGAGGTAAAACACTCCCCCATTCGGACCTACTGGCGGGGAGTACCTAGAAGGATGCTGCGATCAGGAAAAACAAAACTGGCATTTTACGAATCGGAGCGAGGAATGTTAGATTTCTTAATCGGGTATATAGGTCAGAGAATTTAAAAAAAGGAAATGGATAGGATAGAGTTAGTGTGAATTAGTGAAGTGTGGTCCAAGAAAGAACAGGACTTGTGGTCCGTTCAGTACAGGGTTATCAACACAAAAGGGTAATGCAGGAGTAGGCCTAAGAATAAACAAAAGAAAAGGAATGCGGGTAAGCTACATACATCAAAAAAAGTTTTGCATCACCTCGATTTCGAGAGTTCCGAAACCTGTACAGATAATTGGGATAGAGATCAACATAAACATCATTTCTGCCTTTTTATTGCTCATGAAAACCACACATTGCATGTTGTACCACCATACACAGAGACCCTCAGAGGTGGTGGTCCAGATTGCTGTACACACCGATACCTCTAATACCCAGTAGCATGTCCTCCTGCACTGATTCATGCCTGTATTCGTCGTGGCATACTATCTACAAGTTCATCAAGGCGCTGTTGGTGCAGATTGTCCCAATCTTTAATGGCGATTCGGCGTAGATTCCTCAGAGTGATTGGTGGATCACATCGTCCATTAACAGCCCTTTTCAATCTATCCCAGGCATGTTCTATTGGGTACATGTCTGGAGAACATGCTGGCCATTCTAGTCGAGCGATGTTGTTACCCTGAAGGAAGTCATTTACAAGATGTGCACGATGGGAGTGCGACCTGTCGTCCATGAAGACGAATGCCTCGCCGATATGCTACCATATGGTTGCACTACCGGTCGGAGGATGGCATTCACGTATCGTACAGCCGTTACGGCGCCTTCCATGACTACCAGCGGCGTACGTCAGCCCCACATAATGCCACCCCAAAACAGCAGGGAACCTCCACCTTGCTGCACTCGCTAAACAGTGAGTCCAATGTGTTCAGAATGACCAAGTTGCCTCCAAACACGTCTCCGACGATTGTCTGGTTGAAGGCATATGCGACACTCATCGGTGAAGAGAACGTGATGCCAACCCTGATCGGTCCATTCGGCATGTTGTTGGGCCCATCTGTACCGCGCTGCATGGTGTCGTGGTTGCAAAGATGGACCTCGCCATGGACGTCGGGTGTTTAGTTGCGCATCATTCAGCCTATTGCCCACAGTTTTAGTCATAACACGACGTCCTATGGCTGCACGAAAAGCATTATTCAACAAGGTGGCGTTGGTGTCAGGATGCCTCCATAGGTAGCGTTCATCCACTGCAGTAGTAGCCCTTGGGCGGCCTGAGCGAGGCATGTCATCAACACTTACTGTCTCTCTGTATGCCCTCCATTCCCGAACAACGTCGCTTTGGTTCACACGTCTGGACACTACCCTTGTTGAGAGCCCTTCCTGGCACGAAGTAACAATGCAGACGCGATCTAACCGCGTTTTTGATCGTCTAGGCGTGGTTGAACTACAGACAACACGAGCCATGTACCTCCTTCCTGGTGGAATGACTGGAACTGATCGACTGTCGGACTCCCTCCGCCTAATAGGCACTGCTCATGCATGGTTGTTTACATATTTTGGCGAGTTTAGTGACATTTCTGAACAGTCAAAGGGCCTGTGTCTGTGATACAATATCCATAGTCAATGTCTATCTTCAGGAGTTCTGGGAACCGGGGTGATGCAAAATTTTTTTGATATGTGTATTATGAACAGCGTAGTGAACGCATTATCGTAGCCAAGATAGACAGGAAGCCAACACACATCACAACTGTAGAAGTTTATATAACAGCTAGATCCACAGTTGAAGAAGAGACTGATACAATATACACTATTTGCCATTAAAACTGCTACACCAAGGAGAAATGCAGATGATAAACGAGTATTCATTGGACAAATATATTATACTAGATCTGACATGTGATTACATTTTCACGCAATTTGGGTGCATAGATCCTGAGAAATCAGTACCCAGAACTACCACCTCTAGCCGTAATAATGGCCTTGATACGCCTGGGCGTCGAGTCAAACAGAGCTTGGATGGCGTGTACAGGTACAGCTGACCATGCAGCTTTAACACGATACCACAGTTCATGAAGAGTAGTCACTGGCGTATTGTGACCAGCCACTTGCTCGGCCACCATTGACCAGACATTTTCAATTGGTGATAGATCTGGAGGATGTGCTGGCCAGGGCAGCATTCGAACATTTTCTGTATCCAGAAAGGCCCATATAGGACCTGCAACATGCGGTCGTTCCTTATCCTGCTGCAATGTAGGGTTTCGCAGGAACGCCAGTATGGCGATGACGAACACGCTACCAATGTGCGTTCACCGCGATGTCGCCAAACACGGATGCAACCATCATGATGCTGTAAACAGAACCTGGATTCATCCGAAAAAATGACGTTTTGCCATTCATGCACCCAGGTTCGTCGTTGAGTACACCATCGCAGGCGCTCCTGTCTGTGATGCAGCGTCAAGGGTAACCGCAGCCATGGTCTCCCAGCTGATAGTCCATGCTGCTGCAATCGTCGTCAACTGCAGATGGTTGTCGTCTTACGAACGTCCCCATCTGTTGACTCAGGGATCGAGACGTGGCTGCACGATCCGTTACAGTCATGCGGATAAGATGCCTGACGCACAAAAAAATGGTTCTGAACACTATGGGACTTAACATCTGAGGTCATCAGTCCCCTAGAACGTAGAACTACTTAAACGTAACTAACCTAAGCACATCACACACGCCCATTGCCGAGGCAGGATATGAACCTGCGATCGCAGTGGTGGCGCGGTTCCAGACTGAAGCTCCTAGAACTGCTCGGCCACTCCGGCCGGCTGAAGGAGCTTTAATGTTCTGTTATTGGGAGTGAAGTAATATTCCTGACATATCTCCCCATAAGAGTGGGTAAAATTCTCGCATTGCTTCTATCCCTGTACCTGATTATTTCGAATTCCGCTTGCAAAATTCCACAATATTTCCATCAAATTGTTGTCCACCATTGTCAAAAATGGTTCAAATGGCTCTGAGCACTATGGGACTTAATATCTGAGGTCAACAGTCCCCTAGAACTTAGAACTACTTAAACCTAACTAAACTAAGGACATCACACACATCCATGCCCGATGCAGGATTCGAATCTGCGACCGTAGCGGTCGCGCGTTTCCAGAAAAAAAAAATGGCTCTGAGCACTATGGGACTTAACATCTGTGGTCATCAGTCCCCTAGAACTTAGAACTACTTAAACCTAACTAACCTAAGGACATCACATACATCCATGCCCGAGACAGGATTCGAACCTGCGACCGTAACAGTCGCGCGGTTCCGGACTGAGCGCCTAGAACCGCTAGAGCGGTTCCAGACTGAAGCGCCTAGAACCGCTCGGCCACTGCCGCCGGCTCCACCATTATCAGTTGCAATCTAAAGTACAAATGAAACATGTTGTTCGACGTTAATGGATCTTTGGCTAGATAATTTCAACTGCATGGATAAACGTTACTCATTATGAATCGTAGTCAGATATCAGCCACTTTGCAGTTCATACCTTACCTGAAAGTACTGTGTTCCTAATTTATCTATGGTAACCATTCGATATCCAGGATGTTGTACAATCGTACGTATATTATCAGCCGACAATGAGGTAAGTTGATAAATGTTTTCTGGAAATTTGCTCTGTGGAAGCTTAGGAAAAAAAATGCCCGCAGAAAGGGTTCGAGTTCAGTGTAATGGTCACTGTCCGTGACGCAGCAGTGCCGGATACCGGGAATCCCAGCGCATGACCGCGCCGGCGCCGGACTCCGTGCAAGAGCCTGTTGCAGACGCTGTGTGACGTCACGACCCGCTCGTCTGCCGTAGCTGACCGGTCGTTCGTCACGACAGGGCACGGGGCGTCACAGTGCACTCATTCAAGAAGAATTTTCACACCTTTCTTGACGTCATCAGCAGCCCTGCCTAAATTGGCTGTTTCTGACAGGTGGGATATGATGAGATAAAGCTGTGTCTGTGATATGAGAACATAGCTCCGCTGTCACCTTATCAAGTTGAATACTTACTGACATTGTATTCGGCTGTTATTTAGATACATGTTCCATAGATAATTTGAACAATAATTTTATCGAAACGATGCGGGCCGCGCGAGATTAGCCGAGCGATCTGAGCCGCTGCAGTCGTGGACTGTGCGGCTGGTCCTGGCGGAGGTTCGAGTCCTCCCTCGGGCATGGGCGTTTGTGTTTGTCCTTAGGATAATTTAGGTTAAGTACTGTGTAAGCTTAAGGACTGATGACCTTAGCAGTTAAGTCCCATAAGATTTCACACACAGTTGAACATCTTAGAAAACGATGCGGAAGACTTCATTTTACGGGAAACGAGTACATGAAATGTTTTACCATAAATGAACATATAACTTTTCAGTCCCACTCGTGCATTCACACTTAAAAACTGCTTTTATGGGTTACCAGTTGAGAAGAAGGAGTTGTCCAGTAGAAATGATTTGACCGCAATCAGCGTGTATTTTAATTTAGTACACACACACACACACACACACACAAATATATATATATATATATATATATATATATATATATATATATATATATATGATGTTAGGGGTATAAGTGCAGTTATTTTTATTGGTGACGGGGAACAGCGTACTAAACAACATTACAATAGTATTTCCTTCATTTGCAGAGCGATAATTATGGATATTAAGAGTAATATGTTTTCAAGTTGGAGAGTGGCAAGAGCAAGACATTGAAGTTTATCTTCCCCTGGGTAGCAGGTCAGGTATTGAAGTGAAGACATGTGGACGCAAAACGGTTAGCCTGTACCGACAGGTGTAGTTCACCTACTGCTGCAGTTACGACAGTGCAGAAAAAAATCAGGTAGTGAATTATATGACGTGATTGTGAAAAGAATGTTCCACCCAGAGAAAAAATAAACAAGACACTGGGGTGTGTACATATTAAGGCACCATATTTTAAAATATCTGTACTTATACCTGCCATACCGTGTATATATACACTATGTGATCAAAAGTATCCGGACACCCTCAGAAACACACGTTTTTCATATTAGATGCATTGTGCTGCCACCTACTGCCAGGTACTCCGTATCAGTGACCTCAGTAGTCACTGGACAACGTGAGAGAGCAGAATGGGGAGCTCCGTGGAACCTACGGACTTCGAACGTCAGGATCCATTGCAAGTACTGTGACAGTTAGGTGGGAGGTGAGAAAACTACGATTTCATGGTCGAGCGCCTACTCATAAGCCACACATCACGCCAGTAAATGCCAAAGGACGCCTCGCTTCGTGTAAGGAGCGTAAAGATTGGACGATTGAACAGCGGGAAAACGTTATGTGGAGTTGGCGACGAATTACGGTACACAATGTGGCGATCCGATGGTAGGTTGTGCGTATGGCGAATGCCCGGTGAACGTCATCTGCAAGCGTGTGTAGTGGCAACAGTAAAATTCGGAGGCGGTGGTGTTACGATATGGCCGTGCTTTTCATGGAGGGGGTATGCACCCCTTGTTGTTCTGCGTGGCACTATCACAGCACAAGCCTACAATGATGTTTTAAGCACCTTCTTGCTTTCCACTGTTGAGGAGCAATTCGGGGATGGCGATTGCATCTTTCAACACGACTAAGCACCTGTTCATAATGCACGGCCTGTGGCGGAGTTGTTACACGAAAATAACATCCCTGCAGTGGACTGGCCGGCACAGAGTCCCGACCTGAATCCTACAGAATACCTTTGGGGTGCTTTGGAACGCTGACTTCGTGCCAGGCCTCACCAACCGACATCGACACCTCTCCTCAGTGCAGCACTCCGTGCAGAATGGGCTACCATTCCCCAAGAATCCTTCCGGCACCTGATTGAACGTATGCCTGCGGGAGTGGAAGCTGTCATCAAGTCTAATGGTGGGCCAACATCATATTGAATTCCAGCATGACTTGTAAGTCATTTTCAGCAGGGTGTCCGGATACTTTTGATCACATAGTGTATGTAGTGGAGATGAAGTTAATATGCCTAACTCACTGAAAAGATACGTGCAAGATAACTTCGGGTGAACACCACATATAGTTCCTACTGCTCGCTTTTGTGGAATCAGTACTTTTTTCTAAGTGAAGAGTCAGCCCAGAAAATTATTTCGCAAAATATTGTTCAGTGGAAGTATGATAGCTGGTTGATTCATTTGTTTATAAAGTTCATTTTGCGTTTCTTCGATCTGAAGTGTATTTATGTGACTCTTTTTGCTGGTTATTATTTTCGCCAGCGAACACCATTTCTCAGTCATGCTGACTTTTTAATTTTTAGTATCAAAGTACACTCAGGTGACAGAAGTCATGGGATAGCGAAATGCACGTATATAGATTGCGGCAGTATCGAGTACACAAGATATAAAAGGACAGTGTATTGACGAAGCTGTCGTTTGTACCCAGATGATTCATGTGAAAAGGTGTCCGACGCAATTATGGCCGCACAACGGAAACTAACAGAGTTTGAACGCGGAATGGTAGTTGCAGCTAGACGCATGGGTCATTCCAGTTCGGAAATCGTTGGGGAATATAATATTCCGAGATCAACAGAGTCAAGAGTCTGCCGCTAATACCAAATTTCAAGAATTACCTCTCACCACAGACAACGTAGTAACCGACGGCCTTCCCTTAACGAGTGAGAGCAGAGGCGTTTGCGTTGAGTTGTCAGTGCTAACAGACAAGCAACACTGCGTATAATAACATTAGAAATGTGGGACGTACGACGAACTTATCCGCAAGGACAATGCGGCGAAATTTGACGTTCATGGGCTAAGGCAGTAGACGACCGATGCGAGTGCCTTTGCTCACAGCACGATATCGCTTGCAGCGCCTCTCCTGGGCTCGTGACCACATCGGGTGGACCCTAGACGACTGGAAAACCGTGGCCTGGTCGGACGATTCAGCTTTCAGCAGTTAAGAGCTGATGGTAGGGTTTGAGTGCGGCGCAGACCGCACGAAGCTTTAGACCCAAGTTGTCAAAAGGCACAGTGCAAGCTGGTGATGGGTCCATAATGATGTGAGCTGTGTCTACATGGGATGGACTGGGTTCTCTGGTCCAACTGAACCGATCACTGACTACAAATATTTATGTCCAGCTACAAGGAGACCATTTGCAGCCATTCATGGACTTCATGTTCCCAAACAACGATGGAATTTTTATGGAAGCCAATGCGCCATGTCACCAGGCCGCAGTTGTTCACAACTGGTCTGAAGAACGTTCTGGACAATTCGAAAAAAAATGGCTCTGAGCACTATGGGACTTAATTTCTGAGGTCATCAGTCCCCTAGAACTTAGAACTACTTAAACCTAACTAACCTAAGGACATCACACACACCCATGCCCAAGGCAGGATCGAACCTGCGACCGTAGCAGCAGCGCAGTTCCAGACTGCCACATCGGCCGGCGGTCTATTTGGTACCATCGTCGTGGTGACCGTATTGGTTATTCTAATTACGTGTTAATTATACAAGCAGTACTAAATTCACTCAACGGACGAAGACCGATTGCGCGCCATTAAACTTTCGACGTCACAAAATACGTAATATTACGCGTCGCACGTATACTTCTGAAGTCAAGCAATCACTGGCTTTCCTCGTTCCACAGTCTCAAGCGTCTATCACCGAGCAGTTCGGACACTGACTGGGCACCCGTGTGTACTCCAAATCGACGTTTGTCTACTCTGATTTGGATTTTCATCGTTTCCTCCATACCACTTTCGGAGAGTCCCACTAAATTTCTTTCAACAAAAACACGCCCGAATCCTCTTTCCATCTTTGTTCGTCTCTCACGACCCTCATCGAAAGAGATGGCTCACTGGAAATACACTGCCTTATATGCTCGTCTGGCCAGCCACATTTAGGTTTTCTGTGATTTCTTCAAATAGATTAAGGCGAATGCTGGGCCAGTTCCTTTTAAAGCTCACAGCTGGTATCCTTCACCAATCCGAGCTTGTGTGCCATCTCTAATGACCTCGTCCTTGATGTGACGTGATATCTTCCTTTTTTTTCTAATGACCGGTTTGCTCACAAGACGCAACTGCCGATCATTCATTCAGTAGCCTTTCGTGGGTGTATAGACTCTCGTAGAATCGCCGCAGGCAGGGTTCAATGTCACTGCCAACAACGTGTGGATAATAAGGGGTCTCCATTGGATATCTGTAATGAAACAACTCAAAGATGAACCGTATTGCAGCAGATCGAAACAGACTCATTTGAGCAGTTATATCCACCCAGAATCGTGCCTTCAACACTCGGCACATAAAGCCACCCAACACGAGGATCTCTGCGGGGGGCAAAGCAGAGTTATTTTTGGGTAGGGACATAGCTTAATGACGTCCAGACTTGCTATGCATGCTGTTGCACGCCAATGGCAGGATACGACTGCATCTAAGACAACAGGATGGATTCTGATGCCGACGGCGGCACGAAAAATATCCATGTATCAATCAATGAACAAGTTTATTTCTCAAAGAGTAATAGTGTGGTGTAGAAAGGGCTGGGCTCTTGTATATTCGGTCACCACACTTCATTGCATGCTTCGCGAGCCAGGACTTACCCCTGCCTCACCTCGGAGATAGTTTGTAGTCATGGCAGTGTGTGCAGTCGAGACTCCTGCAGCCGCTACAGATTCATACCAGTCAGTATCGATGTGTGAAGACCTCACTGACGATCTTTGGTTCTACCAGTAAACAGTAATCAGCTGTGCAGTCGGCTTAGTGTGGTACGAATCTGTTCACAGCGTTAACGCTAGCACAGTTTTTATAGGCTAGCGAAGTACACTGAAGAGCCAAAGAAACTGGTACACCTGCTTAACATCGTGTAGGGCCCCGGTGAGCACGCGGAAATGCCGCAACACGACGTGTCTAATATCTGAAGTAGCACTGAAGGGAACTGACACAATGAATCCTGCAGAGCTGTCCATAAATCCGTAAGATTACGTGGGGGTGAAGATCTCTTCTGAACAGCAAATTACAAGACATCCCAGATATTCTCAACAAATTTCAGGTCTGGGGAGTTTAGTGGCCAGCGGAACTGCTTAAACTCAGAAGAATGTTCATAGAGCCACTCTGTAGCAATTCTGGACGTGTTGAATATCACATTGTCCTGCTGGAATTGCCCAAGTCCGTCGGAATACTCAATGGATATCAATGGATGCAGGTGATCAGATAGGATGCTTACGTACGTGTCACCTATCAGAGTCGTATCTAGACGTATCAGGGGTCCCATATCAGTCCAACTACACACGCCCCACACCGTTAAAGAGCCTACACCAGCTTGAACAGTCCCCTGCTGACATCCAGAATCCATGGATTCATGAGGTTGCCTCCATACCTGTACACGTTCATCCGCTCGATATAATTTGAAACGATACTCGTCCGACCATGCAACATGTTTCCAGTCATCAACAGTCGAGTGTCGGCATTGACGGGCCCCGGCGAGGCGTAAAGCTTTGTATCGTGCAAGTCATTAATGGTACGCGAGTGGGCCTTCGGCTCCGAAAGCCCATATCGATGATGTTTCGTTGAATGGTTCACACGCTAACACTTATTGATGGCGCAGCATTGAAATCTGCAGCAATTTGCGGATGGGTTGCACTTCTGTCACGTTGAACGATTCTCTTCATTCGTCGTTGGTCCCGTTCTTGTAGAATCTTTTTCTGGCCGCAGCGATGTCGGAGATTTGACGTTTTACCGGACTCCTGATATTAACGGTACACTCGTGAAATGGCCGTACGGGAAAATCGCCACTTCATCGCTACCTCGGAGATGCTGTCCCCCATCGCTCGTGCGCCGACTATAACACCACGTTCAAACTCACTTGAATCTTGATAACCTGCCATTGTAGCAGCAGTAACTAATCTAGCAGCTCTGCCAGACACTTGTATTATATAGATGTTGCCGACCGCAGAGCCATATTCTGCCTGTTTACATATCGTTGTATTTGAATACGCATGCCTAACCAGTTTCTTTGGCGCTTCAGTGTAGATTGACGATGTAATTTATATTACGATATGACAACAGTGTATAATACATGTGTTTACTATTTGAGTTAATAATTTTATATTTCACCTAATATGAAGCTGTGAATGCTTCATGAATCTGATGATAATCAGTCTACCGAAACTGGCTGCGTAAATAAAGAATTTTACCAGCAGCTCAAGGCGGTATTATGACATTTTTCAAATATATATTAGCTGTGGAGCACCGCCTCCTGAAATTGTACTTGTCTGATCTATTAAAGATGGACGAAGAAGCTAAGGTAACGGAGAAAGAATTAAAAAATACGGATTAGGAGTAAGAGAGTTGACGATCCCTCGAACTACTTTCTACACCCCCGCCGTGTAAGAGTCATGTATAAAACAAGGTTAGAGTCGAATATGGCAAGGGTTGACGACATTTGGTGCAGTTCTGCTTGCAGTATCCGGGTGCGGCGACTGCTGAGTCAGAGAGAAATATAGAGATTAGGCGCACCGACAGTTCTAGAAGTAGAGCGCTGCAACGATAAAGACACAGCAACCTGCTTCCAAAGCTCGGATCCGGAAAGAATCGAGCCTCATACTTTACAGCTCTCTGACGAAACTTCAGCGGCTTGACTTGCATTCACTCAGTATCAGACATCTAAGTCACCGATTCAAGTTACGCTGCATTTGAACACAGTGTTTGACTTATTTGCCTGATCGGACGATCAGCTCGTAGCGCTGTGGAAAGAGAAAGTCCCGCAGCAGTGAGTGTAAATAGCTGTCGAGCCAATGACTTTATCATTATGACAGACGCTCCGTTTATACGAGCGTAGGCTATCTTGCCTGGAGTTTTGGGTATGTGTCCCCATTGTGCAGACACCTACATCTGCATCTTCAGCTTTCCTCCGTAAGCCACGTTAAGGTTTGTGGCAGAGGGTACTTTGTGCACAATTGTCACCCCTCCTCTTTCTTGCTCTAAATGCGAATGGCGCGCTCCAAGCTGGTGAGCCTCCGCGTTGGAATGATGAGGCCCTCTATCCGAAAACAGCGCAGCAATTTAGATGATCGGACACACAGCTTCTTACATAATTCGCAATCGACCAATCGTTTTCAACGATTTCTACGCATACATAGAATTAGAACATCAAACAATAAGATTCTGGAAGGACTTCTTCTCCTTGTGGCTTCACAAACCTGCGCGCGTCTCCGCCTCCTTGAGAATTTCCTTCCATTCTGCCCTCTCGTTTACTTTCCTTCTCCATCCTCTGATTCCGAGGGCTCTGATGTTTTCTTCCACGTCGTCCAGTCAGTGTTTACGCTATTTTACTTTTAATCTTCTCCCTGTTGGTTTCCAGTGGAAAGTCTTTGTAGATCTTGTGTCCTTTGTCCTTAGTACATGCCCCAAGCAGGCTCTTCTTTTAATTTTAATTAGCTTTACGATATCAGCTCTTGTATCAGGTGATGCATCTCATAACTGTTCCTTGTTCTACAAATATCACCATTATTCCGGATCTCTCCATAAATTTTCCGTAGTATCCTTCGTTCAGTTATTCTCACTTGTTGTTCATCGGTGCTGGTTAATGTCTACGCTTCACATCCATATGTAAACACTGCTGTAATTCTAACCTTACAATTTTTGACTGTCCATTTACTAGCCTACATGTCATTAGCATTTTAAATGTGCGATAACACCTATGATCATCTAAGACGCGGGAGTTTTTTCAGTGGACACGGAATATGCTTTATTATTATTAGTCCCTAAGTATTTAAAATCCTCTTCATGCTCAAAATTATAACCTGCTGCTGACCAATTATCCAGCTTACAATCGCCTGTTCTATAGAGTTTCGTGTATTTAGTTTCTGATTCGTTAATTTCCAGTCCCCTATGTTGTGCGGCTTCTTTTAGCTCCACCCCAACTCTCTCCAATGCCATCCTTCGTCTACTGTAAGAATCAGGCAGAATTATTTGGCGACATGCTGAACATGATCACACCACCATAAACGGTAAGAAATAGGCATGTGGAGGAACCTTTCCCAGTCGCTGTTCATTATTAGTAATGTGATACAACATGGAAGCGAAAATAGAGGAACAGTTAGATGACCATCAGTTCGGCTTTAAGAAAAGTAAAGGCACTGAAGAGGCAGTTCTCACATTGCGCTTGACAATGGAAGCAAGGCTAAAGAAAAATCATGACACGCTCATAGTATTCGCCGAGCCACAAAAAGCTATCGACAATTTAAAATGGTGCAAGACGTTCGAAATTATGAGAAAGATATGAGTAAGCTATAGAGAAAGACGGGTAATATATGATATGTGCAAGAACCAAGAGGGATCGATAAGACTGGAAGACAAAGAACAAAGTTCTCGGATTAAAAAGGGTGGAATAAAGTGATGCAGTCGTTCGTCCCTATTGTTCAATCTGAACATCGTAGAAGCAATGAGGGAAATAAAAGAAAGGTTCAAGAGTGGGATTAAAGTTCGGAGTGAAAGGATAACAGTGATAAGATTCGCTGATGAGACTGCCACCCTCACGGAGTGAGAAGAAGAATTACGGGATCTGGTGGATGGAATGAACTGTCTAATGCGTACAGAATATGGATTGAGAGTAAATCGAAGAGAGAAGAAAGTAATGAGAATTATCAGAAGCGAGAAACTTAACATCATAACTGGGATCACGAGGTAGACGAAGCGAAGGAATCCTGATACCCTGAAAGCAAAATAAAACGTGACGAACGAAGCAAGGAAACCATAAAAAGGCACACTAGCACAGGCAAAGAGGACATTCGTTGCCGAGAGAAGTCTACCACGAGGGCTGGAACTTAATTAGTGGCAACAATTTATTCACAAGCGATACAAAACAGTTACTATTTGCACCTGTTACTGTCCTTCAAAGTAGTCACTAGCGTTGTGCAGAACCCGTTGCCATCGATGTGGAAGGCGTAGTATACCGTTAGCAGAGCCTGTTCTCTTGATGGTGCGAATGGAGCGGTCTACTGCCTGTCGAATCTCTGGAACATTTCTGAAGCGAATGCCACGAAGTGGTTCCTTCATCTTCGGAATCAAATCAAAGTCCCAAGGACTTAAGTCCGGGGAACATGTTGGATGATACAGTACTTCCCAGTCCCATCGACCGAACAGAGCAGCCACAGCTTGCGCTGTATGCGCCCGAGCATTGTCGTGCAAAATGATGGGCGGGTTGCGCAGAAAGTGTCGCCGCTTTCGTTTTCTTAAGGTGTATTTACATGGGCAACATTTTAGGGCACTGCGTGGCCAGAATAGTATTGTCGTCAACACTGCTGCAATGTGACTGCCATACACAGTAATAGTACAGTTAGGCTGGGCAACATTGCTGATGCAGCAGACTGTTGCACATGAGTTCCGAGATTTTGCCAGTGTTGTTCACCAGCAGTGGAGAATATTTGCTAATTCCAGGCCGTATCTATCTCTGTCCATATCTGTAAATGCTTCCCTCTCGCTCTCACCATTGTTTCCTACTTCTCTCTCTCACAGCGATGCACTCACGTGTTTGAGGGGTGACACTATTATTTCGCTTCTCTTCGAAGTTTTGCGGGCAGAATATAGTGCCACTTGGTTTGTTTGCTGTCTACAGTAATGGAGTAGAACGAGAGCACAATGACTTTCATAAATTCCGTATCTACGATCAGAGCTGTGGGACGTAGAAAGTAATGCATACAAAGGTATGCAGAAGTGAGACGTATTTCATTACGTGAAATTTTTGTGAGTTTCATCACACGTGTTTCCGTCTTCATAGGGAGCACTCCCCAACTGTCATTTTTCAGAATTCTATGTTTGTATACGTTATTTCTGCAGAAGCGTCGATAGGTACCACGAAAAGAAAGAAAACCTTCTATCTTTCGGAGTAATCCGTTTTCGAGCTAGCGTAAAATATCCGTACAAAAGCACACCCGAAGAACGATTACTCCGAAACGTAGCAAGTATTCTATCTCTTCATGTGTGCCTGTGGATGATTCCAACGCTTTTTTTTGTGAGCGGTCTCCTTTAACCCAAAAGTATTTGCATTCCACCAGAACTTTCTCGCAACATTTGCTTTCTGCGTCTCATGTATATGTGTCGCACGTAGGAAATTCATAGTTTTGTCACTCTTCTGGCAGTCTCAATTTTTTTAAAGAAACGTGCATGCTCCACCAGCATTTCTGTGAGGCGTTACTACATATAGATAGAAAATACACTTAACAGCCAAAGAAACTGGTACAGCTGTCTAATATCGAGCACGGCCCCCGCGAGTACACAGAAGTGCCGCAACACGATGTGGCATGTCTGAAGTAGTGCTGGAGGGAGCTGACACCATGAATCCTGCAGGGCCGTCCATAAATCCGTAAGAGTACGAGGGGGGTGGAGATCTCTTTCGAACGGCACGTTGCAAGGCATCCCAGATATGCTTAATAATGTTCATGTCTGGGGAGTTTGGTGGCCAGCGGAAGTGTTTAAACTCAGAAGAGTGTTACTCGAGCCACTCTGTAGCAATTATAGACGTGTAGGGTGTCACATTGTCCTGTTGTAACTGCCCAAGTCAGTCGGAATACTCAATGGAAATGAATGGATGCAGGTGATCAGATAGGTTGCTTACGTATGTGTCACCTCTCAGAGTCGTATCTAGACGTATCAGGGGTCCCATATCAGTACAACTACACACGCCCTACACCGTTACAGAGCCTGCACCAGCTTGAACAGTCCCCTGCTGACATGCAGGGTCCATAGATTCATGAGGTTGTCTCCATACCCGTACACGTCCATCCGCTCAATACAATTTGAAACGAGACTCGCCCGACCAGGTAACATGTTTCCAGTCATCAACAGTCCAACGCCGATGCTGACGGACCCGGGTGAGATATAAAGCTTTGTGTCGTGCAGTCATCAACGGTACAAGAGTGGGCCTTTGGCCCCGGAAGTCCATATCGATGGTGTTTCGTTGAATGGTTCGCACGCTGACACTTGTTGATGGCCCAATACTGAAACCTACAGGAATTTGCAGAAGGGTTGCACTTCTGTCACGTTGAACGGTTCGCTTCACTCGTTCTTGGCCCCGTTCTTGCAGGATCTTTTTCCGGCAGCAGCGATGTCGCAGATTCGATGTTTTACCGAATACCTGATATTCACGGTACGCTCATGAAATGGTCGTAGAGGAAAATCGCCACTTCATCGCTACCTCGGAGATGCTGTGTCCCATCGCTCGTGCGCCGACTATAACAACACGTTCAGACGCACTTAAATCCTGACAACCTAACATTGCACCAGCAGTACTAACAACTGCGCCAGACTCTTGCTGCCGGCCAGAGTGGCCGAGCGGTTCTAGGCGCTACAGTCTGGAACCGCGCGACCGCAACGGTCGCAGGTTCGAATCCTGCCTCGGGCATGGACGTGTGTGATGTCCTTAGGTTAGTTAGGTTTAAGTAGTTCTAAGTTCTAGGGGACTTATGACCTCAGCAGTTGAGTCCCATAGTGCTCAGAGCCGTTTTGAACCAGACTCTTGCTGTCTTATATAGGAGTTGCCGACAGCAGCACCGTATTCTCCCTTTTTACATGTCACTGTAGTTGAATACTCATGCCTATACCAGTTTCCTTGTCGCTTCAGTGTATGTGTGAGGCGCCACACTGTTACCGCCTGGTCCGTGGCGCTTTCTCGATATATCGCTGTGTACCACATCTAGCGGAGACACAGCTCGTTGCTTAATGTAAAAGCGGGAGAGCTGCACTCGTTTCTTTAGCTCGCTTTCGTTCATTTTTTGCGTATAGCGTGGCCGGTGTAAATACACTATTGGCCATTAAAATTGCTACACACGAAGATGACGTGCTACAGACGCGAAATTTAACCGACAGGAATACGATGCTGTGATATGCAAATGATTAGCTTTTCAGAGCATTCACACAAGGTTGGCGCCGGTGGCGACACCTACAAGATGCTGACATCTGGAAAGTTTCCAACCGATTTCTCATACACAAACAGCAGTTGACCGGCGTTGCCTGGTGAAACGTTGTTGTGATGCCTCGTATAAGGAGGAGAAATGCGTACCATCACGTAGCCGACTTTTATAAAGGTCGGATTGTAGCCTATCGCGATTGCGGTTTATCGTATCGCGACATTGCTGCTCGCGTTTATAGAGATCCAATGACTGGTAGCAGGATATGGAATCGGTGGGTTCAGGAGGGTAATACGGAACGCCGTGCTGGATCCCAACGGCCTCGTATCACTAGCAGTCGAGATGACAGGCATCTTACCCGCATGGCTGTAACGGATCTTGCAGCCACGTCTCGATCCCTGAGTCAACAGATGGGGACGTTTGCAAGACAACAACCATCTGCACGAACAGTTCGACGACGTTTACAGCAGCATGGACTATCAGCTCGGAGACCATGGCTGCGGTTACCCTTGACGCTGCATCACAGACAGGAGCGCCTGCGATGATGTACTCAACGACGAACCTGGGTGCACGAATAGCAAAAAGTCATTTTTTCGGATAAATCCAGGTTCTGTTTACAGCATCATGATGGTCGCATTCGTGTTTGGCGACATCGCGGTGAACGCACATTGGAAGTGTGTATTCGTCATCGCCATAATGGCGTATCACCCAGCGTGGTGGAATGGGGTGCCATTGGTTACACGTCTCGGACACCTCTTGTTCGCATTGACGGCACTTTGACCAGTGGACGTTACATTTCAGATGTGTTACGACCCGTGGCTCTACGACCCGTGGCTCTACCCTTCATTCGGTCTCTGATAAACCCTACATTTCAGCAGGATAATGCACGACCGCATGTTGCAGGTCCTGTTCGAGCCTTTCTGGACACAGAAAATGTTCGACTGCTGCCCTGGACAGCACATTCTCCAGATCTCTCACCAATTGAAAACGTCTGATCAATGGTGGCCCAGCAACTGGCTCGTCACAATACGCCAGTCACTACTCTTGATGAACTGTGGTATCGTGTTGAAGCTGCATGGGCAACTGTTCCTGTACATGCCATCCAAGCTCTATGTGACTCAATGCCCAGGCTTATCAAGGGCGTTATTACGGCCAGAGGTGGTTGTTCTGGGTACTGATTTCTCAGGATCTATGCACCCAAATTGCGTGAAAATGTAATCACATGCGAGTTCTAGTATAATATATTTGTCCAGTGAATACCATTTTATCATCTGTATTTCTTCTTGGTGTAGCAATTTTAATGGCCAGTAGTGTACTTTTGACCCGTTAATATTGCCGGACAAGAGTGGCCGCTAATGTTGTGACGTTTGCTTGCGATTCGTGTAGCCGGCAATGGTCCTTGCAATTTCTATTACCCGTGTAAACGTACAGTTACCGATCGTCCAAGAACGATAGCTTTTCCGTTGAGAACCGCGTAGTGAGCAAACAATTTTTTAGCGCTACAGAGAAGTTACGTAATGAAATTTACAGTGTTAAAAAAAAAGGCGGGCACGTTGTGTGAGTGGTGGGTGACGTTGACGTCAGGAAGGCGGCGTCTGTCCGTACGTCAGCGGACGGCTGGGAAGTTCATTGAGACAGGCGAGCGCTGCGGAGGACCCGTCCGCTGATGGTCGCGGAGGAGGCGGGGGGGGGGGGGAGGGGGTGCTCGCGCAGGTGGAGGGAGGGAGCGCCCGCTGCAGCCAGTAGCTCTCGGGACGCCGCCACAGCACCACCACCAGCACAACATGTGGCTGCTGCAGCTCTTCTCCCTACTGGTGAGTCTTCCTCCGCGCCTGCGGCCGACGCACCGGCCGGTGGCCGGTTACTGGGCCTGCGTGTACTCGCGTTCCGTGTCGCAGACGCGGGTATACAGTGTGTATTGTACATTAACATGGACTGGAAAAGGGCCAGTTGAAGAACTTTACATCACAACAGGACAAATCCTTTGGTGTTGTTGTTGTAGTCTTCAGTCCAGAGACTGGTTTGATGCAGCTCTCCATGCTACTCTATCCCGTGCAAGCTGCTTCATCTCCCAGTACTTACTGCAACCTACATCCTTCTGAATCTGCTTAGTGTATTCATCTCTTGGTCTCCCTCTACGATTTTTACCCTCCACGCTGCTCTCCGATACTAAATTGGTGATCCCTTGATGCCTCAGAACATGTCCTACCAACCGATCCCTTCTTCTAGTCAAGTTGTGCCACAAGCTCCTCTTCTCCCCAGTTCTATTCAATACCTCCTCATTAGTTATGTGATCTACCTATCTAATCTTCAGCATTCTTCTGTAGCACCACATTTCGAAAGCTTCTATTCTCTTTTTGTCTAAACTATTTATCGTCCACGTTTCACTTCCATACATGGCTACACTCCATACAAATACTTTCAGAAACGACTTCCTGACACTTAAATCTATACTCGATGTTAACAAATTTCTCTTCCTCCGAAACGCTTTCCTTGCCATTGCCAGTCTACATTTTATATCCTCTCTATTTCTACCATCATCAGTTATTTTCCTCCCCAAATACCAAAACTCCTTTACTACTTTAAGCGTCTCATTTCCTAATCTAATTCCCGCAGCATCGCCCGATTTATTTCGACTACATTCCATTATCCTCGTTTCGCTTTTGTTGATATTCATCTTATATCCTCCTTTCAAGACACTGTCCACTCCGTTCAGCTGCTCTTCCAGGTCCTTTCCTGTCTCTGACAGAATTCAATGTCATGGGCGAACTTTAAACTTTTAATTTCTTCTCCACGGATTTTAATTCCTACTCCGAATTTTTCTTTTGTTTCCTTTACTGGTTGCTCAATATACAGATTGAATAATATCGGGGATAGGCTACAATCCTGTCTCACTCCCTTCCTAACCATTGCTTCCCTTTCATGCCCCTCGACTCTTATAACTGCCGTCTGGTTTCTGTTCAAATTGTAAATAGCCTTTCGCTCCCTGTATTTTACCCCTTTATAATAGGAAAATTGACACAGGTGGAAGTTCTTGTGATCTTCAGTCTGAAGACTGCTTTGATGCAACCCTCAACGCTGCTCTATTCTGTGCTACCCTATTCATCAGTACATAACTACTGCATAAACACCCATTTCATGCCAAGGTCTCACTGTACAGTTTTTGCCAATTTTACCAAACTGACGGTTGCCTGATGCCTGAGATTGTGTCCTACCATCAAGTCCCTCCTTTTAGTCAATTTATACTATACATTTCTTTTGCCCAAGTTCTATTCAGTACCTTCTTATTTTCTAATCTGCACCGTTTTTCTGTAGCACCACATTTCAAAAACTTCTTTTCTCTTCTTATATAAACCATTCATTGTCCAAGTTTCACTTCCGCGCAAAGCTGCACTCGAAACAAATGTCGTCAGAAAAACTTACTAATATTTACATTTAAACGGTACTGCAGCGCCTGTGTTGTTCAGAAGCGCGATGCAAAGTTCCATTGCATCGAGCTTCTCAATAACAAAGGCACTGAAATATCGCATTTTTCAGCCGATACCGGACAAGCGACTTTCAAGTAAAATGTCTCCCCTGTAAGGAAGCGTACATAATGGATGTACGAGTGCAGGTTGTAGACACATGATTTGGGACATATGGATTTTTGGGTCTGGCTGTAAAGTGTGCTCGGATAGCCTAATGGTAACATCTTGCTGTTATTAGTACCTTGGTACCTCAGCGCGTTCGCTCAGAGAGCTGGTTGGCCTCTGTAATAAAAAAACTGAGTGAAAGGATCAACAACGAACTTGAACGGATGTTATGTGACGTCAGAAACGACCAAACACAACGAACAAAATGCAGAAAAAAAATGGTAAGGGAACTGGTCGCAATAAGCGGAAAATCCAAGTTCAAGTCCCGGTGTGGCACAATTTTTCACTGTTTTTATTCCATTATTCAGCTGATGGTTGTCCATATTCGCACCTTCAAATACATTTCATATACTTACATTTATATTAGATGTTAACAAATTACTCTTTTTTCTTTTTAGTAATTCTTTTCTTGCTATTGCCAGTTTACATTTTACGTCTTCTCTACTTCACCCATCATCCCTTACCTTGCTGCCTAAATGGCAAAAGTCATCTACTACTTTTAGTGACTCATTTCCTAATTCCCTGAACATCGATCGATTTAACTCGACTATATTTCATTACCCGTGTTTCACTTTTGTTCATGCTCATTTTACAACCTCTTTACAGAACAGTATCCATTCCGTCAAACTGCTCTTCCAGTTCCTTCGCTGTCCCTGACATAATTACTATGTTATCGGTAAACCTCCAAGTTTTTATTTCTTCTTGCTGACGTGTAATTCTCTTTCCAAATTTCTTCATGGTTTTCTTTACTGCTTGATAAACTTACAGATTAAATAACATAGGGAAGAGGCTCCAATCCTGTCTCATTAAATAACACCAGGGAGAGGCTACAACCCTGTGTCACTACTTCTCATTTATTGGTTCCTTTTCATGTTCTTCGACTCTTAAAACTGCCGTCTGGTTTCTGTACAACCTGTAAATAATCTTTCGTCCCCTTGTTTTATCCCCGTTACCTTCAGAATTTCAAAGTGTATAGTCCAGTCAACAACGTCAAAAACTTTCTTTAAATCAACAAATGCATTAAACGAAGGTTTGCAATTCTTCAGTCTATCTCCTAATACAAGCAGAACGATAAGTATTGCCGCCCGTGTTGCTACGTTCCTCCGTAAATCGTCATTTAAAGCATCGATATAGTCGATGGTGGGTAAAGTCGATAGGGGCCTGTATTTTTGGCATTCAAGATCACCTGACATCAATGCTCTGGATTTTTCTGCCTGGTGTCACATTGAAAGTAACACGTACACCATTCCCGTTGGCACAGTTGAGAACTGGAGCATGGAACTGAACAGTGCTGTCAACATCTACGAAATGGTCCGGAAGTGTCTGAAAGAGCTCGTAACTCACTGAAAAGACGAGTACAGAAACGCAGTCAAATGCGGGGGCGACACGTGAAGCTCTTCCTCGAACAGGTATGCGTGTACAGTAAAATGTATAATGTGACATGCCGAAGTGATATTGTGTTTCTGGCTAAGCTACAGTGATATCAGCAGCGTAATGCTTTACTAGGTATACTCGTACTGAAAGCGAAGTATACTTTCCTTCTTCTACGTAAGAATCGACTTATCCTGTTATTAGAGACATCTACAGTTTCACCTGGAAACAAACGGTGGTGTAAATTGTTCCTGTCGTAAGTACTAACCAGGAGACCCGTGCGAAACTTTCGCACTTTTATAGTTTTAAACAATGACAGTATTTGGACTAAGCGTAGTTGTTGGAATAAGGGTAGTTGTGGGAATGAAGAGAAAACATTTGTAAAAATGAACCGAACGACGTGAAATAACAATCATGACTTTATGATACATTCTTATACGTACATTTCCATGTGTCCGAAAATGTGTTTTGCATTCGGAATGTTTGTCCCGGCAGAGATCAGGTACTGCCAAGTGGTCCCATAACCTGTAACTTTAATTCGACAAACATTATCAGTTACAGTAAGTACGTTAGACCGTAGTGGCGATATGTAAATCAAAATTCAAGGCAACAATGACAAATATGTTTGTCCTTTCGGAAAGTATATTCGTTTAGAAAGGTCAACTTGTTCGACGAACAGGGATAATGGACAACCGTATTGATGACAGTCAATAACTGTGACACTGCTGTACATAAAATTATCCAGTTATTAAGTATTTTAACACAAATAAAATATTTGTAATAAGAGATAATATTAAAAGGGAGTCTCCTATTCGTGATTAATAAGTTAGCTTCGTAACATATACGTATGAAGCTTTGCCTTTGATAGTTAGAAGTCTCTTTTACTTTGAAATTTTCCACAAATAGTAAGTTTTAGCGCAAAATCGGTATGTAATGTTAGAAACCGATTAAAAATACCTTACTAACGACACCTCATACATAACTGGAAAGAAGGATATTGACTTGAGAAATGATTATAAGTACTAATTATTGCCAGAAATTAAAGCTAACGTAACTGTTTTTACTTACCTTAACGTTGGGTAAACGATGCCCTCAGTCCTGTACCGTGGGCCGTGAGAAAACCGGAAAAGAAGATAATGTGAACGTCCGAGATGTGGTACTTCAGGAGGATTAAAATACAATTCCATTTTACATCACAGGCAATCAGCTGATTTGGCCCTGTGCAGTTTTCAAGCGATACTCCTGTCGTCGCAATTTTAAACCGCCAACCTGTGTGGATGAATACAAATATGCGTCTGACATTTAAATTAGTATTAATTTGTATAGAGCCACACGGTGTGTAAAATTGCGACGATAGGAGTAGTGCTTGAAATTGCCGCAGCACTGATATCAACTGATCGTATGTGACTGTATAATAGCCATAGTCGAATTGTCTTTTAATAAAAATGTGACTTTGATTCTCGATTAGAAAAAAGACTTATTATAAAAATGGGTCTGAACACTACGGGACTTAACTTCTGAGGTCATAAGTCCCCTAGAACTTAGAACTACTTAAACCTAACTAACCTAAGGACATCACACAGATCCATGCCCGAGGCAGGATTCGAACCTGCGACGTAGCGGTCGCGCGGTTCCAGACTGTAGCGCCTAGACTTGTTATACAAAGATGTTCAAAAGTACGTGGGCTGAGAAGATCAGGAACAAGGACATACTCCGCAGAATTGGCGAGGGATGGAACATACGAGAAACATTCAAAAGAATAAGGGCAGTATGATAGGGGATGTGTTAAGACGTGAAGGAATAACCGCCATACTACTTGAAGGTAAAACCTGGGGAGCTAGGTAGTGATTACAATATGTCCAACAAATAACTGTAGGTGTAGGACGCAAATGCCACACTGAAATGAAGAGGTTGGCACAGAAGAGTCATTCGCGACGGGCCGCACCATAACAGTCAGAAGAACAAAAAATAACTTTAATTCTTACGGAGGTCGTTCGTACAGATATGCCAAGTTTAAACAGTGAATACTTACATTAAAGCACTTGGCAGGAAAAAGACTTTTCCCCGAAGCGGCAGCGTATTAGATATGTTCGTGTAGTTGATTTTCAACACGTACCACTCAGAATCAACGTGACGGTAATGGGTTTACAAAGGGAACTGCTACGTCCAGACGTGTTTGCAAAGGGTTGGAACTCGAGTCAAAGTCCGGAATCAATATTTACGTGCCAGCGGAGTGAGCGAAGGACGCACAGCCGGCTCGTTCGGGCGGTACCCAACATCGCCGCGGAGAGTGTTTCGTGACGGGGCAAATGTCGTTAGGCACGATTCAGGAACGGCTGTGTAGCGAGCGGCTAACCAGGCACCTGCGGCCCGCTGTCCAACTGTGTAGCGCCCGCGGTCAGCGAAAGTACCCGGTGACCAAACAGTCAGTATAAATTTGAAAACTGAATAAATCACGGAATAATGTAGATAGTGAGGTACAAATTGACACACATGCTTGGAATGACATGGGGTTTTATTAGAACCAAAAAAATACAAACGTTCCAAAAATGTCTGACAGGTGGCGCTTCATCTGATCAGAATAGTAATAATTAGCATAACAAAGTAAGACAAAGCAAAGATGATGTTCTTTACAGGAAATGCTCAATATGTCCACCATCATTCCTCGACAATAGCTGTAGTCGAGGAATAATGTTGTGAACAGCACTGTAAAGCATGTCCGGAGTTATGGTGAGTCATTGGCGTCGGATGTTGTCTTTCAGCATCCCTAGAGATGTCGGTCGATCACGATACACTTGCGACTTCATGTAACCCCAAAGCCAATAATCGCACGGACTGAGGTCTGGGGACCTGGGAGGCCAAGCATGACGAAAGTGGCGGCTGAGCACACGATCATCACCAAACGACGCGCACAAGAGATCTGTCGGACATTTTGTGAACTTTCTTTTTTTTTTTGTTCTAATAAAACCCCATTCATTCCAAGCATGTGTGTCAATTTTTACCTCTCTATCTACATTATGCCGTGGTTTATTAAGTTTTCGAATTTATACTGACTTTTTAACCACCCGGTACTTTGGCCTCGGTCACTTTAAGCTAACTACCTATCCACGCAGTACTTCAGCAAAAAGATGATACCAGGTGTATATACCGAGCGAGGTGGCGCAGTGGTTAGACACTGGACTCGCATTCGGGAGGACGACGGTTCAATCCCGCGTCCGGCCATCCTGATTTAGGCTTTCCGTGATTTCCCTAAATCACTCCAGGCAAATGCCGGGATGGTTCCTCTGAAAGGGCACGGCCGACTTCCTTCCCCATCCTTCCCTAATCCGATGAGACCGATGACCACGCTGTCTGGTCTGCTTCCCCAAACCAACCAACCAACCAACCAGGTGTATATATCTGTGAGTTACGAAATCTTATAGCATCCAAAATCGAAAAATAATATTTTCAACTCCCATTTTTCCTCTTTCTATTCTCACTCACCTGTATTTATGAAGTCAAACGTACCTGCCACCGGTTTAAGAGCCACATGCTCTATCTTCAGACTCCGTACGCAGGAGTAAATCTAATTCCACAATCTATTGTTCAAATGCTCAAATGTGTGTGAAATCTTATGGGACTTAACTGCTAACGTCATCAGTCCCTAAGCTTACACACTACTTAACCTAAATTATCCTAAGGACAAACACACACACCCATGCCTGAGGGAGGACTCGAACCTCCGCCGGAACTAGTCGCACAGCCACAATCTATTCCATCTGCTTATAGACAATATGACAAATCTTTTCTTCAAGTATCAACACAAATCCGAATACACCTCAGTTACCACAACTTGTTGATATTGCATTGATTACCTGCACACAAGGAACCTATCTGCTTTGAAATTAGTACCATATAAAAATGACGTCAACGAATGCAGCGCAGTGGAAGAAGAAAGGGGAAAAGAGGCAATTTTTAAAAAAAAAAAATTTATGTTTATGCGGTTAATCTTTAATATTTTATGACCCCACAGTCTTCCATCACCATGGAAGCTGCAGGATTAGTCTTATAGCTGTACCTACAGAGTCATTTCCGTCATTGAAACATGTGTATGGAGTGCGCATGGACTATTGTAATCGAGAATTTGCCAAGTGACTGAGAAAAACAGTGTGAATAGTAAACCAATCGTGATAAGACACTCGGAAGGTGGCCAGTGTCGGGGAGGGTAATTTAGTTTGCTATGCCCCTAGTTCACCACCTTTTCTCCTTCGCCAAACGGTCCTTAATGTAGACATCCTGAAGCTTAACGCATATGATCAAGGGTGGCCGCTAACCTTACCACTGCGAACCGAAAACAGAGCTGCATTGTTGAGAGTAATGATTAAGACTAATGGAGAACCATTATTTTAAGTTTTAAAAGTAATATCACTGACCAGTATTTCATTACACACCAAGAAATAAAAAATTACTTTCGTGTTGTGCTGTTTCGAGTGGTTATTTTTCCAGTGACCTGTTTGAAATCGGGCTGATAACTGATGAGCGCAGTTCGCACAGCTTCACTTAAATGCCAATGAATGAGTGCAGATCGATATTTCTAAATAAACTTAAGTGTTGAACACACTGGCTCTCACACGTAAGTGGTCTCAGTAACTAAGGACAGTCCATTGTTCTGTAACCTCGATCTAAAATCCAGTAACTGAACAACCACCTCTTTCTAGTCCTTCACCCTCTTGCAGTTCCAGGAGCTCCATCTCCACAGTCGTTGAATCCTTAATAACTGACCGTGGCACAGTATATCCGTCCCTCACAACATCAACAACAAATGTATTTTCCAGGAATGAAAATGAATATATAAATATTTTCAAGTCGCTAAATCTGCCATTTATTTCGTCAGCGAGGTCATGCATTTTACTTGAGTAGTCTTTCCTCTCTACCTGAACTTCAGGAAGAGTTTTAGTAATTTTCTTCAGATATTTCAAATGAGCGAATGTTTCAGTCTCATGCCTTTTCGAAGCAGCCTTAATTTGTTATTAAATATACTACGCTCTAAATCAATGATTCACTTCCCACTCCCATACAACGATATATTTAGCGTTTGTAAATTATCATCAGCATCTGTAGTAAGACCCGAACACATTTTTTTTTCAAATTACTTATAATATAGCTGCTGATAATAAAATCTCGTCTCTCTAGTAGCGAGCAACTGATTAAGCTTTTTTTGTAGTTCGTTACTTCCGCAGTCTAAAATAGAAACTACCCGTGCAAAAGCGAACTTTATAAACCTTCCCTCTACATGACATTTCTTTCACACTGAAATATTAAAAGCGAAGAAGACGTTAGCTTCAATTGTTAAAACTGCCTCCTTTGTAAACGTGGATATAACTCGACTCTAACCTTGAAGTTTTTCTTCCAGTGATGTCAATTTAGTTTTCTTTGACTGACGACCAACAGGAAAGTTTTTACTGACACCACTGTGGTTACTGTCGTGATGGCATTTCAGATTACATACCTTGAACTGCGACATGTCATTCGATACAAAATACACATCGGTTTCCTGTTTCCCTCCACAGGAGCACATTCCTGTTCTTGCTCGTAACTGAACACTCTAGTGCCTTCATTATATCCATTGTGGATTTTATATAGCTTATACGCAACTAAATTGATACGATTTATTCTAACGTTAACTAGTTTTCGTGCCACTGCAGGATCATCATCAGATGGAGATGTTGACAGGAACATTATTCTCTGAACCATGTGCAGCCAGACGCTAGCGTCGTGGTGCTGTTGAAAATAACGAAACTTGAGCCATAAGTCACCGAAATTTTTACGAAATAAAAAGATCGTTACGCGTTAGAAACCTTACCTCCTACTGCCTTGTGATATCCATGACTAATTGGTTGCGATGACGTACCTTTTAGCCACGTTAATCAGGCGCGCACACACACACACACAGTATTTAGGTGCGCTTAGTTTCACAGTAAACAAACGCTCAACGTAAGTAATAAAGAGTGTAAAGATGTTACATATCACACTTTGCCAAATTGTGGTCTTTGAATGAGATGCATTAAATTACAGCATAAAATATTTACAATCAAGGCTAACGGGAGCACGTGAACATTGCAAACTGCAGGTGTGTTCATACGTTGACTATATACATACAATTTGGATCAGAAAAGTTAGAGACAAACAAGCAGAGTGAAATACTTACTATATAATTAAATACTGAGTTACCTGTGTACCTAACACACATAGGTGACCATGGAAAGCAGTAAGTGTGTACGTGAACTGAGGTTTTCTTTGTGTATTAATGGCAATCTTTCGGATATCATGGACCCCTAAAAAAACGCGATAAAAGTAAACTACAAGAAGCAGGAATGAGATTTCTTAGGATAGTGAGAGGTGTTGCCAGGGAAGACCATACAATAAATAAAAGTATTAGGAATGAACTAGATATTTATAAGATTAATGAAAATATTGAAGAAAATCAGCTATAAAAATGAGTGCAAAGAGAATCCCACGTCTGACCATGCTATACCGGCCAAGACAAAGAAGCACCGTAGGAAGACACAGAACGAGGTGGAAATGAAGCTGAAGACGGAACAGCCACAAGTGCCTAAATCTTGAAGCGCAGAAGAAGAAGAAATAATGATAATACAAAATAATAAAGACCAATAGGAGCCTTGCTGGCCTGCCTGATCCCGTAGCCTCCAGACATCAAACTTCATGAAATGGAATGTAGGCATTTCAAGCATAACGAGAAATTTCCTTACGATGACGTTTCGAGGCTATTTGCTTCCGCGCCACAACGAATGCGCCCATGGGAGTCACACTTCATGCTGATGTTGATGATGTGAAAGTTCGATTATTCAATATCTTTTATGTGACGAACACCTTCACAAAGTTTGACAAACATCGATCTGGTGCTTCATGGTGCGACACGTCCCATTTCCGTCGGTGCATAATGAAGTACCCTCTAACAAAAGCTGCACAAGTATTTAGTCTGATCTTGATAGGATTAAAAGTGATGCTAAGATAAGCAACTTACTTTAAATATTCAAAAATATAAAATAGTGCAGGCATTTCACAAAATGCTAAACCCTTTTTTCCTGTTACTACAGTATCAATGATAATTTAACCGTCGACTCATACAAATACCGGAGTGAAACATTTTGTGTAGATATGATGTAGAACATAGGTTCAATCGTAAGCAAAGCAGGTGGCGGGCTTCGGATCATTGGTATGGTACGAGGAGAATGCATTCGGTCTACAAAGGGGAGTGCTTCAAAATATCCGTGCGATCGAACCTAAAATATTGCTCAAGTGTGTGGGAACCATTCCATATAATATATACAACGAAGACAAGACAAATGTTCGGCCGCGCGTGATTAGCCGAGCGGTCTCAGGCGCTGCAGTCGTGGACTGTGCGGCTGGTCCCGGCGGAGGTTCGAGTCCTCCCTCGGGCATGGGTGTGTGTGTTTGTCCTTAGGATAATTTAGGTTAAGTAGTGTGTAAGCTTAGGGACTGATGATCTTAGCAGTTAAGGCCCATAAAATTTCACACATATTTGAACATGTTTTTGAACAAATGTTCAAATGGTTGCATGACTCTCGGGAAAAGTCACAGAAACGCTGAAAAGCCGTAGAAGGCAGACGCTGTCTCCTCATAGTCGACTTAAAATTTGGAAATTTGTGGTAAGGTCTTATGGGACCAAACTGCTGAGGTTATCACCCCTAAGCTTACGCACTACTTAATCTAACTTAAAGTAACTTACGCTAAGGACAACACACACACCCATGCCCGAGGGAGGACTCGAACCTCCAACGGAGGGAGCCGCGCCGACCGTGACAAGAAGCCTCAGACCGGGCGGCTACGCCGCGGGGCTCGACTTAGGAGTTTCAAGAATCAGTATTAAGCGATGGATATAGGAATATACTGAAGCCCCCTAGCATCGTGCTTAGGGGCCGTAAACACAAGATGAGACTAGTTACAGCGAGAACCCGCACTCCAAATCTGGATGGAACGGGAAGGACTCCTACGATATGGTAAAATGGGAAGTACACTCTGCTATGTACGTGGCAGTGGTCTGCAGAGTGTCAGTGTAGATGTACTACATCCATACTAATATTACAAGTGCAAAAGCAACTCTATTACGCTTTTACGATTAAACTGTTGAACCGATTTTGATTAAATTTGATATGAAGATAGCTTGAACGTTGAGGAGTAACACAGGACACCTTCGAAGATGTGTAGTGCAATATTACAAATCTGGAGAATAGAACGCGAAATATGGAGACATAGTTACTCTGAAAAATCTATTTACCCTTTGGAAAATCTATTTACTTTTTGACTTCTGAACTAGTTTCATGTTCGTGAAAAAGTTCTATACAATACGATTCAACGTAACGAGTACAACGTTTATACAATCTCACAGGTGTTTAATTGATACCTCCACAGTAACATCAGTCACAGGTCCATTGCTTTTTAGCCGCTGAGCGTCATACGTCTCTTACAGCTTCTGAGACGCTTGAAGACTCACAACGGCGGCGTCATTTAAATGCAGTATGTTAATCAGGGAGGCGTATTTCCTTTGTGTGTTAAACGTGGGAGGCTTTTAGGAGGCTGCATGTGATTACAATATGCGAGTGCAGCTGCAGACACGTAACGACAGCTGACGTTACTGTACGTACAAATGTGGTAAAATTTTGCGACGCACCGAACTACGAGTTATTTAACGCCAGTTGAATTTTATGCCCGTGCTTGGCACAACACGATAATAATATTAAAAAGAAAAACACTTTCTAATGTTATGGAAAATTACATTTATTTAGTCACGAATCAGCGTTCGGCTTCTCAGGCCATCTTCAGGTGACAGCTGAATGTCGCAAACACAGACAAAAATGATGTGCGCCTTACACAGATACTGTTTATACAGAAAATAGAAAAATGACAAAATGTGTACACAGAAAAACATTGTAATAATGTCATTAACTAAAAAAGCGGTGAACAAAGTTTTTATACACTTAACAAAGATGAGAAATAAGACGAATTTACGGCTTGAATATAGGATCTGTAACGAAACCTTAATTTAACAAAGGGGAAAGTGGAAATTTGAGTCTGATCAGGCGGTACTAGACACATAATTCCATCCTAGTATTAAATGATCAGACTCAGTTTCCATTTTCCTCTCGTTAAATTTAGTTTTCTTTACAAGTATTAGAGTCAAACTGTAAATTCATCTTATTCTTCATCATTTGTTAAACGTATCTCCACATAACAACTTTGTTTACCCCATTTTAGTTAATGTAATTATTGTGATATTTTCCTATATAAACACTTCGTCATTTTTGTATTTCCTGTACAAATAATATCTGTGGAAGTCGTATATCATGTTTACTTGAGCTTGCGACTTTCGGTTTTCACCTGAAGATGGCATGAGAAGCCGAAAGCCGGTTCGTGACCAAATAAATATAATTTTGCAGAACATTAGGAGGCGTTTTCCTTTTTAATATGACAAATTATCTATTTTCTTTCTTTGTCAGTTTAACGATATCTAGAAATTTTAGAAACTTCACATTTTATTTTAGTGCTGTCACCATCACTCATCATAACAGAACTACTGATACGCGTCAACAGCTAGTGGTCTTGTGATCCAGTCGATATATCTCCGCCAATATTCTTGCCCTCCTGACACAGAACACCGCCGCATTATGTGCAGTCCTATTTCATTATGGCAAGCTACAGGAGAGAGGAATCCCTCCACCATTCCACAGCTTTCTTATACCAACAAGCGTTTCATCATCCACCAGTCTACCCATTGACAGATTGGAGCAGAGTTTGGTGAGATGTTCATCAAAAATTCCTACCCTCAGATGTTAAATTCTCTTCGTTGGATTTAATGTTTGGTAAGGTTCCAACTAGAGTGAAGCTGCATGTCAATTTAACACCGAATATTCTCTGTAAAAAGTATCAGTATCAAATAGATTCATTTTATAGATCAAAATGCAATTTGGTTATGCACAAGGTAGAAATTGGCTTCAATTACCAGAACGAGCCCCACTGCCATCGACTTGAACGTCATTTTCCAACCGGACTGGCGCATGTTCGCAGGGACAAAACACCTGTCGTGTGCTTCGCACGTGACCCATTTCATTCACTACTCGATTGTCATAACTACTCAGGACATATTAGCCCGCCAGTCTCATCTGCAACAGCAACGTTGGATCATTCGACATAGATGAGCAGAAAATATGTTGAACACTGCTGGAAGTTTGTAATCAACTCTCTTCGTTTGCATTCACGAGTTATATAAGATGGAATTCAGTGAGGGTTGATGACGCTCTTGGGATGCTAAGGGTCTTTGCTGGACCAGAACGAACGTCAGAATCTTGGAGAAGGAAAAATTTTTGCTTTATTTCTTCTGTTTTTAGCATTAAGAGATTTAATTTTCAAAATTAATATTACATAAAGTAAAAGAAGAGGGGGAAAAGGAAAAAAAAAAACACGTCGAAGAATATACTAGGGTTGGAACTTTAATAGTGGCCACTATTATTTACAGCTCGTGCAAAATTGATACGTGTTTCAAAGTTTTACTGATCTGCAAAGTAGTCACCAGCATTGTTTATAACCCGTTGCCAGCGATGTGGAAGTCGTAGGATACTCTTAGCAGTGCCAGTTGTGTTGACAGTTCGAGCGGTGCGGTCTATTGCCCGACGAATTTGTAGCAGTTCTGAAGCGAATGCCGTGAAGTGTTTCTTCAGTTTAGAAATCAAGTTGAACTCACGAGGGCTTGAGTCAGGGGAGTTCAGTAGGTGGTATAGCCCTTAGCAGCCCCATCAGTCAAACAAATCAGTAACAGCTTGCACTGTACGTGCTTGAGCATTGTCCTGAAAAATGACGGTCAGGTCCTGCAGAAAGTGTCATCACTTCTGTCTCTAAGCTGGTCGTAGGTTGTGTTCCGAAAATGAACATCATGGAGACAGAAGTGATGACACTTTCAACAGGACCTGACCATCATTTTGCAGGACAATGCTCAAGCACGTACAGTGCAGGCTGTTACTGTTTTTTTTGACCTATGGGGCTGCTAAGGGCTATACCAGCTACTGCACTCCCCTGACTTAAGCCCTCATAAGTTCAACTCGATTTCTAAACTGAAGGAAACACTTCACGGCATTCGCTTCAGGACTGCTACAAATTCGTCGGGCAATAGACCGCGCCGCTCGAACGGTCAACACAACTGGCTCTGCTAAGAGTATCCTACGACTTCCACATCGCTGCAATGGGTTATACACAATGCTAGTGACTACTTTGAAGGTCAGTAAAACTTTGAAACACGTATCTATTTTGTACGAGCTGTAAATAAATAGTTGCCGCTATTAAAGTTCCAAGCCCCGTAGCATAAGAATTACAAAAAATACAAAATAAAAGTTGTTAGTATTGCTGACTTCCGATCACGGGGTCCCAGGTTCGATTCTCGACCGGATAAGATTTTCTCTGCTCGGATGCGTGTGTTTTGTCGTTATCATCTATCCACAAGTCACCGAAGTGGTGTCAAATAAAGAGTTTCACCAAGCGGACGAACGTTTCGATCAATAATACCATATATACACTTCATTTCATTTTATTGACAAGCAAGCGCAGCCGCGGGTAAGGTATGTCTACGGCAGACACTAATGAGCATGAACCGCTGTAGAAGTGTAATGTACATTCTTGAAATTACACTTTTAAACAACGTCGTAACTGTTAAGCTACCAGCAAGAACCACAATTTTACGTAAACTGTGTTACTGTAGGAGAACAACAATATCCTTACTCGCTAAGAGAGTAAGTGAATGACTGACTACTAACTACTTTGTACAGCATTATCAACGCGACAAGAAGAGTGCACATGCGCAGCATTACCCGTCTATGAGAGCCGTATTACACTGAGGGAAGAGTCGCATACGGCTTGCAAGCCATATTATGGCTCTCCCTCAAATTACAGTTGTCAGGTACTGTTGAATGTATTGTCTTAATGTCTGTTTTGGTTTACAGAAGAAGTTCTAGAGTTTATTGTCAAATTTGGACGTTGTAGACAACTTGCCCTTATACAAAGCGAAGGCCAGACAGCCTCTCGTTTTTTCTCAGTATTGTTGTTGCTATTGCTAAGTTTGCGCGGTTTTCCATTCGGAGAATGCAACCAGATCCCGTAGGTGAAGTGTTGTCCGTGTCCATCAATGATTTCAACATCTGGGATGGGCGGATATCTAGGCAACTTTGGCATAGGTTAGGACGGGACGTATGAAGTATCTATAGGTGAGGAATGGTACTAGATGGATGTAGCCTCCCATATGCGTTTGTGGTTTTAGTCGGTTTCAGGTTTTGTACTGGGTGATGAGGTGTGCATACTAAGCTAGTTTTCTATTGCAAATCATCCCTAAGTACTTTACTGTTAGTAAGAGAAATGTTGCTTGAAGACGACGGTCTAGCCGAACAAATGGCTTTACGCTTCCGCGGGTTTGCTTGGTGTTCCCTTTTGTTATGACACTCTACCAAGACATTCAGGCGACGTTGGAGAGAGGCGCGGCAGAGGCGTCAGGTGTCGTCAGCAATCTGCTAGACGCTATTTCCTTAACCAGAAGTTACGTAATGGAACACTCACCGTGAGTAGTGCCTTCATTCGACGACAGTCGGATAAATTTTCGTGTTCTGTATTTTGACCAGCTGAACTGGACAGTGCCTATCTTCTATTCAGACTTGCATTTTCTGGAACAAGTGTTATTTACATCAGTAGTACCTCAGACGGAAATGATTCGTCCTTCCGATGCCTACATTACAGTCTGTGGATTCCAACATAGCAAACTACATGCTAGATGATGATCTTGCTTTCCCCTTTAACTTTATTTTTCATAGTCATCCTCTAAAACAAAATCTTTGCACTATACAGCTGCTACGCACTAGACACAGTGGACGAAGATTGAATGGAACACACGTTGTCAGTCAGTCAGTCAGTCATCTGTGACCGTACAGTAATAGACAGCACTCTTCATACATAAGCTTACCCCACGAATAGTGCAGACAGAATTTCCAGTTCAGTATCTAAAAGTATCAACCGCAACAAGAATAGGCGAAACAGTAGACTACCTTGGAATGCTGACGGAAGTCCGTTAAGACAAAATGGAACGACGAACGTAGTTTACAGAACGCAATGTCGACTACACTTGGAGAACTATACAAGTCACGTATTAAGCTGTAACCGGTTTCGGATTACTTAGTTTTATTGACGCCAGAAGGTCTGGAAATACTTTCGTGGTAGTCCTGTGGCTGTAAATTTCGGGTTAATGCAACCTCGTTGCGCGTGTTAGCCCACGCAGTTAATAAATAATTTTCTTTATTTGCTCTACATCAGCCTTCATAGTCATTCAAGTTTCTCTCTCTCTCTCTCTCTCTCTCTCTCTCTCTCTCTATCCCTCACTCTCCCTTCCCCCCCCCCCTTTCCCCCCCCCCCCCCCCCGCCCTTCTTCCAGCACCCATTTTTTCGTCTTTTTGTGCCGTCACCCTTGAGAACCTGAAGAGGCACACGTCTAATTCTTCTCCTATCGCATCTTCATCACACTTCACGTGGAATTAAAACGTCGTAGCTGAGGATGGGCTGTGTCTCGCCTTACTGCCCGCACTGACAAGGGCCATTATTCATAGCCGACTAATTGTACCGTAACCAGCTCGCAAAGCAGATGTTAGTAAAATATATTTGATACAGTTGATTTCCTCAATCTGAGTAGCTTTCTTCGCATTTGAAAATAAACTGTTTTTTACTTTCTACTGTTTTGTTGAATTAGGTGACTGAAAACTGCGGTTAGCACTATGCAGTGGAAACAAAGGCGCAACTGATAGGCCATTTAAGTAATATGGAACTCTACATAAGCCAGCGAAGTATCAGCAGCAAAAAATTTATTTTATACGTTTTTTCGCTTTCTTTTTAATCTAAAGGCGCTTTAGCTACAATATTTTTTGAAGATGGCGTCCTACAGCGTTTAAATATCTATTGACCATTATTTTGTCACAAAAAGTTACGATCATATTAGTTCATCGTAACGTTCAAATAATGTCTTTATTTCAGCATTTGCGCATTACAGCCACGGTGTTCAATTGTGTGCAAATATTCGTATTATGTCAAGCACAATGTAATTTGCTGGTCGACGAACATCAACATGTTGAAAGAGAAACGAACATGATAGTGCTGCTTGACTAAAAGAATGGATAAGTTGGTAATTTGCATACTATGATGCTTAAATTCAAAGAAATAGTATCTGCAGCATTCGAGAGATTTATACCGAATAAATTAGACTGATCTCCCATTGTAAACGAAACAGATCAGAACATTGTTTCAGAAGCAACGAAAAAAGCGTGTCAGATTTAATAGAATATAAAGTCTTCAAGACTGGCCATGTTTTACTGAAGCAGGAAAGGTAGCGTGGAGTTCAGTGTGAGATGCTTTTAATAACTTCCACAACGAAGCTCTGTCTCGAAAGCGAACAGAAAGTCCAAAGAGTTTCTGATAGTGTGTAAAGTGCACCAGCGACAGGACGCAGTCAATACCTTCACTGCGCGATACACACATCAAAAGGAGTTTTGCATCACCCCGGTTCCTAGAACTCTTGATGATAGACATTGACTGTGGATATTGTGTCACAGACACAGTCCCTTTGACTGTTAGGAGATGTCACTAAACCCGCCCAAAGATGTAAACAACCATGCATGAGCATCGCCTGTTAGACGGAGGGGGTCCGACAGCCGATCACTTCCAGTCATTCCACCAGGAAGGAGGTACACGGCTCGCGTTGTCTGTAGTTCAGCCATGCCTAGACGGTCAATATCACGGTTCGATCGCGTCCGCATTGTTACTTCGTGCCAGTAAGGGCTCTCAACAAGGGAAGTGTCCAGGCATTTAGGAGTGAACCAAAGCGATGTTGTTCGGGCATGGAGGAGATACAGAGAGACAGGAACCGTCGATGACATGACTCGCTCAGGACGCCTAAGGGCTACTGCTGCAGTGGATGACCGCTACCTACGGATTATGGCTCAGAGGAACCCTGACAGTAACGCCACCATGTTGAATAATGCTTTTCGTGCAGCCACAGGACGTCGTGTTACGGATCAAACTGTGCGCAACAGGCTGCATGAAGCGCAACTTCACTCCCGACGTCCATGGCGATATCCATCTTTGCAACCATGACACCATGCAGCGCGGTACAGATGCGTCCAACAACATGCCGAATGGACCGCTCATGATTGGCATCACGTTCTCTTCACCGATGTGTGTCGCATATGCCTTCAACCAGACAATCGTCGGACACGTGTTTGGAGGCAACCCAGTCAGGCTGAACGCCTTAGACACACTGTCCAGCGAGTGCAGCGAACTGGAGTTTGCCTGCTGTTTTGGGGTGGCATTATGTGGGGCTGACGTACGCCGCTGGTGGTAATGGAAGGCGCTGTAACGGCTGTACCATACGTGAATGCCATCCTCCGACCGATAGTGCAACCATATCGGTAGCATACTGGCGAGGCACTCGTGTTCATGGACGACAATTCGCGCCCCCAACTTGCATATCTTGTGAATGAATTCCTTTAGGATAATGAAGTCGCTCGATTAGAGTGGCCAGCATGTTCTCCAGACATGAACTCTATCGAACATGCTTGGGATGGATTGAAAAGGGCTGTTTATGGACGACATGACCCACCAACCATTCTGAGGGATCTAAGCAGAATCGCCATTAAGGAGTGGGATAATCTGGACCAACAGTGCCTTGATGAACTTGTGGATAGTATGTCACGATGAACACAGGCACGCATCAGTGCAAGAGTACGTGCTACTGGGTATTACAGGTACCGGTGTGTACAACAATCTGGACCACCACTTCTGAAGGTCTCGCTGTATGGTGGTACAACATGCAATGCGTGATTTTCATGAGGAAAAAAAAGGGCGGAAACGATGTTTATGTTGATCTACACTCCTGGAAATTGAAAGAAGAACACCGTGAATTCATTGTCCCAGGAAGGGGAAACTTTATTGACACATTCCTGGGGTCAGATACATCACATGATCACACTGACAGAACCACAGGCACATAGACACAGGCAACAGAGCATGCACAATGTCGGCACTAGTACAGTGTATATCCACCTTTCGCAGCAATGCAGGCTGCTATTCTCCCATGGAGACGATCGTAGAGGTGCTGGATGTAGTCCTGTGGAACGGCTTGCCATGCCATTTCCACCTGGCGCCTCAGTTGGACCAGCGTTCGTGCTGGACGTGCAGACCGCGTGAGACGACGCTTCATCCAGTCCCAAACATGCTCAATGGGGGACAGATCCGGAGATCTTGCTGGCCATGGTAGTTGACTTACACCTTCTAGAGCACGTTGGGTGGCACAGGATACATGCGAACGTGCATTGTCCTGTTGGAACAGCAAGTTCCCTTGCCGGTCTAGGAATGGTAGAACGATGGGTTCGATGACGGTTTGGATGTACCGTGCACTATTCAGTGTCCCCCCGACGATCACCAGTGGTGTACGGCCAGTGTAGGAGATCGCTCCCCACACCATGATGCCGGGTGTTGGCCCTGTGTGCCTCGGTCGTATGCAGTCCTGATTGTGGCGCTCACCTGCACGGCGCCAAACACGCATACGACCATCATTGGCACCAAGGCAGAAGCGACTCTCATCGCTGAAGACGACACGTCTCCATTCGTCCCTCCATTCACGCCTGTCGCGACACCACTGGAGGCGGGCTGCACGATGTTGGGGCGTGTGCGGAAGACGGCCTAACGGTGTGCGGGACCGTAGCCCAGCTTCATGGAGACGGTTGCGAATGGTCCTCGCCGATACCCCAGGAGCAACAGTGTCCCTAATTTGCTGGGAAGTGGCGGTGCGGTCCCCTACGGCACTGCGTAGGATCCTACGGTCTTGGCGTGCATCCGTGCGTCGCTGCGGTCCGGTCCCAGGTCGACGGGCACGTGCACCTTCCGCCG
Organism: Schistocerca americana; assembly: GCF_021461395.2. Taxonomy (NCBI): domain Eukaryota; kingdom Metazoa; phylum Arthropoda; class Insecta; order Orthoptera; family Acrididae; genus Schistocerca; species Schistocerca americana. The sequence goes on from NC_060120.1 coordinate 953,283,204, forward strand.
ACCACTGGCGACAACATCGATGTACTGTGGAGACCTCACGCCCCACGTGTTGAGCAATTCGGCGGTACGTCCACCCGGCCTCCCGCATGCCCACTATACGCCCTCGCTCAAAGTCCGTCAACTGCACATACGGTTCACGTCCACGCTGTCGCGGCATACTACCAGTGTTAAAGACTGCGATGGAGCTCCGTATGCCACGGCAAACTGGCTGACACTGACGGCGGCGGTGCACAAATGCTGCGCAGCTAGCGCCATTCGACGGCCAACACCGCGGTTCCTGGTGTGTCCGCTGTGCCGTGCGTGTGATCATTGCTTGTACAGCCCTCTCGCAGTGTCCGGAGCAAGTATGGCGGGTCTGACACACCGGTGTCAATGTGTTCTTTTTTCCATTTCCACGAGTGTATATTCCAATTTTCTGTACAGGCTCTGAAACTCTCGTAACCGAGGTGATGTGTGTATTACCGACGACGGCGTCCCGAAAGCGAAGTTATTAAACTTCATTTTCCGAGACTTCTTCACCAAAGAAGAAGCAATGAACTTTACAGAATTCCAATCGAGAACAGTTGCCGACATGAGTAACTTATAAGGAGACATCCTCGGTGTAGGAAGCAGCTTAAATCACTTAATAAAGGCAAGGTCACCGGTCCAGATAGTATACAAATTAGGTTCCTTTCAGAGTTTGCTGATACGATAGTTCCATACTTAGAAATCGTATACAACCGCTCGCTCGACATAATATCCGTGCCTAAAGACTGTAAAGTTGCTCAAGTCACACCAATATCCACGAAGGGAAATACGAGTAATCCGCTGAATTACAGACCAACGTCATTAACCTCGTATTGCAGTAGGTTTTTGGAACACATACTGTGTTTTAACATTATGAGTTACCTCGAGGAAAACAGCCGACACGGATTCAGAAAATATCGTTCTTGTGAAACACAACTAGATCTTTATTCACACGAAGTAATCAGTGCCATCGAGAGCGATGTTAAATTGATTCCATATTTCTATATTTACAGAAGGCTTTTGACACCATTCCTCACAAGAGACTGCTAATCAGGTTGCGTGCCTGTGGAGTATCGCTTCAGTTGTGCAAGTGGATTCGTGATTTCCTGTCAGAAAGGTAACAGGGTCGCAGTACCTAGTAATCGACGGGAAATCGTCGAGTAAAGAAGAAGTGATATCCTGCTTTCCCCAAGGCGGTGATCCTAATCTGTATAAATGACTTAGGAGACAAACTGAGCAGCCTTCTTAGATTGTTTGCAGATGATGCTATGATTTATTGTGTTGTCAAGTCATCACATTATCGAAACCAATGGCAATCTGATTTAGACAAAACGTCTGTACGGTGTGAAGAGAGACAATTGTCTTTCAATCAGGAAAAGTTTAAGATCACACACAAGAGTATGGAAATAAATCCGTTAAATTTCGTTTGCACGATAAATCAGTCAAACTAATCGTCTAGCTAATTTATATGTATGTCGGTCCATAACACTCCCTTGTATTACGCCTGAAACTACTTTGCGCTTCCTGTGAAGAGTTCTCTCCGTCGCCTCAGAGGACGTTTTTGGTTTCACAAACCTTGAAATTGAATGCTGTGCAGCATCGAATTGGGGCAAAACTCGTGCAACAATATGCTGATGATAAAAGCTGCCGAATCGGTAGGTCGCGTCATATTCTTCTTTAAACTTGTTCACTGCTCTGCATTTGGATCCATATGCTGAGATCCTCTTCAGAATTCCTCTGCTGTGCCTGGGGCCTGAACGCTGTCGAAAATCATTGTCGCTTTCACTTCATAAAAGGCAATTTTCCGTGATTTTTCGAAGAAATGAAGTTACTGGGTAGAAATCTTCAGGGTGCTATTGATAAGCCATCGTTACTGGTAGGTATTGGAAGCAGATATTGACAGAAATGGGAAATCCAAAATATTATTGTTGTAGTGTTTTTCCACCTTTTATTAAATGAAAGTGGCGCTGTATTTCGACAATGTTCAGCTATCCAGGGGCACCATTGCAGTCCTGAAGAAGGTCCCAACTAAGGGATCGAAACGTCGAGCAGTGAAAAAAATGCGAGAGCCTTATGACGCGGCCTATAGACTCAGAAGGTTCCACCTAGTACTTTATATGCAATTCCTTGCGAATATATGAAATTACTAATATCAGCAAGTCAATGGTAACATTCATTATCACGTTATCTCAGCAATTTTCGCAGTTAATGTCGACGTGGCTTAGACGACCATTCTTGCATTCTTGCAATATCCTTTGACACGCTCTCTATATCGAACAAATTCACGTCTGAGAGAGAGCCGTCTTATATAAAAGTAACATCAAACAGTACAGAACATACAGTGAGAGAAAAAATCCCAACACAAAAAATAATTGATGAAGAGTAATGAAATTTCGGGAATACATTTGTCTAGGTAACATACGAAAATAATTAACATTGCAATATCGCAGGTTAATGTAAACGCGAGATAAGCCATTGCAAGTGTGTAATGCTTGTACATTAATAATCTGTTTAACCGCCAGAATGTCGTAAGCAAGCTTTGCAAAGCGTGCATGCAAAATCTCGTACAAGTGCCAGATGTCAGTTTGTGGGATGGTGTTCCATGCCTGTTGCACTTGGTCATTCAATACAGCGGCGGTCAATGCCGGTTGTGGATGACGTTGGAGTTGTCTTCCGATGACGTCCCATGTGTGGTCGATTGTAGGCAGATCTGGTGATCGAGCAGGCCAACAACATGTCGACACTCTGCACAGTATGTTGATCACTCAATCATATAGAGGTAGAGCCCCTCCACGCCCCACACCGGCATGGTGGCCAACACAATGGTCTACTGCCATCTCTGCAAAAGAATTAATTTTCTCTAGAGTGAGGTCTCGCAGGATGTGGTTGTAAGCTTATCAGTCCGTCGCTGACATAGAAGACTGCAAACCTTCTTTCCTTCCCGCCCGGGCAAGCTGTGCAGTGACTAGAGTACATGTAAAGCTTACTGGGACAGGGTAAATGCTAGCTACAATGAAGTCGAATATTCGATCGTAATATTGGCATTTTAATTTGATATTCCCCACAACTGAGAAAATTTACAAAAAAATGTGAATCTCTTTGTACACCCACACACTCCTGAGAATGGCACATTAACAATTTGCAATTACGCGCCCCTATTACCGGCAGCTGCGTTGATAAATACTCGGCATCTCGAAAGGATAACTTCTAGATCGAGAATATTTGGTAAGTTGTTGGAAGTGGTTAGGCGTTGGTGAAAATCTCGCTTCTGAGCACACAAAGAGCTCTAACCGCAGAACTCTGCACGGAACACGTGTTGGTGCAATGCTGCGATACAGGCTGTATATCTCCCTTCGAAGACGATGGCCTAGACGCCGTCTCCAAGTCCGTACCGCTCGATGGCTGAAGGCGAAGTCCTTCCACAATTCTCTCGTCTTCCATGCGTACGAAAACGCGGTGGAAGAATGTTCAATTTCGGCCAATGTCGAACGCTCTATCATCGCCGAAATCCCTCCATTGAGATCTACCCAATGATCGAGTAGGTCATAACGCCCCGAGGCAAACGAAATTCCCGTCTTCCCCACGTGTTGCCCAGCACTGGTGGCTCCGGATGCCGGGCTATCCCCAAAAGCTCCGTATTGTCCCGCGTTTCCGGTGAGAGCTACCTGCCGCCCACGTCGGCCCGGCGAGCTACGGCCTTCTGCAGACTTTACATTGCACAATCCTCAATTTCCGATACTTTTCACCAACGCTTTAAGTTAGTCGCTCAACCATGCAGACATGCAGGGAATACTGCTCGAGAGTGCCTCATATTTATCATAATTAAATAGAGTCATGATCTGATGCCCTGGCCAGTCCCTTTATTATAAATACTAATGTTGGTAGGCTAACGTGTAAGTGCCCATGTCCTGGCACCTTACATGGTTACAGTGATGTTTGCGTACATATGGTTAAGATTCACCATTAATACGCTCTCATCTGGAGATAGGATGTTAAGTTACAATAGTAGTATATGGGTGAGCGTTATCGTGTTGGAAAACATCGCGTGGAATGTTGTTCATGAATGGCAGCACAACAGGTCGAATTACCAGATTTACGTACAAATATGCTGTCAGGGTGCGTAGGATAACCACGAGAGTGCTCCTGTTCTCATACGAATTCGCAACCCAGACCGTAGCACCAGGTGTAGGTCCAGTGTGCTAGCACGCAGCCAGGCGCTTACCTGGTCTCCTCCTAACCACCGCATGGCCATCATTGTCACCGAGGCAGCATCAGCTTTGATCAGAAACACAACAGAACTCCACTCTGCCCTCCAATGAGCTCTCATTTGGCACCACTGAGCTGGCCATTGTGGCAGAGCGGTTCTAGGCGCTTCAGTCCTGAACCGCGCTGCTGTTACGGTCGCAGGTTCGAATCCTGCCTGGGGCATAGATATGTGTGATGTCCTTAGGTTGGTTAGGTTTAAGTAGTTCTAAGTCTAGGGGACTGATGACCTCAGATGTTAAGTCCCATAGTGCTCAGAGCCATTTGAACCCTTTTTGACACCACTGAAGTCGGAAATGGCGGTGGTTCGGGGTCGGTGGAATGCACGCTACAGGGCGTCTGGCTCGAAGCTGTCCCTGAAGTAACCGATTTGTAACAGATCGTTGTGTCACTGTGCTGCCAAACGCTGCTCAAATGACTGCCCACTTCATTGGACATCAATAAAAACGACGAAATCCAATATGGCATCTCCACAATTGATTCGTCGACTGCTATGGAGTTTCGTGGCCGTACGGAGTATCACGGAAGACACGTGATTTTGACGTCACTTCGCAGTAAGCTTCGAGTGACAGGAACTTCTCCGTTGCGACCCTAGGCTCGATCGAGCCGCAGCAGTGCAGAGCAGAGGCGCGCCGCGGCGCAGCGGCCGGGCAGACGGCAGACGACCTTCCCACGCCCACCTCTGAAGGCGATCCCCCAGTAACGGTAAACGTTTCATCAGCGGGCGCTTCCCTACTGACGCCACGGACCGGGCGGCAAGCGCGTAGCCTTCGCGCCGCGCGCCGCTCCGGCCATGCTCCACAAGTGCTCGCGCGATCGCTATAGTTTGCGCCGGGTCACCCGTCTTGCTTAAGGCCAGTTCACACTGGCCGTCATGTCATGTCACGTTGCGTTGCGTCACGTCACGTCAACGTCACGTCAGGGTGTATTCGCATTATCAGTCACGTCAACTTATGTCAAGTCACATCAATTCTCCTCGCCAAGTACCGAGCAGTGAAAGTAAGGTTATGAGTTACCTACAATCGTTGTTGTTGTGGTCTTCAGTCCTGAGACTAGTTTCATGCAGCTCTCCATGCTACTCTATCCTGTGCAAGCTTCTTCATCTCCCAGAACGTACTGCAGCCTACATCCTTCTGAATCTGCTTTATGTATTCATCTAATGGTCCCCCTATACCATTTTTACCCTCCATACTGCCCTCAATTTTAAATTTGTGATCCCTTGATGCCTCAGAACACGCCCTACCAACCCGTCCTTTCTTCTAGTCAAGTTGTGCCACAAACTCCTCTTTTCCCCTATTCTATTCAATACCTCCTCATTAGTAACGTGATCTACCCATCTAATCTTCAGCATTCTTCTGTGGCACCACATTTCGAAAGCTTCTATTCTCTTCCTGCCCCAAACCATTTATCGTCCATGTTTCACTTCCATACATGGCTACACTCCACATAAATACTTTCAGAAACGGCTTCCTGACACTTAAATCTATACTCGATGTTAACAAACTTCTCTTCTTCAGAAACGCTTTCCTTGCCATTGCCAGTCTACATTTTATATCCTCTCTACTTCGACCATCATCAGTTATTTTGCAAAACTCCTTTACTACTTTAAGTGTCTCATTTCCTAGTCTAATTCCCTCAGCATCACCCGACTTAATTCGAGCACATTCCACCATGATCCTCGTTTTGCTTTTGTTGATGTTCATCTTACATCCTCCTTTCAAGACGCTGTCCACTCCGTTCAACTGCTCTTCCAAGTCCTTTGCTTTCCCTGACAGAATTACAATGTCATCGGCGAACCTCAACGTTTTTATTTCTTCTCCATGGATTTTAATACCTACTCCGAATTTTTCTTTTGTTTCCTTTACTGCTTGCTCAATATACAGATTGAATAACATCGGGGAGAGGCTACAACCCTGTCTCACTCCCTTCCCAACCACTGCTTCCCTTTCATGCTCCTCGACTCTTATAACTGCCATCTGGTTTCTGTACAAATTGTAAATAGCCTTTCGCTCCCTGTATTTTATCCCTGCCACCTTTCGAATTTGAAAGAGAGTACTCCAGTCAACATTGTCAAAAGCTTTCGCTAAGTCTACAAATGCTAGAAACGTAGGTTTGTCTTTCCTTAATCTTTCTTCTAAGATAAGGCGTAAGATCAGTATTGCCTCACGTGTTCCAACATTTCTACGGAATCCAAACTGATCTTCCCCGAGGTGGACTTCTACCAGTTTTCCATTCGTCTGTAAAGAATTCGCGTTAGCATTTTGCAGCTGTGACTTATTAAACTGATAGTGCGGTAATTCTCACATCTGTCAACACCTGCTTTCTTTGGGATTGGAATTATTATATTCTTCTTGAAGTCTGAGGGTATTTCGCCTGTCTCATACATCTTGCTCACCAGATGGTAGAGTTTTGTCAGGACTGGCTCTCCCAAGGTCGTCAGTAGTTCTAATGGAATGTTGTCTACTCCCGGGGCCTTGTTTCGACTCAGGTCTTTCAGTGCTCTCTCACACTCTTCACGCAGTATCGGATCTCCCATTACATCTTCATCTACATCCTCTTCCATTTCCATAATATTGTCCTTAAGTACATCGCCCTTGTATAGACCCTCTATATACTCCTTCCACCTTTCTGCTTTCCCTTCTTTGTTTAGAACTAGGTCTCCGTCTGAGCTCTTGATATTCATACAAGTGGTTCTACCATCAGTGATACAAAAAGTCGGACAATAGTATCGGAATCGAGGAACTAACAACGATAAGGTTTATTAACTCAAGATTACTAACCTCTCGTAAAAATTATGACTGCACTTCGTGGTTCCCGCTAATCTGGACACATGAGTGGCACATGTCATTGAGTACCTTCATCGTAAACATTGTTGTTACTAACGGCTGAATAATTTATTGCCTGGCTCCAACTGTATGCTGACACTGGTGCTGTCGCCGTAAATACACTACTGTCTATTAAAATTGATACACCAAGAAGAAATGCAGATGAGAAATGGGTATTCATTGGACAAATATATTATACTAGAACAGACATGTGATTACATTTTCAAGCAAGTTGGGTGCATAGATCCTGAGAAATCAGTACCCACAACAACCACCTCTAGCCGTAATAACGGCCTTTGTACGCCTGGGCATTGAGTCAAACAGATCTTGGATGGCGTGTACAGGTACAGCTGCCCATGCACCTTCAACACGATACCATAGTTCATAAAGAGTAGTGACTGGCGTATTGTGACGAGCCAGTTGCTCGGCCACTATTGACCACACGTTTTCAGTTGGTGAGATATCTGGAGAATGTGCTGGCTAGGGCAGCAGTCGAATATCTTCTGTATCCCGAAAGGCCCATACAGGACCTGCAACATGCGGTCGTCGATTATCCTGCTAAAATGTAGGGTTTCGTAGGGAGCGAATGAAGGGTAGAGCCAAGGGTCGTAACACCTCTGAAATGTAACGTCCACTGCATAAAGTGCCGTCAATGCGAACAAGAGGTGACCGAGACGTGTAACCAATGGCACCCCTTACCATCTCGCCGGGTGATACGCCAGTATGGCGATGACGAATACACGCTTCCAATGTGCGTTCACCGCTATGTCGCCAAACATGGATACGACCATCACGATGGTGTAAACAGAACCTGGATTCATCCGAAAAAATGACATTCTGCCATTCGTGCACCCAGGTTCGTCGTTGAGTACACCATCGTAGGCGCTCCTGTCTGTGATGCAGCGTCAAGGGTAGCCCCAGCCATGGTCTCTGAGCTGATAGTCCATGCTGCTGCAAACGTCATCGAACTGTTCGTGCAGATGGTTGTTGCTTTGCAAACGCCCCATCGTGTTGACTTAGGGATCGAGACGTGGGTGCACGATCCGTTACAGCCATGCGGATAAGATGCCTGTCATCTCGACTGCTAGTGATACGAGGCCGTTGGGATCCAGCACGGCGTTCCGTATTACCCTCCTGAACCCACCGATTCTATATTCTGCTAACATTCATTGGATCTCGACCAACGCGAGCAGCAATGTCGCGATACGATAAACCGCAATCGCAATGGGTTACAATCCGACCTTTATCAAAGTCGGAAACGTGATGGTACACATTTCTCCTCCTTTCACGAGGCATCACAGCAACGTTTCACCAGGCAACGCCGGTCAACTGCCGTTTGTGTATGAGAAATCCGTTGGAAACCTTCCTCATGTCAGCACGTTGTAGGTGTCGCCACCGGCGCCAACCTTGTGTGAATGCTCTGAAAAGCTAATCATTTGCATATCGCAGCATCTTCTTCTTGTCAGTTAAATTTCGCGTCTGTAGCACGTTATCTTCGTGGTATAGCAATTTTGATGGCCAGTAGTGTATTACGAATGTTTAGTAATGGCTCGCCTGTTTTCCAATATAATTTGTCTTACCGTGGCTACTTGGGTGAAATATCAAGTAGTCTCAGAAGTGTGTTAGTTTAGGCCTATATTACATTGGCCTTCTTCAGTGCTAGTCTCGTCTTTTGCTACTGAAATTAGCGCGATATGGATGGCGCTGTGCGTTTGATTTTGACATTAACGTACTGGGTGATTTGCTTGTTGACCTTTACCCGCGTAGCAGCAGTAGAACCTACAGCAACCCCAGGGCGAAATATATGCTCATTTTGTTCGTAGAGCAAACGAAGAATGGCGACGACATTTTGTGACCACTGCTCAAGCGCAATTTCTGCAGAACGCCAAGCTTGGTGAAGTAAAATTGTCGTGATGGGGTATAAAACAAGGCATTCTGTACTTACTTTGTATCTAACGTACTACTGGACGTTAATATTTGTAATTAACTAACGCTTAACCTGTAATTTATGACATATTTTGAATAAAATTAGTAGTAGTATAATCTACGATGGTTTAGTAGCAATGTGACATTTTCCACTCTTTAGTACCTAGGGTGAATGGTCAAAGCAAAATTCATAAAGTATGTTCTTGGTAAGTTATGTGCGCTAAAATTCTGAGGAGTGAAACAACCTTTCAAAACATCAACATTTATTGCTAGCGAAAATATATACAGACAAACACATCAAACAATATTTGTGCGGGGATAAGTAGAACCTATTTGCCTTACCCATTATGTTTTCTTTCCCTCAAGTCACTAATAACGCTATAAACAACTTATCACTCATTAGAACTGATTTTTTTCACTTAAAATGTTATGTCATGAAAATTGTGTTTATATACACTGTGGGCGTCGGGTCTGTTCTGTTATTATAAGGCGTAAATAACTTTTCGTACTCTCAATGGAAAATAATATCCAAGTCGTCATGGAATATTTGCAATTTGCCACGAAAACAAAACACAATAATAAAATCAAGATTAAGGAGACATGTTGTTGTGGTCTTCAGTCCGAAGACTCGTTTGATGCAGCTCTTCCTGCTATTCTGTCCTGTGCAAGCCTCTTCATCTCCAAATAACTACTGCAACTTGTATACTTCTGAATCTGCTTACTGTATTCATCTCTTGGTCTCCCTCTACGATTTTTATCATGCATCCTCCCCTCCAGTATTGAATTGGTGACCGCCTGATGTCTCAAATGTCTCATATTAACCGATCCCTTCTTATAATCAGGTCGTGCCACAAATTTCTTTTTTCCCCAATCCTGTTCAGTACCTCCTCATTAGTTACGTGTTTTACCCATCTAATCTTCTTCAGCATTCTTCAGTAGCTTCACATTTCAAAATCATCAATTCTCTTTTTGTCTAACTGTTTATTGTCTACGTTTCATTTCCATACATGGGTACACCCCATTCAAATACCCTCAGAAAAAAATTCCTGACAGTCAAATTTGTATCGATGTTAACAAATTTCTCTTCTTCAGAAACGCCTTTCTTTCCATTGTCAGTCTGCATTTTATATCCTCTCTACTTCGGCCATCATCAGTTATTTTGCCGCCCAAATAGCAAAACTCATTTACTACTTTAAGTATCTCGTTTCCTAAACTAATTCCCTCACAATCACCTGGTTCAACTCGACTACATTTCATTATTCTTGTTTTACTCTGATCGATGTTCATCTTATGTTCCAGTTTCAAGACGTTGTCCATTCCGTTCAACTGCTCTTCCAGGTCCTTTGCTGTCTCTGACTGAATTTCTGTGTCATCGGTAAACCTCAAAGGTTTTATTTCCTTTCCGTGGACTTTAATCCCTAGTACAAATTTTTCTATATTTTCCTTTACTGCCTGTTCAATGTACAGACTGAATAATATCAGGAATAGGCTGCAACCCTGTCTGACTCCCTGGCTCCCTTCCCAACCACTGCTCCCCCTTTCGTTTCCCTCAGCTCTTATAACTGCGTCTGGTTTCTACAGAAATTGTAAACAACCTTTCCGCCCCTGTATTTTACCTCTGCTACCTCCAGAATATCAAAGAGAGTATTTAAGTCAACATTGCAAACGCCTTCTCCAAGTCTACAAATGCTCTAAATGTCTGTTCCCCTTTCCTGAACCCTTCTTCTAAGGGCAATCGTAGAACCAGTATCCCCTCGCGTGTTCCTACGTTTCTTCGGAATCCAAACTGATCTTCCCCAAGGTCAGCTTCTATCAGTTTTTCCATTCTTCTGCAAAGAATTCGTGTTAGTATTTTCCAACTATGACTTATTAAACTGATATTTCGGTAATACCCGCATCTGTCAGCACCTACTTTCTTTCGAATTGGAATCATTATATTGTTCTTCAAGTCTGAGGGTATTTCGTCTGTCTCATACATCTTGCGCACCAGATGGAAGAGTTTTGTCATGGCTGGCTCTCCCGGAGCTTTGTTTCGGCTTAGGTCATTCAGTGGTCTGTCAAATTCTTCTCGCAATATCATCTTCATCTACATCCTCCTCCATTTCTATAATATTGTCCTGAAAGTACATCTTCCTTGTATGGACCCCCTATACACTCTTCCACCTTTCAGCTCTACCTTCTTTTCTTACTACTGGTTTTCCATCTGAGGTTTTGATATTCATACAGGTGCTTCTCTTTTCTCCAGAGGCCTCTTTAATTTTCCTGTAAGCAATATCTATCTTCCCCTAGTGACATATGTTTCTAAAGGAGACGTAAAAGCACGAAATTCGATACTATAAAATGAGTAGGCGCCACCATCAAGACTTTCTTCCCGAGAAACCTGCACGTGACGTGATGTGACGGCCGTTCACGGCCTGTATGAATGCCGCCATTCGAAATTCGCTGTGGAATATTTAAGTGAATTGGCCTTTATGTTGATGAGGTCTTCTCCGCCTTCAAACCGTTTTACAAGAGGGAATTTTTGCTCTAAATCGACAGTTATGGGTGCGCGTCACGTGATTGAGTGTAAATCCCCCTCAACCACGTCGTTAGTGTGTCAGTGTCCAGCGACATCTGTGATCGACTGACTGTGCCGCAGGTGGAGCTCTAAAACCTTGAGTATGCTGCAGACTGCGCATGCGCAGGACCAGGTGATTGTGCCATCATCTGCTGACATCGGAAATTAACCTATTCCCGCCGAGCTCATCCCTACTATAGTAATGGACTTGGTGCTTTTGTGTCTTCTTGAATTTAATTTATTGTTTGCTTCGATTTCTCCACGCATTACAGTTATAACACCAGATCCTGAAACTTTTCCTATTAGTTTTCTTCCACATTCGAGACGACATATCTGAAAGCAAAAAGGTTTTACAATATCTGAAAAAAGCCTGCATATGCGCAGATAAGAAACTAAATACATACACGTTCTTTAGTTAAAGCTGTTTCAACAGTGAAAAAGTCTAATGTACTTAACGAGGGAAATAATTCTCTGTGATTTAGCATCTAGAAAGAAAGAAACATACAAAGAATAAAGCAGAAAGGCGCTATTTACAGTCTCCTAAATATCTGCATTTGATGACGAACTATGGTTTCATATATTGATATTCACCTTGACTGTAATAAGTGTATATGTACGAGGAACGTTCTATAAGTAATGCAACGCATTTTTTTCTGGCCAGTGTCGGTTTAAAACGTGCGGAATTTTTTGTGGGATACCTTGAAAAATTTCCCGCTTCAGTCCCTATAGTTTCATTAAGTTTCGGTAAGTGACGGCGCTATGTGTAGCCTTCAATATGGCTTTTGTAACGGAGATGCGATACAAGCAGAGAGCTGACATTAAGCTTCTTTTGGCGGAAAACCATAATATCGCAGATATTCACAGGCGCTTGCAAAATAGCTACGGACACCTGGCTGTGAACAAAAGCACGGTGAGTCGTTGGGTGAGGCGTCGGTTATCATCGCAACAAGGTCGCGGAAATCTCGCGATTTCCCGCGTGGCGGCCGGGCGCACACATCTGTGACTCCAGCGATGTTGGAACGTGAGAACACTCTCATTTGAGGTGATCGACTGGTCAAAATCAAACATCTCGCTGCACAACTGAACGTATCTGTTGTTAGTGCCGACGCACTCGTCCACAGTTGACGTAACTCAAGTGTGTGTGTGGCCGCTGGGTTCCTCGCTGCCTAACAGAAGACCATAAAAAGCAACGAAGGACCATCTGTGAGGAATTCTTTCGCGTTACAAGGCCGATCGTGAAAGCATTTTTTTTTTCGAACGTCGTCGAAGGCGATGAAATACAGGTTCATGACTACGAAACCGGAAACAAAATGGCTATCTATGGAGTGGCGCACACCACCTCTCCTACAAAGAAAAAGTTCAAAGCCGCCCCCTCGTGCAGTAGAGTTATAGCGACGGTCTTTTGGGACTACATTGGTTCAAATGGCTCTGAGCACTATGGGACTTAAACATCTGACGTCATTAGTCCCCTACACTTAGAACTACTTAAACCTAACCAACCTACATCCATGTAGGATTCGAACCTGCGACCGCAGCGAGGTTCCGGACTGAAGCGCGTAGAACCGCTCGGCCACAACGGCCGGCCTTCTGGGACTATGAAGGGCTTATTCTATTTGATGACCTCTAAAAATGGTTCAAATGGCTCTGAGCGCTATGGGACTTAACATCTGAGGTCATCAGTCCCCTAGACTGAGAAACTACTTAAACCTAAATAACCTAAGGACATCACACACATCCATGCCCGAGGCAGGATTCGAACCTGCGACCGTAGCAGTTCCGGACGGAATCGCCTAGAACCGCTCGGCCACAACGGTCGGCTTGCGCTCCGGGAGCGCAAATCTTTACCAGGCTCGATCTAAGATAAGTCCTAAGCTCACTAGTGCCTCGCTAATTACTACATTTCTCCAGAACGCAAATTGATCTTCACCGAGGTCGGCTTCTACTAGTTTTTGTATTCTTCTGTAAATTATTTGTGTTATTGTTTTGCAAGCATGACGTGTTAAACTGATGGTTCGGTAATGTTTTCACCTATCATCACCTACCCGTAACCATCCATAAATGTAGAAATGTCCGCTCCTGAAGATTAAGAAAGTGCGTCGCCATTCCTCCTCTTTCGTGGACGTGTAAGCCATTTTCAAACTTGTCCGAAAGTTTGCTGGTGTCTTGCGAGCTCAGCTGTGCATTGCAGCAAGGGCGACAACGGTTCTAACCGTGAGACCTTCGGCGTAATGTGTCCCGGCGTCGTGACTCTGGACATGAGGTGAACGGCTCGCCACCAGAGCGCCTTGCACCGGGGATTAATTGGCATCTGGCGCCGATCTGACTGCGTATAACGGAGGCGTGTAAGTTTATTTCGAGAGTGCACCTGTTGGGAAAGCTGGAAGCGACCTCAGAGAGGAAAATGCCTGAAAGCGACGCTGCGGGAAGAAAAATAGGGCTTAATGGCAAGTCGACGCCGCGAAAAGGTGGGGAGATAAATCACCCATGAGGTCCGCAGCTCGTGGTCTTGCGGTAGCGTTCTCGCTTCCCACGCACGGGGTCGCGGGTTCGATTCCCGGTGGGGCCAGGGATTTTCTCTGCCTGGTGATATCTGGGTGTTGTGTGTCTTTCATCATCATTTCATTCCCATCGACACGAAAGTCGCCGAAGTGGCGTCAACTCGAAAGACTTGCACCAGGCGAACGGTCTAGACGGGAGGCCCTAGCCACACGGCATTTACGTTTACATTTTTACCCGTGATTTCTCTGAGAAAATCATCTCAATGTTCGCACAGAGTTACGTAGCAAACAACCACGTAAGACTTCCAAATTCGGGTCCTTAGTTACCCAGAAGCTCTATAGCTAATCCCATGCATTTCGTCACGTATTTAGCTTTGAAAATGTCTGTGAACGCTTTTATAAATGTAGTACTTATATTGGAGGAGTAAAGAGATGGAGTCGGATCCAGCCGTGTTCTCTGGAAAACAGCTAAAGTGATCACCGTGTCCTTTGCCTCACTCGACGGCGAAGCCGCAATTTACAATATTGTTTCCTACATCTACACCTGCATCTACATCTACATACATACTCCGCAAGCCACCGTACGGTGCGTGACGGAGCGTACCTTGTACCACTGCTAGTCTTTTCTTTTCCTGTTCCACTTACAGATTTAGCGAAGGAAAAACGACTATCTATATGCCGCCATATGAGCCTTTATTTCACACATCTTTTTTCATTTCCTTACGCGAAATGTATGTTGAAGGCAGTAGGATCGTTCCGCAGTCAGCTTTAAATGCCGGTTCTCTAAATTTTTTCAATGCTGTTCCTCGAAAAGAATGCCGCCTTCCCTCCAGGATGCCCATTTGACGTAGACCTGAAGCTGTTCTAATGATCTATCTAACACCACAAGCTGGTTTATGTATTCACATTCGTTAGCTTTGCTAAGTCATAACCAAACTGTCACGTTCCAGCTTACCGGTACATACAACCATGATTTCACGTTTTAGAGGAATTAATTAATGACTATTTCATCATAACTTGTAAGTACAAAAACAATGTGGGGGAAACGCAAAACTGAATGCGAACAATGCTTAGTTTTTAGCGAGCAGACGTCCGAAAAAGAGCGGGCAATGTATTAGCAATTTTTGATTTCTGCCGCATGTCGGGTAAAGAGACGATAGAAGTGAAGAAAGGGCATCCTTCACCAAGGTCATTCGTACACGCAGTCATTATTTTTTCTTGCTGCATAACTTGCGGAAGGAAAAAAAAACGAATTTCGGGAACCGTTTACCACTGTCGTGTTTACATGTTAGACCTGAATTAGCTGTTTTTGGTTGGTGGTTGGTTGATTTGGGTGAGGGGACCAAACAGCGAGGTCATCGGCCCCATCGGATTAGGGAAGGTTGGGGAAGGAAGTCGGAAGTGCCCTTTCAAAGGAACCATCCCGACATTTGCCTGAAGCGATTTAGGAAATCACGAGAAACCTAAATCAGGATCACCGGTCGCGGGTTTGAATCGTCGTCCTCCCGAAATATGAGTCCAATGTGCTAACAACTGCACCATCTCGTTCGGTTTCAAATAAGGGCAGCTTGTTTTGTACTATTGTGAAATAGGGGAGTGAATGCCACGCACATGATACGTGAATTGAGGTGGAGATCATTAAAACAAAAACGTTTTCGTCGCGTAAGTTCTTCTCATGAATCTCCAATCACCAGTTTTCCCCTTCGACTGCGAAAATATTCTGTAGGCGCACACCTACATAAGGAGAAATGACCGTCATGGTAAAATAAGAGAGAAATAGGGCTCGCAGAGAGAGATTTAAATGTTTGTTCTTCCCGTGCGCCGTTCGAGAGTGGAACGGTAGAGAAATAGCTTGAAGATGGTTTGATGAACCCTCTGTCAGGCACTTAATTGTGAACTGCAGAGTGGTAGTGTAGATGTATATTTGTGACTGTCTGGAGTGTGTCTCGGAGCGGTCATTTTCAAACATTTTTCTGGGTGACTTGTAAGTTGGGCAACTTATGAATTTTCGGTAGATGTTGATTCAGGACAATATTTCTTTTTCTCGCTCCTTTAGCACCTACATTGTTGCAGCCTCTCATTGACACACTGAGTAGCAAACAAAGAAAACTAACTGGTAGAACGGGACAAACGATAGTCACGGTCGAGATTCCCCGATACGCCGTAGAGCTCGATGCGGTATCGAACAGTATTCGAACACTTAAGATATTATAATGATGTACCAAATGGACTATAATTTAGGTTTTCGTCTCCTTTTCATATACTAGAATAACGAGTAAAACAGTTATTAGCTTGTAACCACCTTCAAAATAGGTTCGAAAGAGTCAGACGAAATAAAGAAGAACGTTAGTTAGAAGTTAAATGCCTAGTAAACAAAATAAATTATATTAAAATAAGCTATAACTGCTGTCCTGGGAAAAAATTTAGCGGCAAGAAACGTCTTGAAAATTGTACCAACAGACGGTGCTAGTCGCGGGAGTAGCAAAAGTTCGAAATTGATTTGCAGTTGCAATCTTTTACTTGTTTATTAGTTGGTGTTTTAACTTAAAATCTGCACCCTAGAAGCTACTACAGTCAATATATCACATTATTTTTTTCAACCCCATAGTATATTAATAAAATTATTCCCCTTTAATAGTTCAGACGCTGAAACAAATTGTGGCTGCGAGAACGTATTAAATACGTTAAGACACATCGTGGAGAGACCGCCTTGTCCAATTTTTATACACTATTTTAAAAGTTTTACTCTTATGTGGCCGCGGAGCGCCAAATTGCACAGGGTGACAATTATTGAACTATTCGGAATAAAATCGTCATAACTTCTGAAAGGTATGCGTTAGGACGTTCAACTACACTGTCGGCCGCGGAGCACGACGGGGATTACTATGCGCATTATCGTTTGGTTTAGTGACGAAGCCCCCTTTCATTTGGATGGGTTCGTCAAAAAGCAAATACCCGCGCGGGGTAGTCGCGCGGTTTTCGACGCCTTGCCACGGTTCGCGTGGCTCCCCCCCGTCTGAGGTTCGAGACCTCCCTCGGACATGGGTGTGTGTGTTGTTCTTAGCGTAAGTTAGTTTAAGTTAGATTAAGTAGTGTGTAAACCTAGGGACCGATGATCGCAACATGTTGGTCCCATAGGAATTACCACAAAAAAAATGGTTCAAATGACTCTGAGCACTATGGGACTTAACGTCTGAGGTCATCAGTCCCCTAGAACTCAGAACTACTTAAACCTAACTAACCTAAGGACATCACACACATCCATGCCCGAGGCAGGATTCGAACCGGCGAGCGTAGCGGTCGCACGGTTCCAGACTAAAGCGCCTAGAACCGCTCGGCCACACCAGCCGGCTACCAAAAAAGAAAAGCAAATCTGGCGCATTTGGGGGACTGAGAATCCGCATTTGGCGATCGAGAATTCTCTCCACCCTCAACGTCTCACTGTGTGATGTGCAATGTCCAGTTACGAAATAATCGGTGCGATATTCCATGATGGCACGGTGACTACCGAACAGCACTCGAAGGTGTTGGAAGATGATTTCACCCCCATTATCCGAAGTGACCCTGGTTCCGACAGTATGTGTTTCATGCAAGACGGAGCTCGACCCCACTGAAGCAGGAGAGTGTTTGAAGTCCTGGGGGACCACTTTGGGGAACGCATTCTGGCTCTGGGGTGCCCAGAGGCGACTGGCAAGGGCCTCGATTGATATTCTCCGGATCTGAACACGTGCTATATTAAAGGCAAGGTGTACAGCAAAACCCCCAAAACCATTACTGAGCTGGAAACAGCCATTCAGGAGGTCATCTGCAGCATCGATATTCCGACGTTACAGCGGGGTCGTGCAGAATTTCGCCATTCGTCTGCGCCACATCGTCGCCAGTGATGGCAGGCATATCGAACATGTCATAATCTAAATCAGTATATCTGTATTGAGGTTTACTTGTTGAATAAAGCGTGTGCACGCCATAGTTTGTAACTAATTTACGTTTTACAAAATTGTTAAGGCTTTCGTGGCCACTTGTTGACGAATTGCCTATTGGCTTCTGTCTCGGGTTCTTCGGCCGACGTTCGTCTAATGATTTTTCTGACGTTTCGCCACCACGAGTGGCTTCACCCTCCATTGCCGGTGGTGAAGTGGAGGCGAGCTCGCGGCCGCAGACTATATGTACCTGGCGCGCCAACGTCCGAGGGCTTCTCCGCGGTCATTTCCTGTGCGGTTCTCCTCTTGCTGCCTGCGACGGTCGTTCGCTGCAGTACAGGCAGCCAGGATCCGTTTACCTTAAGGCTTTCCTCTTTCTTGTTGAAACTGTTCGCGTGTTTTTGGATTTCTACAGCTACTCTGAACAAGCGCGTGTGATAGTGCTTCTCTACAGCCAGAACTTCCGTGTCGGCGAATTTTATTACGTGGTCGGTCTCATTCAGTGCATGCTCTGCCACGGCCGATTTCTCCACCTGCCCCAACCTGCAATGTCGCTTATGCTCTTTGACCCTGGTGTTAATTGATCGTCCAGTCATTCCGACATAAACTTTTCCGCATGTGCATGGTATACGGTATATTCCCGACATTGCAAGTGGGTCTCTTTTCTCCTTCGCCGATCTAAGACACTCTTTGATCTTCCTTGTCGGTTTGAAAATCGTCTTTAGGCCGTGTTTGCGCAATATACGGCCGATTCTGTCCGTCACTTTGGGAATGTATGGCAGAAAGGCCGTACCCGACATTTCTATTTCTGGTTCCTTACTTCGCCGAGATTATGAGCAAAAGTTCCGAGACCTATTAGATCCGACGACGTACCGAAAACTAAGCGCAGATCCGACGCAGCGTATCACTCGGAATACGAATCGATTAATCAAGGCGTCTTCTCTGCCGGCGGACATACAGAGAAACCTGCGCAACACAGAAGCCCTACCGCCTCGGCTGTATGGATTACCCAAGATCCATAAGAACAACGTTCCACTGAGACCGATCGTTAGCGCTCCTGGCTCACCAACGTATAAACTGGCGAAACACTTGGCCTCTCTGCTCCAGCCACACGTGGGGAAGGCCGACACATACATTAAGGACTCAGGACATTTCATTGAGAAGCTGAAGACACTGAAACTTGCGCCAAACGACATCCTGGTCAGTTTTGATGTTGTTTCGTTATTTACGAAAGTGCCACTCAGTGACACTCTGGAGCACATCGGTTCCATGTTCCCGCAAGACATCAGAAAGCTCTTCCATGCATGTCTCACCACGAGCTATTTCACGTGGAATGGCGATTTCTACGAACAGCTGGAAGGCGTCGCCATGGGTAGTCCTCTCAGTCCAGTGGTGGCCAACTTCTTCATGGAACAATTCGAAGCACAGGCACTGGACTCGGCGACTTGCAAACCTAAGGTGTGGTACAGGTACGTCGATGATACTTTCGTGGTGTGGAGCCATGGTGAAGAACGGCTCGGTGAATTCCTGAGACACTTGAACAGCCTCCATGCCAACATAACATTTACCATGGAAGTAGAAAAGGACAAAAAACTGCCATTTCTAGATGTGCTGGTCACAACGGACGGTGAAAACCTGGGACACAGCGTGTATCGGAAACCGACACACACGGACCGATACCTGCACAATCTGTCAGACCACCACCCGAGCCAGAAAAGAGGCATGATTAGTACGCTCGTAACGAGAGCAGGACGAATATGTGAGCCTCAACACCTCAAACGAGAAATGCAACACCTGTAAACTGTTCTGCGGAGCAATGGGTACTCCACAAATTACATTAGAAGTGTAACAGAGCCAAACACTCGGCGAAGTAAGGAACCAGAAAAAGAAATGTCGGGTACGGCCTTTCTGCCATACATTCCCAGAGTGACGGACAGAATCGGCCGTATATTGCGCAAACACGGCCTTAAGACGATTTTCAAACCGACAAGGAAGATCAAAGAGTGTCTTAGATCGGCGAAGGAGAAAAGAGACCCACTTGCAATGTCGGGAATATACCGTATACCATGCACATGTGGAAAAGTTTATGTCAGAATGACTGGACGATCAATTAATACCAGGATCAAAGAGCATAAGCGACATTGCAGGTTGGGGCAGGTGGAGAAATCGGCCGTGGCAGAGCATGCACTGAATGAGACCGACCACGTAATAAAATTCGCCGACACGGAAGTTCTGGCTGTAGAGAAGCACTATGACACGCGCTTGTTCAGAGAAGCTGTAGAAATCCAAAAACACGCGAACAATTTCAACAAGAAAGAGGAAAGCCTTGAGGTAAACGGATCCTGGCTGCCTGTACTGCAGCGAACGACCGTCGCAGGCAGCAAGAGGAGAACCGCACAGGAAATGACCGCGGAGAAGCCCTCGGACGTTGGCGCGCCAGGTACATATAGTCTGCGGCCGCGAGCTCGCCTCCACTTCACCACCGGCAATGGAGGGTGAAGCTTTGACAATGCCAGCCACTCGTGCTGGCGAAACGTCAGAAAAATCATTAGATGAACGTCGGACGAAGTTCAATAATTGTTACCCTGCACCTGCTTACAGCCCATAAGGTGCGAGAAGGATGAAATAACACTACACAAAAAAAAGTTGTGGAGAGATTACCTACTTTCGTGAACTGTTAATTAAACTGCTCGAACAGTTCGAATCGTGTTCAAACACTGATCTAATAAAGTAACGTTTTCCTCGTACATCGCAGAGATCCAAAAAATAATGTCTCTTGGAACCGATAAAAATATAACAGCCTTTAACGCGCATTCAGAAATTAAAACTAAAACACGCACCAAGAAGTGACGCCCTAAAAGATCATAAATTACATATCTCTATTTCAAACCAACAGCTCATTTCATGGAATCAGTGCAAGAAACGACAATAATAATCTTCCAAAAGATTTAAACCCACTTTGTTAGATCCAGAAATGTGTCCATTGCCGGCAATTTAAATTACTGATAAATTTCAATTTAAAAGGAG
This sequence comes from Schistocerca americana, assembly GCF_021461395.2. NCBI lineage: Eukaryota > Metazoa > Arthropoda > Insecta > Orthoptera > Acrididae > Schistocerca > Schistocerca americana. Next base: position 953,304,226 of record NC_060120.1, read on the forward strand.
CTTAAAGGATTCATTGATGGCCAATTCCTTCTACTTCACTGAATTCCTCATTCCAATGACTGATACGAATATATTACGAATAACATCAGATAATGTATTGCTTAAAAGTTGTCTTCATACTCGTACATTGTCATTGCAGTAACACGATCAGTGTAAATTAGTGTTACAAAATGATTTTCTCTTTGCTGATACTTGGCTACAATAACCTAAGAATTACCGTATGTGCCTCGGTGTATAGTACATTTACACGTTTTGTGACGAGTGTGTTATTACGTCGTAAACGAATACATGTTTAAGTTTTTCTTTACTTATTCCACATCCATGAGGACCGTTTCGATTAAGATCTGTTGAGGGTACATTAGCATATGCTTTTTCAGGGTTCCGTACCTCAATCGGTAAAGAACGAGCCCTTATAGGGTAACTTTGTTTTTTTGTCTGTCTGTTTGATTGTTAAAAATCCCTTTTTTCCTCTGGAACGGGTAAACGTATTAAGTTGAAATTATGTCACGTATTACGGCCCACAGCGTCTTTCCAGTATAAAAAATTGAAACTTCTAAGTCAATGTAGTCGAAAAATACGGCTATTTATGTCACTTATTTTAATACTCGCAAACTCATTCATCAACACCTATAGGGTCCTTGCAGTTGACCTAGAATCATGAAATTTGGCAAGAAGTATGGTTTCACAGTACAGGTAAAGGAAAAAATCCGAAAATTGTTAATTCGTAATTACATCACTCGAAAAAATACTTCTATTCTCATGTTTTACCAGACGTCGAACTTGAAATTAAAACAATCAGTAGTTCTGAATTCAGGCTGACTGGATCGCAGTGGTAAAAGTCAAACATCAGGCAAAGAATGACTGTATTATTCAGTTGACACCCTTGGGAATTTATCCATCATTAAATATCCAGGAGCGGTAGCTGCACGTAGATATGGCGTTTCAAGTGGTATGTGAAATGCCATACCTACATGCAGCAATCGCTCTTGGATATCTAATGATGGATAAATTCCGAAACTCGTCATCCAAGCAATAAAGTCATTCCTTGCCTGATATTCGACTTCTACCATTGCCACCCAATCATCCTGAATTCAGAGCTACTAATTATTACAATAACGGTCGCCTGCCCACTGCACAACTTTATGTTACATTTATATTACTGAAATTAAAACATTCTCGAAAATCTTGGAATCCCTGTGACCGATATCTTGCCAGTACAAATGTCGAGAACAGGCAAAAATGGTAGAGGTACTCCATTCCCGGAATAGATGAACTGTCTACGTACATAATTAAATTTGTACAGAACTTTCAGTGCGCGAGGCATACTCGCCCCTGGAAAAATTTACTATGCAAATATTTATTGTATGTTCTTGTTTTCTGACTTATTCTACATCCTTGAGAATCCCCTCACTATGGAACCAAAAGTACGTATAATCTAATCCAAATATAGCAGATACACAATCACATCACTGGCCAAAGTTTACCGCTAATATAGCAATTTGCTCTGGACCCCGATGTTGAAGTTTTTTACACGACCAACCAAAGGTAGCACTTGGAAATTAGTTAACGAAAGCCAGATTTGCTAGCCCCATGTAAACTTAGTAAATGGGAGCTATTTATATATTTCGCTATGTGGACGTCATCTGGTTCTGAGTTCGTCATTGGTTACGCAATGTAATGCTCCTATCGGTTACCTGCAACCCAACAAGGTGATGCTTTGCCGGCATCTACGCTATGCCACGTATAGCCGCTGCGAACGGACTCCCCGTCGCAAATTTTAGCTCCTCATTAAGGGTGGGGGGAGGAGGGGGCGTTATGTAAAATTGGTCAAAAACGTTGAAATTTTTTGCCACCTGTTAGTTCTGTGGCGTTTAATTCGTGCTACAAATGATTTAAAAGTAATTTTATTTCAACCAATGCTCAGTGTCCCCTTTTCTACACGGCTCTGTCCTTGTTTGCGATTTTTTATTAATATCCTGCAAACAAACAAGACATCTGTAGAGTATAGAAGGCTGTAAGCCCATTTACGGTGCAATTAATTACGATTTAATAAAGAAATGCATACATCGTGGAACGAAACCATATTTAGAAGGGACGCCCAAAGACAACATTTTGCTCATCTACAGTTGTTTCCTTGCACAGTGCTTGTCTGGTTTTCAGTCATGATTCAGGAACCTTACGAGACTACGATTTGATGCAGACTGCTTCACTGAAAACCTACTGAAGAAGATTGATGATGTGCGTATTACTAGTTTTGAAATGCCAAACAAGGATATAGCCAAAAGAGGGCATGCCAAATGGATCAGACTAGAACGAAAGAGCTACATGAAGACCAAAAAGACCAAATGTACGGTTACGGCCAACACTAAGGTACTTGTTTCTGGAGTAAATGCTAATAAAGTCTTTTCTTTGCATTTCCCGCAACTCCCATTTTTCAATGCTGCTGAACCGTTGCAGATAAATAGGTGAAATTTGCTACAGACTTTGTACATGCTATAACAGAACTTTGTGTTGTACAAAATTTTTGAAAGTACATTACTGTCGAATTTATTTAAACTTTTGTGATATAAAATCTCCTATACATAGTACACACAAATTTAAAAACTGTTGAGAGTGTTCTGAGGATGATATTGAAAAAACTGATTTATAGATTTATTAAATTACTAAGAATAACTTAACACATTTTGTAAGTGATAAGTAACTTTTGAGAAAATTATCCGCATTTGATAGTACGTGTTCTCAATGTAACCAACAACGTCGTGATCAAATTATTTGACAATAAAATTGAAAAAGAATCCAGGCTATAGTCAGTAACATAATGACAACATCTGCAAAATTTGCTTCAGTTACCTCTCAAACAGTAAAAGTTACCTACGATAATGATGGAAACCGAAGAAATGAATTAAACTTTGTGCTATGGCCAAGAAGTGAACCTGGATCTCCTTGCTTATGAGGCAGGTATCGTAGACATTACACCACCACAACATTATACGTAACATATCTGCAGGGACTACCCTAGTCCATTGCCTTTATCGTGTATAAAGATGAGACTCAGATGCCTCGAGGAAAATTGAACTACATCAGAACTGTAGTAAAAGTTACGTTAGCTTGTATGTATCTATGTATCTTTTCATACGTCCCCACTGAAGATGAGATTTAATACTACTACGCTCACCTGAAAGCCGTGTTTGGCTGTACCTGCATCGACTGCTAAGAGCGCGCAACCGCAGTACTAGTTCCCCTTATGCAGAAGTCACGCGCCGATGTCCGTTTCAAGGCAACGCAACGACTCCTCGCAAGCATTGTTGGCCCCAAGGCGCCGCACGTATTACATTCCTGCATTGTAGCTGCGTGATTACAGGGAGCCTCGCGGCTTTACGCATCTCATCTCCCAGCCACTGCTTGTACCTCGTGATTGCCGTCGTCTGCCGCCGCTGAGTACCCACCGGTCCTTGACCGAACGATAACCCCCCACAATTGTCTCTCAGTTCCCTTGGCACGCGTGCATAGAGGTCTGTTGCAGTAGAACTTTCAATGTCTTGCGTCTGTGCTTCCATTCCATACCAGAAGTAATGAGGAACAAATAGACAGCCTTCAAGCATGCGGTATACGCCGTAATCAACTACGGGCGGCGTTCAAGACGAAACACATTTTTTTTTCCAAAGGCCAGTTGGTTTTATTCGGGATTCCAATATACCATATTATTCTCCACTTTTTTGGCTACAAAAACCTATTTTTCAACATAATCGCCATTCAATACGACGGCCTTACGCCACCTTACTGGGAAGGTCTGTATGCCCCCATGCTATCACTCTACTGATCGACGTCGGAGCCAACGTCATACTGCATCAAAAATATCCCCATCATCCACGTACAGCTTCCCGCGGAGTGGAGGATAAATGAGGTACATTCCATTAACCTTCTTTTAATTTTGTTGAAATTCATCTTAAAACCTCATTTCAAGATGATGTTTATTCCGTATGACTGTCCTTCTAATTCATAACGCCCATCTGCTCTTCCAGTTCCTATGCCGTCTCTAAATAAATTACAGTGTCATCAGCAAATTACGAAGTTTTTATTTCTTCTCCCTTCCAAATTTCTGCTTGCTGTCCTTTACTGCTTGCTCATTGTACATATTGAACAACATTAAGGAGAGGCTGCAACCCAGTCTCATAAATTTCTCCTCTGTTGTTTCCCTTTCATGTCCTTCGACTTGTGTAACTTTTATAATTGTATTTTTTTTTGTTTTTAAATAAAAAACGCCTTCTCTTGCTGCTCTGCCTTTTATTCTCCCAGACGCGTTTCGCCTTTTTTCACTTTAAGGCATCATCAGTAGGACCTATAATGATACAGTTATGATACTCTTTTTATATGTCTTATTTGTATATTACAGAAGAGTTCACTTCTTCCTTTTTATGTAAATGAGTGATTACTTACAGTTCGCGAACTGTGGTGTTCGACATCCACCCTCACCACATAAAGTGGAGAACGGAGGCTTGTCCACTCTGTAATGTACGCTAGGTGGCGTCCTGTGTCTAACCTCAGGACAGAGTACAATGTTGTTGAGGCGCAGTCGAAACACGCGGTTCAGCGCACATTGCAACACACTATATGACAATAGCGAGAAAAGGGTTTCCTGGAATGATAAATTTTTTAATATCGAATATAAATTCAAGTGTTAGGAAGTCTTTATGAAAGTATTTATATCGAGAGTAGCCTTGTACGAAAGTGAAACGTGGAGGATGAACAGTTCAGACGCCGGCCGCGGTGGCCGAGCGGTTCTAGGCGCTCAGTCCGGAACCGCGCGACCGCTACGGCCGCAGGTTCGAATCCTGCCTCGGGCATGGGTGTGTGTGATGTCCTTAGGTTAGTTAGGTTTAAGTAGTTCTAAGTTCTAGGGGACTTATGACCACAGATGCTGACTCCCATAGTGCTCAGAGCCATTTGAACCATTGAACAGTTCAGACAGGAAGAAAATAGTAGGTTTTGAAATGAGGTTCTGCTGAAGAATGTTGAAAATTAGATAGGTCTATTGAATAACTAATGTTATTGACGCGGCTCTGCAGCAGCGACCCCTAATTCTTCCCATGTTGACCCAAAGACATCTTGAATTACGATTTCAGTGAGCACGGGACCATCGGGATTGAAGCGTGGATCAATGGAAATGCGTTTCCTCGTTAGGTGAATCGTGTTTCTTGTTACACCTGGCCGACAATCGTGCGTAGATACGTTGTCATCCAGGTGAACGACTACTTGAAATAGGAACGGCGTTCAATAAGTAATGCAACACTTTGTTTCTCTGGCAATTTCTGTTGAAAAAATGCGGGATTTGTTGTGAGACATTGTGGAATATTCCCACTTCAGCCCCTATAATTTCTTGATGTTGCGATAGGTCGCAGCACTGTACGTAGCCTTCAAAATGGCATCTGTAATGGAGGTGCATCCTAAGCAGAGAGCTGCCATTGAGCTGCTTTTGGTGGATAAGCTCTTGCATAATGTCTACCGAGACCTGAGAGCGAGGAAAAGCTCGGTGAGTCGTTGAGCGAGGTGTGTGTCATCATCGCAAGCCAGTCCGAGTCTCTACCGCACAGCCTGGATCACGCGCCTTCCGACTTCCATGTGTTTGGCACAAACAAGGACGCACTCCGCGGGAAGTTGTGAATGTATGATGGGGATTTTGGCTCCGATCTCGACCAGAAGAGTAATACTATGCAGGCATGCATGCCATCCCACTTTGGAGGCGTACAGCTGTCGTACTGAACGGAGATTATGTTGAAAAATAGTGTTTTGTAGCCAACAGAATGGGGAATAATATAGGGTATTGGAATCATGAATAAAACCAAACTACCTTCAGAAAAAAATGTGTTGTATTACTTACTGAACGCTCCTCGTATACACTGTATCAATAACACAGGCGCTGCAGTCTGGAACCGCAAGACCGCTACGGTCGCAGGTTCGAATCCTGCCTCGGGCATGGATATTTGTGATGTCCTTAGGTTAGTTAGGTTTAACTAGTTCTAAGTTCTAGGGGACTAATGACCTCCGCAGTTGAGTCCCATAGTGCTCAGAGCCATATGAACCAATAACACAGGTGAGTAGGGCAATTAATGCTGTGGGAGACATTCACTTGGGTTTTCAAGGAACCTATGGTTGTACTCGAAAGTAGCATCACAGCTTGGATTCTTCCACCATCTTACAACAGGATAACTGTCGGTATCGTAAAGCCAGAACAGTACTACAGTGCTTTGAGGAGATTGATGGCGAACTAACGTTGGTGTCTAGGCCACCAAATACACGACACGCCCACAAACCGCCAGCCCGTAACTAATGGGAACTGCATGACCTGGATGTATGGTGCCACATACATCCGGAAACCTACGAAGGACTTAGAACTTCTCGAATCCATGTCACGTAGAATCTTTGCTGTACTGCCTTATAAAGGTGAAACAGGACGCTAATTAGCAGGTGCACATAATGCTTGGCTCACCAGTGTATGTAAACAAGTGAAACGTAAAATGATGGATGAAGACGAAACAGGCGAGAAGCGGGCTGAAAGCATACCTCTCCGTGCGTTTCTACGGTAGCGACACCGAGTCCACGCTGCAACTTAGCACTACACGAAAACGCATGCGAAGTAGCAGTTGGCAGTACCAAGGTTACTGGTTCTTACAAGACTGCGGTTCGAGGCGGAAAGCCTCCTCTAATTGCTTCTACGTTTCTTATCTGCGGCTCGTCCTGCTCAAGGCCGCACGTGTTCGCAGAAGGCAAATCCTCTCCAAACCAGCATTACAGCCGGCTACTGCAGCAGGTGGTGGAAGAAATTGGGTTAATTTCTCTAGCGGCGCGGTCACTCGGTCGATCCGCGTTGCCGATTTAACGCTGTATACTGTTTGTGCCAATAACTGATTGGGATTTACGTAAGAAGATGATGGAAAGGAAGAAGAGGAGAGAGAGCAGAACAGAATACTAAGGCAAGGTAGCGGTGCAGGGGAGGGGGGGAGGAGTACGCAATAAAAGTGGTGGTGCAAATTTTAGCCTACAGTCTTTCGACTGGTTTGATATGCTTATTACACTGTGTGATCAAAGTAACCAGAGACTTATTTGTGGATATTAATATGGGTTGTGCGCTTTTATGACGTCCTGAACTCTGCTGGGGACACTATCAGTGAGGTTTCTGAATGTCTGTCGAGGAATGACAGCAAATCCTACCTCAAGAGTCAAAACCAAAGAGGGTAATGATGTTGGACGCTAGGGTCTGCAGCGAAGCTGACGTTCTAACTCACCCCGAAGGCGTTCCATTGGGTTCAGGTTGGGACTCTGGGCAGGCCAGTCCATTTCAGGAATGTTATTGCCCTCAAGGCATCGCTTCACAGATGCTGCTTTATGAAAGGATGCATTATCACGCTGATGCAAAAATCGTCGTCTCCGAAATGTTTAACTACTGTACACAGTGCTGTAAAATCTGTTCCTATCCTTCCACACTTAGCATTTTCTCAAGCGAAATAAGGGGACCATACCCTAACCAAGAAATGTACCCCCGTGTCGTAACCACACCTCCTCTGTACTTCACTGTTGGCACTACAGACGATGGCTGGTAGTGTTCTCCAGACATTCAACAAATCCAAACCCTTCAACCTCATTCCCGCGTAGTAGAGCGTGACTCGGCACTCCAAATCACTCGATTCCAGTCACCCACTGTCCATTGGCGTCGCTGTTTACACCACGTGCAGCGTCGCTTGACCACTGAGTAGAGAAATGTTTGGTTTATGAGGAGTTGCTCTGCCACTACGCCGTGTTCCTTTTCTTTAAGTCCCTACACACAGTCATTGTACTAACTCGATTGCTACTAGCACTTCGGAACTTACGAGGTATTCCTTGTGCTTACTTTATCCTATTTTCTACAACCAGTCTCGCGAATACTAGACTGTCCCTGTCCGTCATACACGAGGTCTGTCTGGTCCAGGTTTAGCTGTGCTTCTTCCTTCGCGTTTGCACTTCAGTCACGTCTCCAGCAGTCGATTTGGACCGCTGTAGAAGGGTTGAAATGTCCCTGATTGATTTGTTACTCAGGTGACATCCAGTGAATAGTTTACATTCGAACTCTAAAGTTCTGATCTAACAATTCTACCGTTATTGCTTTGCTAGTGAATGTACAACACTCCCCGCCTCGTTTTGTACTGGCGAGTCTGCCTCCTGTGACATGAATTCCACAAGAGGTAGGGGAGTCCGGATACTCTTGTCCAGCTGGTGTACTTCTCGTCTCTGTCAGTCCTCTTAGATTTTGTACCATAAGCACACCACACAGAAAATTACCCCCAGGAGACATAACTTTAATACCGTGTAACATTGCTTCTACCGTTGACAATGGCGTCAGTTCGGCTGGATATTTGCCATATTCGGATGAGGGTATTCAGGGATTAAAATTATACTGATGTGTGTATTATTGTCGCGAGACCGCTTTTATCTTTGTTATTACGTACTTATGCTCTCCTGTAAACTTGACTCTACTACACTGACAACTTACTCTGAAATATATCTCACGGCTGCTATGCCAAAAAATGTTTTACACTACTGGCCATTAAAATTGCTACACCACGAAGATGACGTGCTACAGAGGCGAAATTTAACCGACAGGAAGAAGATGCTGTGATATGCAAATGATTAGCTTTTCAGAGCATTCACACAAGGTTGGCACCGGTGGCGACACCTACAACGTCCTGACCTGTGTAAAGTTTCCAACCGAATTCTCATACACAAACAGTACTTGACCGGCGTTGCCTGATGAAACGTTGTTGTGATGCCTCGTGTAAGGAGGAGAAATCCGTACCATCCCGTTTCCGACTTTGATAAAGCTCGGATTGTAGCCTATCGCGATTGCGGTTTATCGTATCGTGACATTGCTGCTCGCGTTGGTCGAGATCCAATGACTGTTAGCAGAATATGAAATCGGTGGGTTCAGGAAGGCAATACGGAACGCCGTGCAGGATCCCAACGGCCTAGTATCACTAGCAGTCGAGATGACAGGCATCTTATCCACATGGCTGTAACGGATCGTGCAGCCACGTCTCGATCCCTGAGTCAACAGATGGGGACGTTTGCAAGACAACCATCTGCATGAACAGTTCGACGTCGTTTGCAGCAGCATGGACTATCAGCTGGGAGACCATGGCTGCGGTTACCTTTGACGCTGCATCACAGACAGGAGCGCCTGCGATGGTGAACTCAACGACGAACCTGGGTGCACGAATCGCGAAACGTCATTTTTTTCGGATGAATCCAGGTTCTGTTTACAGCATAATGATGGTCGCAACCGTGTTTGGCGACATCGTGGTGAACGCACATTGGAAGCTTGTATTCGTCATCGCCATACTGGCGTATCACTCGGCGTGATGATATGGGTTGCCATTGGTTACACGTCTTTGTACAGTGGACGTTACATTTAAGATGTGTTACGACCCATGGCTCTACCCTTCATTCGATCCCTGCGAAACCCTACATTTCAGCAGGATAACGCACGACCACATGTTGCAGGTACTGTACGGGCCTTTCTGGATACAGAAAATGTTCGACTGCTGCCCTGGCCAGCACATTCTCCAGATCTCTCTCCAATTGAAAACGTCTGGTCAATGGTGGCCGAGCAACTGGCTCGTCACAATACGCCAGTAACTACTCTTGAAGAACTGTGGTATTGTGTTGAAGCTACACGGGCAGCTGTACCTGTACACGCCATCCAAGTTCTGTTTGACTCAATGCCCAGGCGTATTAAGGCCGTTATTACGGCCAGAGGTGGTTGTTCTGGATACTGATTTCTCTGGATCTATGCACCCAAATTGCTTGAAAATGTAATCACATGTCAGTTCTAGTATAATATATTTGTCCAATGAATACCGGTTTATCATCTGCATTTCTTCTTGGTGTAGCAATTTTAATGGTCAGTAGTGTATGTTGATGTTACTCCCGCTAAATACTAGTTGGTCTGTCTTGCAGTCTGAGTGACTAATTTTGTTGTACTTATTATAAACATACGTACAAAATCATTCACGAAGATCTCATGTGCTGATTTCTCGTTTCAGGTAAGGACATGACAAGCAGTCTCCTTGCTGAACAACGCTTGTAAGTAAAGGCATTTGCGATGCTTTAGAATAGAAACTGTTGTCTCCATAAATGGATGAATTTTGCGGTGTGAATTTTGTTATTGGCGTCCGATAGTGCTACATCGCAGTTAGCACCGTATTATCTGAGTGGAGCCCGCATCTCGTGGTCGTGCGGTAGCGTTCTCGTTTCCCACGCTCGGGTTCCCGGGTTCGATTCCCGGCGGGGTCAGGGATTTTCTCTGCCTCGTGATGGCTGGGTGTTGTGTGATGTCCTTAGGTTAGTTAGGTTTAAGTAGTTCTAAGATCTAGGGGACTGATGCCCTAAGATGTTAAGTCCCATAGTGCTCAGAGCCATTTGAACCATTTTTTTGTCTGAGTGGAGCGACTGATGATTAATCAGATATCTACAAGTTCGCGCCCATCACTCAGTAGATGATAATAGATCGTAGTAACAACGCATCGTGCTAACTGGGCTCAAATAACCTACGCGGACTGCTGTGTGTGCGATATATTTTTCTTAACGTTTTTATACCTATTATTCCTTCAGCTGTCCAACTGGTTTTTCTTATATTCCTATTTCTGGTAGCCAATTTCCTCAGACACTTTCCGTCTCAGTTTGCACTCATCACATCTGCCTTTAGTTTGATACTTCTGTACTGCACTTTTTGACACCTTACGGTGTATCATGGAGGGTGCTCCCGATACCATTGTAATCTCCCTCATTTGCTACTCCATTCGTGAATGGTAAGCGGGCAGAAAGATAGCCGGTAAGCCTCCATAAGAGCTCTAATGTCTCTAAACTTCCCCGTCATCGACATTCCGCGAGATATAAAAAGGAGAAAGTAATATGTTGTTTGGTTCTTCTGAGAACGTACGCTCTCGTAATTGTAAGAGGAATCGTCTCCATGCATCATTTCTGTTGGTCCATTATGGCCAAGGGACATCGTCCGATACGTACTTTTCAATTCAGTCAACTTTGCTGAAGGCCGTACACTTTAAGACATTTTATTTTATTTCGAGAGCAACCAGTTGCTGTCACGCTTTCGTCTGAATCAGCTGCACAACAATTGGGGTTCACGATATCCAGTTTTATGGCGCTATACAATAAACTCGTTGATTCGAAAAAAGCTTATGGGGCCTGAAGATGGCAAAATGAATTGCCGAAACTGGTTGCTTTCGAAATAAAATAAAATATCTTAAAGTGTACGGCTGTTGCTAAAGTTTATGGAATTGAAAAATAAAAAATTAAAACTTCGTATCATCTGTCGCCGAAGTATTTTAAACATCTCCAAAACCTCTCGTGCTTATTGAAGGAAGCTACGACGAAAAAGCCCGCTCTTCTTTGGATCTTCTCCCTATTCTGGATCAAATGTAACTGGTAAGAACCCCAGGTTGTCTATCAATCATTAGGAGACAACAGAACAAGAATTCTGAAAGCTACCTGTTTCAAGAATTACTCACATTTCTTTTGTGTTAAGCTTCTAAAAGGACGTACACTTTCTGGCAAAAGCCAATACAAATATTTGTGACTAGTTCATAATTATATAATTAATCGGTTCCTTTTGCCTTGTTTGATTTAGTCATCCTGTGCAAATACCCCGGTCATGAAAGAATTTATTCGTTATAAGACTGTTTATACTTTAATGGTTAGGTATTTTAGTTTCTACATCTGCTCATTAATCTTTTTTGTTTATTCTTAAGCTCAGTTTTTTGCTAAGTAACCTGTTCTCTCCATCTGCCACAGTAGCGACTCGAGGACCATTAAAATCTGTCTTGAGATGTGTGTTACTTTTGAATTAGATTAGCGCAGATCAAGAATTCAATTTTAATTATGGAGTCAATAAACCCATCAAACTAAGACAAATTGCCCAATTTCTTCTCACCGAGTATAAACTCTCCTGTTGTCAATTTTTAAGTACATGGCAAATACTACGAAGGTTTTATACGGCGTCGTTCTTGGTATGGAGTCTGCATCATTCCTTTAAAGAATTCCATGTTAGAAGTCTCTTTGGGGTAAACCCTCAAAACTGGATTACTCAACGGGATACAGACTTCACGAAACCAAACAGTTGGATCACCGAGATTTAAGAAAAAGTCTGTCTCATCTTATGTAACGAGTATGAAATCTGTAAATGCTCTCCACAAATGTCTGCTGCGTACAGGAGGCTTCTCAGCTCAAACAACTCGTATCTTGGATGGAAATGTTTACGCCATCTTTTGTCCGAGCTACAAATTTATGTTTCAGTTACATTGTCAGCAAGTACACCAACTCCTTTCATCCATACATGTATTTTTTCATCATTACTAACTTTTCTAGAGGAACTGGTATACAATGTAAAATGCACATTACTATACACATAACTAGGTCTACTGCTCCAAACGCTTTAGAACACACTTTTTGCCTTGCATATCTTCGGATGTGTGACGGACTCGCCAGGATACCCGAGAGCATTATAGCATTGCTTCCGCCATTCAGTGAGGCGATCCTGCCTCGAATTGAATCCGCCGTGTGGGTTGATGATGAAGGCTGGTTTTCCACATTCAACTACGTAAATACGAGGCTGGTACCCACGTTCAGCCTCTGACACACGCTGCGCAGACATTTAGAAAATGCTCTCACATTTGAATGTGAACTTACCTCTCAGTGCAGACAGATGCGGCACACAGATTCCGTCCCATGTGGAGAGTGGTGTGAAGAAGGACAACTGTCACAAACATTGTCTCAACCGATATAATAATGTTGACCCGCAGAGAAAACGGGACAAGACACAGGAAGAAGAGCTTCACATACGTAATGAAAGTATCTCATTACATCCTCTACATACTGAATCGGAACGAATTTCAGTCATAATGAGAGAGCACTGCGTAATTTGAAAAAGCTGCAAGGCGGCAAGAGTTTGCCACCATACTTTCAATATTCTGCAAATTTCTTTTCGATTCATATGTACACTGAAGCGCCAAAGAAACTGGTACAGGCATACATATTCAAATACAGAGATATGTAAACAGGCAGAATACGGCGCTGCGGCCGGCAACGCCTGTAAAAGGCAACAACTGTCTGGCGCAGTTTTTAGATCAGTTAGTGCTGATACAATAGCAGGTTACCAAGATTTAAGGGAGTTTGAACGTGGTGTTACAGTCGGCGCACGAGCGATGGGATACGGCATCTCAGAGGTAGCGATGAAGTGGGGATTTTTCCATACGACCATTTCACAAATGTACCGTGAATATCAGGAATCCGGTACAACATCAAATGTCCGACATAGCTGCAGCTGGAAAAAGATCTTGCAAGAACGGAACCAACGACGACTGAAGAGAATCGTTCAGTGTGACAGAAGAGCAACCCTTCCGCAAATTGCTGCAGATTTCAATGCTGGGCCATAAACAAGTGCCAGCGTGTGAACCACTCAACAAAACATCGTCAGTATGAGCTTTCGGAGCCAAAGGCTCAGTCGTGTACCCTTGATGACTGCACGACACAAAGCTTTATGCCTCATCTGGGCACGTCAACACCGACATTGGATTGTTGATGACTGGAAACATGTTGCCTGGTCGGACGAGTCTCGTTTCAGATTGTATACAGTGGATGGACGTGTACGGGCATGGAGACAACCCCATGAATTCATGGACCCTGGATGTCAGCAGGGGACTGTTATAGATGGTGGAGGCTCTGTAATGGTGTGGGGCGTGCGCAGTTGGAGTGATATGGGACTCTTGATACGTCCAAATACGACTCTGACAGGTGACACGTACGTAAGCATCCTGTCTGATCACCTGCATCCATTCGTGTCCATTGTGCATTCCGACGGACTGGGGCAATTCCAGCAGGACAATGTGACACCCCACACTTCCAGAATTGCTAAAAAGTGGCTCCAGGAACACTCTTCTGAGTTTAATCACTTCTGCTGGCCACCAAACACCCCATACATGAACATTATTGAGCATATCTGGGATGTCTTACAACGTGCTATACAGAAGAGATCTCCACTCCCTCGTAATCTTACGGGATTTATGGACAGACCTGCTGGATTCATGGTGTCACTTCCCTCCTTCACTACTTCAGACATTAGTCAAGTCCATGTCACGTCGTGTTGCGGTATTTCTGCGTGCTCGTGGGGGCCCTACACGATATTAGGCAGGTGTACCGGTTTCTTTGGCTCTTCAGTGTATATTAGACCACTGTTTACAACGCTCAGTTGGATTATTAATCATGTATTTGGATGATACTGGCTAGCACGACGGACTAAGAATTTCTGTAGTACAGCATGTCTGGGAGTTAATTTGAGCTGAGCACTGGCAGAAAGGTCGATGTCGGCTACACGTTCCTCAGAAGCCGCTATTGGCTAAAGAGGAGCTGGGAAGAGAGTTGGCAGGGATGGATATTTACTGCCCTGAGAGAGAGCAGAAGCTGGGAAGAGAGTTGGCAGGGATGGATATTTACTGCCCTGAGAGAGAGCAGACAAGGGGGCGGCGGTTTACGATGCTGCAGCTGCAGAACCTCGTAGAGCAGATAGTGTATGCTGGCAGTTGAATATTGGTGGGACGAAAAAATTTTCAGAATAGTGTACCTGGCAAAGAGCGGCGAAAAGACATGCCTTTTCTGAAATTACCTCTCAGGGTTTAGGGCTTCTGTTTCTCACTGCTAATAAGTATCAGCCAACTTTGCGTCTGTCTGATAATGGAGGAGGAGGGAGGCGCAGTCTAAAGAAAGTCAAATATATGGTTTGCCAATCTCGAAATTATGTTTAGGCTAGAATCTGACGTTGTGTGCTTCTTAGTTACACAATTTTTTGCACTGTACATGTTTTTGGTAATAAAACATTTACAGTAGGCAAGTCTAATCTATTCTAGTAGCATCCCAATAGGAATGATTGGTTTGATATGATAAACTGAAGTCAACTAAAACCACAACACGATACCTCGTTTTATGAAAATCCCGGATGTAGATTGTTAAAGGCAAGATCGTTTTGATCGTTTGTAGGCGTGAGAATTCCATTGTGGAGACAACACTGGTCGATCACACATACACACACTATACGTTACAAACACCATGGGCGTTTACAAAGCCCTATGACAGCTTGCACAAATTTAGTCAATAATTTTAAATTAATATTTCGTTTCGTGGGCTTCCCTGGATGTCTACAGCTTCAGAGAGGTCAGGACTACTCCCTCATTTCCTCAGTCACAACAGCTTTCGGATGTCTAGTAACCCATTTATTATCATTTTTAAATCGGACAAGTGTATCACAGTGTGCAACTGAAATGGTGCGGCAACTAAAAACGTGCTCCAAGAGTTAAAGTTCGCGGTTCAGTACAATTCTTGTAGCCAAAAAGCCTGGATTGCACACAGGATCACCGTGCAATTCTGACAGTATGTGGACCAAATGCAACGTCGATTGCAGCCATATCGAAATGGTTCCGACAATTTAATCAAGGCTTTAAAAATGTGCTTGAAGATTGCATCATGCCATCTTTGGGCAAGCTGATGGAATATCAGAAGGACGAGGGGGGGGGGGGGGGGGGTTCCAACGAAGAGTACGTTCACACAGCACTTCTCGAGTGGGGCTCCGTGTTCAAGGAGAGAATTTCTGTCATCGAGTGATTGAATGATTAGTAGAACGTTCAGAACGTTGTTTAGTGTTTACAGAGAAGTAGTGTTTCCTATAGTGCAGAATTCAACAAAAGTTGCTTGGTCTTCCATAATAATGTGTAACTTACTTTTAGAAGTCCTCTCGCACCAGCGTGTGTATTGTGTATGTATTGAACCGGGGACCTAGAAACGACGGAGAGGCTTCGTCCCAGCCGTAGCCCTCAGTGATACAGGCTACAGCAGTCCACTCACCCCACCGCCGCCCCACACCGAACCCAGGGTTATTGTGCGGTTCGGCCTCCAGTGGACCCCCCGCCCCCAGGGAACGTCTCATACCAGACGAGCTTAACTCCAAATGTTTGCGTGGTATGGTGTACGCGTACGTGGAAACTGTTTGCGCGGCAGTCGCCGGCATAGTGTAACTGAGGCGGAATAAGGGGAACCAGCCCGCATTCGCGGAGGCAGATGGAAAACCGCCTTAAAAACCATCCACAGGCTGGCCAGCACACCGGACTTCGACACTAATCCACCGGGCGGATTCTTGCCGAACTGGCACGCCTTCTTGCTCTGGAAGCAGCGCGCTAGACCGCGCGGCTAACCGGGCGGGCTCGTACCATCGTACTAGGCTTTCCCAGGCGGGTACCCAAATCTCTCAACATGCTCAGTATCGTATGTGTTCTGATTATCTGTTCTTATGTTTAAGAGCAGGCTTCATACTGACACAGACTTAACTCCTACTTTTGTTTCTTTTCCATTATTGTCTCCTCAAACAACGTCCAATCCAGTTCCGTTTTCTCTTTCTGATAGCTTTCAGCATGTTTCTTTCTTCTCCAACTCTTCTTAATACTTCTTCACTCCTTACGCGGTCTTCCAATTGAAGGAAGGAAGAGAAGGAATGGTGGAGGCAAAAACGGGATGAGGAAAAAGAAAATGTCAAATGCTGGAGAATATAAAAGAAGACAAATATTCAGAAATGAAAAGACTGGCTATGGAAAGACAAAATTGGAAGAGGCTTAACCCATGACAAGACCTGCCATAAGGTAGAATACTATACTACTACTACCATTATAGCAACAGTAATGTGACCTTGTACTCATAGAAACTATTTACAGTTTAGCCACATCACCAACTGATCAGAGGACGGAAGCGGCAAATCACCTTTACTGGGAAATGTCAGATATCCGAAATTATTGTCATACTCAGTAGTAAGCAAAGTTTTGGTGAAAGGAAAGAAGAAAGAATATCAGGGTTTAACGTTCCGTCGACAACGCAGTCCTTAGAGACGACAATTTTGGTGTGTTCTAATGATCAGTTACTGTGTGGTTGAAGTTTTTTTTTTTTTTTTTTTTTTTTTTTTTTTTTTTTTTTTTTTGGAAAGGGAGGAAGTTGACTGAGACGTACTGTACTCTCAATGCAAGTTGCCTTACTATGCACACCGTCAATCTAAACGCAGCAAAACTTCAGTCGACTGGCTGTCTACTGATTATATCTCTTTTGGGTTACAGCTTTGTGAACTGCTGCCACTGTCAGAATCGATCAATAGTTATAAGACCACACTACATTTCCTTAGTCGCCTCAAAGATTTGACCCGTCAGATTCGACACCGCATAACTGCGAAGATTTTGTTCTGTATGAGGCGCTGAAATTCCCATAAAATATTTATAAATTTTCGATGATTTGGTTAAATTTCCCTTACTTTTTGATTTCTTTCTTCATTACTTCGTTTCTGGTTCATTTTTCTCTTCTTCGCTTCCAAACGTACAAGGTTTTCTTAATGTTCGAGTACAGCATTATTAGTGTGCTACTTCACACAGTCACGTCGACTAAATATCTAGGCGTAACGTTGCAAATCAATAGGAAATGGAATGAGAATGTAAGGATTGTAGTAGGGAAGGCGAATGGACGATTTTGATTTATTGAGAAAATTTTAGGAAAGTGTGGTTCATCTGTAAAGGAGACTGCATATAGGACACTAGTGCAACCCAGTGTCGAGTACTGTTCGAGTGTTTGGGATCCGCACCAGGTCGGATTAACGAAAGACATCGAAACAGTTCAGTGGTGGGCTGCTAGATTTGTTTCCGGTAGGTTCGAACAACACACAGGTGTTACACGGACGCTTCGGAAACTCGAATGGGAATCATTGGAGGGACAGCAACGTTCTTTTCGAGGAGCGCTATTGAGAGAATTTGGGGGGCCGTCATTTGAGGCTGACTGCAGAACTATTCTACTGCCGCCAACGTACATTTCGCTTAAGGATCGCGAAGGTAAGATTAGAGAGGTATGGCTTGTACGGAGGCATACACGTACTGGTTTTTCCCTCACTCTGTTTGCGAGTGGAATAGGAAAAGAAATTACTAGTATTCGTACAGGATCCCTGCTCCACCCACCATACGATGGCTTGCGGAGTCCGTATGTCATCAGATGATCAAAATGACTTGCAAAATGATTTAGATAAGACATCTGTATGGTGCGGAAAGTGACAATTGGCCCTGAATAAGGAAAAGTCTGAAGTTATTCACATGATTACTAAAAGAAACAGCTAAATTTCGATTACGCGATAAGTCACACAAATCTGAAGGCTGTAAATTCAACTAAATACTTAGCGATTACAATTACAAATAACCTAAATTGCAACGATCACACAGATAATGTTGTGGGTAGAGCAAACCAAAGACTGTGATTCGTTGGTAGAACACTTAGAAGGTGCAACAGGTCTACTAAAGAGACTGCTTACACCACGCTTGTCCGCCCTATTCTGGAGTATTGCTGTGTGGTGTGGGATGCCCATCAGGTGGGACTAACGGATGACAGCGGAAAAGTAGAAACAAGGGCAGCTCGTTTTGTATTATCGCGAAGTAGGGGAGATAGTGCCACAAAGATGATACGTGAATTGAAGTGGCAATCATTAAAACAAAGGCGTTTTTCGTTGCGACGGGATCTTCTCATGAAATTGCAGTTACCAGTTTTCTCCTCCGATTGCGAAAACATTCTATTGGCACCCACCTACATAGGGTGAAATGATCATCACGATAAAATAAGAGAAATCAGGGCTCGCACAGAAGAATTTAAGTGCTCGTTTTTCCCGCGTGCCCTTCGAGAGTGGAACAGTAGAGAGACAGCTTGCAGGTGGTTCATTGAACCCTCTGCCAGGCACTCTATTGTGAATAGCAGAGTAATCACGTAGATGTAAGATGTATGTAAATGTGGACCCTGTCGCAAGCGAACTTGTTACTGCATTGTAAGGCGTAATCATTCATGTTTTTTCAAAAAGTAACGTTATGAGGCCGTGGCTCTGTGCGAATACGGGTGTATTCTTACAAAAAGTATAAACAACAACTAGCCACTCTGAATTATTGTTTTCATTGACGAACAGCGCCGTTGCAGGCTTTCATCTCGAGAAGGCCGTTCAAATTTATTTGATGTCTTTTACATAATGCTGACCCTATAGTCTCGTCTGTTTCCAGCTCTTGTGATAATTTCTTACGGTAATGGTAACATATAGAATGGACGCATTTTAGAAAAAGAGGTTTTTTTTGCAATCACAAGGTCGAGATACAACAACATAAGCAGTTTTATAAGAGTTCTAGCTCGACATCAAGTCTGTAAAAATGAAGCACAAAATAATAATTTTCTTGAACATCGGTCTTTGCCTCTGGGGACTACCACCCATAGAAAATTTCAGCACAGCTAGAAAGAGAAGATTATGTGAATGCATGTAAATGACGTAAGGTAAACGTGAACAGCGGCCGAGGATGAACCTGTCGACTCGAAACGCTTGACGGCTCTCTTTGTTAATAAACAGAATTAATACTGGCTGGTTGCTTTAACTGCTTCCCGTAGCAGTAAACCTGTCTTTTTTCCCTATGCAGACTTTGGAAATAGCTCAGAAGTTAATTGAGCTCGCCGTTTCGGGAGTGCTTGGGCCGCCCGCGGCCTGAACGCGGAAGGAGAATCACCGCAGCGTGTTGTCCGCGTACTTCACGTGCGCAACGCATGCGCTGTCAGAGGTGAAAGTCGTCGTGGTGTGTCCTCGAGATTCACCGTGACTTCCACGAGCTCCCGGCCCAGGCGTGTAACTGAATAAATGCGAAAAATAAAATGTAAATATCGCAACGCATCGCATTGCAAATTTCGACGTCCCCTGTTGGTTCAGGCTGTGGAATCGGAAATCGCACACGCTGGACACCGTACGCGTTTTGAAATGTCAGCTACATAGAAAGAATCGCTCTTGCGAAACTCAGCTTGCCCTTTTCTCACATGATATTCTACAAACCATGCATGTACGGCAACATGCAGATTCCGTATTACTAGATTTCTGGAAAGCGTTTGGCTCAGTGTCCCACTGCAGACTGTTGACGAAGGTTGCAGCATACGGGTTAGGTTCTCAGATATGTGATTTGCTCGAAAACTTTATAAATAATAGAACTCAGTATGTTGTCCTCAGAGACAAGGGTATCGTCAGGAGTGTCCAAGAGAAGTGTGATAGCCGGCCGTTGTGGCCGAGCGGTTCTAGGCGCTTCATTCTGGAACCGCACGACCGCTACGCCCGCAGGTTTGAATCCTGCTCCGGGCATGGATGTGTGTGTGATGTCCTTAGGTTAGTTAGGTTTAAGTAGTTCTAAGATCTAGGGGACTGATGACCGCAGATGTTAAGTTCCATAGTGCTCAGAGCCATCTGAACTATTTGAGAAGTGTGACAGGGCCGCTGTTGTTTTCTATATACATAAATGATATGGCTGACAGGGTGGACAGCAATCTGTGGTTGTCTGCTGATGATGCTGTGGTGTACGGGAAGGCATCGTCCTTGAGAGACTGTAGCGGGATACAGGATGACTTAGGCAGAATTGCTAGTAGCTGTGACGAATGGCAGCTTGCTCTAAATACAGAAAAATGTAAGTTAATACGGATGAGAAGGAGAAACAATAGTGTAACGCCGAATACAGCATTAGTAATTTGCTGCCTGACACAGTCGCATCGATTAAATATCTAGGGGTAACACGGCAGAGTGATACGAAATGGAATGAGCGCGTCATGCTGGTGGTCTGGAACACGAATGCCCGACTTCGTTTTATTGGGAGAATGTTGGGAAAATGTAGCTCATCTATAAAACAGACGGTGTATAGAACGCTAGTGCGACGCATTCTTGAGTACTGCTCAAGTGTTTGGGATCCTCACCAGGACGGGTTAAAGCTAACATCGAAAAAAATTCAGAAGCGTTTTGCTAGATTTGTTACACGTAGGTTCGGTCAACACGCAAGTATTATGGAAATGCTTCGTGAACTCAAATGGGAACCTCTGGAGGGCAGAAGACACTCTTTTCGCGACGCACTATTGAGGAAATTTAGAGAACCGAAATTTGAAGCCGACTGCAGATCGATTGTACTGCCGCCAACGCACATTTCACCTAATGACCAGGAAGATAAAATGAGAAAAATTAGGGCTCGTATGGAGGTTCGTAGATTGTCATTTTTCCCTCGCTCTATTTGCGAGTGCAACAGGGAATCAGGTAGGTGGTACCATCCACCATGCATCGTACTGTAGCTTGTGGATTATACAGGATGGTCCATTGATCGTGACCGGACCAAATATCTCACGAAATAAGCGTCCAACGAAAAAACTACAGAGAAAGAAACTTGTCTAGCTTGAAGGGGGAAACCAGATGGCGCTATGGTTTGCCCGCTAGATGGCGCTGCCATAGGTCAAACGGATATCAACTGCCTTTTTTTAAGTAGGAAACCCATTTTTATTACATGTTCGTGTAGTACGTAAAGAAATATGAATGTTTTAGTTGGATCACTTTTTGCGCTTTGTGATAGATCGCGTTGTAATAATCACAAACATATGGCTTACTATTTTAGACGAACAGTTGGTAACAGGTAGGTTTTTTAAAATGAAAATACAGAACGTAGGTATGTTTGAATATTTTATTTCGGTTGTTCCAATGTGAGACATGGACCTTTGTGAACTTTTCATTTCTGAGAACGCATGCTGTTACAGCATGATTACCTGTAAATACCACATTAATGCAATAAATGCTCAAAATGATATCCGTCAACCTCAGTGCATTTGGCAATACGTGTAACGACATTCCTCTCAACAGCGAGTAGTTCGCCTTCCTTAATGTTCGCACATGCATTGGCAATGCGCTGACGCATGTTGTCAGGGGTTGTCGGTGGATCACGGTAGCAAATATCCTTCAACTTTCCCCACAGAAAGAAATCCGGGAACGTCAGATCCGGTGAAAGTGCGGGCCATGGTACGGTGCTTCGACGACCAATCCACCTGACCTGTCATGAAATATGCTATTCAATACCGCTTCAACCGCACGCGAGCCATGTGCCAGACATCCATCATGTTGGAAGTACATCGCCATTCTGTCATGCAGTGAAACATCTTGTAGTAACATCAGCATACATTCAACAATTTAGATTGCCATCGATAAAATGGGGGCCAATTATCCTTCCTCCCATAATTCCGCACCATACATTAACCCAGTAAGGTCGCTGATGTTCCACTTGTCGCAGCCATCGTGGATTTTCCGTTGCCCAATAGTGCACATTATGTCAGTTTACGTTTGTCATCTTCCCGTAATTTCTCTTGTGCCCTGTGGCAGAACTGTACACGACGTTCAAAGTCGTCGCCATGCAGTTCCTGGTGCATATAAATATGGTACGGGAGCAATCGATGTTGGTGTAGCATTTTCAACACCGACGTTTTTGAGATTCCCGATTCTCGTGCAGTTTGTCTGCTACTGAAGAGCGGATTAGCCGCGACAGCAGCTAAAACACCTACTTGGGCATCATCATTTGTTGCAAGTCGTGATTGACGTTTCACATGTGGCTGAACACTTCCTGTTTCCTCAAACAAAGTAACTATCCGGCGAACGGTCCGGATACTGGGATGATGTCGTCCAGGATACTGAGCACCATACATAGCACACGCCCGTTGGGCATTTTGATCACAATAGCCATACATCAACACGATATCGACCTTTTCCGCAATTGGTAAACGTTCCATTTTAACACGTGTAATGTATCACGAAGCAAATACCGTCCGCACTGGCGGAATGCTACGTGATACCACGTACTTATACGTTTGTGACTATTACAATGCCTTCTATCACAAAGCGAAAAAAGCGGCCCAACAAAAACATTCATATTTCTTTACGTACTACACGAATATGTAATAAAAATGGGGGTTCCTATTTAAAAAAACGCAGTTGATATCCGTCTGACCTGTGACGGCGCCATCTACCGGGCCAACCATAGCGCCATCTGATTTCCCCCTTCAAGCTAGACAAGTTTCGTTCTTTGTAGTTTTTTAGTTGGACGCTTATTTAGTGAGATATTTGGCTCGATCATGGTCAATGGACCACCCTGTATATGTAGATGTAGATGTGCGTGCGTTGTGCGTATGTAGCCTATACTTCGCCCAAGCCAAGTGCTTGCTTGGAAGCACGTACGATTGCGGGTTACGGAACAACTTGGGGTGGAATGGACAAAGTATCTATTTTTATCAGTCTTCTGGGTCCATCCTCGAAAGATGCTAGCAATACGTTCTGTAAACGGTAATATTCGTTCCCGTTCGCTCTGAATGTACGAATAGCTCCAGGCACAAAACAGGACACAATACTGCCCTCATTGTGACGAACACGCTTTCAGCACCCCAGAGAAGTACGTACGCTTAAGGGGTAATACCATTGTAATGGCCGAAAAAAGCGTTTTCTTGGCAATTTTTTTTTTTTGGGGGGGGGGGGGGGAAGAGAGACGATAGAGAAATAATACTTGGGGTATTTATTGGGTATATATTTAAATATATTATAAAAAAAATTGTCGGAAAATATATGCCTACACTGCAGCAATTCCCCCAAGGTGCGCTGAATTTGAGGCTATTTCGACACGCACTATAACTGGTGACAATCTGAATCTCGAAAAAAAAAATGTATATAATCTACACGAGTGTGGCTAGTGAACCAATTAGTGGATGCTAGAAATATTGATTTTTCTGTAACTGGAGAGTGTTTGCATAAAGTCGTTCAGTTTTCACCAAAAAAGAACACTCATCTCTGAACCATTCTTTCAAAATTAACTAATCGAAATCCCCTACCTGGTTCACTTGAAATGTTATTTCAAAGTTGTGATTAAATTTTCAAATAAAAATATTGAAAATTGTTGGAGTTATGCTGCCCGCCGTTTTAAAAAATCATATTACAACAAAAACGCATTCGATGTTTTGAAATGTGTTATAGATATGAACAAATGAAATAATTCTACTTTTAAAAAACTCTTCCATTGATCTGCTATCCACGACTGGCCTTTCGTAACCGAAATCGTATCCACTAGCTTATCACAGAACGATTGAAATATGAGTCTTGGTGATGCCATAAACGCACGAAAGTATACGATTTCGTTTAGCAGTACTCCAAGCAGGTGCATTGTTAAGACAATTCGACGGTTAATTTTTTTTTATGTATTCCATATAAACTTACTACAGTGTTTACAACTTCTGAGCAATCTGGACAAGCAGTAATACTGTAAAGCCTAACTTCGTTCTTGCAACATGGTGTCTGTATTGCACATTTTACATTTCACGTGTTGAGAGATTACAGAGAAAAAGGCAAGAAAATTTATAATCTTGTAGTTTAATCCATAATTCAGATCAAATTCCTGGTCACTGTCTTTCAATTTTTTAGCATAACCAGATTGATCTCAGCCTCATATCTGTTCTTTGGACGCTTTGTTGACATATGATTCCTTCGACGCCGCGTTCGATACGATTTTTTCGTACCTTTTCTGCCAGCGTGCACTTTATTACCACTCATTCTTACTCGAAAGACAAAACTGTATACTATAAAATCACAAATAAACTATCAAAACTCAATACTGCAAACAGAAATCAAGGGTCGAAGCGCAATAATTGTCTTTTTCGTGCACGCACTGATGCTTGCTGATGCCAACCTAATGTGTTATTGTTATTTCGTTCGTGTTGGATCTTGTGAACTCCGCAGCCGTTAATGATAGTTGGTGAATAACGCAACCTGCCACAAATAATTTTAAAAATGTTTTATTTTAAAGCCATAACCAGTTTCGGGCTACCACGCCTATCTTCAGATGGCTAATATCTTTTGTTACTTAGATATTTTGACCAATAGCATGCCATCTGCTCCACAATACGTTCCAGTAGACGGAAATCTGTTTCGTTGTGGTTCGTTCAAAAATGGTTGAAATGGCTCTGAGCACTATGGGACTTAACTTCTGAGGTCATCAGTCCCCTATAACTCAGAACTACTTAAACCTAACTAACCTAAGGACATCACACACATCCATGCCCGAAGCAGGATTCGAACCTGCGACCGTAGCGGTCGCGTGGTTCCAGACTTTAGCGCCTCGAACCGCTCGTCCACCTCGGCCGGCTTGTGTCCCGTGTGGTTTTATAGTTCAATTACACCTTAGCACACATATTGTAAATAAACCATTGTAGCACACTTCACAATATTTTTAAAATGCGTGTTGAACATCGCAAATGAGTTATACACATGATTTTTTTTTTTTTTTACAATGTCAGTAACATATTATTGTTTTGAAATGATTCTAAGTACTTCGAGTACTGTATATACTCCAAAATCCTACTGTAAATTGAGGTCAATGATATGGGTCCGTAATTCAATGGGTTACTCCTATTTCCTTTCTTGAATATTAGTGTCACCTGTGCTACTTTCCACTCTTTAAGAACAGATCTTTCGTCAAGTGAGCAGTTGTATATGATTGCTAAGAAAGGTGCTGTTGTGTCTGCATAGTCTGAAAGGAACCTGATTGGTATACCATCTGGACCGGAAGACTTGCCTTTCTTAAGTGATGTGAGTTGTTTGGCAACACCTAAGATATCTACTTTTATATCACTCATGCTAACAGCTGTTCTGGTTTCGAATTCTGGAGTATTTACTTCATCTTCTTTCGTGAAGGAATTACGGAAAACTGTATTTAGTAACTCCACTTTAGTGGCACCATCATTGGTAACATTTCCATCGCTATCGCGCAGTGACGGTATTGACTGTTTTTTGCCACTGGTGTACTTTACATATGACCAGGAGCTCTTTGGGTTTTCTACCATATTTTGAGACAACGTTTCATTGTGGAAACTATTAAAAGTATCTTGCCTTGACGTCTGCTCTAAATTTCGAGCTCCCGTGAAACGTAGCCAGTCTTGGGGATTTTGCGTTCTTCTGAATTTGGCATGCTTTTTTCGTTGCCTCTGCATCAGTGTTCTGACGTGTTTTCTGCACCATGGTGAATCAGTCCTGTCTCTTAGTAACTTATGCGGTACGAATCTATCTACTGCTGTCAATATCTTCGAATTTGAGCCATATCTGGTCTACCCTTACATATACCCAGACTCTGCAGGGGGTGTCGAGTTAGTGCAGGTAGGCTGTTTCGAGTCATTCGAGGCGCTATAGGAGGAGCTCGGAATTCCACAGAACAATTTTTTTTCAGGGATTAGACTTTTGCCTCATATTTTAAAAGGATAAAAGTTGTTTATTGAAATTTCTACAGAATGAATTCATTGCTTCGTATGGTAACAGTTACCATTTGCGTCTGCTTCCAGTTGTACCTTAACAATCTAAAATACATCTGTCCGCTACTGTCCAGTACAACAGATGTTTAGAATCTTTCATACGTCCTGTACCTACTCTTGTCTTCTGTCTGTGATACACACGTGGGCAACATATACCTGCGACGGCAAGGCGTCTGCAAGTTCCGTGTGAAAGACTGGCTTTAGAAATATTGCAGATAGCTTTTATGAGGTAATTGCCTTCTTTCAGATGTCACGTGTCTGTTTTTACAGCCGGCGATAAAATACAATCTGCGAAGCGCTGGGAGCTGTTGCAGCCGCAGAGTTAATTCCAATATTGCTGCCGCCTTGAAATACACTTTGTAATTACTGGCTTTAATAGTGATACAGGTTTTTACTGTAAGTCAGTCCATTACTCAAGTAGCATTAGTGATGGGATAAGCAAGAACGTGCATATGAAAGAAACAGCAGTCCTAATCGTCGCTACATACGTAAGGATTTGTTTGCGGCGTATGTAAGGAGTACTGAAATCTTCACACGTTAGATGATGTTGCGCGAGATTATCAAGAAAATTCTCGCAAACGCAGTTTGATTGCTCTCAAGAAACGCCAGTTTGTGAAATTAGCGTTTATTGGGAACTCTATTAGCCTGTCAGCCAGAATAAATATGGCTTTTAAAATGCTTCCACGGTTACAGCTTTTATACTTCCTCTTCTCTGCTCACGAACACATGGGAATTATCATTTAACATATTTTGCAGTTATCATTGCGAAACATCAGTACGAACAATAACGGAAACAAATTCCACGCATGATTATTCTTTGTTGTAATTTCCATCTATATCATTTTTTTCTTATTCGGGTCTTAGTCGAACAACAGATCTTATTTATTATGACAGAAATTTCAGTTATCCATTCCGCAGTTTTGTGTTTTTATTTCTTTTAATCGTCAGTGTGCAGTGGCATTCACTAAGAATGCAACACGTTTTTATCTGAAAGCAGTTTGGTTTTATTCAGGATTCCAGTACACCGTATTATTCCCCAATCGCGCTATTCGTCCACGAGACTCAGAGGGCCATAGACACGGATTCCCAGGTAGATGCCGTGTTTCTTGACTTCCGCAATGTGTTGGATACAGTTCCCCACAGTCTTTTAATGAACAAAGTAAGAGCATATGGACTATCAGACCAATTGTGTGATTGGATTCAAGAGTTCATAGATAACAGAACGCAGCACGACATTCTCAATGGAGAGAAGTCTTGCGAAGTAAGAGTGATTTCAGGTATGCCGCAGGGAAGTGTCGTAGGACCGTTGCTATTCACGAAATACATAAATGACCTTATGGATAACATCGGAAGTTCACTGAGGCTTTTTGCGGATGATGCTGCAGTATATCGAGAGGTTGTAACAATGGGAAATTGTACTGAAACGCAGGAGGATCTGCAACGAATTGACGCATGGTGCAGGGAATGGCAATTGAATCTCAATGTAGACAAGTGTGATGTGATGCGAATACACAGAAAGATACTTTATCATTTAGCTACAATATAGTAGGTCAGCAACTGGAAGCAGTTAATTCCATAAATTATCTGGGAGTAGGCATTAGGAGTGATTTTAAATGGAATGATCGTATAAAGTTGATCGTCGGTAAAGCAGATGCCAGGCTGAGATTCATTGGAAGGGAAGTAGGTTACAGTACACTTGTTCGCCCACTGCTTGAATATTGCTCACCAGTGTGGGATCCGTGCCAGATAGTGTTGATAGAAGAGATAGAGAAGATCCAACGAAGAGCAGACCGCTTCGTTACAGGATCATTTAGTTATCGCGAAAGCGTTACGGAGATGATAGATAAACTCCAGTGGAAGACTCTGCAAGAGAGACGCTCAGTAGCTCGGTACGGGCTTTCCTTGAAGTTTCGAGAACATACCTTCACCGAGGAGTCAAGCAGTATATTGCTCCCTCCTACGTACATCTCGCGAAGAGACCATGAGGATAAAATCAGAGAGATCAGAGCCCACACAGAGGCAAACCGACAATCTTTCTTTCCACGAACAATACGGGACTGTAATAGTAGCGCCAACGGTGAAGTGCGGGGGAGATGATGTTACAGAAAGAATGGGAGTGTTTTTCGTGGTTAGAGCGTGGTTCCTTTATTGCGCTTAAAAAAACGCTTAATGCTGAAGAATATGAACACATTTTCACAGTACTGTATACTGCTACAGCAGAGAAACATTTTGGAGACGATGACTGTTTGGATCAACACGGTAGTGCACCAATGCACCCTGTCATGAAATAGCATCTGTTTGGCAAGGGTTCGTTCCTGTAACGGACTGTCCTGCCCAGATCTCCGACCTGGACCCAATGGAACACCTTTGATATGAGCTCGAACGTCGAATTCGCTCCATACCCCAGCGCCGAACACCGCTACCGTCTATGGTTTCGGCTCATTCCTCCACAGACATTCAGTCACCTCATTGAAAGGTCCCCAGCAGAGTTCAAGTCACCATAGAGGCCAAGTGTGAACATAATCCATATTAATATCCACCAATAGGTGCCCGGATAATTCTGATCCGCTAATGTATCAATGATCTAAGGATCCCTTAAAAATACCATTCGTGTAAAACAACTGAAGTTCGGAAAATCGATATTTGATCGGACTAGCAAAATCGGTTCAAGTCTAACAATTAAAACAGGACAGCAACAAATGGTTTTTCGTAAAGCTTTAGTTCTCCAAAAGTGGTGTTGGAAGGTCTCTGTTGGATTCCTATCATGTTAATTTCTTACGTCTCATGTCATTTACGGCATAAATTCCTCTTCTAAATTTACTGTGATGTTTCTGACTATCTGGGAGGAGACTGAGCAGTGGAACGTGTTACTTGATAGGGATGACAAGGATGGGGAGTATAACATAGATGGTGACCTGGAAAAGATAGCCACTCAGACTGGCAACACGAATGTGCATTTCGTGGAACTGTTTCAGCGTCACGATCGGCCTCATCTTGATACAGCCGTCAGGCGTAATGACATGAGACTTGGGGGTGCGCTGATGACAGAAAGCATGGGTCACATATCAGTGGTGTCGGTGGAGTCTATCAGCAGGACGGCTTTTACTAGACATGGCCTGCACCTCAACAGGTATGGGAAGGGGAGGTTGGCAAAGCTTATAGGTGGGGTTGGTGGGATCACTCATGGGAAAAGTCCTGCAGTAGTGGGTGTTAGAGCTGCACCTTTTTTAGATTGAAGTCAGCTGATAGGTATTCCTGCTTAAGGGAAGTCTCTCTAACAAGGGAATCACTTTTGACAAAGCTTAGGTATCCGAGTAATCAGGGAATTAGTATATTTCATCAAAATATACAAGGTATTAGAGATAAAGTTAGTGAACTGCTTATAGATGTTGACTCTGAAATTATTGGTATATCTGAACACTTCTTAAATAAGGAGATAATTCAGACGCTTCCTTTACCAGGATACAGGTTGGCTGGCAGCTTTTCGAGGAGCTCTTTGCGGTGTGGGGGAGTAGCCATGTATGTGAAAAACGGCATCCCATTTGAGTCAATTGATGTTTCAAAGTACTGCACTGAAAAGGTGTTTGCATGTTGTGCAAGTGTGGTTAAATTTAACGGAGCTAAACTTCTAACTGTTGTTATTTATAGATCCCCAGACTCCGATTTCACAACATTTTTGCTACAGCTAGAAGAGGTTCTTGGCTCACTATATAGGAAATACAAAAAGTTAGTTATATGTGGCGACTTCAGTATTAATTGTATAAATGATTGTGCAAGGAAGAGGATGCTGGTAGACCTCTTTAATTCATATAATCTTATGCAAACCGTATTCTTTCCAACGAGAGTGCAAGGGAACAGTAGAACAACCATAGACAACATTTTTGTTCATTCCTCATTACTAGAAGGGCATTCTGTTAGCAAAAAGGTGAATGGCCTTTCCCGATCATGATGCACAAATTTTAACTTTAAAAGATTTTTGTGCTGCAAAACGTGTTAAATATAGTCATCAGCTGTTCAGGAAAGCTGATCCAGTTCCTGTAGAGACCTTTGTAAACCTTATAAAGGAACAAGAGTGGCAAGATGTTTATAGCGCTGATGCAGTAGACGATAAATATAATGCTTTTCTCAAGACTTTTCTCATGCTCTTTGAAAGTTGCTTGCCGTTAGAACGTTTAAAACAGGGTACTAGCACAAACAGGCAGCCTGGGTGGCTGACTAGAGGGATAAGAATATCTTGTAGAACAAAGTGGCAATTATATCAAAACGTTAGAAACAGTCAAAATCTAAATGCAGCAGCCTATTACAAACAGTATTGTAAGGTGCTTAAAAATGTTATTAGGAAGGCAAAAAGTATGTGGTATGCAGATAGAATAGCTAGGTCTCAGGATAAAATTAAAACCATATGGTCAGTCGTAAAGGAAGTTGCTGGTCTGCAGAGACAGGTCGAGGATATAGAATCAGTGCATAGTGGGAATGTCCGTGTTACTGATAAGTCGCATATATGTACAGTATTTAATAATCACTTTCTGAATATAGCAGGTGAACTAAATAGAAACCTAGTCCCAACAGGGAATCATATAGCGCTCTTAGAAAAAAGTGTTCCGAGACTGTTACCTGAAATGCTCCTCCATGATACTGACAAGAGGGAGATTGAGTTAATAATTAAATCACTAAAGACCAAGAACTCTCATGGATATGACGGGATATCTAGCAGAATACTGAAGTATTGTTCTTTGTATGTTAGCCCAGTTCTCAGCCATATCTGTAACTTTTCCTTTAGGAGTGGTCGGTTTCCTGACCGATTAAAGTACTCGGTAGTGAAGCCACTTTATAAAAAGGGAGACATTGATAATGTTGACAATTTTAGACCTATTTCTATGCCATCGGTGTTTGCTAAAGTTATCGAGAAGGTTGTATATACAAGGTTACTGGAGCATTTAAATTCACATAATTTTCGGTCAAATGTTCAGTTTGGTTTTAGAAATGGTTTAACAACTGAAAATGCTATATTCTCTTTTCTCTGTGAGGTTTTGGACGGATTACATAAAAGGTTGCGAACGCTAGGTGTTTTCTTTGATTTAACGAAGGCTTTTGACTGTGTTGACAACAAAATATTACTGCAGAAGTTGGACCATTATGGAGTAAGGGGAGTAGCTTACAATTGGTTCGCCTCTTACTTTAAGAACAGAAAGCAGAGGGTAATTCTCCGCAATATTGAGAGTGGTAGTGATGTTCAGTCCCAATGGGGGACTGTTAAGTGGGGTGTTCCCCAAGGGTCGGTGCTGGGGCCACTGCTGTTTCTTATTTATATAAATGATATGCCTTCTAGTATTACAGGTGATTCAAAAATATTTCTGTTTGCTGATGACACCAGCTTGATAGTGAAGGATCTTGTGTGTAATATTGAAACAGTAACAAATAATGTAGTTCATGAAATAAGTTCGTGGCTTGTGGAAAATAATTTGATGCTAAATCACAGTAAGACTGAGTTTTTACAGTTTCTAACTCACAATTCAACAAGAACCGATATTTTGATCAGACAGAATAGGCATATTATAAGCGAGACGGAACAGTTCAAGTTCCTAGGCGTTCGGATAGATAATAAGCTGTTGTGCAAAGCCCATGTCCAGGATCTTGTTCAGAAGCTAAATGCTGCTTTATTTACCATTAGAACAGTATCTGAAATAAGTGACACTTCGACACGAAAAGTAGTCTACTTCGCATATTTTCATACGCTTATGTCATATGGTATTATTTTTTGGGGTAATTCTTCTGATTCAAAAAGGGTATTTTTGGCTCAAAAACGGGCTGTTCGAGCTATGTGTGGTGTAAGTTCGAGAACCTCTTGTCGACCCGTATTCAAAAATCTGGGAATTCTGACATTGCCCTCACAGTATATATTTTCTTTAATGTCGTTTGTTGTTAGCAATATTAGCTTATTCCCAAGAGTTAGCAGCTTTCACTCAGTTAATTACTAGGCAGAAATCAAATCTGCATGTAGAATGCACTTCCTTGACTCTTGTGCAGAACGGAGTGCAGTAGTCTCCTGCATCCATTTTCAATAAGCTACCACAAGAGCTCAAAAATCTTAGCAGTAGCCCAAACTCTTTTAAGTCTAAACTGAAGAGTTTCCTCATGGCTCACTCCTTCTATTCTGTCGAGGAGCTCCTGGAAGAGCTAAAAAATTAAGCAAATTCCAGTGTTACATTGTTGATTTTCTTCATTTAAACTTACGACTTGTCACCTGAATATGTTTTTTTATATTTCATTTTATCTGTTTCTAATATCGTGTTATAATTTCATGTATTGACTCGTTCCATGACCATGGAGACTTCTCCTTAATTTGGTCCCACGGAACAATAAATAAATAAATAAATGAAATAAACTTTTACACATAAACAAGAACGATATGTCACACTACTACACTTTAAAACACAGTTTATATGTAATTCATGTCATGCAGTCTCATACAGAACCTACATCCGCTTTCTTTTATATACTGTATATGATAAGATACTGTCATCCCCCTTCCCTTCTGTGTGAGAGGATGAATGAGCAAATGTATTTCTAGTTGCATGCTTGATGGTAGCAGACAAGCCTGTCTGCTAGAGAACAGTAGAACCAACGTCGGAACAGGTAGCTACGCTTTCTAAAAGCAGAGAGGTTTCTATTCTTAGTATGGTCCTGTCTGTCCCTTGTCATGTTGGTATAGGAAGCTGCCTCTCTGGTCACTTACGTTTGTATCTGTTCAGCATGCAAGGTAGGGGCCAGGAAGTCCGTCCGCGGGGAGCGTCTGAAGTGGTAAGATCTCCGGTTAAGCGTGTCTCTTCTAAGTCCGTAGAACAATGGATTTCTTAAGTTCAGCCTAACTGAAAATTTAATCACCTTTATTTCAAGTTTAGATCTAAAATATCTTATGTTATCTTAAATTGCAACGCAGTGTAACTCGAGTGTGAAGTTCAGAATATCTTCCAGTAGTTGCTTTGTCACTAATTTGTGAGTAAAATGGAACCACGAGTAGATGATCCGTAACTCTAACTAAGATCATCAATCTTAAATGCGAATGTGCGTGAGATTATAACGTCTCCTCTTGACAATAGGTCCGCAGCTCGTGGTCGTGCGGTAGCGTTCTCGCTTCCCGCGCCCGGGTTCCCGGGTTCGATTCCCGGCGGGGTCAGGGATTTTCTCTGCGTCGTGATGACTGGGTGTTGTGTGATGTCCTTAGGTTAGTTAGGTTTAAGTAGTTCTAAGTTCTAGGGGGCTGATGACCATAGATGTTAAGTCCCATAGTGCTCAGAGCCATTTGAACCATCTTGACAATATTTTTCAATACAGCAACTTTTCTTTATGTTCAACCCACGTGGGGTGTACTTTTTGAGACCAGTACCACGTGCTTATACAATTGTTTGACCCATCTGGTTAATAGTAAGACAATAGCAACCAGTTCGAGGTTGCGTTTCGATGTAATTGATTTTAATTATCAAAATTATTGTGGAGCTACACTCTTTGTGTAAAACAAGTTGACCACGTGAAGCGTGTGGTGTAATCATCAAAGTAGCCCTCAGCTATTCTTTTCGGGAAGATTTCACAGAGAGTTAGTATGAATTTAGTATACAAGTGTGTGGTAATTTCATGACGGACAGGATTGCGCTACGAACGTAACTTCTTTGGGTGAAAATCGAATCGGTTGGTTGTGGTTAATTTCTTCTTGCATATGTTTCAACGTTCTTCGAGTGTTATTTTATGAATGCAGTGTTGTATGCAGTCTCACAATCTTAGCTCCATATTTGATGTGTTCCATAAGATTACAAACTCACATTTTCACAATCCTAAATAAGGCACCAGTTTAGTTATGAATCAAGTTTAGTATGCTCAAATTTTAACGGAACAATGATCAATGTTAAAATGAATGTCCAAATATAAACTGATTTGTTTCTTTTTATTTAAATTCTCTTTATATATATATATATATATATATCACCGGTTGTCGTAAGATGACTATTAAAAGATTATAATTAATGTTAGTCTGGTTGGGAATTTGGTAAGCTAGAGTGGATACCTGGGGAAACAGTTGCTCATTAATGCAAGGTTAACTTCCCCAGATAGCTCACAGCTTTTAAGCCGCTTTTATTGTCTTGAATATCAGCACCGCTACCAGAACAACTTAATGCATCAACATTACGGTGTGATGTGTGCTAGGTATGGTACAGGGGCTCCTTTAGCGTCCGAGGCGTTCGCTGCGAGGCAGGTGAGCTGAGGTGAGGTGAGGCGAGGTTAGATGAAGTGAGCTGCCACTGGGCGTTGTTTACTCGGCTCGCGGGGCGCCGTGGCAGCGGTTCACTGCAGTTGCGAAAGTCCGTCAGCTGTGTCTGTGGAGACGGGTGGGGAAGGGAGGCGAGGTGAGGAAAGGCTCGTTATACGAGACGCGACCAGCGGCGTCGACCGCGCCACACCGCAGCGCTGACGTGACTCTTCCACGGGACACGCCCTCCTTTCGCTGCCCGTGATTTACGCTTCGATCGCGTACAATGTGCCGTCTCACCTGCTCCGACGTCAGATGCCGCTGCCAAAACATTCCCACTTTCGCAGACTTTTCCACTCATCCGACCGAAGTGGCCGAACGCCGGCACGGTAGCTCAGCGTGTTCGGTCAGAGGGTTAGCTGCCCTCTGCAATAAAAAAAACTGAGTCAATGGATCAACAACGAACTTAAATGGATGTCTTACGACGTCCGCGCCGAGCAGATGCAACGAACAAAATGAGATTTAAAAAAAAAAAAAGACAAAGAAAAGAAAAGCGGTCCTGGGCGCTACAGTCTGGAACCGCGCGACCGCGACGGCCGCAGGTTAGAATCCTGCCTCGGTCAAGGGTATGTGTGATGTCCTTAGGTTAGTTAGGTTTAATTAGTTCTAAGTTATAGGGGACTGATGATCTCAGAAGTTAAGTCCCATAGTGCTCAGAGCCATTTTAACCATTTTTTTCCACTCAATTCTTCTCGGTTTGTGACCGCGCTCTGTTGGAAGATTACGACCCACGGTTCGCCCAGTGTTCCAAATCATAACTTTGCGAAAATAAAGAAACTAAATTTTTCACTCGAGGGACGACTAGAACCAAGGACCTCTCGTTCTGCAGCTGCTCTCGCTAACCACGGGACCACGGCGTTCATGAGCTCACAGTGTCCTTGGTGTTGCCTGTCTTGCGCATGTACTACTCAGTTTGTATATTTTGCTTATTTTTTTTTCATTGTTCTACACAACTTCTTCCTGTTTTCTCGATTGATTTGTGTTCAGTTTTTCAAGGCCTATCCACTGTGCCAACTTATAACTAAATCTGAGGGGAGTGCGATGGGGAGGTTCCCTTGTCAGGAGATTCGACTGTGACAAGGTTTACAGCGTCATTATGGCCGCAAGACGAGAATTAACGGACTCTGAACGCGGAATGGTAGTTGGAGCTCCATGCACAGGACATTTCGTTTCGGAAATCATTGGGGAATTCAATATTGAAAGATTCTCAGTGTCAAGAGTGTGCTGAGAATAGCAAATTTCAGGCGTTACCTCTCACCAAAGACGGCCGTCACTTAACGACCGAGAGCAGCGGCGTCTGCGTGAAGTTGTCGGTGCTAACAACAAGCAACAATGTGTTATATGACCGTAGAAATCAATGTAGGACGTACGAAGAACGTATCCATTAGGACAGTGCAGCGAAATCTCGCATCAGACGACGGCGCAAGTGCCTTTGCTAACAGTACGACATCGCCTGCAGCGACTCTCCTGGGCACGTGGCCACATCGAGTGGCCCCTAGATGATTCGAAAACCGTGGCCTTGTCAGATGAGTCCCGATTTCAGTTGGTAAGAACTGTTGGTACGGTTCGAGCGTGGCGCAGATCTCACGAACCTATGGACCCAATTTGTCAACAAGAAACTGTCCAAACTGCTGGTGGCTCAATAATGGTGTGGCTTGTGTTTGCATGGAACGGACTAGGTCCTTTGGTTCAACTGAACCGATCATTGACTGCAGATGGTGATGTTCGGCTACTTATAGACCGTTTGCAGCCATTCTCGGACTTCATGTTCCCAAACAACGATGTCATGTCACCGGATCACAATTGGCTCAAGTGGTTCAAATGGCTCTGAGAACTATGGGACTTAACTTCTGAGGTCATCAGTCCCCTAGAACTTAGAACTACTTAAACCTAACTAACCTAAGGACATAACACACATCCATGCCCGAGGCAGGATTCGAACCTGCGACCGTAGCGGTCGCGCGGTTCCAGACTGTAGCGCCTAGAACCGCTCGGCCACCCCGGCCGGCTGAATCACAATTTTTCACCATTATTTTGAAGAACATTTTGGACAATTCGAGCGAATGTTTTGGCCACCCATATCGCCCTACAAGAGTCTCATCGAGCATTTACGGGACTTAATCGAGACGTCAGTTGGTGCACAAATTCCTGCGCCGACAACACTTTCGCAGTTATGGACGGCTATAGAGCAGCATGGCTCAGTATTTTTGTGGGGGAATTCCGACGACTTGTTAAGTCCGTGCAACGTAGAGTTGGTGCGCTGCACCGGTCAAAAGAAGATCCGACACGATATTAGAAGGTATTCCAATACTTTTGTCACCTTAGTGTATATGCCCAATAGCTTCATTCCATCAGAACTGTGCATTCTTCAGGCGCACTCTCCGCATTGGTCATCTGTCGGGTCTGGAGCGAACAGCTATAGCATCATCGATTAGCACCATCAACTAGACGAAGCCGTTGGTCTACGAGCCATCAGCAAACCCTGATGATTCTGGGCTTCATACTGGTACTGCTGGGGCGAGGTCTCCCATTGGCTGCTATTGCCTGACAGTCCAACCAGCCTTGAGAGTCCTGTGTTCGGATCGAGGCCTTTGCACACTCCTGCCAGCCCCCTTGAGCCACCAGCACAGTATGCCAGTCCAGCCGTAAGCTCGCTGCGTTGTGAAGTGGACACCAATCTTGTGCCAGAGAGGTCTCCTTCGCCTCCAGCTTCTGTTACGCTGCCTCAGCACTCTGCTGTTTCAGCAACTCACTCATTGCCGCCAGCCGCAGTCAGCACCTAGCCCACAGCTGTCAATCTTTCTTCTTGTGGGCCGTTGTGCAAGAGGCAGTGTTACATTCCACCTCTACCAATAGCTCCAGCCAACCTGTGCAAGCGTATCGCATGTACGGTAGACTCAGTAACACGAGAGATGATTCGCAGCTTGAGGGACAGGTTCGGCTGCCGCTTCGCTGTTTTCCGTGCAGGGAAAATGAGACACATTGAACACTTGTATCCTACGTCAGTAAACTTTACAACTTCCTGTTTCCGTCTATATGCAGGCTACTGATATCAAATTTATATTTCATGAAATAAAAATTAATCACACTGAACACAAAACTGTGTCTACCCCTTTGGACAACCCTGCATATTAAAGGGTACAGTGGCTGAAACGTTGGTATACCATTTTACAGCCTGACGCGATCTGCAACTCAGAACAGTTTTATGGAAATTGATTCCGACAGCAGAAGTCTGCGAATTTACACCTCTCATGACGTCCGCCGACTGGTCCGCTCTGATCGTAATAAAGAATACCGACTGCTGCTGTGTTGAGTGGTCAGTGAACGCCCTGCAGAGCCTTGGAACAACTGGACGAACCAGTCGGCCACCGACGAGGGAGTGGCAAAAAACGGGAGGGCGCTCTCCAGAGTGCTGCCTTCGTGCTGACCTCACGTTAATCTTCCAGCGAGCGCCTGGAAGCGGTGATTATCGGACTCCAACGCTGCGCTGCGCCCTGGCGCTGCCAGGTAACTATTTCGTAATGTAGGCTGCGGCCTGTAGAAGCTTAATGCTGTTGGACTGTTCAGACCATTAACGTAGAGTGTATCACGACCCGAAGCAGTGAGTAGAATTATCGCAGTCGACGTAAGCCAGAACTGTTTTCAATCTTCTGTTCTGTTTATGTACAGCACAGACGAAAGAAATATGACTGACCATTTGAGACTTGAAAAAGGCAGCAATGTAAATTATGTATTTTTCCAAATATACTAATGTATCCTGGGGTTACTGTTGTATCTGTGACGCCTCAAAATACAACCACTATGTATTCTTATAAAAGAAATGATATGAACCACCAGGCGCTGAAGGCCATGCGATGCTGACAGTCCAATGTGTCATACTCTGACTGAGCAGTCTTTTGGGTATGGTGCAAAAAGGAATGTGATCAACTCCACGGCGTTGTTAGTATTCAGAGCCTGGCAGCCACTACTTCTTACTCAAGTAGTTCCTCAGTTGGCCTCACAGGGCTGAGTGCATCCCGTTTTACTCTTCCCACCATGGAATACCGAACCTTAAGGCTGGATTCCCCCATACTAGTTAGACACGCTTACATTCCAGCTACGGAGGCGAGCCAATACTCCTAGAGTAAAATCAATTATTCAAAATGACAGTCACAATCGCATTATTTATTTTGGCACCAACCGGTTTCAACCTGCGATGGGGTCATCTTCTGGGCAATTTACACCATTTGGTCGCTGGCTGGAGTCGTCACCCTGCCTGTGCACGGTTGGTAACTATACTTACCAACTATAGTTACCATAGTTACCAAGCGTGCACAGGCAGGGTGACGACTCCAGCGAGCGACCAAATGGTGTAAACTGCCCTGAAGATGACCCCACCGCGGGTTGAAACCAGTTGGCGCCAAAATAAATAATGCGATTGTGACTGTCATTTTGAATAATTGATTATAAGTAAATTAATCGCTGTTATCTCCACACAACTATGTTGTCCAAAGAAAATCCTAGAGGAAAAGGCATTATAGACACGTAAATCAGACACACACGCCAGTCATAACTACATGCTGTTACAGAGCTTTATAACTGAAACCTCCCCTTAGAAAAATTAATGAATTACTGTGCTGATAAACCTCTTACATTATTTGATTTTCAAACAGCTGAGCAGAACTGAACGTACTCAGACATTTTGCTCTTTACCTATTCTGATCAACAGTAAACTGACACTCAATATTTTCAGCGCAACGCAATCTGACTTTCAATAATCCCTACCAAAGAATGGCCCTGACTAACATTAACCTATACCTTTCACAAATCACTTACCTCACAAAAATCTTCGTTATTCGAACTACTGCAATACAGCGAGCGCCACTACTGCCAGCTAAATAAAAGATTCAAACTACTGAAGGCACTAACTACTGATAGGCAAATGAAAGATTTTGATAGAGAACAAACAATGTATTTACCTTAATAGTGTTCAAAAGTCATAATATATATAGCAGTTCATGGCATCCAGTCTTACAAATTTACTGTCTCTGATGGACACACGTCCAGATCATCCGGTCTCAAAACTCCATCATTTCTCTCCCCACATCCACCACTGCTGGCGGCTCACCTCCAACTGCGCAACGCTACGCGCTGTTAACAGCCAACTGCCCAACACTACAATAGCAAACAACAATGCAAACTAGCCACAGACTGCACACAGCACAGCCAGTGATTTTCATACAGAGCGCTACGTGGCGTTACCAACATAAAAACCTAAACAGCCTATTTACATAACCACTGCCCATCGTGAGACTGTGTGCCCCTTAAAGCGTTTCGGGCATGTGGAGTGGCCAGAAACAGCCTGAAAAGCTTGTAAGAGCGTTGCACGATAGGTTGTACTAAGAGATAATTGCTTAGAAAAAATTCGATACGATGCACCGTTTCCGAGTTTATTTGCGTCGAAGTTTGCCAATAAGGCTGTCGTGCGCCCAAATTCAAGCGGTCTACCAGACACAATTAAGGTCAGTTGTAGTCATAGCGCAGATGATAGCGTACGACGCTGCTCACCTTTGGCTGGGGTTCTGTTCTTACTGTCGCTCTATGTCCAATTTTTGTATCGCTCTCTTCTTCAGTTTTAGGAAATAAAAACGAGTAGATTTCAATAAGTAATAGAACACACATTTTTCTCAGCCATTTTCGGTTGAAAAATGCGAAATTCGCTGTGGGACATCGCGGAATATTCCCGCTTCAGCCCCTATAGTTTCACGAGGTTCCGATGGGAGGCGTCGCTACACGTAGCTTTCAAAATGGCATGGCTTATGAAGAGCTGCTTGACCATTGTGCCCCGTTCTTTTTAACTCCTCACGCATAGTTACTGTGCTAGCTGGACTGCCGGTTGTTGTTGTTGTTGTGGTCTTCAGTCCTGAGACTGGTTTGATGCAGCTCTCCATGCTACTCTATCCTGTACAAGCTTCTTCGTCTCCCAGTACCTACTGCAACCTACATCCTTCTGAATCTGCTTAGTGTATTCATCTTTTGGTCTCCCTCTCCGATTTTTACCCTCCACGCTGCCTTCCAATACTAAATTGGTGATCCCTTGATGCCTCAGGACATGTCCTACCAGCCGATCCCTTCTTCTAGTCAAGTTGTGCCACAAACTTCTCTTCTCCCCAGTCCTATTCAGTACCTCCTCATGGACTGCCGGTAGCACTTTGGAACTCGCAAGTGAACTATTCTACTGATTTGATGCTTTTTTTCAACCACTCTTTGCAATGTTCATCGGACCCTGTCCGTCAGTGCTTCACTTCTGCCTGGTCCTGGTTTTGCTGTAGTTGTTCCTTCGTGTCTCCACTTCATTTCCGCATTTATTATAGTGGTCACACAGGTACTATTCGCGAAGGTGTTGGCAGATGCATATGACGTGAGTTAAGGAGTGTGCCTCGCGGACACTACAGGAAAGCTTCGGTGCCTGGGACACTACCATTACCACACTTACATAAGGTTCCCGAATTCGGTTTTCATGAGCGTATTTCATGGGGTTTCTACCACTACATTTACATGGGGTTCCCGAATGAATTTTAGTCATCCGATTTCATGAGATACCTGCTACAACATTTAGATGGGATTTCCAAATTGGGTTCTCACACACCTATTTCATGGGTTCCTACTACGATATTTATGTTGGGTTCCCGAATCCAGTTTCCATAAACATATTTTATGGGGTTCTTGCAGGGTGTTTCAAAAATGACCGGTATATTTGAAACGGCAATAAAAACTAAACGAGCAACGATAGAAATACACCGTTTGGTGCAATATGCTTGGGACAACAGTACATTTTCAGGCGGACAAACTTTCGAAATTACAGTAGTTACAATTTTCAACAACAGATGGCGCTGCAAGTGATGTGAAAGATATAGAAGACAACGCAGTCTGTGGGTGCGCCATTCTGTACGTCGTCTTTCTGCTGTAAGCGTGTGCTGTTCACAACGTGCAAGTGTGCTGTAGACAACATGGTTTATTCCTTAGAACAGAGGATTTTTCTGGTGTTGGAATTCCACCGCCTAGAACACTGTGTTGTTGCAACAAGACGAAGTTTTCAACGGAGGTTTAATGTAACCAAAGGACCGAAAAGCGATACAATAAAGGATCTGTTTGAAAAATTTCAACGGACTGGGAACGTGACGGATGAACGTGCTGGAAAGGCAGGGCGACCACGTACGGCAACCACAGAGGGCAACGCGCAGCTAGTGCAGCAGGTGATCCAACAGTGGCCTCGGGTTTCCGTTCGCCGTGTTGCAGCTGCGGTCCAAATGACGCCAACGTCCACGTATCGTCTCATGCGCCAGAGTTTACACCTCTATCCATACAAAATTCAAACGCGGCAACCCCTCAGCGCCGCTACCATTGCTGCACGAGAGACATTCGCTAACGATATAGTGCACAGGATTGATGACGGCGATATGCATGTGGGCACCATTTGGTTTACTGACGAAG
Organism: Schistocerca americana; assembly: GCF_021461395.2. Classification (NCBI taxonomy): domain Eukaryota; kingdom Metazoa; phylum Arthropoda; class Insecta; order Orthoptera; family Acrididae; genus Schistocerca; species Schistocerca americana. The sequence goes on from NC_060120.1 coordinate 953,346,257, forward strand.
CTTATTTTTATCTGGACGGCTTCGTCAATAAACAGAACTGGCGCATATGGGGAACCGAAAAGCCCCATGTTGCAGTCCCATCGTCCCTGCATCCTCAAAAAGTACTGGTCTGGGCCGCCATTTCTTCCAAAGGAATCATTGGCCCATTTTTCAGATCCGAAACGATTACTGCATCACGCTATCTGGACATTCTTCGTGAATTTGTGACGGTACAAACTGCCTTAGACGACATTGCGAACACCTCGTGGTTTATGCAAGATGGTGCCCGGCCACATCGCACGGCCGACGTCTTTAATTTCCTGAATGAATATTTCGATGATCGTGTGATTGCTTTGGGCTATCCGAAACATACAGGAGGCGGCGTGGATTGGCCTCCCTATTCGCCAGACATGAACCCCTGTGACTTCTTTCTGTGGGGACACTTGAAAGACCAGGTGTACCGCCAGAATCCAGAAACAACTGAACAGCTGAAGCAGTACATCTCATCTGCATGTGAAGCCATTCCGCCAGACACGTTGTCAAAGGTTTCGGGTAATTTCATTCAGAGACTACGCCATATTATTGCTACGCATGGTGGATATGTGGAAAATATCGTACTATAGAGTTTCCCAGACCGCAGCGCCATCTGTTGTTGAAAATTGTAACTACTGTAATTTCGAAAGTTTGTCTGCCTGAAAATGTACTGTTGTCCCAAGCATATTGCAACAAACGGTGTATTTCTATCGGTGCTCGTTTAGTTTTTATTGCCGTTTCAAATATACCGGTCATTTTTGAAACACTCTGTACAACTACATTGACTTGGGGGTTCAAAAATGGTTCAAATGGCTCTGAGCACTATGGACTAAACATCTGAGGTCATCAGTCCCCTAGAACTTAGAACTACTTAAACCTAACTAACCTAAGGACATCACACACATCCATGCCCGAGGCAGGATTCGAACCTGCAACCGTAGCAGTCGCTCGGTTCCAGACTGAAGCGCCTAGAACCGCTCGGCCACCGAGGCCGGCCTTGGGGTTCCCAATGTCTAGTTTTCATAAACCGATTTCATGGAGATACTGCTACTTTTATCGGTCTTTCCTACTACTACGTTTACGTGGGCTTCCCGAATCCAGTCTTCATAAACAGGCTTCATGAGATTTCCTACTATTACATTAATTTGGGGATCCCGAAGCCAGTTTCCGTAAACCGATTTCATGTGGTTCCTACTGCTATATTTACAGGGAATTCCCGAATCTGGTTTACGTACACCAGACACACATGAAGTTCCCGAATCCGTTTTCCCAGACTGCTTCTGATTCGTCGTCGAAAGACACCAGTGACAGTCCTAGAAATGCGGAATCTTCTTCTGTCGCCAGCCACCTTTATAGCCCAGGTCATTAACGCAAGCCTGTGAAGTGACGTTCAACGTGGGGGTAAGCTGGTTCGAATTCTGGCGGTCGAAAATTTTCGCTGCCATTATTTGACTGGCAAGGGAGGAGAGGTGGTAGTGTAAGATTCCTAATCACCGTCTTGGGCCAATGTCCTCGGGAAAATTGAGACCTCTTCGCAGTGTCTCGAGAAATGAGGGGATGTGACGTGACTTGTCCGACGAATGGATACGTTAAGGTCGACGGCCCCCTTAGTGCTGTTCGGAAGGAGTAGGCTGTGTGTCTGTACCAGCTTTCACCTTCTCTCTTCCCTTCATTCATAACAACACGAGTCCGACACTGCACCGTTTAAGAATCATCACAATCATCCACACTTGACAATTCATAACAGACCGGGGGCAGGCAACGGCAAACCACCTCCATTAGGTCCTTGCGTAAAACTGCAACGTAGGTTTGCTGCGTCTGATCCTCCCCAGTCCTTCCTTGAGTATGAGACTACTTAGACTTTATTTCATAATCGATAATCACTCTCGTCAGTTGGAAACCTGTACTGTGTGCGTCTAGGGCCTACAGAAGAACCAATAGACACAACAGGCGAAACGTGTATCGTTAGAAATAAAATAAACATACAGCGGCAAAAGACAGAACTTTTCTTATCTACGCGATAAACATTATAGAAGTCACAGCTGAGAAAGAATGGATGCAAGTGCTAGCAATATTACTTAAAGCTAAGAAACAGTACTTATTTCTGTGCAAATTTGAAGTGATTTTGATTTTGGTGTAAGTCCCGACCCATGTAACTTTTGACTGTTACCCAGTTTTCTCTTTCTGGAGACTTCTACAAAAGACGAAAAATGGAAATGAGCGTATGGCGTCAGTGGCCGGGAGTTCCCAGGCGGGAACATGCGCGTCGACAATGGGGATGAAATGATGATGAGGACAGCACAGAAGATGAAAGGATGCAGTATACTGTTAGCGGTGTACATTTCTCCGTCCAGTGGCAGGGTCCTGGAGTCAGTCAAAATGTTCTTACTTGATACTAGCCGTTTATTACTGCTGCTGGCGTAATGACTATTTAAACCCCGTTCCGAGTATCGAATTGATGTTAGCGACCCTTATTAAAACTGTTTCATTAACTGATTTATATTCACTAAAATTCAGTGATTGCATGGCAGAGATAAGACAGACAGAAAAAAATCAGTGACAACGCAAATTCGAGTCAAGTCTGGAGGCGTCCTCAGGTACCCCAATAATCAAAGCAACTACTTGCGGAAAGCAAGAAATCCTGGTTCGTATCGCAATCAGGAACAAATTATCATTAGTCACGACATACTCGTTGCTGTTCTATTACGGAAGTGACAAGAACGGATTCGGATCCGCTGGTAATCAATGACGGAAAAAAATCACAAAACCAAAAAATAATTAATGTAGAATAATGAAATTTCGGGGATACCTTTGTCTAGGCGAAATATGTGATTAACCTTGCAGGATCGCAGGTTAACGTAAGAGCGTGATAAGCCATTGCAAATATGAAATGCTGGCACATTAATAACCAGTGTAATGTCGAGAATGTTGACTGTAAGGGTGCGAATGTGTATGCATTTTGTTTTAAGGTTCCGGATGTCAGTTGCTGCGATGGAGTTCTATGCCTGTTACACTTGGTCGGTCAATGCAAGGACGGTTAAAACTGATTGTGGATGACGCTGTACTTTCCGTCCGATAATGTCCCATATGTGCTCGATTGGAGACAGAACTGGTGATCGAACTACCCAATTCAACATGTCGACACTATGTAGAGCATGGTGGGTTGCAACAGCGGTACGTGGGCGAGCGTAATCCGGTTGGAAAACACCACTGAAATGTTGTTCATGAATGGCAGCACAACAGGTTGATGTAGAAATTTGCTGTCAGGGTGTGTGGGATAACAGTGAGAGTGCTCCTGCTGTCATACGAAATCGCACCCCAGACCGTAACTCAGGTGTAGGTCCAAGGTCCAAAAAGTAACTAACGCTCACCAACGTTACAGCGTGTATATAAAGCAAACCTGATTTTCATCCACATAGAGGGACTACTAGCGCCACTCTTATGCGACTGGCGCGAAATTTTAATAGACTTCATCTTTCTGATGTAGAAACACCCCTGCCAACTTCCTTTTATGTCACACAACTCCTTCCTGGCGCTGCGGTTTTTTTTTCTGACAGTGTACATTTCGGTGTTAATCAGTAGTGCTATGCCCGCCCCAGGTAGCTGAGTGTGCCTCATCGTTACACATGTGGAGATCAGATTATCAACTGGAGGTGGACCAGGGAGAAAATTGCTCAAATAACAAGAGCTTCAACAAACAATATACCGACTAAAATTTTCTTCAGACCAGAGGAAACTTACTACCCTCAGCAAAAAAATAACGCAGTGATTTGGTTAATGGGAAAATATACAAGTTACGTTTTTAACAATATTGGGAGCGATGAACATATTGAATACAAGATGTATATGGAAAATAAATTCGAGAAAATACTTAAATATCAGAATCACAATAAGAAATATGGTAACATGCTCCGAATTGTCTTCAACAGAATGGGTATAGGTTAGGAACTGGATTCCTAGTAGAGAGGGAATGGGTTAGATCACGTTCCCGACCCTAACCTCACCTGCAAGTCACTCATGAAAAATAAATCAGTAGTACAGCAGATACAAGAGTATGGCGACAAACCTCAGGTGTCTGATATAAAGAAAGATCTTGAACTTCCTATGGATGCGTTTAGAAGGCTGGAACTGAAAAAAATAACAATGCAGTGAAGGATTTTGTGATGTCGCTGTTCGGGCCTGCTCTTCTGTCCACGTAATTTACCCCGGAAGGAACACACATCAAGGATTTACTGAATGAGTAATTTGGGTCTGGGAAATGATGATGAGGAACCTGAAGCTGCAGAAGAAGAAAATGTGCATGCTGAACTGCCACCAGTTGACGGTGACAGTGAAGGTGCTAAATGTGTGTTACTGCTAAAGACTCAGTCTTTGAGTGTTGTAATTTATGACTGCAGTTATCTGTCACCTTATTTATTTCATTTCATTGTAGCCATTTTCTTACTGTTTTTGTGGAATTAAAAAAAAAAAAAAAGTGGCAGCGCGACAGATTGTCAATCCTAAGTGCCCGGGTTCGATTCCCGGCTGGGTCGGAGATTTTCTCCGCTCAGGGACTAGGTGTTGTCCTAATCATCCTCATTTCATCCCCATCGACGCGCAAGTCACCAAAGTGGCGTCAGATCGAAAGACTTGCACCAGGCGAGCGGTCTACCCGACGGGAGGCCCTCGTCACACGACATTATAGTAGTGCTATACATCGCTTGCTCTATCTGATTAAAAGTCTCGACGGAAAGACCGACGCCAGCCGCAATATGGCATCGAAATAATTCGATGGTGAAGGTCGAAAAGTTGTGCCAGACCGGGACTCGAACCCGGATGTCCTGCTTAATACGAGCGGTTCCCTTAACCGCCTCGCACTACGGGACACGCTTTCCATCTAGCCCAGATTCTCTGCTTGTAGCTAGTAGCTTCCACTATCCATTCATCTACTTGCTCGGAGCGAGTCCTGTATTCCATCAAGAAGTTCGGATCCCGTTGTGCACCCACACTGAACGTATCAAGTTTGTCACGCCTTCATGTACACCAGTCGTATATAATGTGTGTGGTGTCTCTTCTGTCGGACATGTCTAATCCGGTTTCGAGTCCCGGTCGGGCACAAAGTTTCAACTTTAACCATGGAATTATTTCGATACCCAATTGCGATTGGCGTCGGTGTTACCTACGAAATTTAGTATTTACGGCCGCACCATCGACAACAGTGTGGTGTTTCTTATGTAGTATATGTGCGACAGAACAGACACCACACATATGTATATAGTGATCAAAAGTATTCGGACTTTCCCTTGTAATGCAAAATTGACCCGTCAGTGGAGAGGCGGACCCGTCAGTGTAAATGGAGGCAGGAGTGCTGTGTTGTCAGTAGAGAAACAGCAACAGCAGGACAGGTAGGTAACTTCGAACACTGACTACTCACTCGATGTCGAAAAAGACGATCGTGTGAAACCCAGCTCGCGCATTTCGTCCACGAGACTCAGAGGGCCATAGACACGTGTTCCCAGGTAGATGCTGTGTTTCTTGACTTACGCAAGGCGTTCGATACAGTTCCCCACAGTCGTTTAATGAACAAAGTAAGAGCATATGGACTATCTGACCAATTGTGTGATTGGATTCAAGAGTTCCTAGATAACAGAACGCAGCACGAAATTCTCAATGGAGAGAAGTCTTGCGAAGCAAGAGTGATTTCAGGTGTGACGCAGGGAAGTGTCGTAGGACCGTTGCTATTCACGATATACATAAATGACCTTGTGGATAACATCGGAAGTTCACTGAGGCTTTTTGCGGATGATGCTGTAGTATATCGAGAGGTTGTAGCAATGGAAAATTGTACTGAAATGCAAGAGGATCTTCAGCGAATTGACGATTGGTGCAGGGAATGGCAATTTAATCTCAATATAGACAAGTGTAATGTGCTGCGAATACATAGAAAGAAAGATCCCTTATCATTTAGCTACAAAATAGCAGGTCAGCAACTGGAAGCAGTTAATTCCATAAATTATCTGGAAGTAGGCATTAGGAGTGATTTAAAATCGAATGATCATATAAAGTTGATCGTCGGTAAAGCAGATGCCAGGCTGAGATTCATTGGAAGAATCCTAAGGAAATGCAATCCGAAAACAAAGGAAGTAGGTTAAAGTACGCTTGTTCGCCCACTGCTTGAATACTGTTCAGCAGTTTGGGATCCGTACCAGATAGGATTGATAGAAGAGATAGAGAAGATCCAACTGAGAGCAGCCCGCTTCGTTACAGGTTCATTTAGTAATCGCGAAAGCGTTACGGAGATGATAGATAAACTCCAGTGGAAGACTCTGCAGGAGAGACGCTCAGTTGCTCGGTATGGACTTTTGTTGAATTTTCGAGAAGATACCCTCACCGAGGAGTCAAGCAGTATATTGCTCCCTCCTACGTATATCTCGCGAAGAGACCATGAGGATAAAATTAGAGAGATTACAGCCCACACAGATGCATACCGACAATCCTTCTTTCCACGAACAATACGAGAATGTAATATAAGGGAGAACCGATAGAGGTACTCAACGTACCCTCCGCCACACACTATCAGGCGGCTTGCGGAGTATGGATGTAGATGTAGATGTAGATGTAGATGTCACAGGAGTAGCAAATCCATCTGGGGCGACATTGCATTGCTTCTAAAGCTCCACGAGTCGACTGTTGATGATGCGATTGTAAAGTGGAAACGCGAATCACAGCTAAAGCAAGACCAGGACTGACGGATAGGTACTGGCGACCACTGTGAAAGGCCGTTATAAAAAAAATCGCATGAACTCAGCGGAAGGAATCTCTCATGAGTTTCAAAGTCCAGTAAGCACAATGAATGTGCTTAGGGAGATAAGAAGAATGGCGTAGAATTGTCGAGCAGCTCCTCATAAGCCACACATTACTATAGAGAATGCTAAGCGACGCTTGAGGTGGTGTAAAGAGCGATGCTACTAGAGAGTGGACGACTGGAAACGATTGATTCGGAGTGATAAATCACACCACACCCTACCTCAATCCGATTAAAGGGCTTGATTTTGGTGAATGCCTCGAGAACTTTACCCGCCATTATGTACAATGCCAACAGTTAATTACAGAGTAGGCGGTGTTTTTCGTGGTTAGGCTGTGCTCCCTCTACCGCACTTGGGAACACGCTAAATGGGGGTGGATATGAACACATTTCACTGCATCTGTGCCGCGTGCAGCGCAGGAACAGTTCGGAAACTATGATTGTACCAGCATGATGATGCACACTGTCATAGCCCCTCTTCCAACATCACTACATTATCTGGTTTCAGCCCTTGAGGAAGAATGGCTGGCCATTCTTCCACAGACATTCAAAACACGTCATCGAAAATATCAGCAGCAGAGCTGGAGCTGTTATAAAGGCGAAGGTGGACACACCTCATAGTAATGCCCTCTAATAGGTGTCCGGACACTTTTGATAAGATAATGTACTACGGTGCCGCCACGAGTTACTCGCTGTCAGCCGTACTACGTGCAAGTTAAGAATAAAGTGCCCTACGTGCATGTGCGACACAAGTAGCTAATTCCCGGTGACAAACATCCACCGTCTCATTGTTGGCGTGGTACCTGAGCGGATGTTGGTAGTTCTGGTTGTGGCGTCTGCACCAGCTGACACAAAGACATTCTGCCGTCACTTTTCTTGCCACGCCTATAGTAATTTGTCACACGCACTGCTCATCGCTAGGAGCGCGCAGGATCCAGTCACGAATGGGGAGATGTTAGGTTCATTGCACTGATACCTCTCCTTAACGTCACTATGATTTCTACGTGCTCAGTTAATGAAAGTGCTGTGAGCTAACATCTAACACATACACGTGGAAGAAGAGGGAGAATGACGTAGACAACAAAAAACCGCGAGAACGATAAGAATTAATACTGTCTACAGTAGTAAGTTAAAGCATGCGAACTGTTAGTGATTCTAGGAAACAAAATTATCGGAGAAAAAAAAAATTCTTACAGTGACCACTGAAGTTGTTTTAGAATTAAGCAAAACGCATTTTGGTCTTAGTAATACTTTCAGTACAGTTGCAGAAGATGTTATTTAAATCATACAGCTAGTATATCTACAACTGACAACTGCGGAAAAAAGAGATCAAAATAGCAAGAAGGTTGCATGTATGTTCTAATATGTCCGATATCTTACAATTCACTGCGAGAAAATGAACTTCTTCCTTTCACTTGAAAGTAACTGAAACATTTAGAAAAACCAGGAGCATCAATATTCTTGTACCAGTACTAAAATTTATCTCGTCTGCATACCTTCCTTAGTTGAAGATGTTCTTGTTTGAAAGGGAAGTCTCTTACAAATATTTTTTTTTAATCTTTTATTAACGCCTGAGCCGAAGTTCCTTTTAATTCTTTTTCATATGTGTCTTTTCTATGTTTTTTTTATTCTGAATGGTACCCAATTCGTTTTACCAGATGATTCGAATATTTGCTGACATTTGCGTGTTTCATGCTTAATATGGAAATTATTGACAATGACAACACACTCCTGAGAGATAACGCACTTATAATTACATAACATCGAATATTACAGAATGCACTTTTATTAGATTATAAAAAGTTCCAAGAGAAGCGAAGTTACAAAAAGAAAAGAACCAGAAATAACAGGTAGTGGACCAGCCACTACACCATTGTGAACGCATTTGGTTTGTAATACTTCTTTTTCACTTACACGTTCCGAAGAATTAAACCGCCGGTACATATTTACCTTACGTTTAATTATAACAAATCGCACCAATAACGGTGCGTTTTCGAGAGATCCTCAATATTTAAAACTGCAGATATTCATAGGACATGCATTGTAATTTAAAACCCATCACATACGAGCTTCAACTAAAACGATCAAATTCATTATGGCTTCTCGCACTTCTCAGAATCCGATGTGCCCACGAAAGTCGATAGACATCCCAAACCCGGTCGAAATGGGCATATACATGTCATAGTGACGCCACGGAGAAGTATCACCGTGCTGAATATAACGGCTCCCGTCACGTATGCAAGAGACAGAGACTTTGAGTGACACCACGGCACCACACAGATCGAAATCAAGGAACGTTTCAAAGTCACCGTCATTTGAAGACCCATATAGCCGCGCTACACGCCAAACATTACTCTTTAAACTGCTGGTGAAACTGTGACTGTCAGCGTTCAGAATCTCGTGAAATCAGTCTCGTCGCAGAAGTAGCCAGATGAAAACGTTCATAGGTGCTCCTGTACATAATTATGTGTTTAATCACTGGAAGTAGGACATCAAAATGCACAAGAGGCCTCGGAGTAGCGTCGTCTTCTGCTAGAACTTAGAAGCTGTAGACGTAAGCGTATAGGCAAGTTACGTCAACGTTTCTAGAAAGCTGTTTCGTTCCATTTATTGGACCTTCCTGATTCACTAGGACGAATATTATATAACAGAAGCGATGTGTAACCTAGAAATGAATAATCATCGCTTTCGTTTGACGGAGGCGTACGTTTTCGTCTTGCCTCAAAGCTGTGATTTACATTACTTTTGTAACTGCTCCATGCTCCACCAGGAAATAAAATGGTCTGCTATATATCACAATATCTAGTTTTTCACGTGGAAAGGCCTGTACTAATTGGGTGATGAAGGACGAAATTTCAGCTTTGTAAACGAATTAGCTTGCTATGGCATCAAAGTCACCTGAAGTTGTTGCCAATTTAGACACGTTCATATGCAACGACGCTTCAGGAAAATCATTGTCTACCGAGTTAACTGGCCGACCAGAAAGGCATTACGTTATGGTGCAGAGTATTTCTCTAAAGTGAAAAACTCGAAACCCAAATCCTGGTCTAAACACTGCAACCTTTTACCAGCCGTATTCCTGTTGGAGGTCGTGTGGTGTTCCTTTCCTCCAGCCTAATAATTGACTTACCGAGCCAATTTTAGAGCGCCTCATAGTTCATGACAATGATAACATGTAGGCAATTACATATGGCTACTGCGATAAGTTACCGGCAGCACGGCGGGATTTATGGTTGTCAAGCGATTCCGATGCAACGTCACAAAACAGTAAGGTGAATGCTACACGTTTCCCGGACTCAATTACTTCCACATTATTTACCACAGACCTATCCCCTTTTATACGGAGAAAACAAGAAACAAGTGTGGATTCGTAAGGGCCGGCCGCTATGACCGAGCGTCTCTAGGCGCTTCAGTCCGGAACTGCGCTGCTGCTGCGGTCGCAGGTTCGAATCCTGCCTCGGGCATGGATGTGTGTGATGTCCTTAGGTTAGGTAGGTTTAAGTGGTTCTAAGTCTAGAGAACTGATGACCTCAGATGTTAAGTCCCATCATAGTGCTTAGAGCCATTTGAACCATTTTTTTTATTTTTTTTTTATTTTTTTATTTTTTTTTTTTTTTTATTCGTAAGGGAAAGTCGTACCATGAGATCCATCCTACATCTTTGCCAGCACTACGGTCCCAGAATTCATGTTATTCCATTACACGAAATTCTTGTCGCTTTTAGGCCGAAAAAACTGCGCCACCAGTGTCGCTGACTGCCTACTCCACTGACACACTCAAAGTTTTTAGAGAAGGATGGGTCAGGATTCCCTGTCTGATCCTCCGGCTCATTTCGTTGCAGTGAAAAAAATTCATTTTGACCACCCAGTTGTAGGAGAATCTACAAAATAGTATGACATTTTTCACAGCAACAAAGCATTGCCAGAAGTGAAAGAAGCGACACGAGTAAGGACCTATAACTTCCAGAGTGACGAAAACGACGACAAAAGTTTTGTCTAAAATTGATAGCATCTTAAACAAAGTGGTGAGCTTAAAGTGCAATTCAGACCATAAAATCCGTGAAAAAGATGCGACCACTTTCAGGACCCAAACAAAATATTTGTCTTGGTCGCAATAATTAATTAATTTACTTTAAAATACTTCTCATACCGATTTTTGGCATCGCTATTACTAGATAACAGGGAAAAGAAATGAAAAATATAAATACAAATAGATGCAACGTATCTCGTGAACGTGTACCATGCAGTAGACAATTGCACTTATTTATGTAGTATGTGATATTCTTTGACGAGGTACGTTATACCTATTTGGGTATTTATTTACTTATCTCATCGTTATTCATCTAAGGATGCCGAAAAGTGTGATATGGAGATATGTAAAACAAAATATTGCTGTCTAGAAAAAAAATATGTGTGAAGTAAAAAGGTAAAAATGTAACCAGGTTTAACAGAAACGTCTTGAAGCGTTTTTCGTTGTGGCAGCATCTTCTCATGATATTTCAATCAGCAACTTTCTCCTCCTCAGAGCCCGAAAATATTTAGTTGGCGCCCACCTACATAGAGGGAAAAGAGAAATCAGAGCTCGTACGGAAAGATTTAAGTGTTCGTTTTCCGAGCGCGCTGTTCGAGGGTGGAACGGTAGAGATGTAGCTTGAAGGTGGCTCAACGAACTCTCTCTGAGACACTTGTGAATTGCAGTGTAATCATGCAGCTGTAGATGTAGAGGTGAGAACACGCACAAATTCTGAAGACAACGGAACCAAAAACATCAAGAAACAGCCAAGAGGGAATACAGGAATGCAGACAATACAAAGGTGACGTGGAGAGCGACAGAGAAGAGTACCATTCTGGAGGAACGTGAGTTCGCAGAACAGCTCCAAGACGAAGTGGATTCAGATCCTAGGGCAAATGGCGAGTTTACATGGCTAATTATCGGGGAAATTTAATTGCTACGACAGCGTCGACAAGTATTTCAGGATGACAGTCCATTATAACGCGTTTGTCTTCAAGTGTGCGACAGTTTTATTGACATTTCACTGAGACTGCTTCCTTCTACACTTCTGATGATCGGTGACAACGAGGTTATTTGAGGTGGAACGCAAGCTCCGACTGGGAAAGATGGGGAAGGAAACAGGCTGCATCCTTTCCAAAGGAAGAATCCCAGCATTCACCCTGATCAGTTTAGCGAGACCGGGGAAAATGTGAACGGCTGGACGGCGATTTAAACTGTCGTCCTCCGAAATCCGGAGTCTTACAACTACGCCGTGTCGCTGCGTATGACTTTTCAAGATGGCCCGTTTAGCCTTGGTTGTGCAGTTGTTTTACTGACGATGTTCCATGCATTAAGGTAACAGTAGTGTGCCGCACACACGTAACCTCTCCAACTCTTAAACCCTCCGCTCCATTTTCTTTCCTTTTTTATCACATCACTGATGATTAATGTCGGAATTGTGTGATAATGCATTGGTCTGCACGGCAGCAACCGACGTTGCATTCCACGATCGATACAAAGAAAGTAAGCCTCGCCGCAGATGCACGCATAAGCTGTGTGTTTAGTAAGAACTGGTGTTTACGTCTGTGCGGTGGACGAAATACCACTGACGTTGCGTGATGCCCTGACGGCTGCCGGGACGACCTTGCAAGCAAACCGCAGGTGTCGACGCGCACTGTGGCTTGCAGACTTCCAAAGGACAGTTTCCGAGATCTCTGTGCTCTGGGATGTCCCGAGTACTATGCCGTGCTGCTCTGTGCTTGTGCTCCGGCTTCTTAAGTATTTAACAGCGTCCTATAGCTTATCACGTTCCCCCCCCCTCCCCCCCCCCCCCCTTGTAGCCAAGGAAGGAGCCAGCTTTGCTAGAAAATTCTGTAGTAGTAAAACAAATGAGTTTGTTAGCAATAAAATTCAGATGAATTAAAATGTGAGTTTTCTGATAGTCAGAACAGGAACACCAAAGCACAAAAACGAAAATAATTTTGGACGCTTTAAAGTATCCCTCAGTAATTAGCATTGAAAGGGAAGTTCCTGGTGCGCTACGTTACTGCGTCAACCATGCTAACACCATAAGTTGTTCGCTATGTGAAGTTGCAAGTGGAGGGCTGCCTCGTATGAACTCCAAGAGTAAATGTTAAGAGGTCTGCTTACCTCGTTTGTTCTGTAGTTGTCCTGATGCTCATTGGTTATCTCTACATACAATGTCCTGACTGACTGACTCATCATTGCCCAGACCAAACCGCTAAGGACAGAAGCTTAAAATTTGGAAACGGTGTTGATCTTATATTGTAGGCATTATTTAGGGTGATTTTTTTTAATAGCAACCGTGAAGATGTGAAACAGGAGATGAAAAGTTTTTTGAAAAATGTGTTTTTTACTGCAATTTTGAAGCTAGAACCTCGGAAATTGGTTTTTGATTTCTCGGTCAGAAATAAAGAAATACGTGTTTCATCATTTTTAGGAATTTAGCCCCAACTGGGAAGAAACAATGGGTGACACTTTTTTAAAATTAATATTAAAGAGCTGCATTTTTAAAGCAACACATACGAAAATCTATATTTGACTTTTCGGCTGGAAATAAAGAAATATGTGCTTTAGTGTTTTTCGAACATTCTAGTCCTAAGGGAGTGAAATAAGAGATGAAAGTTTGTATTGAAATATTTCATTATAAAGCATTTTTCATCTAAATCTGTGAAAATTTGAATTTGGCTTCACGGATGCAAAAACAAAAAATTATTTTAGTATCTTTGGAAATTAGGGGTGTGAAACAAGGGATAAAAATTTTTATGGAAATATTTCATTAAAAAAACATTTCTGAAACTAAATCTCTGAAGATTTGTATTTGACTACTCGGTTAGAAATTAAAAAAAATACTATCTCTGTGTTTTTTGGAAATTCAACGCCAAAAGAGGGTGAAATAGGGGACGAAAATTTTTATGAAAAAATTTCGTTATTTAAAACATTTTTGAAGCTAAATCTACGAAAATTTGTATCTGACTTCTAAAGAAATATGTGCTAGGCGATGAAAGTTTCTATGAAAATGTCACTACAAGAACTCAAAGTCAGGATTAACAATGTTCTCCCAGTCCAGTTACCAGAATCGCTTTTTGATCAGAAGTACATTCGGAAAAGACAAGGGCCTTAATTAGGGTGTGAAGTTTAGATGTTGCGCTGTATGAGCAACAAAACAACTCGATTAGAAAAACAAAATGTGCAGGCATCAGGTTACGCGAACGAAGCAACGGGCACTAAGCTAGTCTTATCTATTACTCTAATATTCTTAGCTGACAAAAACACTGAAAGCTACTGTTACCTTGACCGATAAACACCAAATCTTTTGATTTAAAAAAAGAATTGCCATCTCATTTTTATTGGTGCAATGAGAAAAGACGTTACAATCTTCAACATATTGCCGATCGAGAGCCTATAAAGTCAAGGACGCTTGTCGATTCACAGCCCCGAGCACCGTATTAAAGTTAATATTAATCGCAGTGTTTTCTCATCTTCCTGTATTGCTCTGAACAATGTCCAAGGCATTTTAACGCTTAAATATACACTACAGTGGACAAATTACAAGTGACCTACACTACTGTCTGCGACGCAAACTCCTTCTAACGGAAGACCATAGCGGACTCTTGTGTTCGGCCAAACCATAGTTCGTCATCTCTCGGCGATTACCGCCCATGTTCGTCACATTACCCTTATTCATCATACTAAGTTATTAATATGATTATTTTATCAAAATTATTAGAAAGATGAAATGCTAGTATGATATAGTTTTCACGATGGTCAGCTAATACGCTGAGGGCACGAAAGTCATGCGATACCTCCTAATATCGTGACGGACCTCCTTTTGCCAGGAGTAGTGCAGCAGTTTGACGTGGCATGGACTCAACAGGCCGTTGCAAGTCCCCTGCAGAAACAGCCGTCCATAACTGCGAAAGTATTGCCGGTGCACTTGAGCACCCTGCCTATAGTCCTGATCTGTCTCCATGAAATTATCACGCTTCGATCGCTTAAAAAAGCCGTTCATGGGTCGACGATTTCAGTCGTACGAGGATGTCCAGCAGGCTGTTACGGACTTCTTCACGTAGCAGGAGACGGTGTTTTACCAAACGGGTACTTCAACCTGGCACGTCTATAGGACGACTGCCTGAATGCTCACGGGGATTTTGCCTGATGGGCATGTCCACTCTGGACTGTACGGCCTTTTCGATTGTCCATTGTATAACGGCTGCTGCGAAAGATACTCATCAAAGAAACACATTATGGACGTCACTTCAGGCATTTCAAATTCAGCCGTATCAGAAGTTCCGAGTATTTCTTCTCAATCTACACAAAATTATTCAACGTACAAAGTTTAAAAGTGTTTTCAGATACAGTAATCCTATTGGTAAACGTAAAAGTGTGAAGAATAAAAACAGTTCTGTGAGCGCACAGAAAACTAAATAAACAACTTAGAAAATTTGGTTAAAAGAATGAAATCAGATCGCTCTTTTCCAAAAAAGCAGACCGTGAGTAAGCAGCTACACATAACGCATCTTCATCTTTCAAAGGTTTTGAACACCACTGATGTGTTTCCCATCCTGTTCGCTGTCTGAAAGTCACACTTATACAACCATAGAAGATACAGAAAAATACAGGAAAAATTTCTCAAACTGCCTTACGCTTGAGACAGGAAGAAAGTCAAACGAGACACGTAATATGCGATCTCTTTAATTGTTTTCCTGTCTTACTCCTGCATGAATCATTGCCATGATGCCCTTATTGGTACACTGAGAACAATCTTCAGTTTCTCCTTTACTATTTTGTTTTCCATCTTTAAGAAAAAATTTCTAGGTTACGTCTTGCATATGATATCGGTGACTTGCAGCAAGAATAATTTATGAGCATGTCACGTTTTCTTTGCTTTCACCTATTTGAGAAGCCAAACAACCTCATCTGAGGAGAATTACTTTCCACTTTGCAATTCAGCACTCTTCACTTGCGCTGCATAGTGTAGGGTGAAACCGTGCAACCTTTCCTTCATGCCTTTATGTGATGTGATGCACAAACCGCTCGTAAATGTAGATAATATTTTAATGTCATCCATAATCCGAAGGTGAGGCACGAGTAAACACATCAAGTGAGTGCAAGTGAATGGAATAGGAGAACAGCTTTCGAAACTTACATTTTGTCGATTTCTGTAGAACCTGTAACCCGCGCTTGAACCATCTCCAACTCCGATTCCTTAGAGAATACACTGACAACCTCGCCGATGAGCGCCCTTAAGCTCCTTCCTTCCTTAAATATTCGATTGCTTTAGAAAGGAGTCGACGTTAATCGTGTAAAACTTTTATGGTTGAAGACGCAAAACCCTAATTATATCTGTTCTGTTAGTTTCGCATTATTCAGACGGATACTAATGAAAAAGTCAAAACCAGGGCTCGTTGAAAGTCGCTCAGTTCCCACAATATCAAAGACTGGATGAGTACAGTCGGAGTTATTTACATTCCATTTGAAGAAAAGCTAGTTTTTTTCATGCGCCTCAATGTATACGACGTCGTATCTCCTGAACTATGAGTTGTACAATGATGTAATTTTGCAGATAGATTCAGTGGTATGTGTAGGTAGTGACTGAAAAAATTTGCTGCGAATAGAGTTAGTAGTAAAGAAATAATAAATTACATGCTCATACCTGATGCTGAAGTTTTACTGCAGGAGCAGCGAAAATGAAGTAACGATAAACTTTTTTCCTTTCATTAGTTTTTGTGGGGTGTAAGCGAGAAAAGTTTTCCAAAATGTTTTAGATTATGTGTACAGTTCGTGGGAAGTTTGTCACAATATTGTGCAGTCAGGCCAACTGGACTGTAGAATTCGTAGCTCTACAACGCCATTTGGCCTGAGAAGATCCCAATCCCGGAAGACGACATCTTTTCGACCTTTTAAATTTCACTCTTTTTCCCTTTTCTGTATCGCAGAAAATGGTATCACCTTTTTGTCGACTCGTGTATTTTGCTTCCAACAGTAAGTATAGATGTACACTTGTAACCTCCCTTTTACTAATCGGCCTATCCTGCTTGCGATATAAAATATGACCGTATAAGGCTATCTTTCCCGAAGAAGTGATGCCGATAAGTAGGAGGAAAGTGTACAACCGAACCTTCTGATGGAAAGTCTACTAAAAATAAAAGTAATTAAACCGAACAGGGCTATAATTTGGAAAATGAAAGTTATTTTGTGCATGCACTCAAGAACAACACGGGACAGAAAGGGGTACCACTGATCATGAATCCAAAAGTTACAGTAAGGAAGTAAGTAACGATTGTCAGCCCACTAGGGCAATTTACATACAAAATCCTGTACAAGATGATTTTCTTATACTATTTTTAAGTGAGTATGTAATGATAAAGAAAACTGAGAAGTCACTCTTAAGTTATGTTTGGCATTAAATTTTGAAAAAGGCAATCGAGTAATGATTTCAAAATATGCAATTAAACTGTATGTTAGTACTGAACTTCGTTACGTGAACAATGACTTTCAGTGAACTCAGCACAACGTCATCAAGGAAATTTAGAAAAAAAGCAAGCACTTTTTACTTTGCCGTTACTTATTTTGCAAATTGGATTTCATATTATTGTCTGAACAACTGAGCCTTTTTTACTGACTTGAACAGAATTAAATACGTACCAAAACAAACAGGCATGTGCTCCAAGCTATATGTAAAATAAATAAAACTTCCGCACTCTCCAGTGATTGATTCTCAAACTTGAAAAATGAAATTGCTTTACTTTAGTCATATACTGAAGCCTCTGTTGTACAACAGTTAATTGAAAGTAGACTGAGGCTAAAATTCTTAAAAGAGAAATTATTCATTAATAAACTGGCTGCAGCTATTCAATTTGTTTCTTATGAGACTCAGTTAGCATATTAGGAAAAAAAAGGAACAAGGATCCTGCTTGGTAACAATGTCTGGGGGCAATGAGTAACTGATTATTATTTAAACTTATCTTATGAATCAAATCACATTCAGTTGTGCTGCTGGGTTAGCCATTAATACCTTCTGCCAATGAACAGTCTTACTTCAGTGCTGTGCATACGACGAAACTCGGAGACGACGACGAAACTGTGTTGCTGGAACTGCTGCTGTTGTTGAATACGGTAGCATATTGTGAAGCCATAGCTAATCATAGGAACGGGCAATCGTAATTAATACAGCCTCTTCCGCCCGTCCACTGTCCGTACTCCTGCTCTAGACATCTGGCCGGCGTGCGTACATGATGCCGCCGAAAATGGTACTCTCTACCGCAAGAGCGTTAACACCACACTTCCGCACACTGCAAGTGCTGGAACCCGTCTCCCTCTCTCCACGCACTCTGCGCAACAACTCCCTACCCAAAGATTTTACAACGCACAATCACTGCTATTATCGTTGCTAGTCGATGCAAATAACAATTCCTTTGGCTTTATCCCAGAGCTTATAAGTTTCACAGTAAACCACAGGTAAATACAATGAAACGTCAACAGACTTCTACCTAAATGTACACATACAGTGAAGCAATGTCCTTACTTATTAAAAGAAAACATTTAAATTACAAATATTTACATACAATTCAAAAAAAAATTATATATCGGTAGCAGGTGCCATGCATCCTGCATTTGCGGTGTTACTCTCTGATCAGCTAGAACTTTGTGACCACCAACATACTGTCGATATAAACCCGTTCAGGCAGTAGCAGCGTCACCTGGCGAAGAATGACTTCTAGTCAGACACACGCACGCTGCATGTAGTATCAGTGAGCGAGCTGTCCATGTGTAGAACGGGGAAGGCGCGTGATCTATCTAAGTCTGACCTAGGGCAGATTGTAAAGACCCGGAGGAAACTGCACGGCTTGCCGGGTGTTCGAGGAATACTGTGATAAGTATCTTCAACACGTGGTGAAACCACTCTCAGACCTCGTGGCGTTTGGCGGCCATCCGTCCACACAGATGTCGGACGTCGTAGGCTGGGCAGACTGGTAAAATAAGACAAGAGGAGATCTTTGAGGGAACTAACATCAGACTTTAATGCTGGGCAGAGTACATGTGTGACTGAACACACAGTGCACCGAACTCTCCTAACGGTGGGCCTCCGCAGCCGAGACCCATGCATGTTCCAATGTTGACACCACGACATCGGCAACTACGACCGAAATGGCCACTTGATCATCGCCACTGGACGTTGGCGCAGTAGTGGCAGACCGTTGCATGATCCGATGAATCGCGATATCTTCTTCATCGTGCCGATGGGAGAGGGCGAATCCATCGTCTTCCAGGAGAACACCTACTTGACATCCGTGCTGCGGGACGGAGGTAAGCTTCATTATGCTCCGCAGAACATTTACGTGGGCATCCATAGGTCAAGTGGAGCTCGTACAAGGCACCATGACAGCCAAGGAGTATCGAACACTGGTTTCAGAAAACGTACACCCCGTTCATGAGAATCATGTTTCACAAATGCAGTGGCATTTTTCAACAAGGTAACGCGCCTTGTCACAAGGCCAGGAGTGTGATGAAATGGCTTGAGGAACGCAGGGGCGAGTTCCAATTGATGTGCTAGCCCCCCAAATCGCTCAGTTTGAACCCGATCGAACACGTCTGGGTTGTGACTGAAAGTGCCGTCAGAGCTCATCGCCCCCCTCCCTGGAATTTCCGGGAATTAGGTGACTTGTGTGTGCAGATACGATGCCAACTCCCTCCAGCGACCTACCAAAGCCTCACTGATTCCATACCACGACGCGTCATCGCTGCTGTCCGGTGGACATACCAGATATTAGGTAAGTGGTCTTGATGTTCTGTCTGATCTATGTACACCTGTACAGTATAGCATGGCTGTGTTCCTCAGAGAGCCCTGTAGCCATTATGCGTCTTGTTCGTCCACAGAAAACGGTAAATTACTGTTGTGATTCCGTAGTGCAGCAAAGAGAGGAGACGTTCTTATGGAGGAAGAGGGGTGATTGACGGCCACGTATACTGCCAGTACGAGGGGCGTTTGAAAAGTCCATGGAAAAATAAAAACTACTTACGTGTTTGGGGTAAACCTTTTTTATTTTTCGACATAGTCTCCTTTTAGACTTATACACTTCGTCCAACGCTGTTCTACTTTGTTGATCCCTTTCGAATAATAGAAATTGTCCAAGTCTGCAAAATAGCTATTAGTTGCTGCAATCACCTCCTCGTTTGAATAAAATCTTTGCCCCGCCAGCCATTTCGTTAATTTGGGGAACAAATACTAGTCCGAGGGAGACAAGTCTGGAGAATAAGGGTGATGTGAAACGAGTTGGAATCCTATTTCCATTAATTTGCGACCACAGCTGCTGAGGTGTGTGCTGGTGCATTGTCGTGATGGAAAATGACTTTTATGCGGTCCAATCGTCGGCGTTTTTCTTGCAGCTCGGTTTTCAAACGGTCCAATAACGATGAATAATATGCACCTGTAACAGTTTTACCCTTCTCCAGATAGTCGATGAGGATTATCCCTTGCGAATCCCAAAAGACAGTCGTCATAACCTCTCCGGCCGAAGCAATGGTCTTCGCCTTTTTTGGTGCAGATTCTCCCATGGTAGCCCATTGTTTAGATTGCTGTTTGGTCTCAAGAATATAGTAATGTATCCATGTTTTATCCACAGTGACGAAACGACGCTTAAAGCCGTGCGCATTCTTCCTGAGCAACTGCAAACAATCTTTGCAACACTTCACACGATTCCGTTTTTGATCAAGCGTGAGCAATCGCGGGACCCATCTTGCGGATAGTTTTCTCAAGTCCAAATGTTTGTGCAAAGTATTATGTACCCTTTCATTCTAGAGGCCCACAGCACTAGCAATCTCAGGCACCTTAACTCTTCTGTCATCCATCACCATATCATGAATTTTATCAATGATTTCTGGAGTCGTAACCGCCACAGGGCGTCCAGAAAGTTCAGCATCACTTGTGCCCATATGTCCACTCCGAAAATTTTGAAATCATTTATAAACCGTTCTAATCGAAGGTGCAGAGTCACCATAATGTTTATCAAGCTTCTCTTTAGCCTCCTGAGGCGTTTTGCCTTTCATAAAGCAATATTTAATCACCACACGAAATTCTGTTTCGTCCATTTTTTGACAATCACTTCCTTGATTCACACGAATGGCAAACACAAAGAAATAGACCAATATGGCTGAAACTTGTTGTGCGTTCTTTCCAGAGATGCTACTAACTAAACATGACCTCGATACGCGCCGGTGATGCCATCTCGGACTTTGCACGGACTTTTCAAACACCCGTCGTATGTTAGTGTTGTACTGACAGTTGGTGTCGGAATCCGCGCTCCACGGAACCTACAGTTCGGTAAGGTCTGTGTGAGAAAGTGACAGAGACGTTATTGAAGAGACTAATTCGATGCGGTTCTGTCGAGTTTCACATCCACTTGATTGCAGAGCAACGTCGAAATAGACTCCGCGACTGGGAATCAGCATAAATTGCTGTGACCAGAGTGACAGTCAGAAAAATCCGAGACATATAGTGACTGCCAATGTCGCGGTACAAGAGTTAAGCAAAAGTGTGGAAACACAGTACATACAGAGGCTTATAGATAGTCGTTTTTGCCACACTCTGTTTGCGAGTGGAACAGGAATGGAAATGACAAGTAGTGCTACCGGGTACCCTCGGCCACGCACCGTAAGGTGGCTTGCGGAGTATCTATGTACATGTTGATGTAGAACAAAAGGCCTGTCCCAGATTCTAGGGGGGAGCGAGTGCCCTCTCGTGGCCCCTCCCCTGCGGACGCCTGTGCAGGTCACAGTACATCGCAGGTCATCGCCTAGCTGACTATACGTTTCCCAGAGTTCCCTGGACACGTTCGCTCCCACAGCGCCTTGTGTATGGCGTCTGTTACCGGGGAACGGTATAGTCGCCGGTGGCTTTACGCAATTATGCACGCTGCTGGAGAGTTATGGGCAACAGGTGCGCTGCAAGCAAGCTACTGGTCGCGTCCTTATTGCTTCCTGGACTACAGTAGATACCTTACTGCCATCTGCCGAGCCTCCACAAAGGTGAACCCACCGGCTGACGACCGGCAGCGCACCGCCGAGAGCCGATAGGTCATTGGGTGCGCCCCGCCGTGACCCGTGACCCAGCACTCCTTCGCCGCTCGCTACAATAATGTCACTGACGATGCTGCCCACTGCAGAAATTTGTCATTCCGAGGTAGCTGATTTTCTACACTTCGTGTAGGGGAGACCGGGGGTGTTTGGCATAGTTTTTGGTTTTTGATTCTTCTGTGTTTTTGTGCAGATTTCGGAGAGATTCTGATGAATGCGGTGGATAGCTTAACTTTTCAACAATAAAATCATGTAGGGCCTTTTAATTGAATACGTATTTAAGTAAATCCAAAAACATTTTTCCTAAAAGCTTGCAAACATTTCATGGAACCCCAATGTGGACTTATTTGGCGTATCCCCAGGGAAGAGGTTGTTTAACCTACTACGGATAGGGATATTTAGACGGAGAACGGCAATTTTCGAGGAAAAACAGTTTATTTTATCAAAAATTGATGTTGTATTGTATTGTATTGTATGTTAACCGGGGACCTAGAAACGACGGAGAGGATCCGTCCCGGCCGCAGCCGTAGTGGTCCGCAACCCCACGACGACTACTGCAGTCCACTTCGCCCCTCCGCCGCTCCACACCGAATCGAGCGTTATTGTGCGATTCGGCCCCGGGTGGACCCCCAGGTAACGTCTCACACCAGACGAGTGTAACCCCTATGTTTGCGTGGTAGAATAAAGGTGGTGTACACGTACGTGGAGAACTTGTTTGCGCAGCAATCGCCGACATGGTGTAACTGAGGCGGAATAAGGGGAACCAGCCCGCATTCGCCGTGGCAGTTGGAAAACCGCCTAAAAACCGTCCACAGACTGGCCGGCACACCGGACCTCAACACAAGTCCGCCGGGTGGATTCGTGCCGGGTACCAGGCGCTCCTTCCCACTCCGGAAAGCAGTGCCTTAGACCACTCAGAAAATTGATATTACTTTCTTTTCAAAGAATAAATTCGAAAAAAAAGAAATTCCTTGTCTAGAAATAATACAATCTAAGACATAAAAGTACGCACCACGAAGGAGTGAAGCAAATTGGTCACAAATTGATATTAATACAGGTATCAAAGGAAAATGCAAAATCGTTAACTTTGACTGCTGGTGGATAAATTTGTGACGCTGCAGCGCAATATCAAACTCGCAGCTGGCAAAGATAGTAAACAGGGGACATATCTATACCAGACCATAAAGTATTTGCAAACTTCATTCCTTGTACTCAGTTGGAGAGTAACTATGGCTTGCAGACAGGCGCGTGAACAATATCGCGCAGATGTCTGCATCTGAGAGAGGACGTCTAGTTGGGCTCAAAGAAGCCTACTGGAGTAATCGGCGAACCGTTCGACGTCTGAATAGGAGTGGTGCCGCTATTGGACGATGTTGGCAGGAATGGGTGAACCATGGCCGAATACAGCGTCGAGAAGGAAGCAGTCGACCCAGAGTGACGACCGAACGAGAGTACCAAGCAATGGCCAGGGAGGCAGTCAGAACCCCGGATTCATTATTACCATCGATCCGACGAGCAACTGGTCCTTTAGTGACCACAAGAATCATTAATAGGTGGCTCACAGAAAGGGGCCTGAGCTCACGGCATCCCATGCACTGACTACGATCGACCTACGTACACCACCAAGTCCGTTTGCTGTGGTGTCGGGCACATACGGCCTGAAATTTCATTGACTGGAGTAGCATTGTCTTCAGTGGTGAGTCCCGCTTCGAGCTGCGCTCTAATGGTTGCGTTGTTTTTGGGGAGGAGACCAGACAGCGTGGTCATTGGTCTCATGAGCTCGAATGACCAGTGAAGACGTGTCTGGAGACGCCCCAGACAGCGGTGTGATACCAACCCGACTGTCGCCCGGCATATGGGCCGACAACCAAGAATGATGGTCTGGGGTGTCCTTTCCTTTCATAGCAGGACCACTTTGGTTGTCATTAGCGGCGCCAGTATATCACAGTGGTAGGTTGACGATATTCTATGCCCCGTTTTATTGTCCTCCACGGCAAGCCATCCTGGGCTTGCATCTCAGCAAGGTAATTCCAGCCCACACAGGGCGAGAGTTTCTACTGCTGGTCTTCGTGCTTGCCAGGCCCTATCTTGGCCAGCATGGTCGACGGATCTCTCCCCAAATGAGAACGTTTGGGGCATTATGGTCAGGGCCCCGCAATCAGCTCGTAATTTTGACTATCTAAAGCGCCAGTTGCACAGAATTTGGCACGGTGTCTCTCAGCAGAACATGCTACAACTCTACCAATCAATGCCAAGCCGCATGACTGCTTGAATAAGAGCGTAACTGCTTAGTTTGGGTAGCTCTTTCGCTTAAATATATCTTCCAAGCCGGTCGAGGTGGCCGAACGGTTCTAGGCGCTACAGTCTGGAACCGCGAGACCGCAACGGTCGCAGGTTCAAATCCTGCCTCAGGCATGGATGTGAGTGATGTCCTTAGGTTAGTTAGGTTTAAGTAGTTCTAAGTTCTAGGGGACTGATGACCTCAGAAGTTAAGTCTCATAGTGCTCAGAGCCATTTGAACCATTTTTGAAATCTTCCATTTTTTTTAAATTTGTAAAGCTCTAATTTGTTTGTCCATACGTGAACGTCACATTTATCGATTTCGCCCCATTCAGATGTTCCTTCGTGGTGTGTTGTTCTCTTTTTTTTGTTTTAGAGTCTACTGAAAATAAATTTGGTTCAATGTGTAATCAACAGTTTGTGCTTAAATATATGGAAAACAATTAATTCTTCGAGAAAAATAAACTCTCCTTAATATTAGGGCTACCTGTAGTTAATCAAATAAAATTAGCTCAATGTTTAAAATCAACCACGAATGTAGGTGTTGGGGATTCGTTTATCTGAACAAGTGAGTTCAATTTCCGCACAATTTTAGTTTGGTAGTATCAGACTGAATCATCATCGTATGGCCATCTCCAGTTTTTCCCCTTTTTGACCATAATGGACATGCGATTTCGTTGCCATCGGTTTCCGACAGTTTGCTCAGGGCACTGGAACGCATGGTACTTCACAAAAAAAAAGGTTCAAATGGCTCTAAGCACTATGGGACTTAACATCTGAGGTCATCAGTCCCCTGGACTTAGAACTACTTAAACCTAACTAACCTAAGGACATCACACACATCAATGCCCGAGGCAGGATTCGAACCTGCGACCGTTGCAGCAGCGCGGTTCCGGACTGAAGCGCCTAGAACCGCTCGGGTACTTCAGCAAAACAAAGCCATTTACATGATATTCAGGGCGGTCAGGAGGCCCTTGAGATTGAGGGGGATTCACTGTTGATTTTGTTCGATGTGACCTACTGGTATCTTTTTGATGTTTTCCGGGGTTCATGGGAGCTACGAAATGAGAACCCTCACCATAGTCTTGGTAGGAGACTGAGGCTTCAAGCTCTTCGCCATGGAGACATTCTTCAGCCTCTGAACTGTCATTAAGGAGGACCAACCTGTCGTCACTCTTTACTTAACTAGTGTTTGAAACGCCGTCATCATAACCGATATACAAAATTCGAACTGGAGTTTTCTGAGACCGTCTCTCTTCTTCGACGTTTCAACCTTAGCCATGTCGGCTTTCTTTACAGTACATGGCTTTTTCAACCGCGATTCCATCTTTGATGGTGCTGTCTGCTGGAATGGCAGTAAAGCTTCTTTCTTGGCCACAGCTGGATTGCTGCCGTGGTCCGGATTTGGGAAAAGCGTGAATTTCTTCATGGGTGATATGTATTTATCCAATTTTTACGGAAACTGTTTCTTTTTTAATGAACTGTAATGGAGGCTGTAGTTGGCATACGAGTACGTTTCGTGCGAGTGGTCAAAGCTAAGCCAACTGATCCATACCTAACTATGTCAAATAGCTGCATGGGAATATCAAAAACGAAATGTATACTACACAATTCCAGACATCAGAAACAAAACAGTAAGATACATGCATGCAATCGCAGCTAATCACTCTTTCGAAAAGCGCCATTAGCGTCGCCTCAGTTTGATCAACAGTTTCACCAGAACAAAATAATTTACAACGAAAAAATTTACTCGCAAGTCAGAAAAACGGCGAAACAAGGTTCCTTCGTTCGTGAGGCTTCCAACCAGACTGAAGTTACTGTGCACGGTGCATGCTCACACTCTTCCCACTAGCATAATATTAGCGATTTAGCTCCACGGTGGCAGGAAATAGCTGTCTGGTAACTTGCATCTTATGTCAATTAATCCCGGTCCCCAATTTTAATCTTAAGTTTATCGCTAATCTAATTTCTGGAAAACATATATCTGCAACTGTACCCCGGAGGCCACTGTGTGGTGTGTGGCGGAGGGTACGTAGTGCACCGGATGCTTAATACGCTTAAGACACTTTTTTCACTTTGAGAGCAACTTCGTTCGTCTGTAGCCCCATTTAGCGACTAAATACCCCGTAGTCAAGAAAGAGCCGGTAGTCAAGTTTAGTGATCTTACTGTCAGTACCATAACCCGACTCAGAAAGCTTTTTGAGTCATCAGTTCTCACTGGTTTGATGCAACTCGCCAGGAATTCCTTTCATGTGCCACCCACTTTATCTCAGAGTAGCACTGGAAATGGAAATGAGCGTTTGGCGTCATTGGCCGGAAGGCCCTTTGCGGGGCAGGTCCGGCCACCTTCGTGCAGGTCTTATTACATTCGACGCCACATTGGGCGACCTGCGCGCCGGATGGGGATGAAATGATGATTAAGACAACACAACACCCAGTCCCTAAGCGGAGAAAATCCTTGACCCAGCAGGGAATTGAACCCGGGCCCGTAGGATGGCAATCCGTCACGCTGACCACTCAGCTATTTTTCTTTCTTTCTTTTTTTTTTTTTTTTTTTTTTTTTTTTTTTTTTTTTTTTTCGTTAAGTTTTTTATTACAGAGGCCAACAGGCTCTCTGGCCGAACACGCTGAGCTACCATGGCGTCATGAGGATGAAATGGCATCTGGGCGGACAGAGTAGCACTGGCACCTAGTGACCTCAATTATTCACAGATTCCCGACATACTGTCGCTTGGAGCAGCAACCGATACAATCCGAAAAATTATTTGCTTTAGTCTATAGCCGCACTTTTATTTCTTTCCAAAACTCGCGACATGCCCTGTTTATGAGCGGGTGACACTGCGTATCCATGGCCGGACGGCTTATCCGTTGCAGCGGTAATAAATTATACACACAAACCTCCCTCCTGAGTCAGTCTGTCTATTAGCGAAACCATATTAGTTCTCGAGATTAGCCTTCACACACATACAGGAAAACACAGCGGAGACTTTAATTCGTAATAGTCCAGTCTATTTGCACGAAATATTTGTAAATGAGATATGAAAACCTTCCTCTTGAATTATTCTGTCTGTTAGCGAAGAACATATCAAAATCCCTACAGTAATTGATGCTAGCGGCTTTCACATATGGACAGAAAAACGTGCCGAGGGACTTTAATTTATTAATTACTAGAGAACCCGGCAATGCTTCGCAGTTGCTAAATATGTATGGGAATTGGATATACATCCTAATCTCTCTCTATGCCTCTCCTCTCCTCCCCCCCTCCTTTATCCATCTCCATCTCCTCCCCCCTATCTCTGTCCATAACCTTCCCCCCGCTCCCTGCAAATTTCTTATTCCACACTCTCTCTATCCATATCCTCCTTGCGCTTCTTTATACGCAATTCCTCCCTCCTTCTCTGTCCATCTCCTCCTCTCCCTTCTCTCTGACCCTATTTATTGTTATTACAAACGGAACCTTGAATGAAAATACACACAACAAAGAAAGTTTTGCATCACCTGGGTTCCGAGAGTCCCGGAACCTATACACAAAATTGGAATAGAGATCAACATAAACATCATTTTCGCCATTTTTATTGCTCATGAAAACCACACATTGCATGTTGTACCACCATACAGCTAGACTTTCAGAGGTGGTGGTGCAGATTGCTGTACATTCCGGTACCTACAATACGCAGTAGCAAGTCCTCTAGTAATGATGCATGCCTGCATTCGTCGTGGTATACTATCCACAAGTTTTTTTTATTATAGAGGCCAATCGGCTCTCTGACCGAACACGCTGAGCTACCGTGGCGTCATTGGTCCAGATTGTCTCACTCCTCAATGGCGATTCGGTGTAGATACCTCAGAGTGGTTGGTGGGTCACGTCGTCCGTAAACAGCCCTTTTCAATCTATCCCAGGCATGTTCGATAGTGTTCATTTCTGGAGAACATGCTGGCCACTCTAGTCGAGCAATGTCGTTGTCTTGCAGAAAGCCATTCACATGATGTGCACAATGGGAGCGCGGATTGTCGTCCATGAAGACGAATGCCTCGCCTAACGATATGGTTTCGCTATCGGTCGGAGGATGGCATTCACGTACGGTACAACCGTTACGGCGCCTTCCATGACCACCAGCGGCCCCACATAATAAGGGAATCACCAAGTTGCTGCACTCGCTGGACAGTGTGTAAGGCGTTCAGCCTGACTGGGTTGCATCCAAACACGTCTCCCACGATTGTCTGGTTGAAGACATATGCGACACACATCGGTGAAGAGAACGTGATGCCAATCCTGAGCGGTCCACTCGGCATGTTGTTGGGCCCATCTGTACCGCGCTGCATGGTGTCGAGGCTACAAAGATGGACCTCGCCATGGACGTGAGGAGTGAAGCTGCGCATCATACAGCCTACTGCGCACAGTTTGAGTCGTAACACGACGTCCTGTGGCTGCATGAAAAGCATTATTCAACATGGTGGCGTTGCTGTCAGGGTTCCTCCGAGCCATAATCCGTAGGTAGCGGTCATCCACTGCAGTAGTGGCCCTTGGGCGGCCTCAGCGAGGCGTGTCATCGAAAGTTCCTGTCTCTCTGTGTCTCCTCCATATCCGAACAACATCGCTTTGGTTCACTCCTAGACGCTTGGACACAGTTTCGTTGTCTGTCAGTCTGTTGGTGGAGAAGCGATTCATCCAATCGGATCTATCCTATCTATCTAACAAAACAATTTCAGTTGAATCTTGAATTTTAGGAACCAAAATAAATCGGAATTCATTGTTTTCAAAATATTTGTTGGTGTTTTTAACGCGTTAATTGCTACGCTTGGTGACGAATGATATTGTTTGTCCTTCCGTCCGGTGAGGAAACGAATAGCGCCGATGGTTTACCGACTCTCGTGCATACCACGTACAAGTGGAATTGGAAAACACGCGGCAATTCAAGGTAAAATCGGAGATTTGATGTTTTACCGGATTCATGATATTCACGGAACACTCGTGAAATGATCGCACGGGAAAATCGCCACTTCATCGCTTCCTCGGAGATTCTGTGTTCCATCGCTCGTGAGCCGACTATAACATCACTTTCAAACTAACTTAAATCTTGATAACCTGCCATTCTAGCAGCAACCGATCTAACAACTGCGCCAGACACTTGTTGTCTCACATAGGCGTTTCCGTATTCTGCCTGTTTACATATCTCTGTATTTGAGTACGCATGTCTATACCAGTTTCTTTGGCGCTTCAGTGTAGAAAATAAAGAGTAGCTTCCGTATAGGGACTCGACACCACGACCCTCGTACTACTGTTCCGTACTCTTTCCACTATTGCCTAGATACTACGCTAACATAAATAGCTCATAGCCCGCCCGACTCGCGCCAGAAATACTATTTTCTACTAAATTCGTGACTGTTTGGATTTCCCACTTCTGTCATTTTCATTTCTGGCCAAGCCCTGTCTGTTCCATAAACCTGAGCGAAATTGATGAAGATTTCTCGGGTCTCCAGCCGGGTGGTAGCGTTGATATCTCGCGACGTTTCGGGAAGTCTTGACTTCGCCAGAAGATGGGTAGTATGACACTTCCCGAAACGTCGCGAGATATCAACGCTACCCCCCGGCTGGAGACCCGAGAAATCTTCATCAATAGTTTACACCGGGAAATTGGTGATGACGAGCAGGCGCGGTCCCTTTGTGAGTATGGAACCTCTTTGACTTCCATATGATACTATAGTCACAAGACACTACGTTATTTCTATTTGTGAGGTACACCATTTCACATTTTTCATCATTTAAAGGAAGTTACTAATCTTTGCACCACCTTGACATCTTACCAAGATCTGAATGATAATTTGTACAGCTTTGATTGTTATCATATTGTGATTGTGTCCATCATAAGTAAGAAGTGTTTAATACCACAATCAGTTTTCTCCATAGACAAATATTTTCCTCCAAGATGCAAGGTGGAATTGGCTAGATCTACGCACCGCCGTGTCCTGTTGAGGTCTGGTGTTCAGCTTAGGACACGAACACAGCGGCAAGAGAAGGCAGCCTCCGGAGGCAGCCCGCGTGATTCCCTGACCCCTGGCCCCCCATGCAGACGGGAATCCCTCGTCTCTGCACGCCTGCAGCAACAATGGGTTTTCCCCCAGCATCTACACAGCTGCGAGCGACTCCCCGTTTCATCAGACGGAATTTCACTCACGTTTTCAAAACCACACTTAACTTAGAAACTGGAATCATATTTTTCTGAACTCGCAACTTTATCGTGTGTTGCATAAGGAGCGTGACTGTTTCTTGAATTATCCGGTTTAATAGTCAACCGAAAACAAATCAGTAAGACTGCGTCCATAGCGATATGTTATAAGCCCGCGCTTCATGAAATTTCTGGAGACCGAAAATCTCCTTTGTAGGAATCAACATGAGTTTCGAAAACAACGATGGTGTGAGACCCAGGTCGCCCTGTTCGTCCACAAGACACAGAAAGCAGTAGATCCGAGGGCCCAGATAGGTAAAGTGTTCCTTGGCTTCGGGAAGGCATTCGCTACAATTCCACACTGCCGCCCAACGAGCAAAACACGAGTGCACAAAATATCACACCAGCTGTATCACTGAATTGAAGAGAAACGGAACATATAACGCCATTCGAAGAAGTCGCAACGCTAGAAAACTGCATCGAAATGCAGGAAGCCCTGCAGAGGATCGAAGCTGACGGGGTGGCAACTTACCCTCAACATAAACGTACTGCATAAACATAGACAGAAAGACCCAGTGTTGTCTGACTACTTTATTGCAGGACAATCAAATGGTTCAAATGACTCTAAGCACTATGGGACTTAACATCTGAGGTCATCACTCCCCTAGACTTAGAGCTACTTAAACCTAACTTACGCTAAGGACATCACACACATCCATGCCCGAGGGAGGATTCGAACCTACGACAGTAGCAGCCGCGTGGTTCCGGACTGAAGCGCCTTAAGCCGCTCGATCACAGCGGCCGGCTCGCGGGATAATCACCGGAAGTCTCTGTTGGTACATCATGGCCAGGGGACATCGTCTGGTAAGTAATTGTCAATGTCAATAAAATTCACCAACAGCCATATGCTTCAAGATATTATTTTATTTTATTCTGAAAGCAACCAGTTTCGGCATTTCATTGTGCCATCTTCAGGCCCCATACGCTTCTAACCAAATAAACAAACTTGTCGTGTAGCGCCATTAATAACTAGACATTGAATTCCAATCGTTATTCAGTTGCTTCATACGAAGACCTGGCAGCAACCCACGTCTTCGTATGAAGCAATTGTATAACGATTGGAATTCAATGTCCACTGATTTATGGCGCTGTACAAGAAGTTCATTTATTTGGACAGAAGCGTATAGGGCCTGAAGATGGCATAATGAAATGCCGAAACTGGTTGCTTTCAGAACAAAATAATATCTTAAAGTATACGGCTGTTGGTGAATCTTACTGACATTGACAATCATTGGAAGTAGTCACCTCTATAAAACATTTAGGAGTCTGCGTATGGAGCGATTTAAAGTGGAATGACCACATAAAACCAATAGCATGTAAGAAAGATGCCAGATGAAATTCATTGGAAAAATCCTCAGGAAATGTAATCCATCAACAAAGGAAGAAGCTTACAAGAAGCTCGTTCAATCAATACTTAAATATTGCTCGTCAGTACGGGAACCGTACCAGATAGGACTGATAAAAGAAATACAGAAGATCCAAAGAAGAGCAGCGTGTTTCGTTACACGTTCGTTTACCAAGCACGAAAGCGTCACGGAGATGCTCAGTCAATTCAAATGGCAGACTCTGCAAGAGATGGGTCCTGCATCGTGGTATTGTTAACCGTTAAAATTCCGAAAAAAAATGGCTCTGAGCACTATGGGACTTAACATCTGAGGTCATCAGTCACCTAGAACTTAGAACTACTTAAACCTAACCAACCTAAGGACATCACACACATCGATGCCCGAGGCAGGATTCGAACCTGCGACTGTAGCGGTCGCGCAGTTCCAGACTATAGCGCCTAAAATTCCGAGATCTTACTTTCCTAAAAGAGTCAGCTTGTACAGGGTGAACATTAATAATATCGACAAACTGCAGGGACGAATTCCTGACTGGAAATGAAGGAGAAAAGGTCCTTCGTACATGCGTCCGAAAATGGAAGGCGTGCGTGAAATGACGACAAATTGTCCCGGAACACAGTGCAGAGTTGCATTGCATTCGTATCACATCAGAAAGTGGCCTCCATAGTAGCAGTTGTCATGCAGGATACACATGATCGTACTGTGGCTTACACCGCGTTTCCGGGCCACTTGCCTCGAGCTTGTACTAGGGTTCGTCCCTACATCCTGTAGACCTGATCCTCCAAATCTGGTGTACGGACGGTCCGCCGCCTGCCTGCACTTTCGTCTGTCTGAAAGGACCCATGAGCGCACAGACGCCCAAAAAGTGCTTGAAATGTTGTGTAATGTGTTTGGTGTCTGTGAGGTTACTTGTTTTGAGATAGCCGTGCTGCCTCTCGAATGTTTCGATCTGCTTGTCCATACAGAAATGCCATTTCCTTTTGTTTCCGACACGAATACCGGACCATTCTCCTGCTTAAAGTACGCTGCGTCAGTCACACAGGCTGCAACACACAACGAACACACGGCATTGGTCAGAGGAACTGTTATTCGTTAGCACCATCTATCGTGGCAATGATGCATTTCGGACAAATGTTCGTAGGACTTTTATTCCTCCATCAGGAAGCCATCCCTGAAATTTGTTGGTTTTATTAATGGTCAACCTGTGTATTGCTTCCTACTACGTATATCTCACGAAAAGACTATGGAGGAAAAATGAGAGAAATTCGA
The DNA here is from genome assembly GCF_021461395.2 of Schistocerca americana. NCBI lineage: Eukaryota > Metazoa > Arthropoda > Insecta > Orthoptera > Acrididae > Schistocerca > Schistocerca americana. Next base: position 953,379,258 of record NC_060120.1, read on the forward strand.
GACCACTCGGAGGCTTGCCAGCAATAGCTCTTCCCTCGAACCACTCGCGACTGGAACAGGAAAAAGGGGACACAAAGTACCCTCTGCCACACACACTGCAAGATGGCTTGCGGAGCATAGGTGCAGATGTAGACCATACTAGTCTTGCAAAGTTGTTCGCTGACGGCGAATACTAACGTACAGCTACTGCATATGCGACAAGTGTATTGTCGGTTTCTAAATGTATGCTGTAGATGTAGCTTGGTTCAAATGGTTCAAATGGCTCTGAGCACTATGGGACTTAACAGCTGAGGTCATCAGTCCTCTAAACTTAGAACTACTTAAACCTAGCTAACCTAAGGACATTACACACATTCATGCCCGAGGCAGGATTCGAACCTGCGACCGTAGCAGTCGCGCGGTTCCGGACTGCGCGCCTAGAACCGCTAGACCACCGCGGCCGGCTACAATGACAAGCTTTTATAGTTCACGGGAATAAGTAAGATATTTTTTTGATGAACAGTTACAACTTATGACGGATCAAATAGTAGGAACGGATACCAGTTTTCACCTCGGCATACTGGCTGACAAAAGCTCATGGTCTCTGTAAGGCGTGCACGTTGAATTATTTTATCTTTCTGTAGACCCGAGAGAAAAGTGCTATAGAGATGTAATAACTTGTTTTCCATAAAGGGTGATTAAAAGCGTACTCATAGATTGAAGGAAATGATAGGGGAGTCGAAGTACAACAATTCTGGAACAGGTACTCAGGTACTTATGACCTTGGAAGCAATCATGAGTCAGTAAAAGCTTTGGATTTTCAGGAAATGCGAGGAAAATCAACGCACACTCGCTGTAAGCTCAGAGCCGGCCGCTTTGGCCGAGCGGTTCTACGCGCTTCAGTCCGGAACCCCGCTGCTGCTACGGTCGCAGGTTCGAATCCAGCCTCGGGCATGGATGTGTGTGATGTCCTTGGGTTAGTTAGGTTTAAGTAGTTTAAGTATAGGGGACTGATTACCTCAGATGTTAAGTCCCATAGTGCTTAAAGCCATTTGAATCATTTGTAAGCTCAGAACAAATAATGTACTCTCCCCGTGAGCGAACAATTACCTGTCACTGAAGCGCGTTCTGACAGCAGTAATTCCGTTAACTCCTTGTGTATCAGTTGCTGTGTAAGTACATCTGCTTTTCATTCAGGTGCCGTGAGGCAAGTGGATTGTTTGCATAACAGTACCGCTGTGGGTTGGTAGTGTTCAATGCGGCTCTACTACAATGTTTGTGGTACACTATGTGATCAAAAGTATCCGGTCAGCTCCAAAAACGTTTTTCATATTAGGTACTTTGTGCTGCCACTTACTGCCATCTACTCCATATCAGCGACCTCAGTAGTCATTAGACATCGTGAGAGAGCAGAATGGGACGCTCCGCGGAACTCACAGACTTCGAACGTGGTCAGGTGATTGGGTGTCACGTGTGTCATACGTCTATACACGAGATTTCCACACTCCTAAACATCCCTAGCTCCACTGTTTCCGATGTGATAGTCAAGTGGAAACGTGAAGGGACACGTACAGTACAAAAGCGTACAGGCCGACCTCGTCTGTTGACTGACAGTGACCGTCGACAGTTGAAGAGGGTCGTAATGTGTAGTAGGCAGACATCTATCCAGACCATCACACAGGAATTCCAAACTGCGTCAGGATCCACTGCAAGTACTACGACAGTTAGGCGGGAGGTGAGAAAGCTTGGATTTCATGGTCGAGTGGCTGCTCGTAAGCCACACTTCACGTCGGTAAATGCCAAACGACGCCTCCCTTGGTGTAAGGACCGTAAACATTGGACGACTGAACAGTGGAAAACGTTGTGTGGAGTGACGAATCACGGTAAACAATGTGGCGATCCGATGTCAAGGTGTGGGTATGGCGAATACCCGGTGAACGTCATCTGCCAGAGTGTGTAGTGGCAACAGTAAAATTCGGAGGCTGTGGTGTTATGGTGTGGTCGTGTTTTTCATAGAGGGGGCTTGCACCCCTTGTTGTTTTGCATGGCACTATCACAACACGGGCCTACATTGATGTTTTAAGAACCTTCTTGCTTCCCACTGTTGAAGAGCAATTCGGGGATGGCGATTGCATTTTTCAACACGATCGAGTGTGTTCATAAAGCACGGCCTGTGGCCGAGTAGTTACACAACAATAACATCCCTGTAATGGACTGGTCTGCACAGAGTCCTGACCTTAATCCTATGGAACACCTATGGGATGTTTTGGAACGCCGACTTCGTGCCAGGCCTCACCTACCGACATGGATACCTCTCCTCAGTGGAGCATTCCGTGAAGAATGGGCTGCCATTCCCCAAGAAACATTCCAGCACCTGATTGAACGTATGCCTGCTAGAGTGGAAGCTGTCATTAAGGCTAAGTGTGGGCCAACACCATACTGAATTCGAACATTGCTGATGGAGGGCGCCACGAACTTATACGTAATTTTCAGCCATGTGTCCGGATACTTTTGATCATATAGTGTACATACAGTACTTTGCGAAAGGGAATTGCACACAACATGATTTTACACCCTGATGAATAGTCCCGTGTACGTTTAATCACTTTGTGTCTCTTCATTGCCCGTACCTATTAATATATCTGTGTCGTAAAATGTCTGATTTTAGAGCAATAACTATAAATATGATGTCTTATAGACACTGTCAATAGCTCCTATCTTTTGTTAAGGTTTAATAAGTTATTGTCTCGTGTACACTGGTCACATGCACATATAAACCTGGAATTTTTTATCTTCATGGAGTTAATGTATGAATAACTTTTAAATTTAACTACAGATAGTTTGATACTGAATTTTGTACATCTGTGACAAAAGATAAATTATTCAGGGGCCTGAAGATGGCGTAATGTAGCACCGATGTAGATTGCTAATGAAATAAGACCTATATATACAATTGAAGGTGTCATCCACACTAAATGAAGATTAAACAGTATATTTGATAATATCAATCTCTGGGGAATCCCGGCTTATATATTCTTGGTTTCTGATCTATTTCGTCAGCTGAGCCTGATTGCTGAGTAAAAAAAGTTATGTTTTGTTTGACCATTGCAACCCATAAAGGGATGTCGACTCAAAAAAGTAACAATAAAGTAAAAAATGCAGACGTTTCATTTAGGAAAACTGAGGTCGTCACTCTCCTTATTCATTTGACATTTGCAACTGGAAACCTTGGATGATACTGTGCGCTGTTCCCACTTTTCGTAAAGCCATCAAGAACAGTCATGATGGCTCATTATCTTGCGAATTTACCGTGTCGCAAGGTAGGGCGAGTGTTACTATGTAAATTTGAAACAAATACAGGGAACGAACAGCATCCATCAAACAGTTCTGACAGTTCGATATATGAGTTGCACATAATTTTCTTTCAAATTCCCGTTTACCTCGATGTGGATGAGACGGAGGTAATGACATTCTTATCTGAACATAAAAGTGTCTCTTTCTACAGTGTATTACATTTTTCAGTGCTGGGGTAGTCATGACTAAAAATATTGCGTATGTTTCTCCACGTATATTATTTTCCATACTGCTTAAGGATTGATACACTCATTTCTCATGTAAATCACTTCATGTCACTCAGCAAAATAATGACTGGTCATAAACACAGCTAGACATTTAATTATCTGTAGAAACTGGGCAGCTAAACGAAAAACGTTTCAATTTCACTTTGGTTCGTATGCAACACACACGTTCCTTTCGTCGTAATTTCCATTCTTTAATTAGACGTCTGCAGCTAATAAAGGTATCAATTACAGAAATAAGACTCGAGAAATTATGGCGCAAGTCTTATCGTAAAATACCCTAATTGACAGATAAGAGGACGAGAGTCACATATTTAAACAGCTGGCTGATCCTTGATTACCTATTCTGTGCCATTTGATTTTTATTACTGTTAATTTTACACGTGTAATCATTGTGTATACTAATTTCAGGGTACCAGTTTACTGTCGTCCCATCATCACGCATGTTTCATTAGAACCGTGGTGGTAATCGTTGTTAATGAAGTTACCTTTCGTTCGAGAGGCTACTTTACATCTGTAGCGAAGTCGCTTCTTACATTAACGTGCGCTTGCCTGAAGCAGGTTTCTACAAACTTCTCTGGGGAATGGGCATCAGTGCAGGTACACTTTTCTGAGATGAAGTTTCATCCTCCATCTGTTTCTACTCTGCGCAAATCTCGTCATCCTCGCGTACATAGTATAGTCGACATTGTTAAATGGGTCTGCATTTTCCAAGTTTCCGTTTGTCATCCTATTTTCCACCCGTAATAGTCATTTATAAGACGGTCCTAGATGCTACAGCATGTCCCAACAATCTATTCATTTCTTTCCCCCGTAGTTCATATATCACCTCTTCATATCGTACTTTTCTTCTCCACTTGATTTTTAATATTATTTTTAGATAGAACATTTCAAATACTCTCCGTTTCGTAGATTCATATTTTAGGATTATCCACGTCTCTTTTTCATATAGTGCTACCATCGAGACCTACAGCTGAAGGAACGTCTTCATCCATTTTAGCTCAGTTTAAAACATGTATGTTTTTCTTTCGGACCCAATACTTTCCTGGATAACATCTACGAGACGCATTGTCTCTTGCTTGACATAGGCCGATAGGAACATATTTTAATCCGTAATGTGATAATAGTTCGTGATTTTAACACAGATTGGGCATTCAACATTGATGACGGTTTTTATAAATTGAGAAGGGCTGTGAATTTCGCCTAGCCATGCCAGCTGTGTCTCTGCGGCATCCTGTAACAACTCCCTGTACAATATGACATGGCGTTTATATACACCAGGATATGCAACCTAAAAGTTGCGAAACCGGTTGTGTGGGTGTCTGATTGACATAAAGAAATACAGCGTTCCCCGAGGGTGTGATATAGGCCCTCTATTGTTCTTGATCTATATTAACGACATAGGAGACAATCTGAGTAACCCTGTTAGATTGTTTGCAGATGAAGCTTTCATTTATCGTCTTGCAAAGTCATCAGATGACCAAAACGAATGCAAAATGATTTCGATGAGATATCTACATGGTGGAAAAAATGGCAATTGACCCAGAATAAAGAGTAAGAGGTCCCAATCCTCAATGGCAGCTTCAGTGAGGTCCTGAAGATTGTCAAGTGCAGGTCCCATGCATGCTCAGTTGCGTTCATATCTGGGGATTGCGCTGGCCAATACGTTTGGTTGTTGTTGCATCTTTGAAGATACCGAGGCACAGGTAGAGTACGGTGCGGCCTTGCACTGTCGTTGACTAGGATGAAGTTATCACCGACTTCACTTCTGCAGGGCCTTACAGTCGTTTGTAGGACCTCTTGAAGCTATCGGGGACCAGTCAAATTGTTGTAGATCGGGATTAGATGGGTCATCCATCCCATCATTATTGCTGCCCAAAACATTACACTTCCACCTGCAAACGGATGGCCATTCCGAACGTGTCGGCGTTCCTGGTGACATCTAGCGCTTCTCCAAAACCTAACACGTCTATTGTGCGGTCGCAAACCAACCCTGATCGTCACCTAACATGAAGGTACTCCATTCCGCAATGGTCCAATGTCGATGTGCAAGAGCCCAGGTCCTTCGATTGCGTCGGTTCCGTTTGTTCAGTGCAAAACATCTCATTGATCTTCTGGAATGAAGACCACCCTGATGCAGTCTTCTACGAACTGTTTGATCGGAGTTACGGATCCTTGTTACACAGAAGAAGTCATTTTCAATATTTCTGGCAGGTGATGTTGGGCGCCTGCCAGCCGTCAGTTGGAGGAAACGATCCTACATTGGTGTTGTTATACGAGGACGACCACTGCGAGGTTTATCGTTCACATTTCCCGTCTCCCTGCACTTTCTCCACACCTTAGACACAACACTTTGAGTGACATGAAACCGAACGGCAACATCTTGCTGTGTAAGACGCGCTGAAAGTAAAGCCACTACCCTGACTCTACCAAAGTTCTGCATGCCTCCACGTGGCATGTTACTGCAGTGTTGAATACAAACTGAATTAAGCTGTTGTTGATACTGGACTGACGCGGTGTGTCGCTGCTGCAGCGAGATGTTTACATGACTGGGATACGGCCACAAAGCATGTCAGTAGTAAACACCGTCCAGTATGTGTGCTCCAACTGGATAATCCACGCAGTGCCTGGGTCAGTGAGAGATCTAGTGTCGTAGACTACATTATACGACGTTGACCTATGTACACTACTGGCCATTAAAATTGCTACACCACGAAGATCTACAGACGTGAAATTTAACCGACAGCAAGAAGATGCTGTGATATGCAAATGATTAGCTTTTCAGAGCATTCACACAAGGCTGGCGCCGGTGGCGACACCTACAATGTGCTGACATGAGGAAAGTTTTCAACCGATTTCTCGTGCACAAACAGCAGTTGACCGGCGTTCCTGGTGAAACGTTGTTGTGATGAGTCGTGTAAGGAGGAGAAATGCGTGCCATTACGTTTCAGACTTTGATAAAGGTCGGATTGCAGCGTATCGCGATTGCGGTTTATCGTATCGCGACATTGCTGCTCGCGTTGGTCGAGATCCAATGACTGTTAGTAGAATATGGAATCGGTGGGTTCGTGAAGATACTACAGAACGCCGTGCTGGATCCCAACGGCCTCGTATCGCTAACAGTCGAGATGACAGGCATCTTATCCGCATAGCTGTAACGGATCGTGCAGCCACGTCTCGATCCCTACATTTCAGTAGGTTAATGCACGACCGCATGTTGCAGGTCCTGTACAGGCCTTTCTGGATACAGAAAATGTTCGACTGCTGCCCTGGCCAGCACATTCTCCAGATCTCTCAGCAACTGAAAACGTCTGGTCAGTGGTGGCCGAGCAACTGGCTCGTCACAATACGCCAGTCACTACTCTTGATGAACTGTTGTATCGTGTTGAAGCTGCATGGGCAGCTGTACCTGTACACGCCATCCAAGCTCTGTTTGACTCAATGCCCAGGCGTATCTGGGTACTGATTTCCCAGGATCTATGCACCCAAACTGCGTGAAAATGTAATTACATGTCAGTTCTAGTATAATATATCTGTCCAATGAATACCCGTTTATCATCTGCATTTCTTCTTGGTGTAGCAGTTCTAATAGCCAGTAGTGTACGTTGCATCGCATTCACGTCAGTGAATTTGGTGCCCAAGACATCAACGTGAGTTCATTGTCACGCTCCTCAGACCATCGTCGCATGATTCTGGCCTTATGACACGGACAGTTACCCTGCTGGTTGATGCCATCGCCGTTAGGGAAGACATTAAGCATGAATGGATGCACGTGGTCCGCAATAATGTTCACGCAGTTCAAAGCTGGCTTGTTGCTTTCGATTATTACAACAGGTGCCGTGAAAGCCCAGGTGAATATTATCCCCCATGGCATGATACTGCTCTCCAACCCCCGCCCCCATCCACCCGGCCAGTGACCATGCCGCGTAGTATGTTTCGAGCAGCCTTTCGCCAAGGTGGTTGCATATCCGGACATGACATTCGAACTTGTGTAATAAGAAACGTTGCTCATAAGACCGGGCGACACGTTTACACTGATCCACGATCCGGTCTCGATGATCCCGTGCCCACTACAATTTTAACTGACGATTTCGTTGGGTCAAGATTGGAACACGCAGGGGCCGTCTGCTGCAGAGCCTCAAGTTCAACAATGCGCACTAAACGTTGTGCTCCAAAACATTTGTGCCTGCGACACCATTCTACTGTGTTGCCAGACCTGCCACAGACCGCCGTCTACTCTTGCTTTACAGAGCGGTAGCGCTCAGACCCCAACGTCCTGTGATGAGGAGCGGACATCCAGCGCCTTGTCACCTACTCGTGATTTCACCGTCCTTGAACCACTTTGCAGAGGCGCTCACTACAGAAGCTCGCGAACAGTCGACCAGCCTCGCCGTTTCCTAGATGCTCGTTCCCAGTCACAAGGTCATAACAATCTGTCCTTTGGGAAAGTCGCTTATCTCAGTGGATTTCCCCATTTGTGGTCGGTATAGTCGCTAGAGTTAAGTCCCTATTCGTCTCTGCACCGCTTATGTACTTTCCATACTGTAATACGTTCCCGAAACCCCACCAGGAGGCATTCAGTGTTACCGTGGACAGTAGTCATCACGTTTTGGTGATCACTGGATGTTTTTTTGGAAGCTGTAACGTATTACTATGTTTACGATGTTGCTCATCGATGTTCATCGAGCCATGTACGTTATCTCGCATTTCTAGCTGCTTCTCTCACACAATTAATGTTAAAAATTCAGAAATTCAGGGTCGCCACCAGCGCAAGCCCTTCCTAACCATTAAGAAAAAAACGGAGCTGGAAAATTATTAGTTTGATTACTTTAATAATTGAATTACAAGTACGCAAATTTCTTTAAGCAGCCAGATAAATAGCACTCCATGTCGTGCATGAAGCAACTTGATTAATTAAGGATTGGAAATCGGAGTAAGGGGGTAAGATCGACACCAAAGAATTTATCTTTCACGTAGATTATTTATTGTAACTAAATATTTGGTTGCACATTCTAACTACACATAACTGTTGCCTGACTCGAAATATTTAAGTAAGAATTACGTGAGAATGAAACAGAGCACAATTTAACTACAGCAAGAAGAAACACAGAAGACAGGGGTGGGAGACAAATATACTATCATCTCCTTTGCATTAATACCATAAAAATATCTAAGTGAGATTTGCATTACGATTCTACGCATGCCCTATTCTGGACAGAGGTTTAACCAATACACAAGGCTGTGCAACAATTATTTAACATACTAACTGCGTCTGCTGGTTGCAAACGGCCGAATTAGAGCACGTGGTGTATTCTGACTCAAACTGTTGTGCTGCTTTGTAGAAAGCGCACAAAAGAACAGATATTCTTGCAGAAATTATAGCTCATTAAACAAGCAAACTGTTAAAATAAAGCCTATTGCGGTGCCGTGGTGGACCAGAAGGGTCACTGATTACCAAACACGTGACACAAAATCGACACACAAAGACAAAAGCAATTTCAACAAAATATAAGATTAAAAATCACTAAAAAAATTACTCGCTTCACACGCTTCAGTTAAGCTCAAGTTCTTAAGTATTTCACCAGTTAAGCATAACGAAGTCCTAACTCAACCTGATTCCTATCACCTGAAACCCTCCTTAAGGGCTACGATCCGTACTCACCAAGCGTTCACCGAAGAGTGCCGCTTCCTCTTTCGAGGTTACCTAGCTCCCCGTGCAGCGGAAGTTACCAGAGGGGTAGCCCTCGGTCACCAACCTCACACACAAAAACAGACTTCGACACAGCCCTCGACTAAGATGGGCAAACCTCTCTCTTCAGGTATTGAAAACCTAAGTTGGTCATCCTGTACTCTCCTTCGAACAAGAAGCAACATCGTCTGCCCCCAGCGAACGATGACCAATTCAGCGATTCCCACAAAACAAAACCGAAACCCCACATTAAGACACACATATAATAATCAATAGGCCTTATTTCAGTGCTCAGTCTTTCTGGAAGAGTTCATGAATTGAGCTAAAATCAGGTAGTAAAGTGAATAAGTTTTACCGAATTCTAAAAGCGTCTTATGAAACGACTTCACAGAGACGTTTCAAAGCATAAGGGAAAAACCAGAGGGAATGACAGTTTAAGGTTATACCAGCAGGCATGCTAAGATTGCGAATAGGTTAATGCGGCTGTTCGCTAAAAAACAGGTTGTCTGCGTTCGAGCCACAGTCTACCCCTTAAATTTTCATTAATCACGACATGTTCATCACACTGAAGCTCAGCATTTCTGAGCGGTACTTCACTAATATAATTTCATGTCATTGCATCTGCACTGATTTATTTACATTACTTCCATTCATTTCATCTCACCGATATTAATTCAATTTCTATGGCGCAATGTAACGAAATATGTGATCATTTTAACAAGAACTTTCGTAACCAGAACTTACAAAGTTACGTGTCGAGAACGAGACGTATGATCGTCACAGTGTGCTACGTCAGGAAGCAAGACGTAATTTAGCTAGATAATCTTGCATTAGAGCCGTAATATAGCATCAGGTGCAGGAAAGCAATCTTAGACTTGCTGTTTCTTTATAAGCAGTACAAATTAACGTAGGACGCAGGAAAACGTAAAGGCATGCAAGGTCGGGCAAAGAAACATATTCCCCGCATAGAATGTTTCCAAACAGTGACGCACAGTTTCTTCCGAAAAGGAATGTGGTAAAGAGAACTTGCTGTGTCACCGGTCTCATTGCTGTGCACATAGCGCAAAGACTCAGTAACACGATCGAAACCTAATTACAGAAAACAAGCAAAAAGTAACAAGACTACTAAACTATCACACACAAGAACGAGAACAGAAATATTTGAAGACAAAACAAGCAAAATACAGGGCTATTCGAAAATAAGGGACAGATTTCGATCATTTATTACTTCCAAACCACAAAAGATAGAAACACAATTCCAAAGTTCCCGGAAAGAGAAAAGTCCAGACTTTTATGCATTCAATGTGAGCATCATGAGTTACGCGACAAGTATCAAAACGGTGGCTCATTACCTGCCACACGCGAAGCAGCTGGTGTCTCGTTATCAAATTCACGGCTTCAACAGTGCGATATCGCAGACTTTCAAGAATGTCAGGCACAGGGGAAATAAAAACGCAATATTTTATGTAATCCCAGAGATAAAAGTCACAAAATGTGAGGTCCGGGACGTTGGGTTGGAAGAGGAGCAGCAGAAGATGGACTTCATCGCCGCTGGCCTCCCATGTCTCCAGACCTCACACCTTGTGACTTTTACCTGTTGGGTAACGTAAAAGGCCGCGCATACCTGACGTTCTTGAAAGTCTCCGACATCGCATTGTTGAAGCTGTGAATTCAATAACGAGAGACCAACTGCTTCTTGTGTAGCAGGAAATGAGTCACGAACGTATTTCTTGTATAGTTGCTCGTTTTCAAAGATAGAAAATACATTACCAATGAACCTCAATGTTAGTTCCTGGGAATTTCCCTTTTTCCGAAGGTTTCCCCAATTAACCAAGTCCAGCATAGGTGTCCCTCCCATAGGACACATAGCCACATCAACTTTTCAGTTTTAACCTTACAGCAGACAGTTGTTAACTGCTCGCGACGTCTAAAAATGAGGCGCAGACCTTCCGACCACAACAGAAACCGAAAATCGGAAAATAGCCATTCAGTCATTTCAGAGCATGTAATAAAGCATGGTCGTGAGACATCAAACGTGTAACGCGATTCGAAAGTCATAAGAATGAAGAATCTTAAGACAAAAACTGTTAGCAACACAGCTAAGCTACAAAAAACTATTAAAATGAATAACGATATAAAAGCTCAGTAAACACACTACATTCATTCTTCCATTATGCCATCTATAGAAAAGAACGCGAGGAAAGAATGTTGGTACGTTGTGTCCCCTTCTGCCCCATGCCCTCCGCTGGCTTACGTAGGTTAATATAATTGAATGAATCATAAAATTATGTTAAAGGACTTACGTATAATATCGTAATATATCACCTTTTTTACGTGTTGAAGATTTTGTTCAGTAATTTAATTAATTTGCAAAAGGGTACCATATCAACTCCATAACAGATAACTTATTACGGCTCAACAAGGTTCGGCTTTGGAATATCTCTTCTTCCTGTATTAGGTTAATAAACTTTTCTTTAGAACATGTTAGACAACTGTATGATATGACTACATGAATTACTGTTATTAATGACCCGAAACTAAGAAACATGAAGAAGTTACTATAAATCATATTTTATGAAAGTTAATAACAACTTTTCTACAAATAAACTTTTTCTGAATCATTTCAAGCTTGTGCTTGCGTTGATTCCTTTGATATGGAGCATTTCCAGTCCCATTTCTGCCCCGTTTCCACTACTTCTACTTAATCTCTTATGACTTTGTGGAATGAAAAAAAAATGTTATTCATGATAGCTACATCGTAATTGCAGATAAAGTAGTGTAACTCCTGGTATATAAAACAAATCGTACCCTCAATTATGTTTACAATTTAAATAGCATTCCTATGTGCGCCGAATCCTTAGCTGTGGGTAATAATTTGAGGAGGCAATACACGGAGCAATGACTAATAGAAAAATAACCATATACAGTAACTGGAAGTGCTGTATCCGGCCGGGGTGGCTGAGCGGTTCTAGGCGCTTCAGTTTGGAACCGCGTGACCGCTACGGTCGCAGGTTCGAATCCTGCCTTGGGCATGGATGTGTGTGATGTCCTTAGGTTAGTTAGGCTTAAGTAGTTCTAAGTTCTAGGGGACTGATGACCTCAGATGTTGAGTCCCATAGTGCTCAGAGCCATTTGAACCATTTGATACGCCAGTATGGTGATGACGAATACACGCACCCAATGTGCGTTCACCGCGGTATCGCCAAACACGGATGCGAATAACATGATGCTGTAAACAGAACCTGGATTCATCCGAAAAAAATGACGTTTTGCCATTCGTGCACCCAGGTTCGTCGTTGAGTACACCATCGCAGGCGCTCCTGTCTGTGATGCAGCGTCAGGGGTAACCGCAGCCATGGTCTCCGAGCTGATAGTCGATGCTGCTGCAAACGTCGTCGTACTGTTCGTGCAGATGCTTGTTGTCTTGCAAACGTCCCCATCTGTTGACTCAGGGATCGAGACGTGGCAGCACGATCCGTTAAAGCCATGCAGATAAGATGCCTGTCATCTCGACTGTTAGTGATACGAGGCCGTTGTGATCCAGCACGGCGTTCCGTATTACCCTCCTGAACCCACCGATTCCATATTCTGCTAACAGTCATTGGATCTCGACCAACGCGAGCAGCAATGTCGCGATACGATAAACCGTAATCGGGATAGGCTACAATCCGACCTTGATCAAAGTCGGAAACGTGATGGTACGCATTTCTCCTCCTTAGACGAGGCATCACAACAACGTTTCACCAGGCAACGCCGGTCAACTGCTGTTTGTGCATGAGAAATCGGTTGGAAACTTTCCTCATGTCGGCACGTTGTAGGTGTCGCCACCGGCGCCAACCTTGTGTGAGTGCTCTGAAAAGCTAATCATTTGCATATCACAGCATCTTCTTCCTGTCGGTTAAATTTTGCCTCTGTAGCACGTCATCTTCGTGGTGTAGCAATTTTAATGCCCAGTAGTGTAGGATGTAAGTGCCACTTTGAGATGTAGAGCTTGGCAAAGGAGACGAATTCGTGGTGTGTCACATCAAACTAGGCAAACGACTGATGGTACAAAAAGAGAAAGAGCGGTGTGAGCGGAGGGATACAAGTAAACCCAGAAGAAAGGAAAAACCTGTCATCCAGTGGATGACCACATCATTAGAAAAGGAATATAAGCTGTGTTTCAGCGAGGACAGAATAGAAATGGAATTCCAAAACAATTGTCAGACTGCAGTTCCATGAGTCGAAGTGCATGAAAAGGAGGCAGTAACTGATAATGAGCGAGGCAGAGTTTTTGGCTGTCCTCTTGTTATTCATCCGGTACAGTGACAAGCAGTATAAGAACTAAGGAGAAATTTGGAAATGAAAGTCATGGAGAAGATATGAAAACTTTTTTTTTACCAGTGACACAGTAATTTTGTCAAAGATGCCAAAGACTTGGGAAGATCGCTTGAGCGGAATAAATAGTATCTTCTAAATAGTTTGTAAGATGAACAGAACTGAAAGTAAAGCAAGCTTAATGAATTGTAATCGAATTACGCCAAGTAATACTGAGGGAATATGATTACAAAATGGGGTGTGAAACGTAACAGGGGAGTTTTTTTTCTGTTCAGACAGCAAAGTAACTGATATCGGCAGAAGTAAAATGGGTGTACAGCTTAGGTTGGCAGTAGCAAACGGCAGTAGGAAACGGAGAAATATGTAAACGTCTTCTTCTTCTTCTTCTTCTTCTGTTACGGCCTCTGTAGGACCACCGGTAGCACCTTCGTGGACTGCATTTTCCTCTGCTTCTCCCAGAACCTCTTCATTCTTTCTCTTCTTCCCTCTCGCTCTTATTCCGAGATCTTTAGTGTCCGTTTCTCCTGTCGGCTCCACTGGTGACACTCTCATCTTTTCCTGTATTATTCTCTATCATTGATCTCCGGCATATTGGTCGGTGTATATTTGTTCCTCCAATTTTCCTTTCCTTCGACCTTGATTCCCAATTCCAACCAGTCCTTCGGAAGTTCAACAACCCACTTGGTTCCTGTCTTTCCCCTTGTCCTCCCTGTTGTTTCCCACACACTCTTCGTCATCCTGTCCATACTCATCCTAACTACATGTCCGGCAAACCTTGCCTTTTGAGTCTGATTTCCCCGGATATTGTTCTCATGTTCCGGTACAATTCTTCCCTAGGTCTTCGCGTCTACCTCTCTCCACCTCTTTTGGGACCTAGTATTTTTCTCAGTATTTTCCTTTCTTCTTTCCGATTTCTTCCTAGTGTCATCGTCTCAGCAGCACATAATACTGCATTCCTCATCGTTGCCTAGTAGTGGCTTATCTTTGCCCCTGTGGATATATTCTTTTTATTGTATATCTCCCTCGTCATGCAGAAGGCTGACTTCACTTCTTTATCCTTTCTGTTATTCCCTCCTTTGTCCTGTTCCTTCCTGTTATAAATTCTCCCAGATATTTAAATTTGTCCACCATTTGCATAGAATACAAATTTAAGATTTAGGAAGTCGTTTCTGCAAATACTTGTCTAGAGTGTAGCTTTATATGGACGTACAATACGGACAGTAAACAGATATAAGTTTCTGACATGTGGCCCTACAGGAGGATGCAGAAGATTAAATGGGGAGAGCAAGTTACTAATGAAGAAGTTCTGTACTGAACAGGGAGAAAATATGTTATAGCGCAGTCTACCTCAGAGCAGGGCTGGGTTGACGGTTCACGTCTTGAGGCATCAGGGAATTGTTAATTTGGTGATGAAGCACGGAAGGCAGGGGGAATTGTAGAGGGAGATCTACATTTGAAACGATGATCCGTGCTTATCGACATGAGGTGCAGTACTCATACAAATATGAAAAGACTTGCACAAGATAGGCTAGCTTGGTGAGATCCCTCAGACCAGTCTTCGGACTTGGAGTGTAGAACTATGGGGTAGCGAATCTTCCATAGACTTTTCGAAAGAACCCTCCAGGTATTCACTTTGAATGGTTTTTGAACTACGAAAATTCTGTACAGGAGCAGGAAGGGGGGGGGGGGTTGAAAATGGTGGAGGAGGAGCAATTAAGAGGTTAATACTTTAATAAAATTCTACTCGAAATTAAGAGGTTAATACTTTAATATAATTCTACTCAAAGGAAAAAATTAAAAGTAATTTTTGTAACCGGTAATGAGATATTATAGTGTATGTAAGGTGAAATCTAAGATATGTTTATATCTGTCAGGTATATTAGCGAATGTTACATATTTGCAGCAACAAGTATTTGAGAAACTGAACACTTACAACACTACAGTTAGTAAAAGATTTTATATTTATTCAACATTTTGATGATACATTGATAGGATTTATGCGATTAAAATTCAAAAATTTCTAGATGGCATACATGATAGAATACAGCCTTATTCCTGAAATTGCCAGAAACAGTTTATTCTCTTGTTTAGACAAAGATGAACAATACACAAACTACACATGAATACTGCCTGTCGTTCACAGCTTTGTCTTTTACATCCATGCCTTGTGACTGCAATCTGTTGCCAATGATTTACTACGAGGTGCATTCAAGTTCTAAGGCCTCCGATTTTTTTTCTAATTAACTACTCACCCGAAATCGATGAAACTGGCGTTACTTCTCGACGTAATCGCCCTGCAGACGTACACATTTTTCACAACGCTGACGCCATGATTCCATGGTAGCGGCGAAGGCTTCTTTAGGAGTCTGTTTTGACCACTGGAAAATCGGTGAGGCAATAGCAGCATGGTTGGTGAATGTGCAGCCACGGAGAGTGTCTTTCATTGTTGGAAAAAGCCAAAAGTCACTAGGAGCCAGGTCAGGTGAGTAGGGAGCATGAGGAATCATTTCAAAGTTGTTATCACAAAGAAACTGTTGCGTAACGTTAGCACTATGTGCGGGTGCATTTTCTTGGTGAAACAGCACACACGCAGCCCTTCCCGGACGTTTTTGTTGCAGTGCAGGAAGGAATTTGTTCTTCAAAACATTTTCGTAGGATGCACCTGTTACCGTAGTGCCCTTTGGAACGCAATGGGTAAGGATTACGCCCTCGCTGTCCCAGAACATGGACACCATCATTTTTCCAGCACTGGCAGTTACCCAAAATTTTTTTGGTGGCGGTAAATCTGTGTGCTTCCATTGGTTTCACACCACGCAAATTCAGAAAACGAATGATTCCACGCTGTTCAAGTAAGGAAAACGTCGCCATTTTAAGTATTTAAAACAGTTCTCATTCTCGCCGCTGGCGGTAAAATTCCATCTGCCGTACGGTGCTGCCATCTCTGGGACGTATTGACAATGAACGCAGCCTCATTTTAAAACAATGCGCATGTTTCCATCTCTTTCCAGTCCGGAGAAAAAAAATCGGAGGCCTTAGAACTTCAATGCACCTCGTACATCGGCTTGGGTGGAATTAACCTGGAACAGTTTTTGTTGGAGCCTAACGCTTCTTGCATAGTAGTTCCGGCTCTATACTGGCTGAAGATCTATCTCTCCTCTTATTTGTCATGTCTTTTCCCTGCTTGCAGGGTGCCTCTGCTATTCTGGATTTGAATTGTAGTAGATCATTTTGTTTAATACGAGGAATTTTGAAAGTGTCACTGTCCCTTTCTGCAACTGGTTCATAAGCTTTGAAGTCGCCATTTGCGTTTCGTGAAGCATAAAATCTTGGGGAGCTGTCGCTAATAAAACAAAAGCTCCACATTACAAACAATTCATTACAATTTCCAAATCGCTATAAAAGTGAGATGTAACAGTCAAAACAGCGCTGAATCGGATGTTCGTATGAATGATTGGAAAGCTGTAATACATTGAAGTATGTTACATAAATAATGAACATAACTGGTCACTGAAGTATTCTGGTACTACAAATCAGTGGAAATATTTGCTTTCAATGCACTTGATTTCATGTACTGCACGCACCCACAAAGATACACAAACGCCAAATGATGCGTATTCAACACAAACGGTATTTTCGAATTCACATGCACGTGCGTCTAGTTTAGTACAGCAAAATATGATTTGCGTCACGACACAGGTAATATAGAAGAAAAAATAATAATTTTCTTTAGTGAACTTATCTGTTGTAATTGTCCAAACAATAACTCTACCTTCTCGTGTATGCGTCGTGAACAAAGACGCGAACAGCAAGTCGCTCAAGAAGTACCCGAAACACTCAGGACACGGCAGCACATGTCAGAGGCATTGGTAGCTTCGTGTAGAATCTGCACCTACTGTCATAAGCGTTCAACGACGGTGAACCTTATAGAATGCAGAATAATAACCGCTACCAGTCACAATGGAAAGTGATTTTATTTAGCAGGTGATTTCCGTTCATGTACACGTTATCAAACTTCAAAGACATAATGTGGAAGCACCAATAATAAGCGTGCTGACTAATATACAGTTAACGTGTAAAAAAGTGTAATTGCTTCGTAAAAAAATCTGATAAATGTAATGTGAGAACGATATGGACACACTAGCTGTATGAAGGTATTATAATACTTTACAACACATGTCGCTTAGCCACTTCCAATGTTTGATTCGCGTCTATTCAGTCATCATCACATTACTTGTTTTTAATTTAAAAAGTGATTGCCAATACTGAATATGGAAACATGTACATGAACGTAAACCTCGTGAAGATGGACACAGGCCTGAAACCGATCGTGTGTTAAATACAATCGCCTTCTATTGTGACAGGTGGCGGTTATTATTCTACCCCCTATAAAGGAACAGTTACGGAGTGCAACTGCATCTGTTATGGATAAAATACGATTAATCTTATAACGAGAATTCATGACGTTCGGCATTAAGGGATTAGACAGCGCACCTTTCAAATGGAAGTCCGTTACACTGTTAGCCACTAAAATTGCAGCTTGGAACAGATGTCATATTGGCGTGAAGTGCACTACATGCTTGAATATGCTAATGGTTATCATTCAGTACAAGCGCGCGAAGCTGGTAGTGATGACACAATCTACAGTCTGTATATAAGGAAAGATTTTGCAGCGAGTTCCCCATTCAGAAATCGCATTTGAATGTTGCCCGTTTGTGAGAGGAGATGGTGTTGTGCCTCGTGTTAAGGAGTAACATTTTCCAGCTCGTGTTGCAATTCGAAAGCGTCAGGATTGTGACCTGTCGAGACAGTGGCTTATCATTTGCGGTACTGCTGCTCGCGTTCGTCGGGCTCCTACGACTGTCATGTGAATATGGAATCGACGGGTTCAGGTGGGCCATGCTCAACGCCATACAGAATGTGAAACGCCCCACGCGATTAGAGCCCGAGAGGACAGACATATTGTTCACTTGGTTCGTCACATATGTTGAGCCAGGAAATGGACTTGTTTGCAGCAAGACAACTATCCATGCGACGATGTATCGAGCACCACGGCCTGTCAGCAGGGCGACAATTGTTACGGCGTACCTTACTTCGTCATCAGAGAGGCGCGCCGACAGTGGTACACCCAATGACAACAAGGGACGCAGGAGTAACCCCACATCGTATTTTTGTACAGCACCGCCATGGACAAGGGTGCTCCGAGAAGAACGAACGTTGACAGATCGCATTTGTCATTGTCAATTGGACCTATCTCCTAGCGTGATGGTATCGGGCACTATTGGGGACACAGTACGTTTACCTGTTGGTCCCAT
Organism: Schistocerca americana; assembly: GCF_021461395.2. Lineage (NCBI taxonomy): Eukaryota > Metazoa > Arthropoda > Insecta > Orthoptera > Acrididae > Schistocerca > Schistocerca americana. The sequence goes on from NC_060120.1 coordinate 953,398,133, forward strand.
AGCTGGTAATCCGGGCAGTAGGCATTACATTTACGACGTGTTGAGTCCGGTGACTGTGCCCTATCACTGTGGTCTCAGTGACATTAACATTCACCAAGACAACGCAAGGCCGCATGTTGCACGTGATGTTCTAACCTTCCTCGAGTGCTGTCCTAGCCAAAATGTTCTCTATATCTCTCACTCGTTGAAACCATCAAGTCACGGGTATCAGAGACACTGGCACGTCCCCACTCGCCAGTTTGTACGGTTGATGAATTCTCGCAGAGAAATCAAGTAGTGCCAAATGTGCTATCCGCATCTGTCAACTAAGCTCAGTTAGATTCGATGCGAAGCCAGATTACAGCGGTTGTTACTGCCACAGGTGATTCGATGAACTTTCTTCCAGGAACTTAAGTGTGATTCCATTTAGATGTAGATCTCTCTACTAAATTTCCCATCTTGTATTCCCCCCAAACCGCCTACATACGAGGGGGTGTTCAAAAAGTAATGTAACACATTTTTCTCGGCCAATTTCGGTTGAAAAATATGTGTAATTTGTTTTGGGACGTCGTGGAATATTTCCACTTCAGTCCGCATGGTTTCATGAAGTCCCCATTGGTGGCGGCGTATAGGTAGCCTTCAGAATGACGTCTGTAACAGAAGTGTGTTCCAGGCACATAGCTGTCATTGAGTTCCTTTTGGCGGAAAATCAGAGATGTTCAGAGGCGCTTGCAGAATGTTTACACAGACCTGGCAGTGAAAAAAAGCACGGTGAGTCGTTGGGCGCGGCGTCTGTCGTCACCGCAACAAGGTTGCGCAAAACTGTCTGATCCCTCGCGTGCCGGCCGGCAGCACACAGTTGTTCCTGCAGCGTTGGAGCGTGCACTCCGCCTTCAGGCCACGAGTGGCCTACCGGGACCATCCTACCGCCGTGTCATCCTCAGTGGAGGATGCGGATAGGAGGGGCGGGGTCAGCACACCGCTCTCCCGGTCGTTATGATGGTATTCTTGACCGAAGCCGCTACTAATCGGTCGAGTAGCGCCTCAATTGGCATCACGAGGCTGAGTGCACCCCGAAAAATCGCAACAGCGCATGGCGGCCTGGATGGTCACCCATCCAAGCGCCGACCACGCCCGACAGCGCTTAACTTCGGTGATCTCACGAGAACCGGTGTATCCACTGCGGCAAGGCCGTAGCGTTGGAGCGTGCAGACACACTAATTTGAGGTGATCGACAGATCACACTCAAACACCTCGTTACTAAACTGGACGTCTCTGTTGGCAGTGCTGACACACTGGTCCACCAGCACCAGAGCACGCCGCGTAAGAGGACACCATAAAGAGCAATGAAAGACCATCTGGGCAGAACTGCTTGCGCGTTACGAGGCTGATTGAGACTTTTTTTTTTTTGTCGAACATCGGCACAGGCGATGAAACATGGATTCGTCACTTCTAAGAGAAGCAAACAGTCAATCCATGGAGTGGCGTCAGCCTCCGAAGAAGAAGTTCAAAGCTCCACCCTCAGCCGGTAAAGTCATGGAGACGATCTTCTGGGACTGTGAATGGGTTATTCTATTTTGATGTCCTCTATCAGGGTGCGACGATCAACTGTAAAGAGTGTTGTGCTACCCTCAGGAAACTGAAGAAACTACTTTAGCGTGTTCGTCACCACAAAAATGCAAACGAACCTCTCGTTCTTCATGACAACGCAAGCCCTCACACAAGTCTCTGCACACGAGAGAAGCTCTCAAGACTTCATTGGACTGTTCTTCCTCATCCACGCTACAGCCCGGAAAAGACGATCGTGTGAAACCCAGCTCGCGCTATTGGTCCACGAGACTCAGAGGGCCATAGACACGGGTTCCCAGGTAGATGCCGTGTTTCTTGACTTCCTCAAGGCGTTCGATACAGTTCCCCACAGTCGTTTAATGAACAAAGTATGAGCATATGGACTATCAGACCAATTGTGTGATTGCATTGAAGAGTTCCTAGATAACAGAACGCACCATGTCATTGTCAATGGAGAGAAGTCTTCCGAGTAAGAGTGATTTCAGGTGTGCCGCAGGGGAGTGTCGTAGGACCGTTGCTATTCACAATACATATAAATGACCTTGCGGATAACATCGGAAGTCCACTGAGGCTTTTTGCGGATGATGCTGAAGTATATGGAGAGGTTGTAACAATGGAAAATTGTACTGAAATGCAGGAGGATCTGCAACGAATTGACGCATGGAAACTGAAGAAACTACTTTAGCGTGTTCGTCACCACAAAAATGCAAACGAACCTCTCGTTCTTCATGACAACGCAAGCCCTCACACAAGTCTCTGCACACGAGAGAAGCTCTCAAGACTTCATTGGACTGTTCTTCCTCATCCACGCTACAGCCCGGAAAAGACGATCGTGTGAAACCCAGCTCGCGCTATTGGTCCACGAGACTCAGAGGGCCATAGACACGGGTTCCCAGGTAGATGCCGTGTTTCTTGACTTCCTCAAGGCGTTCGATACAGTTCCCCACAGTCGTTTAATGAACAAAGTATGAGCATATGGACTATCAGACCAATTGTGTGATTGCATTGAAGAGTTCCTAGATAACAGAACGCACCATGTCATTGTCAATGGAGAGAAGTCTTCCGAGTAAGAGTGATTTCAGGTGTGCCGCAGGGGAGTGTCGTGGGACCGTTGCTATTCACAATACATATAAATGACCTTGCGGATAACATCGGAAGTCCACTGAGGCTTTTTGCGGATGATGCTGAAGTATATGGAGAGGTTGTAACAATGGAAAATTGTACTGAAATGCAGGAGGATCTGCAACGAATTGACGCATGGTGCAGGGAATGGCAATTGAATGTCACTGTAGATAAGTGTAATGTGCTGCGGATACATAGAAAGAAAGATCCTTTATCATTTAGCTACACTATAGCAGGTCAGCAACTGGAAGCAGTTAATTGTATAAATTATCTGGGAGTAGGCATTAGGAGTAATTTAAAATGGAATGATCATATAAAATGAATCTTCGGTAAAGCAGATGCCAGACTGAGATTCAGTGGGAGAATCCTAAGGAAATGCAATCCTAAAGCAAAGGAAGTAGATTACAGTACACTTGTTCGCCCACTGCTTGAATACTGCTCATTGGTGTGGGATCCGTACCAGATAGGGCTGATAGAGGAGATAGAGAAGAACCAACGGAGAGCAGTGCACTTCGTTACAGGATCATTTACTAATCGCGAAAGCGTTACGGAGATGATAGACTCCAGTGGAAGACTCTGCAAGAGAGACCCTCAGTAGCTCGGTACGGGCTTTTGTTGAAGTTTCGAGAACATACCTTCACCGAGGAGTCAAGCAGTATATTGCTCCCTCCTACGTATATCTCGCGAAGAGACCATGAGGATAAAATCAGAGAGATTAGAGTCCACACAGTGGCATACCGACAATCTTTATTTCCACGAACAATACGAGACTGGAACAGAAGGGAGAACCGATAGAGGTGGTCAAAGTACTCTCCGCCACCCACCGTCAGGTGGCTTGCGGAGTATGTTTAAAAATAGGGTTTTGTAGCCAAAAGAGTGGGGAATAATATAGTGTATTGGAAACCTGAATAAAATCAACTTTGTAAGAGGTCCATGACTAAGGAATTTATTTGTAGCGCACTAGAGCAGATGTAGCTTCGATGGATTGCTCACGCGCTGCCTGCGATATGTAAGCTACAATAGAATCGCAGACCAGAGAGCAGTGTCGGCAGCATTGGTGGTAGTAGCTCGCGGTCAGGCGGTTGGGCCGGTCGTGGAGAGCGACGGCGGTGCCTGAGCGATGTTGTATAAGGTAAAAGCAGGTGCGCGTATGTAATTTGTAACAACTCATTTTGTACTATTGTTATATCAAGTGCCATATAAATGTTTTTAAAAATCTTTTTTATAAAGATAACTTTTGACAATCATTCATCTGAATTTAAAGATTTTACTAATTTCTCCTACCCATGGTCATCCCGATTACCGTAAAGAAAAATCAGTTGTTTCTTTTTTTACATGGGAAATCTAGCGGCCATCATTGTACTGGGCTGTGCCAGAAAAATTTCTTATAGCAGCAGATATATACGCGTTATCTGCCGACTTGACTGAGGCAAAAATTTTCAGTTTACTCAGAATGACTTTTGAGGGCCATGACGCAGCATCGCTGACGTCCAGATTTACCAGTTTAGGTTCACAGTCACTTAATTACTGAAAGGTTGTATATGAGACACATTTTTATTGTGAGGTTAGTGACCCCATTTATTGCAAGGTTATGGAATAAACTGTTGGGAGGTTACACTAAATGTGAATGTTATATTTATTAAATCTGTTGGGTGGTTACAACCTACTTTCAGAAAAAAAAATGTGTAGCATTACTTATTGAACCCCCCACGTATGTTCTAAATTTCGCACCTACATTGATCATACACTATTGGCACACTTGAAATTTATATTATTAATTACGCAATATTGCTCTGGTTACTATGTTTTTTTCTGGATTTATTTATGGAATAATAATCGAAATTAATACTATAACAGAAATTAGTAGAAATTCATTTATTAAGAAAAATTGTACATTTGTCATGTATAAAATGAAACAACTGATTTTTCTTTACAATAATCGGGGTGACCATGGATAGGAAAAATTTGTAAAATCTTTAAATTCAGATGAATGATTGTTAAAAGTTATCTTTATAACAAAGGAGGATATAAGATGAACATCAACAAAAGCAAAACGAGGATAATGGAATGTAGTCGAATTAAATCGGGTGATCCTGCCGGAATTATTTTAGGAAATGAGACACTTAAAGTAGTAAAAGAGTTTTCCTATTTGGGGATCAAAATAACTGATGATGGTCGAAGTAGAGAGGATATAAAATGTAGACTGGCAATGGCAAGGAAAGCGTTTCTGAAGAAGAGAAATTTGTTAACATCGAGTTTAGATTAAAATGTCAGGAAGTCGTTTCTGAAAGTATTTCTATGGAGTGTAGCCATGTATGGAAGTGAAACGTGGACGATAAATAGTTCAGACAAGAAGAGAATAGAAGGTTTCGAAATCTGGTGCTACTGAAGAATACTGAAGATTAGATGGGTAGATCACATAACTAATGAGGAGGTATTGAATAGAATTGGAGAGAAGAGAAATATGGGGGACAACTTGACTAGAAGAAGGGATCGGTTGGTAGGGCATATTCTGATGCATCAAGGAATCACCAATTTAGTATTGGAGGGCAGCGTGGAGGGTAAAAATCGTAGAGGGAGACCTAGAGATGAATACACTTAGCAGATTCAGAAGGATGTAGGTTGCAGTAGGTACTGGGAGATGAAGAAGCTTGCACAGGATAGAGTAGCATGGAGAGCTGCATCAAAACAGTCTCTGGACTGAAGACCACAACAACAACATTATTAAAAGATTTTTAAAAACATTTACATGGGGCTTGATATAACAATAGTACAAAAACAGTTGTTACAAATTACATATGCGCGCGGCTGCTTTTACCTTATACTACATCGCTCAGGCACCGCCATCGCTCTCCACGACCAGCCCAACCACCCGACTGCGAGCTACTACTCCTATTCCTGCCGACACTGCTCTCTGGTCTGCGATTCTATTGCAGCTTACATATCGCAGTCAGCGGGTGAGCAATCCATCGAAGCTACGTCTGCTCTAGTGCGCTAGCAATAAATTCCTTAGTCGTGGACCTCTTACAAGGTTGGTTTTATTCAGGTTTCCAATACACTACATTAATCATATATTCTTGCCATTGCACAGTACAAGCAAAATAGGTCAAATTTGGTTTTTTGGTGCCTCCTGCTGCTGGAAGTTTGGTGTCGGCCTGTGTCGCCAGTGCTGCGCCTGCCTCCCTGAAGCCACGGACAGCTATTAGCGGACGCTGAGGAGCGGACAGTGGGAAGGGCGGGCCATTAACGAGGCAGGCCTGGCGGTGCGTTGTGGAGCGCCCGCAGCGTAACCCCAGGTGTTGCAAGTGGCAGCCGAGGCTCTCCTTTCACTCGTTGCCGGACGACCCGCGGGACCTCACAGCCGATTCTGCCAGCGCGCCTCGCCGGCCACAACACGGCGCTTGCGAAAGGCCGCCTCGGGCTGCCCACCGACCACTTGATTCTGCTACAACTGTGCACCGGTATCCGCCGAGCCATCGGCACCGAGAACTTGCCGGGGCTGCTGTACTGAGATACCTATTTACACATTCACTTGCAACGTGGATCCCCAGTTTGTAATTTTTCCCGCTTCCAGCTGACAAGGGAACCTCCCCACCGCACCCCCCTCAGATTTAGTTATAAGTTGGCACAGTGGATAGGCCTTGAAGAACTGAACACACATCAATCGAGAAAATAGGAAGAAGTTGTGTGGAACTATGAAAAAAATAAGCAAAATATACAACATGAGTAGTCCATGTGCAAGATAGGCAACATCAAGGAGAGAGTAAGCTGAGGAGCGCCGTGGTCCCGTGGTTAGCGTGAGCAGCTGCGGAACGAGAGGTTCTTGGTTCAAGTCTTCCCTCGAGTGAAAAGTTTAATTTTTTTTTATTTTTAGACAATTTTGCGACTGCGGACGTTTCACCCCTTCTATAAGGACATTGTGGGCTGCATCCCTATTGAATGTGATTGTACCCCTCTGGAGTGGAGCGTGACCGCAATCTTTTCTCTCGTGTATAGGTTGAAACCACTAGGGACCGACCGAAATCATTCGACGAAATGTGAATCATAAAAAGCGTGTGATGAAAACTGACAAGGGAACCTCCCCATCGTACCCCCCTCAGATCCCGGACGACGCCCGCACTTCTACTCTCCCCCTCCTTCCAACTTGCAGCTATTGTCCACAATGATCCAGGTCTTTTACGAAAAATTTTAGAGGAGAGAAATTTCAATAAACTTTTTAGTTTACTTAGCTTCTCATGCTGAGCTGGCTCCAGTTCTTCTTGTCTAGGGGTCTGATTCTTGAAGCTGAAATTCTCGCATTTTAGCCCTCGCGGTTAAATTTAAGTAAATAAATTTGAATATTGTTGCTGCAGAATTTTTGTTTTTACGTAAATACATTTTGTCACATCATCCCATGTAGGCTTTCACTGCCGGCGTCTTTATCAGTAAACACTTCCGGGCTAAGTTGCCGTGGTCGATCTGTAGAAATTCTTCTCCCTGACGTTTCGTTCTCAACTACGGAGAACATCTTCCGAGGTGAGTCGACTCGGAAGATGTTCTCCGTAGTTGAGAACGAAACGTCAGGGAGAAGAATTTCTACAGATCGACCACGGCAACTTAGCCCGGAAGTGTTTACTGATAAACATTTTGTCACATTTTAGTATATCATACAGTCTTCTGATTTTTCACGTTAACAAAGCCGAAATTACATTGTTCGCACAGAAATACGTCCGATGGTATCAGAGGCATGCTTACCACTCCCACGCTCTGCGGAAATAAATTGATTCCGAAGGGTTTGCAATTTTTCTTAATGAACTTCTACTAGTTTCTGTTATATTATTACTTTCGATTATTATTTCATAAATAAATCCAGAAATAAACATAGTGACCAGTGCAGCATTGCGTCATTAATAACAGAAATTTTAAGTCTGCTAATAGTTCGTAATTTCAGATGTTTCTAAAAAAAATAATTTTATCTGTACATTCAGTACTTATCGATTATAACATCTAGACTAAAACATTTTATAAATTTTACCTTGAAATATAACTCAATGTGAATAAAATTATATGAAAGTTTTCAGAAAAGCTACTGATATAATATTCACCCGTCCAAAATTCGAAAAGTAATACTGGTTTCGAAAATTACTGTTGAGGAAACGTAATGCTAGAGGACGATCTCACTCGGAACCGTGGTTTCGACCGCGAAATGTACGGCGACCTAAACCAGCAAGGAAACGGGTGGTTTTACGGGCTCACTTTATGCCACCTACTGATCGATTCTGAGCGGTGGCGTGTCTGAAATTCTTTTCCTCAGCCAACCATACTAAAACAGCGTGATTTCAAGGCAGAGGTGCCAAGAGAAAAGGAGAGATGTGGGTGAGGGCGGGTGCAACGACCTTTCCACCGAGTGACACGTCCACGGTGGCGTTGGGCAGAATTGTGGTGAAATTTTGTGCCAAAGTGACATCACTAACCCACCTTTCATGTCACATGCACTTCTATCCTCTGGCCTTTTTTCCGCACGTGTCAGCAGCTTTCTGTTTGAAGCGTCATCGAACCAGAGGGTGACGACGCAGGGCGCTACGCCTTTGCACCATTACAGAGGAGCTTAATTTCAAGTTTTTAAGTTGCATTGGGAGACAATTGCGGTGTCTCGAAAAAGTGGTGCTACAACCGCGTTGCACAGTGTGGTAACAGTTAGGGGAAGTTTGGTTAGTACGGGACAGCAGATTGTATTCATCAAGAGCTGTTTCCAAACACTAGCGCTAGCAGCAGCACTGTCGCGCCACTGCAGTGTGAACTAGGACTGTTCATATTTCTAAAACAATGGCAATCCGATGTATCGACATTCAAACAAAACGTCATATCGACCACGATATATCGAGAAACATTATCGGCATATCTATATATATTGACACAAAAAATATCGACCTACTGGCAAAACAAATATCGGCTGCACGCAGTAAATATAACGCAAGTTTTAGAGTTTTATATTTAAATAATGATTTATTACTAGATATTCTGTACATCAACAAGCTAGCAGCCTGTTTATCTCCCTTAGAGCAAGAACTGAATGGAAATCCTTGCACGTTCATGCTTAGCGGTAACCACTTTGCTAACTATGGTAACTGCCGGCTAAGTGGCAAAATACGAGGGCTATCCACAAAGTACATTACGTTTTGGAATTAAAAACAAAGTATTGGAAATTTCTTTTATTATATACAGATGAAAGCCACACTTAAATACTACTTTTCTACATAGTTGCCATTTAAATTAAGGCACTTATCGTAGCGATGGACGAGCTTGGAAATTCCTTCGTCGTAAAATTCGGCCGCCTGCGCCTTCAACCACGTGGTTACCTCTTCTTGAAGCTGTGCGTCGTCATCAAAACGCTGCATAGCCAACCACTTCTTCATTGCTGGGAATAAGTGTAAGTCGCTCGGTGCCAGGTCGGGACTGTACGGCGGATGAGGAAACAACTCCCACTTAAAAGATTCGAGAACTTCAGGAGTGGCATTTGCCGTGTGGGCCCGGGCGTTGTCGTGAATCATCAAGATCTTTGAGCGCAACTTTCCCCTGCGCTTGTTTTGTATTGCTCTTCTCTTCTGAGGTTGTGCAGAGTTTGGCAATGCCTTTGAGAGTTTTTTGTAGTGCCTCTTTCCAGGAAATCCACAAAAATCGTATTTCTACCGGGTTACTGATTAACCTCGTGGTTGAAGGCGCAGGCGGCCGAATTTTACGACGAAGAAATTTCCAAGCTCGTCCATCGCTACGATAAGTGCCTTAATTTAAATGGCAACTATGTAGAAAAGTAGTATTTAAGTGTGGCTTTCATCTGCATATAATAAAAAAAATTTCCAATACTTTATTTATTTTTAATTCCAAAACGTAATGTACTTTGTGGATAGCCCTCGTAAAAGGTGTCCGATGGGTCCGTCGTTCGGTTTCGTCATATATCGGATTTGTCTGGAACACTTCATGGCGGCTTCCCTGTTTTTTCCATTTCTCCAAACACCAGCGACCTAGCAGTTGTAGTGTCAAAATTACGTGGTGAAGTTAAACGTTGCAGTTTCTGTTGGTAGCACCGAGCGACGATTACGTCAGCATTTCCCCCCACACCTCTCTGCCCACCGCAAAGAGCGTTGTTGTCATTTAGAGGTTTTTTCTTCATCATTTTTAGCAACTATTTTTGAAGAATGCCGATGTGAAGAGATAGCACACTAGTTGCGTTAAAAATTGTTCCTTAACGCTACTGATGGGCTATTTCTTCACATCTTGTTATTCCATTTACACCCCCCCCCCCCCCCCCCAGGGCAATCGTACATCCTTGTGCCATCTATACTTGCTTCACACAGTCAAAGAGAGACTCGACATGATGAAAGCTCAAAAAGTAGTAAAATTCCTTCGCAGCGTGAAAGTAAAATTATGTTCTACTACAATTTCAAAAGAACAGCTCCAAATATTTATCAAGAAGTGAGAAAAAGTAATATAAAATAAAAATATAGGCACCCTATGTTGCCATTTCTATATCGACATATCGGTGAAAAAGACCGCCGATATACATCGATATTTATTGGAGAACATATCGAAATACTGATAAATAATCGACAGTCCTAGACGAACTATGGAGGAAGATGACCACCCACGCGACTTGAGTCAAAATAACAAATTATCTTTTCATAGTGGATTTATTGGTGCACGAACGTAACTTCGGAGGTTTGTGTTTCGTTCGCAAATAAGTACTATTACATTTTTATTGTATCTTTCCACACAGCTGATAATATTCTCCAGTTTGTTGGATATGACAGTTTCTAGCCCAACTAATAACAATTAAAACGCTAAACTACAACATCGATACGTCCGGTTGTATCGGACAAAACAATTTCGGGTTGTATCGGACAAAACATTAGCATGAAAACTTGATTTTTTATACATATTTTTCTTCAAAGCCTGAGCTGGGAAATCAGATCATAAATGGTGTGAGAATAATAAGAAGGGCCGGCCTTGGTGACCTAGCGGTTCTATGTGCTTCGTTCTGGAACCACGCGACCGCTACGGTCGCAGGTTGGAATCCTGCCTCGGGCATGGATGTGTTCTTAGGTTAGTTAGGCTTAAGTAGTTCTAAGTTCTAGGGGACTGATGACCTCAGATGCTAAGTCCATAGTCCTCGGAGCCATTTGAACCAATAATACGAAGGGAGCAGTAGAAGTCAGATTTCTTGAAATGACAATCAGGGAAGCGAGTAAGAGATACTGAGGTCCAAGAAGAGCATTAGGTCACACACTTAAAGCTTTACGAAAAAAAAAGAGGTGGCCATACGGAAGCCGTGGTAGAAGTCAGACTTCTTGAAATGAAAATCACGGAAGTTCATGAGAAATACTGAGTTACATGAAATGCATCTAGTCATATGTTTATGAGAAAACAAAGATGCGGCCACGAAACCTGTTTTAAGAAACAACTTTTTCCCGAGAACATTCAGTGATGAACAGGAAACGGTACTGCATGATCATGTTAAAAATTTAGATGACCAGCTTATGCCTTTGAGTAGGGATGAGTTTTAAATTAACTGTACAAAATTGTATAGCAACTGCAAATAAAGGATCGGTTCAATAAGACGAAAATGATAGCGTGTAAAGACGTAACTGCTTGCTGCATATCCCCGTCCGACAAGATTCGTCGACCTTTCAAGACCTTTTTTGAGGGACTGAAGGGGTGATAACCATTTAGGGAGAGAAAGGTGATTTTACGAACAGACAGTAGAAAACACACTTTGTAGCTACCATCAGGTTGCATGCAGCAAAGGACAAGTTGACAGAATCTTTAACAAACTTACGGACAAGTTTAAGTTTATACACAAAGGTGACAAAAGTCATCGGATACCTCTTAATATCCTGTCGGACCCCCTTCTCCCGGAATAGTGCAGCAACTCCAAGTGGCATAGACTCAACAAGTCGTTGGAAGTCCGCTGCAGAAATATTGAGTCATGCTACCTCTACAGCCGGCCATAATTGCGGAAGCGTTGCCGGTGCAGGATTTTGTTGCACCAGCTGACCTCTCGATTATGCACCATAAATATTCGATGGGTTTCAGGAGACCTGGGTGGCCATATCGTTCTCTCGAATTGTCCACAATGTCCTTCAAACAAACTCCAAAAAATGTGGCCTGATGATATAGCGCATTGTCATTCACAAAAATTCCATCGTCCTTTGGGAACATGACGTCTACGAATGGCGAAAAATTGTTTCCAAGTGGCCGAACTTCCACAGGACGCAGTCCATTCCATGTAAACACAACCCGCACCATTATGGAGCCACACTTAGCTTGCACAGTGCCTTGTTGACAACTTGGGTCCATGACTTCGTGGGATGTGCGTCACACTCGAACCCCATTATCAGCTCTTATCAACTTCGCAACTCACCGTCTGACCAGGCCACGATACTCTACTCTTCTAGGGTGGAACCCAGCCCGGGAGAGACGCTGCAGGCGATGTCGTGCTGTTACCAAAGGCACTCTCTTCACTCGCCTGCTACCGTAGTCGTTTAACGCCAAATTTCGCCGTAGTGTCCTAACGCATATATACATCGTACGTCCCACATTGATTTCTGCGGTTATTTCTCGTAGTGTTGCTTGTCTCTTAGCACTGACAACTCTATGCAAATGCCGCTGCTCTCGGTTGTTAAGTGAAGGCTCTCGGCCACTGCATTGGCCGTGGTGAGAGGTAATGCCTCAAATTTGGTATTCTCAGCACACTCTTGGCCCTAACGATTTCCGAAATGGAATGTCCCATGTCTCCAGCACCAACTACCTTTCGCGTTCAAAGTCTTTTAAGTCCCGTCGTGCGGCCATAATCACCTTAGAGACCGTTTCGCATGAATCACAAATGGCAGTTGCGACAATGCGCTGCCCCTTTATCCCTTGTGTACGCGATACTGCCACCGTCTGTATATGTGGATATCACTATCCCATGACTTTTGTCACCTCACTGTAACTATTTACAATACAATTAAAACTTTCTTCTAGATAAAACTTACTTTTTTACCCGTTACAGTATCATGTACGATACAACCCTCCAAAAATTTAAACGGCCGAAATGGAAAGCATGAGAAAATATCAACAAGCGTATACTCCTATGACATCGAGTTTTATAATTTTATTAAGTAACATATCACAGTATTATTTAGTGCGAAGAATGCTCCCACACAACCTTAAAATGTATCATAAGTTCGAAAAAGTTTACGTGTCCAATACTAACCAACCTTCTCCTACTGTAGATCCACCGTGTCAAAAGATTTTCACCTGGTTCCGAACAACAAATTTTTGTTTCATTGTTCACTGAAACAGAGCGACAAGAAAGCGTCAGAGTTTGATGTCTCTAGCTGAGGCATGGTGCAAGCTGTCGTCGTGACGGAGTGTTCCCTGCTTGTGTGTTACAGATCCTATGGACGGCGCTGTCCGTGGCGCTGGGTCTGGAGATTCGTGGCGAGATCATCCGGGGCGTTCCGTGCATCAAGCGCTTCCACCAGCTCTTCTGTCCCACAGCCGGCAACAGCTACCCCATGTGAGTAAGCAACCCGCTGTCTGCCCAGAAGCAACAGCCATCGCTAAAGACTAGCGACCGCCGCGCGGTCTAGGGCGCCTTGCCACGGTTAGCGCGGCTCCCCTCGTCGGAGGTCCGAGTCCTCCCTCGGGCATGAGTGTGTGTGTGTTGTCCCTAGCGTAAGTTAGTTTAAGTTCAATTAAGCAGTGTGTAAGCCTAGGGACCGATGATCTCAGCAGTTTGGTTCCATAGAAACTTGCCACCACACAAAAAAGACAAATGACTACAAATAAGGAAACAGTAAAGGAAAGTAATGAACTATACCTGGCCACGTACTGCCGAGTCAGATCTTTTTTTCTTTTTTTTCGACTTTGCTCTGCTGTGAACGACAGGAAACAATTAGTGATTCTTGAGTTTCTCCCGGCGTATTTGATAATCAAAATATCCACGGGTATGCTGCCGGTCTATAGTGTCCAACGGGCACAATATTTCGGTGATCAAACATGTCGCCATCATCAGGTGAACTGACGGACTGAGCTCCTGTGAACGTGCCGGCACGGAGATCCGTACGCTATGGCTGCTCAGAGGGAACTGGGTTCGGTCGCGGCGGCGGCCGATTTAAATACCCTCCGCCCGCCCGCGGAGAACTTCAAGGAGGAAGCCCTGTCGACATCCGTATGGAAACCTACTTGCTTTTTCCGTTACGTGGACGACACGTTCGTCATCTGGCCACATGGTATGGATAAACTCCTTGACTTCCTTACTCATCTAAACTCCATACACCCCAACATCAAATTCACTATGGAGACTGAAACGGAGGGTAAATTACCTTTCCTTGACGTCTTGGTCAAGAGAAGGGCTGACGGCACCCTAGGTCATGGGGTGTATCGGAAGGCTACGCACACTGATTTGTATTTGCATGCAGACAGCTGCCACCACCCTTCACAGAGGAATGGGGTACTTAAAACTCTAGTACATAGGGCGCGCACTATCTCTGACGCAGAGAGTCTACCCCAGGAATTGGAACATCTGAGAACTGTATTTCGAAAAAATGGGTCCTCAGAGTGGCAGATTCAACGTGCTCTCCGCCCAACCACTGCAGCTCAACCTGTTGTGATGGATGAAGTCACGAGGGAGGAGGTAGGCACTGCATTTATTCCATACACAGGCGCACTCTCGGGGAAAATCGCCCGCATTCTGAAGAAACACCGGGTCGGAACTGTGTTTTGTCCTCCAAATAAAACTCGTGCACTGGTGGGGAGCGCCAAAGATGACCTCGGTTTGAGGAAGGCTGGCGTGTACCAGATTCCGTGTCAATGTGGCAAGTCGTATATTGGTCAGACGATGCGTACCGTCAAGGATCGATGCCGTGAACACCAGAGGCACACTCGACTGATGTATCCGAGCAAGTCGGCGGTCGCTGAACATTGTTTGTCGGAAAATCACGCCATGGAGTATGACCGCAAGAGGATTCTGGTACAGACGTCGAGATACTGGGACAGCGTTGTTAGAGAGGCCATCGAAATTCGCACCAATGACGACCTCATAAACCGTGACTGTGGCTATAATCTTAGCAAGGCTTGGGAACCAGCGATCGGGTTAATCAAGAGTAAATCGAGCAGACGTATAGTTGTGACGACCACGGCGGACAGAGCCATCACACCGACGTCATCTCAGACGCCGTCGCAATCTGTTCCACCGCGCGACCGTGGCGCTGGGCGCGGACGGCGGAGGGAGCGCGCCGCGGGCGGAGGGTATTTAAATCGGCCGCCGCCGCGACCGAACCCAGTTCCCTCTGAGCAGCCATAGCGTACGGATCTCCGTGCCGGCACGTTCACAGGAGCTCAGTCCGTCAGTTCACCTGATGGTGGCGACATGTTTGATCGCCGAAATATTGTGCCCGTTGGACACTATAGACCGGCAGCATACCCGTGGATATTTTGATTAGGAAACAATTAGTTTCCAGATTTGTCCTTTTTGTTCATTCTAGTGATATCCAGGGGGTGACTGAGAAGTTCCCGTTCTAGTGCCTTGGTGCAGTGTGTATGCAACGAAGCGCGAGCCCGATACGAGTATACACTGAACAGCCAGAGCATTATGACCACCTACCCAATAGGCGGTATTTGGTGTCGGCAGCTCTTGGTCTCGCGGTAGCAGCTCGCTTCCCGAGCACGGGAACCCAGGCTCGATTCCGGGTGGGGTCAGGGATTTTTACCTGCCTCGAGATGACTGGGTGTTTGTGTTGTCCTCCTCATTTCATCATCATTTGTGAAAGTGGCGAGATTGGACTGAGCAAAGTTTGGGAATTTGTACGCGCGCTGATAACCGCACAGTTGAGCGCCCCAAAAACCAAACATCGTCATTGTCATCATCATCCACCTTTGGTACGGACAACAGTGGCGACGTGTCGTGGCACGGAATCAATGAGGCCTTGGTAGGTAGCTGGATGGAGTTCGCACCACATCTGCACACAAAAGGCAACTGATGATGATGAGGTTCCATACTCCGAGGAGTATAGGGGACGATGCGGGAGACCCGCACCACTGTACTGGGCAAGGTGCTAGCGGAGGTGGTTTGCCATTGCCCTCCTCCGACCGTAATGGGGATGAATGATGATGATCAGGCGCGGCTCGTAATTAAAGGCTCTGAGGCGGAGCCGCCCCAAAATACATGTTAAAGTAAATTTCGCAAGAACATATTACAAAATTTAAATTATCAGGACGAATTTCGCACATTTCCCATTCCCATTAAAATAACGACGGTCAACGTTTTTGGAACTGTTTGTATCGATAGATGTTTTCCGAACGGTTAGTAGTGTTTAGGCTGCGCCTTGGAACGTCCGTAAGCTGCATGTAGTAGCGGTTTGGGGGCGTGGCTTCTACATAGTACCGCTCTTTAAGGGCGACGCGAAGGCTCAGAGCTTGCAGCCTAAGGGTGTCACACCAACCACCACACGTTTTTCACGTTCCACTATCTATGTAATGAAGGAATGCAGAGTGGCCGAAACTTCGCTATCCAATCTCTGTCTCTGCACATCTCTACTACACTTGGATGCGTCATTAATCGACGTTTAGTATTATTGTTTTGATAATGTTTTACATAGTTGTTCTGTTTCTACCATTGGCTATTTTACCCACATTTAGAATAAGTTTGCAAATATCCCGCCAGAGTGCACTAGACTACCGTAACTTAACCGTAACAACAGTACTGCGCGCGAAATTTTTCCCGTGACTTTACTTTCCTTGCTTGCTGATGCTGACTGGTTTTGTTGATATTGTGTGATATTAGCAAGTTTCTTTTTTGGAGTGTATTTTGCAAGATTTTAGTGAGTTTTACTTGCTTGTGAATATCTGCGACATACCGCAAGTGTGAAACCAGCGCAATATGAATTCAGTGTGCAATTTAATAGGTAAAAACTTGGAACACGGCCATAGGATGCAAGTGAAAGAACTTGGTGCACCCAGACCCGATCTAACGATCAATCAAGAACAGAAACAATGCAAATCTAGGCAAGGATACAAACGCAGTTTTAATAGAGCAATGTACGATGCAGCTGAGTGGTTGTGAAGTGAAAAATGCATTTTTCTGTTTCACCTGTCTTCGTACAAATAGTAGTGATAGTGCCTGGACTGAAACTGGTATCACTGACTTAAAGAATTTTCACGCAAAGGTGAAAAAACGTAATTCCAGCGAAAAACGTTTAACTTCGAGCTTTGGAGGTAAACTACAATAAACGCCTTAAATTTAGAACTGAAAACACCAAAAATATTAAGCAGCTGCAAACTCAACATTTATCGCATTGAAGACCTCTCCGAAACGCGTCTTTTCATATGATTTGCTGCAAAGTGTCAGAAAATGTAATGATGACGTATAAAAACACTAACCAAAGATTTTAACTCGAAGTTAGCTTCTAATGATATTTAATGCCTGATTATAGAAGATACAGTACGTAAAATTATGGGTAGAGAGTGATCTGCCCACCCCCCTCCCCCTGAATTCTTAGTTGTTTATGTCAGACTAATCTGTAACGTAACCAGAGGTCTATATTGGCTCCGATTGATAAATGCCGCAGCCTTCCCCAGTACAGAAACCACGAGCCGCGCCTGATGATGATGAAGACGACACAACAACACCCAGTCATCTCAAGGCAGGAAAAATCCCTGACCATGCCGGGAATCGAAACCGGGATGCCAAACATGGGAAGCGAGAACGCTACTGCAAGACCACAAGCTGCGGACTAATTCCCATAAACTCCAGGAATGGGACGATGAGCTCTGACGTCGCGTTCATTCACATTCCAGATGTTCGATCGAGTTCAGATCTGGCGAGTTGCGTCCGACATCTGTAATGTGGGGTGGTCTCCCAACCCCACGACATCTGGACGTTGTTACACCTCGGTTTCGCATACTGAAGACACTCCGAACACACCACTCCTCGAGCGCTCGACAAGCCGTGCAGTTTCCGGAATGCTCGTGATGAGCCTCCGGGCTATCGCAGTCTGCTCTTGGTCAAACTCAGATAGATCGCTCACCTTTCCCATCCTACAGCCGGATACTCACTGATACTACATGCACCGTGCATGTGTCTCATTAGCAGTCACTCCTCGCCAGGTGACGGTGCTATCGCCTGGACGGGTTTATAGCGATAGCAGGTCGGTGGTCATAATATCCTGGCTGACCAGTGTATAAGCGCCGACATGTAGGAAAGATACTTGTGTGCAATCCTGTCTTTCTGAGATGCGGAAACTTGAACTATGGCGACGTTATTACCAAATGCACCCAAAGAGGACCAACGTGCTGTTACTCTTTTCTCGGCTGCCGAAGAAAAACTTCGGTAGACATCTATCGGAGAATAAAGAATCTGTACGGAACAGCATGTCTGTCGAAAACAACCGTTGTAGAAACGTCCAGGAAAACTGCGACAAGGGGTGCCGCCGATTCATAATAACGCACGTCCCCATATCGCAAATGTCTTAACACAGAAGTGGGAGGCAGTCGAGTACCCGTAAATAGTCCTGATCTCTCCCCAAGTGGTTATCACCCCTTCGGTCCCTCAAAAAAGGTCTTGAAAGCTCGACGATTCTTGTCGGACGGGGATGTGCAGCAAGCAGCTACTGACTACTTCACGCAGCAGAACACGTTGCTTTACCACGCAGGTATGTTCAACCTCGTGTGTCGGTGGAATGATTGTATCAATGTTCAAGGCGATATTGACTGATTGGCATACCGATTTTGGTCTATACTGCCATCGAACGGGAAGTTTTTAATCGGTCCTTACAATAAATCCAATTAGAGAGACAGCAACAGAAGAGATGGTAAATATATTTTCCAATGAAATATGAAGTAATTCTCAGGAAATAGACTCTCCCTAAATTTTAAAAGAAAAAAACACAATACTGTTTATTCAGTTCTGTACAGTCAGTAAATATGATAGAATGCTTCAAATATTTGGGTGTAAATACTGATGCAATCTTGAACTGGAAGAAACATGTTACTGAGCTTCTCGACCAGTTGAGTTCAGCTGCTTTTGCTCTTGGTATAATTTGCTAATCCTGGAAACAAACGAATCAACCTCCTGACATATTTTGCATATTTCCAGTCAATAACGTCTTATGGAATAATTTTCTGGGGTAACTCATCACTTAAAAAGGAAGTATTAACTCCACAGCAGAGAGCACTTAGAATAATACGTGGAATTCATCCACGGACGTCATGTAGCTACCTCTTCAAGGAGCTAGACATTTCAGCAGCGCCGTCACAATACATACATTCGCTAATTAAATTCGTCATAAATAACCCATGACAATCTGAGAACACCAGTCATGTCCATGCGTACAACAATAGAGAGAAAAATTACCTTCATTACCCATTATTAAATCTGTCAGTGGCTGAGAAAAGGGTTCAGTGTGCAACAGCAAATACTTTTGATCATTTTCCCAATAACACAAAACGTCTGCCATATAGCAAACCAAGTTTTAAATCTAACTTTGGATAAATCCTTTATTGCATTGACGAACTGGTCGCATGAGTAGGATTAAAATAATAATGCGTTCATTAATGTTATTATTTCGATAAAGTCCGCGCCGATAGCTGAGTGGTCAGCGTGACGGATTGACGTCCTACGGGCCCACGTTCGATTCCCGGCTTGGTCGGAGATTTTCGCCGCTCATAGACTGGGTGTTGTGTTGTCTTCATCATCATTTCATCCCCATCCGGCGCGCAGTTCTCCCAATGTGGCGTGGAATGTAATAAGGCCTGCACCAAGGAGGCCGGACGCCAAACGCTCATTTCCATTTCGATAACAGAATCGTCCAAATGATCTACGGTACATGTGATTAACTAACTAATTAACTGACTAACTAACCATAATCTCTTCACTTCTTCGCTGAGATTCCTCTTCGTTTCCTCTGTCTAGATAATCTTGATTCTTGTATTTTGTATGTCCTGGCACCCCCTGAATTTGACAACCTTCGTTAAAAACACCTCTTCACCCCAGATTTCTTTCTGATAGTTATCAACTTGCTCATAATTCTTTCTTATTTCGTCACTTCATTTTGTGGCCGCCTTTATTTTGGTGATTATCTGAAGATGAAGTCAGTGAAGTCAAATTGTTACGAGAGCAAGACATTTTCTTTTCCCCCTTGCGGCTACTCCCGTTACTGTCAGCAGCTCCACATCGCAGACGGCCGTTTGAAAACACTTTTCGTCAGGTTACAGAGGATTTAGCATTAACAAGCTGTTGGGATTTAAAATTAACTTCCTATTCAGTCCCGAATCTAGAAAGCGTCGACTTTGAGCATGCTTGCAGGGCGTCCCTGGTTAATTATGGGGCCGGGGAATGTTGACAGGCCCGCCGGGCTAACCGCGCGGTCTAACGCGCTGCTCCCCGAGCGGGAAGGCGTGCCGGTCCCCGGCACGAATCCTCCCGGCGGATTAGTGTCGAGGTCCGGTGAGCCAGCCAACCTGTGGATGGGTTTTTAGGCGGTTTTCCACCTGCCTCGGCGAATGCGGGCTGGCTCCCCTTATTCCGCCTCAGTTCCACTATGCCGGCGATTGCTGCAGGAGCATTGTCTCCACATACGTGTACACCATAATTACTCTACCACACAAACATTTGGGGTACACTCGTCTGGTATGAGACGTTCCCGGGGGAGGGGAGGGGTGGGGCTGAACAGCACAATAACCATGGGTTCGGTGTGGGGCGGTGGTGGGGTGGGTGGACTGCTGTGGCCTGTTGTGGGGTTGTGAACCACTGAGGGGTACGGCTGTGACGCGACGAAGTCTCTCCGTCCCTGATTCAATACGCAAGACACACACACAAGGTGGATAGAGGACACAATTCGAATTAAAAGTAAAAATTAATAGAGAGATATGTTTTAATGACAGCAAATCGCAGACATGAGCCGAGTGCTACGGTCGGAGGTTCGAATCCTGCCCCAGGCATGGATGTGTGTGATGTCCTTAGGTTAGTTAAGTTTAAGTAGTTCTAAGTTCTAGGGGACTGATGACCTCAGATGTTAAGTCCCATAGTGGTCAGAGCCATCTGAACCATTACAGTGTCCTCTCCAAAGTAATGAAATGGCAAACGGTGGCCAGCTGCAAGGTGGCAAATGCCTTCAGCAAACCGCTTCTATCTCGGCCGTCCGTCGCCAAGAACAACTCGTGAAACAGTCGCGAAAGTGAGTGAAGTGATCCACAAGAACAAAAGGCAGACAATCCATATTTCTGAAATTGTTAGACTTTCATACAGGACACGGCACTTCAATCTAGCTGATGAATTGAACATGAGACGAATTGCAGTGACGTTCGTTCTTCGTCTTTTGAATTCTGACCAAAGAGACCATTAGGTTCGGGTGTGCACTGAACTGCAAACAACAGTTCGGGATGTGGTTAGACATAACAGGGAAGTTCTACTGCGATAATTTGGGGAGACTGGTGGAAAGGAAGATGTTAAATGGCCTGTGATATGAGAGAACAGGCTGGTTGCTGCATCACGACAATGCACCTGCACACACCTCACTCACTGCGAGCAAATGCTGGCAATAAAACATAACTAGTCCCCGCCTACACTCCTAGTTCCTTACGATTTCTTGCTCGGCCAAAAAATGAAACTGAAGCTGAGTGGGCGGCGTTATGACTCCATAGAAGAGATTCAAGTGGAATCGCAGCTAATTTTGAATACGATTCAGCCGGCAGACTTCCAGCACTACTTCCAACGATAGAAGCGTTGCATACAACTGCGAGTGGGCTGCTTTGAAGGTAAGTTTTTTGATTCTCGGAAATTGTGGGTAGCACATCGTACGTACTAAAATCGTGAGGAAGATAAGCGCAAAAGTAAGCGTTAAATCTAAGAAGAGCGGCATTTTGATCATGGGTGGAGAGCGCAGAGAAAGCGGGGTGAAGGCGTGAAGAGTTAGTAAGCGTGAAAACTGAGCACGCGGCGGATTAGCAAGTTTATAAGCGAGGACGTGAGCCAATTCGCTTTCCTACGAGAAGCGCCGCGGCGAGCGCTTCGCCGTGATGTGGCGTCACGCCTATTTGCCTGCGGCATTTCCGGTCGCTCCTGGGCGGCTGAAGAAGACTCGCCAATCTTCCGGCACGTAAACCGAGAGAGCTATCGTAACCCCTTTTACTGCACTGGACAGATATTCGCGGCCAACAGAACTGGACGGCGAATGTGCAACTGAAACGAAAGGAATCTTGAGTGTGTACCCAAACAAGCATAACAGGACGTCCAATTAATTTCTTCAGTGTACCGAGGGTATCCGAAAGGGACCGCACTGATTATTTGGGGGACGGGGACGGGGGGGGGGGGGGGGGGAGGTGGCAGAGTTTCTGTAGTAGCGCGTTCTACCGCTACGAGCGCATAGAACTATTATTCCCCAGAGAGCCTATACACAAAGAGAGAGAGAGAGAGAGAGAGAGAGTGGCCAGCGTTACAGTCATTGTATGAAAATATACTGGAATTCTACTACTAGGAGTGTGTATTATTGATACAGTAAGCATACAATCGTTCGAAAAATGTATCCCAGTGTACACTACTGGCCATTAAAACTGCTACACCATGAAGAAAAGCAGATGATAAACGGGTATTCATTGGACAAATATATTATACTAGAACTGACATGTGATTACATTTTCACGCAATCTGGGTGCATAGATCCTGAGAAATCAGTACCCAGAACAACCACCACTGGCCGTAATAACGGCCTTCATACGCCTGGGCATTGAATCTAACAGAGCTTGGATGGCGTGTACACGTACAGCTGCCCATGCAACTTCAACACGATACCACAGTTCATCAAGAGTAGTGACTGGCATATTGTGACGAGCCAGTTGCTCGGCCACCATTGACCAGACCTTTTCAATTGGTGAGAAATCTGGAGAATGAGCTGGCCAGGGCAGCAGTCGAACATTTTCTATATCCAGAAAGGCCCGTACAGGACCTGCAACATACGGTCATGCATTATCCTGCCGAAATGTAGGGTTTCGCAGGGATCGAATAAAGGGTAGAGCCACGGGTCGCAACACATCTGAAATGTAACGTCCACTGTTCAAAGTGCCGTCAATGCGAACAAGAGGTGACCGAGACGTGTAACCAATGGCACCCCATACCATCACGCCGGGTGATACGCCAATATGGCTATGACGAATACACGCTTCCACTGTGCGTTCACCGCGATGTCGGCAAACACGGATGCGACCATCATGATGCTGTAAAC
Organism: Schistocerca americana; assembly: GCF_021461395.2. NCBI lineage: Eukaryota > Metazoa > Arthropoda > Insecta > Orthoptera > Acrididae > Schistocerca > Schistocerca americana. Next base: position 953,421,040 of record NC_060120.1, read on the forward strand.
AGAACCTGGATTCATCCGAAAAAATGACGTTTTGCCATTCGTGCACCCAGGTTCGTCGTTGAGTACACCGTCGCAGGCGCTCCTGTCTGTGATGCAGAGTCAAGGGTAACCGCAGCCACGGTCTCTGAGATGATAGTCCATGATGCTGCAAACGTCGTCGAACTGTTCGTGCAGATGGTTGTTGTCTTGCAAACGTCCCTATCTGTTGACTCAGGGATCGAGACGTGGCTGCACGATCCGTTACAGCCATGCGGATAAGATGCCTGTCATCTAGACTGCTAGTGATACGAGGCCGTTGGGACCCAGCACGGTGTTCCGTGGTACCCTCCTGAACTCACCGATTCCATATTCTGCTAACAGTCAATGGATCTCGACCAACGCGAGCAGCAATGTCGCGATACGATAAACCGCAATCGCGATAGGCTACAATCCGACCTTTATCAAAGTCGGAAACGTGATGGTACGCATTTCTCCTCCTAACACGAGGCATCACAAGAACTTTTCACCAGGCAACGCCGGTCAACTGCTGTTTGTGTATCAGAAATCGATTGGAAACTTTCCTCATGTCAGCACGTTGCAGGTGTCTTCACCGGCGCCACCCTTGTGTGGATGCTCTGAAAAGCTAATCATTTGCATATTACAGCATCTTCTTCAAATGGTTCAAATGGCTCTGAGCACTATGGGACTCAACATCTTAGGTCATCAGTCCCCTAGACTTAGAACTAATTAAACCTAAGGACATCACACACATCCATGCCCGAGGCAGGATTGGAACCTGCGACCGTAGCAGCAGCGCGGTTCCGGACTGCAGTGCCTAGGCATCTTCTTCCTGTAGGTTAAATTTCGCGTCTGTAGCACGTCACCTTCGTGCTGTAGCAATTTTAATGGCCAGTAGTGTAGATAGCTCAACAACGACGGTGTCCTGTCCGGAATACAGAAGTTGCCAAAACGTTGGGGAGCTGTCATAATCAAGAATAGAGATCATATTGAAGACCTCGAAAGATACTTTGTAAAATAAATTACTTTCATCAGTAATCGTACAGTACATAGAACTTTTGAAATGACCCGCGTAGGTAGCGACCCGTATCGGGGTACTGCGGTCAGACTTTTAGTGGAAAGCGCTGGCCGCCTGACGTTGGCAGCACTCGCCCGAGCTCGGCAGACGCCCAGATGCGGTAACGAGGCCCCTGACCACTTTCTCGGTAGCGCGCCAGCAGTTCACGGCCCGGCTGAAAGGCCAACCAGCGAGTACACTATCAAGAGCCACGCCGGGCGTCTCTCGAGGCTCCGCGCTAATGTGCTTCCGAAAGAGGCTTTCTTCTTTTTTTATTCAACTTTGCACAGGCGCTGCATATCATCAACAGCGAAAATAAGACGCATGCACTAAAGCACAACACGTACTGTGTTTGTGCCAACAGACGATCTACGAGGGTTATTCCAAAAGTAAGGTCCGATCGGTCGCGACTATGAAAATCCGATAAAGCTTTGCACAGATGTGTTGGGTAGTGTCTCTAGTATAACCCCAGTTAGCATCACGTCGCTCTTCTCATTTCTGAGCTCGCAGTGAGTGCGTAAAGATGTCTAGAAAATAGTGTCTGCCGCCAAGTACGAGGGCCTGGTGAGAAATTTCGCCTGAAGCTATGCAGCCAACATTACATAACTGTCGTGCTGTTTCGTCTTCACGACAATTCTCAGCCGCATTCTGCAGGGGCAATGAAGATGCTCCTGCATCGTTTTCAAATGGAAATGTTAGATTACCCACAATACAGTCCGCAATTGTCTCCCCCTGAGTTTCATCTCTGGTCACATGAACCGCTGTCTTTGAAGACAACATTTTGACACAGACAACGAGGTGTAGGCCAGCGTGGAGAATTGGCGGAAAGCACTGGCGGCTGCCTTCTATGATGAGGCTATTGAAAAGTTGGTACAACGCTATGACAAAAGTCTAAGTCAGAACGGCGACTACGTAGAGAAGTAGCTGAAAGGTGTAGCTAATTGTTACAAGTAAAACATTTCTGATGTTCACTGTGGTTTCAATTTGGCAATCAATCGGACCTTACTTTTGGAATAACCCTCGTATATCTACAACTAAATCTACATGTTTACTCTGCAATTCACACTCAAGTGCCTGGCAGAGGGCTCATCGAACCATTTTCATACTGCTTCTCTACCATTCCCGGGGGTGCACTCAGCCTCGTGATGCCAACTGAGGAGCTATTCGACCGAATAGTAGCGGCTCCGGTCAAAGAAAACCATCAGAACGACCGGGAGAGCGGTGTGCTGACCACACGCCACTCCTATCCGCATCGTCATTGAGGATGACACGGCGGTCGGATGGTCCCGATCGGCCACTTGTGGCCTGAAGACGGAGTGCTTTCTCTACCATTCTACTCTCGAATGGCGCGTGGGAAAAAGTAATACCTAAATCTTTCCGTTCGAGCTCTGATTTCTCTTATTTTATTATGATGATCATTTCTTCCTACGAAGGTGGGTGTCAGCAAAATATTTACGCATTTGGAAGACTGTGTGTGTGTGTGTGTGTGTGTGTGTTTGTGTGAATGTGTGTGTGTGTGTGTGTGTGTGTGTGTGTGTGTGTGTGTATGTGTGACATGTTATGGGACTGAACTGCTAAGGTCATCAGACCCTAAGCTTACACACTACTTAACCTAAATTATCCTAAGGACAAACACACACACACCCATGCCCGAGGGAGGACTCGAACCTCCGCCGGGACCTGCCTCACAGTCCATGACTGCAGCGCCTTAGACCGTTCGGCTAATCCCGCGCGGCATCATTCGGAAGAGAAAGTTGGTGATTGAAATTTCGTAAATAGATCTCGCCGCAAAGAAAACCGCCATTGTTTCAGTGACGGCCACCCCAACTCGCGCATCATATCAGTGACACTCTCACCCCTATTGCGCGATAACAGGAAACGAGCCGCCCTTCTTTGAACTTTTTTGATGCCCTCCGTCAATCCTACAAGGTAAGGATCCCATACCGCGCAGCAATATTCCAGCAGAGGACGGACAAGTGTAATGTAGGCTGTCTCTTTAGTGGGTTTGTCGCCTCTTCTAAGTGTTCTGCCAACAAAGCGCAGTCTTTGTTTCGCCTTCCCCACAGTATTATCTATGTGGTCTTTCCAATTTAAGTTGCTCGTAATTGTAATTCCTAGGTATTTAGTCGAATTGACAGCCCTTACATTTGTGCGATTTATCGTATACCCAAAATTTATCCGATTTCTTTTAGTACCCATGTGGAGGACCTTCCACTTTTCTTTGTTTAGTGCCAATTGCCACTTTTCGCACCATACGGAAATTCTCTCTAGATCATTTTGTAACTGGAATTGATCGTCTAATGATTTTACTAGTCGGTAAATTACAGCGTCATCTACAAACGATCTAAGGGGGCTGCGCAGACTATCACCTAGATCATTTATATAAATCAGGAACAGCAGAGGGCTTGTGACACTACCTTGCGGAACGCCAGATATCACTTCTGTTCTACTCGACGATTTACCGTCTATTTGTGAAATGATGTCCGAGACAAAGGACAGCACATTGGAAATTTATTGAAGGCTGTAGATAAAGAGGTCAGCCCGAGTGACCGAGCGGTTCTAGGTTCGAATCCTGCCTCGGGCATGGATATGTGTGATGCCCTTAGGTTAGTTAGGTTTAAGTAGTTCTAAGTTCTAGGGGACTGATGACCTCAGAAGTTAAGTCCCATAGTGCTCAGAGCCATTTTAGCCATTTGAAACTGTAGATAAAGAGATATCCCGTGGAACTCCGTTTCGAAAAGTTATGTAAACAAAAATTTGAGATGTGATCCACTAAAGGAACTGGACGCCAAACATTGACATCACTTGGCGGGAACCAAATTGGATTGGATTGTTTGGGGGACCAAACTGCGAGGTCATCGGTCTCATAGGATTTGGGAAGGACGTGGAAGTAAGTCGACCGTGCCATTTCAAAGGAACCATCCCGACATTTGCCTGGGGGGGGATTTAGGGAAATCACGGAAAACCTAAATCAGGTTGGCCAGGCGAGGGAACGGGAATCAAAAATTTGATCAAGAGTCTCTGCTCAATTTACTGTAAGAAATGCGAAAAGTTTCATCTTGAATAATGCACAATATCGCCACGCAAATCACTCCTACGTAATGCGGTAATTTTTTTACATCAATTAATTTTTGGACGAATAACGTACCATTACTTTTCCTACAGGGTGAAGCACAGAATGACATTGAAAAGGGATTAGCCGAGCGATCTAAGGCGCTGCAGTCATGGACTGTGCGGCTGGTCCCGGCGGAGGTTCGAGTCCTCCCTCGGGCATGGGTGTGTGTGTTTGTCCTTAGGATAATTTAGGTTAAGTAGTGTGTAAGCTTAGGGACTGATGACCTTCGCAGTTAAGTCCCATAAGATTTCACACACATTTGAACATTTTTTTGACATTGAAAAAACTGATATGGTTGTGCCTGGTGCACCACATTCTACTGCAGAAAGGAGGACGAAGCACATAGACAATAGGGAATGAGAATCGTATCAACTTATAAAAAGCGCAAGTGAACAAATAATAAACATAAACAATTAATACTGTTTTGGCGACGTGACCACACAAAAGTTAGAAAGTCCCAGATCTAAAAGTTGGCACGTTTGGAGACCCTCAGAACACTATTACACGTGGAATGAAAGACATAGTGGAAACTAACATAAAAGTGAAAACGTGACTTCCGGTACAATTAATTCAGGAGTCTATGACGTATCTGAAATTGTGGAGAGAGAAGTATCAAAGTAAATTTCTATAAGCAAAGAATATCTTTAGAAAATAAAATAACGTAATGAAAGCAACTAACTTTCGCAAAATCATGAATAGCTTCCTTTAAATTCTTTGCAGCTTCAGGAATAATCATTTAACTACTTTGTTTTGAAGATCGACAGAAATCAAACAGGTACATGGCTCGCCGGTTGCCTGGTAACGAAGAGCTGCCAACTTTGTATCTACAGAAATTGCATTAAGCGCAATAGTATCTTGCCTAGAGAGAGCGGATTTCAGTATCCCAAGCAGAAAGCAAAATCTTGCTGTGAGATTGTAGTGAAATTTGCAATAAAAAAGTAGCTATCACCTTTTATATCTCGCAGTATAGAACTCTTATTTAATTACTTTTTTATGTGTAGTGGCCTTTGTACTTTCCTTTTCTTTCGCCTTTTGAGCACAACAAACGCAGCACAAACTGTCGAAAGAAGGGGATACACAGCGTACAGCTTGAACAGTCAGCATAACATACGGAGATGTTTCTACTAATTTTTGGGCATGCGCTTTCGTTCTCATGCGTCTACAATTGCTCGTGGGGAAAGAGGCACAGTGTGGACATCCCTTTACACCACTTGTCAGTTAGCAAGCTCCGGATTTTCGCAACAGGACCCGAAGGAAGGAAATTTGGGGTCTAACGTCTCTTCGACATCAGAACCATTAGAAACGGAGTAATCTCCAGCTTAGACCACGGAAGAAAATCGGACATATCGTTTTCAAAGAAAACATTCTAGCGTTTGCCGTAAGCGATTATGAACCATAGGAATCTGGATGATCGGACGGGTATTTTAGGCCCCATCCTACCGAATGAGAGTTCAGTGTCTCTACGTCCCGAGTGGGGCTGTAATGTTGCAAGAGATGGTTTCATTCACCTCAACAAGCTCCACAGATTCCGCTGCCTGATCTAGGGCGACATACAAAGTTACTCAAGCAAGAAAAGCTGCGACAAACTATGACTGCATTGAAACTTCCTGGCAGATTAAAACTGTGTGCCCGACCGAGACTCGAACTCGGGACCTTTGCCTTTCGCGGGCAAGTGCTCTACCATCTGAGCTACCGAAGCACGACACACGCCCGGTCCTCACAGCTTTACTTCTGCCAGTATCTCGTCTCCTACCTTCCTAACTTTACAGAAGCTCTCCTGCGAACCTGCAGAACTAGCACTCCTGAAAGAAAGGATACTGTGGAGACATGGCTTAGCCACAGCCTTGGGGATGTTTCCAGAATGAGATTTTCACTCTGCTGCGGAGTGTGCGCTGATGTGAAACTTCCTGGCAGATTAAAACTGTGTGCCCGACCGAGACTCGAGGACCGGGCGTGAGTCGTGCTTCGGTAGCTCAGATGGTAGGGCACTTGCCCGCGAAAGGCAAACGTCCCGAGTTCGAGTCTCGGTCGGGCACACAGTTTTAATCTACCAGGAAGTTTCATATCAGCGCACACTCCGCTGCAGAGTGAAACTCTCATTCTATAACTGCATTGTATGTTTTCCTAGACTTAAAGTTCATTACACGTTTTGGGGTTTACTCTGTAATTACTTGAAATAGCAGCTTTAAAGAATATATTATGCATAATCTCTGAATAACGAAACCAGAGAACTGCTTCCAAATCTGTATTCTAATGGCAATTTCAAGTCTCTAGTGTACTATTAATACGTTTGTTTGCGTGGCCATCCTGGCAACACTTACAACGTGAACGAAAACAAACGAGCAGACATAAACACTGTGGCAGTGCAGACTGGGAAACAGTTTAAGAAAGTGAACTGTAAATAGTGCAGCGCAGGAAATACTGCAGAATGCCAAAAACTGCCAAGTGCAGATGTGAAATGAAGCCTTTTGACATCAACTGCAGTTAGCAAAGAGGGAAGGAGCAGAGTACGTAAAGAAACACTGTGAGTAAATTGCAGACCAACTCTGCAAAGAAAACGATGTTTTTAACCCAAAACAATCAAAAATATACAAACGTATGTATCCAATTTATAGAATAACCACGGAAGATGCTTTATAAATAAAAGCGAAACGCCACCGGTGCAAATCTTTTTAATTAGATTGCAGTCAGCTCAAGACGGATCACCTTTAGTAACAGTTGCTCTAGTGTACTGTTTTTAGACTTTCTGTTTAAAGTTCAGCTTTAATCTCACATGTGACAGTCAGTACTTACATCGAACTTGCAAGATTCTGTCACTAAAGGCCGGTAAAGCTTATAAACAATCTTCATTTAAATCGATGTACAGTTTGTTGTTTGTTATTCTGCGCGCCAGAAATACCACGCAGCCAAATATAGCCACATACTTTGTTTCTATGCGATTTGCAAGTAATATCACACTCGAAGTTACTTCGTGGAATAAGAAAGGCACATCTCACTTCATCAAAATAACAAATCCGAACTGTCAGTAAAATTACATTCCATAAACATTTCTATTCTAACTGTCCATGATCTCTTTGCTCTCGTCGATGCGGTTTAGCAACATTTTAACAAAATCATCGGCGTCACTGCATAAACAATTTTAAGCACTGGTGATTCAGTTGCGGCTCCCCTCTACGACCAACGCGGCGTATCTCCTGGCTCTATAAAGCGGGAACTCACGTTTCTCTGATTTGCTGATTCTGGTGACTGCCATTGAGAGTCGTACTTCTTATTTAACTTAGAGGATCCTCTAATTGACCAGTCATAACTCTTAAATGTAATTTATATTAACTGCCACAATATACTTCCAAATTGCCAAATGAATTTCTATTTTTCGTCTTATAGACTGATGTAAAAATATTGCTGCTCCGATATAATTGCCGGCTATTCTCTAATTTTTCCTTTCGCTCGGTGTACGTGACCCACTCAGCTATTCTACAGCGTTATTGCACACCCTCAGATATTCTTAACTGCTCACAAATTCACGATTCGGTCTTTAAGTTCACTTCCTATGAACCCCACACAAATTCTAGTATTATAATATGCAAATTGTATTTTGTTATCGACTTCAGAAAATTTTGTGTTTTAACCCTTTTACTAGCAGTGGGACATACAAAGGGTTGACAAAAATAAGGAAATACCAGAAGCACAACACTTTACCCTCCCTAAAAAGGTGCAGATAACCCGTTGGTATTGAAAACAGTTTCCACTCGTCCCAGAACGGGTAAATAAAGGTCTTGTATGTTTTTCAACGGAATCGTCTACCATTCTTCCAGCAAAATAGTGGTCACGATGATGGAGGTCGATAGAGATCACGCGTCCTTCTCTCCAAAGTGGACCACAATAAATTGAGGTATTATGACTGCGGTTGGCATGCGACATGCAGTAGTTCATCCTCGTGCTCAGAAAACCAGTCCTGGACGATGCGAACTGTGTGAACAGGGCCCTGTCGTCTTGGAACACAGCGTCACCACTGGGGAACAAACATTGTACCATGGCAAGGACCTGATCAACCAAAATAGTGACATAATCCTTGGCAGTAATGCGATCTTGCTGAGTAACCATGAGGCCCATGGCATACCACGATATGGCTGGCCAAATCATCATCGAACCGCCACGATGTTTCACTCTTGGGACGTAAACTCGAGCAGGAGTTGAAAACAGTGTGAAAAATGATTCATTAAACCAAATGACTTTGTTCCATTGCTCCAAAGTCCAGATTTGTGGCTTAGGCGCCACATTTTCCAATTACGGGCATTTACATCACTGATGAATGGTTTTGGAATTCCAGCACGCCCACCAATTCCATGCTTATGGAGCTCCCTTCGAGTCGTTTTGGTGCTGACAGGGTTCGAGAGTACGACATTCAGTTTTGCAGGGACTTTGGCAGCTGTCGTCCAATTACACTACTGGCCATTAAAACTGCTACACCAAGAACAAATGTAGATGATAAACGGGTATTCATTGGACAAATATATTATACTACAACTGACACGTGATTACATTTTCACGCAATTTGGGTGCATAGATCCTGAGAAATCAGTACTCAGAACAACCACCTCTGGCCGTAATAACGGCCTACATACGCCTGGGCATTGAGTCAGACAGAGCTTGGATGGCGTGTACAGGTACAGCGGCCCATGCAGCTTCAACACCATACCACAGTTCATCAAGAGTAGTGACTGGCGTATTGTGACGAGCCAGTTACTCGGCCACCATTGACCAGACGTTTTCAATTGGTGAGAGATCTGGAGAATGAGCTGGCCAGGGTAGCAGTCGAACATTTTTTGTATCCAGAAAGGCCCCTACAGGACCTGCAACATGCGGTCGTGCATTATCCTGCTGATATCTAGGGTTTCGCAGGGATCGAATAAAGGATAGAGCCACGGGTCGTAACACATCTGAAATGTAACGTCCACTGTTCAAAGTGCCATCAGTGCGAATAAGAGGTGACCGAGACGTGTAACCAATGGCACCCCATACCATCACGCCGGGTGATACGCCAGTATGGCGAAGACGAATACACGCTTCCAATGTGCGTTCACCGCGATGTCGCCAAACACGGATGCGACCATCATGATGCTGTAAACAGAACCGGGATTCATCCGAAAAAATGAGATTTTTGCCATTCGTGCACCCAGGTTCGTCGTTGAGTACACCATCGCAGGCCCTCCTGTCTGTGATGCAGAGTCAAGGGTAACCGCAGCCATGGTCTCCGAGCTGATAGTCGGTGCTGCTGCAGAGGTCGTCGAACTCTTCGTGCAGATGGTTGTTGTCTTGCAAACGTCCCCATCTGTTGACTCAGGGATCGAGACGGGGCTGCACGATCCGTTACAGCTATGCGGATAAGATGCCTGTCATCTCGACTGCCAACAGTCATTGGATCTCGACCAACGCGAGCAGCAATGTCGCGATACGATAAATTGCAATCACGATAGGCTACAATCCGACCTTTATCAAAGTCGGAAACGTGATGGTACGCATTTCTCCTCTTTACACGAGGCATCACAACAACGTTATACCAGGCAACGCCGCTCAACTGCTGTTTGTGTATGAGAAATCGGTTGGAAACTTTCCTCATGTCAGTACGATTTAGGTGTCACCACCGGCGCCAACCTTGTGTGAATGCTCTGAAAAGCTAATCATTTGCGTATCACAGCATCTTCTTCCTGTCGGTTAAATTTCGCGTCTGTAGCACGTCATCTTCATGGTGTAGCAATTTTTATGGCCAGTAATGTAGTTTTCGTCACAATCCTCTTCAGTAACCGTTTGTAATGATTACTCAACACGCAGTTTCCTCAGCGTTATGACTTAGCGGATGATGTTTTTCCGCTTTCCCCGTATGTGGTATAAATCTTCGATACGGTGCTTCTCGAAACATCAATGACTTCGGCTACTTTGGTTACAGAAGCACCCACCATATGAGCACCATCAATGTCCCACGTTCGAATCCACTCAGCTGCGACATAATGTGACTAACAAGTAGACAGAACACTGGTCTCACAACGACTAACATTTGAAACATATTGAGGACACTGTCCACGTGCCGTTCGTGGTCGAACGTAACAGCATAGCCTGCAGGCTTGACTAGAATCTGCTTTTATGCTCAAGATGCGTTTCTAGCCGTATTCTCTTATCTGAATCCCTGAGTGTGTTCACAATAGGTTATCACAAAGAACCAATGAGAGTTTGCTACGTGTCATTGGTATGTATGAATGTCCCACTGGTAAATGGAAGCGTGTTAATGGTTTGCAGAATCCTTATAACTACAGATTGTACCTGTACATTGTGCTGTCTTCAAGTTTCATTGTTAACCCGCCGCTCCTTAGAGTCGCATCGAGTTAGTTAGCGACTGTAGATAGGCAGTCCAATAACCAGATTTGCAAAGTGCCTACCTGGACCATCCGTATCAAGGACTGGCATGCACGTGTTAATCCATGTATGCGCTAATCTTTTCCGTTTCACATATTGAGGATCTGCAGTGTGAGTTCAAAGCTTAGAGAGATACTCTCTTCATTGACCGAGCGAGGTTGCGCAATGGTTAGCACACTAGACTCGCATTCGGGAGGACAATGGTTCAAACCCGCGTCCGGAAAGCCTGATTTAGGTTTTCCCTGATTTCTCTAAATCTCTTCAGGCAAATTCCTGGATGGTTGCTTTGAAAGGGCACGGCCGACTTCCTTCCACATCCTTCCCTAATGCGATGGGACCGATGACCTCGCTGTTTGGTCCCCCCTTCAAATCAACCAACCCTATTCACTGATGTGTGTCTGTTTTTGTGCATTAATGTAGACTGTGCACAGTCTTCTTCTGAAACGCCAGAAGCGCACCCTACATTGGATAAAGAAACGGCAGGAAATATTTTTTTCATATCGTTAGTTCTGATTACAACATGAATTAAAATAACCATGTATTAATTTCCTTCAAACAAACAAAAAATTGGAGGTGAAATGATTAAGCGGTATTCTGTACCTCCAAAACTATAACGGACATTGACTTGAAAATTATATAGCAAATTCATGCTTTTAGACAGTTGCACAGCACATCGTTTCATTAAAATTGATCCATGGAGAGGGATAAAAGTGGAATCGTAATCTAATATGTGATCTAGTTTCTCGCTACAAGCTAGCAATCTGCAGCATACAATATATGGCATTGCATAGCTTGGGGACCAGCCACCAGGGCTGCACTCCATACCTACAGCATCTGCAGAGGCTCAAAACTGCCTCTAAGACTGAACCACATATTGCTATACAGTACCCAAGGCACGGAATCCGTCCTCGGCTGTTTCGTCGTATTTATAAAGACCGAGGTGACGCAATGGTTTGTTCTGTCTCCACTGTTCTCCATGTCAAAGCGAAATGAAACTCTTAGCATCACTTCATTTCTTCTGCTAATCGTTGTCTGGTATTGCCGTCAGTAGGGTCTCCCACACCTCTCTCTCTCTCTCTCTCTCTCTCCCTCTCTGACACACCCACATACGCTCCTAACGGAACTAGAAATGCATATGCGCGCGCAAGAATGTCAGTGTGAACTCATCCTACTAAAGCAGGGAGGTGTGTGGGTAACTTAGACCCTTGTTAAGTCTGGTTTACACGAAAGGCGAACACAAGCGAACGAGCATTCGTAGACCATTTGACAGTGTTCACTACCATTCGCTTGTATAAAGGAACAAGTGTTCACAGCAGAGGGAACGGAAGAGAGTATGTAGCCCATGAACGCTGCCTCCCCCCACCCACACACACACACACACAAATCCACCGCCCCTGCCGACTTCGTTTTATGCAACCTGCATGTTATATCTGGCCTTCAAAAACTACGCGCCAGATTTTCATATTCTCTCTCTCGCTACGTGGAAACTATTAGTCCTATAGAAAAAAATTAACGCGACTCTGGGCTCTGCGACGCTTCAGACAGCAAGGTGTCCACACATGCGAAAAATTGGCCAAGTGCGAGTAGAGCTCCCGAACTGAGGATTCCATACAAACTTAATTACGTATATTGATAATTCATCCATCGAGGGAATCGAGAATCTCGACAATTTTTTCCTGTTATCGGTATCGATAGTGACAATATATCGGTCCTTGGAATTCCAAAACTCTATCGAAGTCTCTATAGTAGTTCCTCAGACTAGCTCACACATATAAAAAGAATTGAACAGGTGACTTCATTTTGCATGTGTAGAGAGAGAAGATGTATTAAAATATTTTTTATTTCCTTACTAGAACATGACTACAACTTACATTTTGTGCAATAATATTTCTCTATTATAATTTTGAATTGCAAAAAAATATTTTTTATTACAATTTAATAATTTTCGGATTTTTTTCTTTTACTGTGAAACCTTGCTTTTTACAAAATTTCACGAGTCTAAGTCAACGGGAAGTACCCTATCGGTTTTGATGCGTAAATTTGCGAGTATCAAAGTATAAGACGTAAATGGCGGTATCTTTTGTTTACATTGACTTAAAAGCTTCAATGTCTTACACCGCCAAGTGACCGTATACCTTAGTATCTGACATAAATGTCAACTTGATACGCCTACCCATTCCTGAGAAAAAGGATTCTTAACAGACGGACAGACAAACAGACTGATAAAAGAAGACAGATTTTTTTCGTCTGATATTATTGCAAATTAAGAATTTTTGGACTTTTTTGCTTTACCTTTACTGTAAAACCTTGCTCCTATCCAAACTTCGAGATTTGAGGTCAACAGCAAGTGCCCCAAAGGTGTTGATGAGTGAGTTTTCTAGAATCAAAGTATGACATAAATGGCCGTATATTTTGATCGTACTGACTTAGAAGCTTAAATGTTTTACACCACCAAAGGGACAAATGAGGTTTTTCTTTTGTAACTGTCAAGGGACCGTATATATCAGTATGCGACATAAATTTCAACTTGATACATCTACCCGTTCACGAGAAAAAGGGTTCTTAACAGTCGGACAAATAAACAGGCAGACAACATAGCAATCCTATAACGTTTCCGTTTCTATCAATTGAGGTACGGAACCTTAAAACAGAAGTTCATGTGAGGTGTAAAATGGGTTAATGACGTCACGTTGGCTCCAGAATTCACTACAGTTCTGCGCAACGCCGCCACGGACGTCTCACACGATATCACACTCTGTCCAGGGTACTGTCTTCGGTCCACGACAATGCCCCATGTCACTCTACATAGGACAGAGTCACACGTGCTGCTTGTTTTGAATATCAAATGGTTCAAATGGCTCTGAGCACTATGCGACTTCTGAGGTCATCAGTCACCTAGAACTTAGAACTAATTAAACCTAACTAACCTAAGGACATCACAAACATCCATGCCAGAGGCAGGATTCGAACCTGCGACCATAGCGGTCGCTCGGCTCCAGACTGTAGCGCCTAGAACCGCACGGCCGCTTCGGCCGGCTTTGGATATCAAATTTTGCTTCAAACCCCCCCGCCCCTCCCTATACTCCTGACTGGGCACTCGTGACTTTTTCTTGTTTTCTCGAATGAAGAAACCACAGCATGGCAGGCGTATTTCTAAAATGTCGACGAGGTGATTTTTGAGGGGTAAATCTTCCTGATCAGCGGAAATGCAAACTTCCACATCAAATCCATCTGCCAAGTCATTCATCGTTTCACGGCGGCAGACTGCTTTCTTTCGAGGTGACAGTTACGCAGGCATAACTTACGAGCCTGTAATGTCTGAATATCGCAGTATTGACGTCCAGATGCATGCTTGGGTATTCATAAGGGGCACACCTTGTTCGTAGCAACGTACTGTTTCACATTTGGACTCTCCGCTTCCGGGCTACCTCAGCGTGACGCACGGGCAAATATCTACAATCTCCTGCGTGTTGGATGGGGAACTCTGTTCTCACAGTAAATGCCGGATGACGACACCGCAATTATGACGTTAACGTGGTGAAGCCCCAGTCCTCATAACTTTTCCGGCACAGAAAGCTTCTTCCCTTCCCCCTCTGGCTTGGGCACTAGGAAGTGTTAATTCGGTTCTTTCGAGCCAGAGGTTAAGGTTGGAAATTTATAGTAAGCCTTCTTCTCTGGCAGCCATTTCTCACTGCAGGTAGCGCTCCGTGAGCGATATGCATTCCGACCGTTAAAACACGAGCATCCGATATCGTGACTTTCCAGGTGCAACTCAGGATTCGAACTCTTCCGCTCTCAAGTCTGATAATTTTTTTTCTTTTGGGTCATCTGTCTCGTGACTGGTTTGCTCCAGCTCGCCACGATTTTGTCTCCTGCGCCAACCCCTTCACCTCAGAGTAACACTTGCATCCACCACATTCAGTTATTTGTTGGATATACTCAACTATCTGTGTTGCCCTACAGTTTTTGGGGTTCCCGCACCTCAATCGATAAAAACGGACTCCTTATAGAATCACTTTCTTGTCCGTCTGTCTGTCCATCCGACTTTAAAGACCCTTTTTTCTCATGAATGGGTAGGGATGTAAAGTTGAAATTTATGTCACATCTAAGGTCTACGGTTCCTTTGCGGTAAAAAATTTAAGCTCCTAAATCAAAGGATACGGCAGTCTTTTGACATTCGCAAACTCACTCCTCAAAACCTATACAGGGTGAGTCACTAACTATTGCACGCTAGAATAACTCCGAAAGTATGGTAGTAGCTGAAAAGTTTGTGGGACAAATATTGCATGTGACAACGGCGGCCATAATATGACGTTGGTTTTTTGATACTAGGTGGCGTCGCGGCAGAGAGATGAAGGTCAACTTTGTTTTTTTTTTTAATGGGATGCTGTAGTCTGGTACTTATTTTCTGATAGCGGCTATCGAGACGAATCCAGCGATGTGTAACAGTAAGGTCTTTGAAAGTCAACGAAGGTCAAACCGGTGGCATGAACGTCCATTCACAGAAGGTGTTCGAAGTGATGACCATTGGTATCAGTGCAGTGCTGCAATCTTATCATCGACTGAGTGGTATTCCTTATCACATCAGCACTTGTCGAAGCACATGCCCTGGCAATTCTCTCTCGTATATCGTGAGAATAGTAAATATTCGCCGAATACGACGTATCCATCTAACGTGCCATTGACATGTAAACACCATTCGACGGTTTCGCAATACAACACCAATAGAAACGGTAAGACTAGTATCGTCGAACCAAGCGAATGTGAATGGTGTATTTCTTCGAAGAACAGGTCGATATGCTTCTCATTTACCGAGAATGCCAACGAAATTCGGTGAGAGCTAGAGACTCACACGCCGAACGATATCCTCAACGTACTCAGTCTACACGTTGTACATTTAAATATATGTATGATAAACTGAAAACAACTGGATCTTTAAAGCAACGGAACATATCCGGCAAAGGAAAGTTACTAACGAGGAAACGAAAATTGGTACTCTTGCCACTGTAGTTCGAGATTCTGGTGTTAGTTCGCATCAAATCGCAAGGGAATCTGGCATGAGCTACAGTAGTGTTATTCGTGTTCTGCATCGCCATAAATATCATTCTTACCATATCAGTCTGCACCAAGATTAACTGGTACGGATTGAATGCGTCGCATTGAATTCTGTCGATGGGTTCAACTTCAGATTCAGGGGGATGACACATATATTATTTTGATTTTATTTATTGACGAGGCTACATTCACGAACCATGGAAATGTTAATTTACATAACATGCATTATTGGGCAACTGAAAATCCATGTTGGCTGCGGCAAGTTGCACACCAAAAACCGTGGTCGGTAAATGTGTGGTGTGGGATTCTGGAGGACAGAATTATAGGTCCCTATTTCATAGAAGGAAATCTTAATGGTAGGAAGTATACCACACTCCTGCAAGAAACATTAGGTCTCTTACTGGAAGAAATACCTTTAGGCACAAGGGACAGAATGTGGTATCAACACGATGGGTGTCCGGCACATTTTCCGCTGATGGCTAGAAATGAATTACAGAGACAATTCCCAAATCGTTGGATTGGACGCGGAGAAGATGTGTCGTGGCCGGCTCGTTCGCCAGACTTGACTCCTCTGGATTTTTTCTTGTGGAGATTCGTAAAAGGCGCAGTTTCTAAAGACGTTCCAACTGCACTTGAAGATATGCGAGAGAGAGTCGTCAGAGCATGTGCTTCGATAAGTGCCGAAGTGATAATGAATACCATTCAATCCACGATAAGAAGATTGCAGCACTCCATTGATACCAATGATCATCACTTCGAACACCTTCTGTAAATGGACGTTCATGCCACCTTTTTGACCTTCATTGACCTTCAAAGACCTTACTGCTACATAT
Source organism: Schistocerca americana (assembly GCF_021461395.2). Classification (NCBI taxonomy): domain Eukaryota; kingdom Metazoa; phylum Arthropoda; class Insecta; order Orthoptera; family Acrididae; genus Schistocerca; species Schistocerca americana. Next base: position 953,437,508 of record NC_060120.1, read on the forward strand.
CATCGGACTCGTCTCGATAGCCGCTATCAAAAAATAAATACCAAACTACGGCATCCCATTTAAAGAAACAAAGTTGACCTTCATGTTTCTGATGCGACCCCACCTAGCAACAAAAAATCACAATCATATTATGTCCCCCGTTGTCCCATGCAACGTTTGTCCCAGAAACGTTTCAGCTCCTGTCATACTTTCGGAGTTATTCTTGGCGGCAAGAGTTAGTGACTCACCGGGTATTTATAAAAAATTTATTAAAAATTTAGATTGCATTGGTAATCTGTCAAAAAATCTCAGGAACTACGGTACGGATTTTGAAATGACACAACTTCAGAGACTTTACTGGTCTTACATACATATGTTTTTTTTATGTATATAGACTGAAACGGCGAGTGAAAATTTGTACCAAGGCCGGAAATCGAACCCGACTCTCCTGCTTACTAGGCAGGTGCGTTAGCCACAAAGCCATCTTGGCACAGCATTTCAGACAACTGCATGGATTACACAAGGACGCCTCCCTCCTCGTCCAAATTCTCAGCCGGCCGGTGTGGCCGAGCGGTTCTAGGCGTTTCAGTCCGGAACCGCGCTGCTGCTACAGTCGCAGGTTCGAATCCTGCTCGGGCATGGATGTGTGTGACGTCCTTAGGTTAGTTAGGTTTCAGTAGTTCTAAGTCTAGGGGACTGATGACCTCAGATGTTAAGTAACATAGTGCTTAGAGCCATTTGAATCATTTTGAACCAAATTCTCACTGCCGCCCCAGTCTGTTTTATTTGGCTCGAGAAGAGAGGCGTGCCAGGGTAATCCGTGCAGTTGTGTGAACTGCTGTGCCAAGATGGTTAGTGGCTAACGCACCTGCCTACTAAGCAGGAGAGCCAGGTTCGATTCCCACACTGGTACAAATTTTCACTTGCCACTTCAGTCTATGTACATAAAACAGGTAGGGATTTTGACATGGATTTCAGTAATAGTTAGAGTAATTCATGAGGAATGTTTGTGTGTATGATTTCCAAATATTTCGTGCTGATCAACTGAGTTACTATGAAGTGAAGTCCTCTGCCACTGTGGAAACGATGCATTTGCCGTCTAACAGCGATAGGCGTAAGGCCGGCCAGCTGCCGCGCTGACAATATCTGCCTAAGAAACATACTGCATCTGTAATGAATGTTTCAAAGCAAACTAATACTGGTAACTGATACAGGATTACGCTTCCATTGTTTGGGATCATGTTGCGGTATCCCGTAAAATACCCACTGAAGCTTTCCAAAGAGCAATTCGACATTTGCGTAACAACAATAGTCCTATGGCCGGCTTTGCTAGTTTCTTCTCTGGAGACTACCGTCAAATCTTACAAGTAATCACAACAAGGACGAGAGCAGACAAAGTCAATGCACCTGCAGTTAATGTAGCTTGTGAATATAACTCCAAAAATAAATGAAAAATTACCATAGCTAATGCGAAATTACACGAAAATTTAAACTTAAAAAAAATTAAAACATTCTCGGCAGACTTAGAATTCCAAGGACCAATATCCTGCCCGTATCGATATCGATAACAGGCAAAAATCATGGAGATTCTCTATTCCTGGGATCGATGAACCATCTATCTATGTATGTACAAAATTAACATCCTACGGAACCTCGGAGTGCCCATACCCTTTCTAGTACCATAGTAGTTATTTCCTCGTTTCCTATCATCCATTCCCTTCTTGTAGTTAGTGTTTTTCACATACACCTTTCCTCACCAATTCTACCATTTCTTGTCTAATCAGTCTTCTGTAACACCATTGTTTTCTCACAATTTACAATTTTAGTTTCGCACAACGCCATGCTACAGACGTACATTCCCACAATTTTCTTTCGCAAATTAAGGCCCATATTCGATAGTAGTAGACTTCTTTTCGCAAGGAAACTCTCTTTGCCCTTGATAGTTTTCTTAAATTCTTCTTGTTTCATCCATCACGAGGTATTTTGCTTCGTATGTAGCAGAATTCCTCCGCTTCTTATATTACATGGTCCCGCAGTTTCGATGTCAACGTGTTCCTCTCAGTTCTGCCACTCATAAATACTTTCGCCTTTGAAACTTCCTGGCAGATTAAAACTGTGTGCCGGACCGAGACTCGAACTCGGGACCTTTGCCTTTCGCGGGCAAGTGCTCTACCAGTGCTACTGGCGGAATTAAAGCTGTGAGGACAGGGCGTGAGTCCTGCTTGGGTAGCTCAGTCGATAGGGCACTTGCCCGCGAAAGACAAAAGTCCCGAGTTCGAGTCTCGGTCCGGCACACAGTTTTAATCTGCCAGGAAGTTTCATATCAGCGCACACTCCGCTGTTGAGTGACAATTTCATTCTCTAATCTTTCGCCTTTCTTTGGTTTGATGTATTACTTTACTGCTTCCATTAACTTACTAATTTCCACCGACAAGTCAGTAGCCCTGTATAACCCTGCCTGTCTCAGAAAATCCCAGATTCACATACTAGATGGGTTTTTATTGATGACAGGTGCCACGCACAACGACTCACCGTGCTTTTGTTCACTGCCAGGTCTCCATACTGCAAGTGCCTATGAATATCTGCACTGCTTTTTTCCGCGAAAAGAAACTCAATGGCAGCTCTCTGCTTTGGACGCACCTATGTTACAAACGCCATTTTGAAGGTTACGTCTAGCGATGCCACATACCGGAACTTGGATTAAAGTATAGGGGCTGAAGTGGGAATTTTCCACGATCTTCCACAACAAATTAATTCAGTCAACCAAAACTGGTCGAGAAAAAAGTATTGCATTGTTTACTGCATGCCCTCCTAGATTACTCTTCCCTCCACTTATTTGCCAAAAACGGCAACGAATAACTCGCAAAATTACCATTACTGGAAAATACACCACTTAAACTTATCACAGAAAATTCTAAATGAGCTAAGTGTTTCAAAAAGTTATCCCGATTCCATAAAATTCAGTCTTCTGCGTGAATGAAGGCAAAATCCCGGAGTAAAGTTTAACATAGACATCAAAACTATACGTTTACCTTGGCAAAAATCGTAATCTCGCTCGCTCCCCTATGTACGTAGCGTGCAGATAATACAGCCGGCCGGTGTGGCCGAGCGGTTCTAGGCGCCTCAGTCTGGAACCATGCGACCGCTACGGTCGCAGGTTCGAATCCTGCCTCGGGCATGGATGTGTGTGATGTCCTTAGGTTTGTTAGGTTTAAGTAGTTCTAAGTTCTAGGGACTGATGACCTCAGATGTTAAGTCCCATAGTGCTCACAGCCATTTTGAGCGATAATACAGCACGGTGTTTGGCGTTCTCCGTTTGAACAGTTGCAGTTCAGTTACAACCGTGTGGCGTGATTTTTGTTGAGAAGTACGGCATTGCACCTCCTACAGCTCAAAGCGTTTACCGATGGAACCAGCAATATGGGGATATTCACAGGTCGCCCCGGGGGCGGGGGGTCTTCCGAGACTTAGAGCACTTTCAACAGAGTTTTGCACATAGTCCATGGAAATCTACTCGTCGTACCAGCCGGAATTGAGCCATTCCTCATTTGTGTGTTTGGCTTGTTTCGCGGCGACGTTTGGGTTTCAAGCCGTTCATTATTCAGTTGCAATAAGGGTTTTATAGTGATGAGAAAGCCGGCCGTTGTGGCCGAGCGGTTCTAGGCGCTTCAGTCTGGAACCGCGTGACCGCTACGGTCGCAGGTTCGAATCCTGCCTCGGGCAGGGATGTGTGTGATGTCCTTAGGTTAGTTAGGTTAAAGTACAGGGCTATTACAAATGATTGAAGCGATTTCATAAATTCACTGTAGCTCCATTCATTGACATATGGTCACGACACACTACAGATACGTAGAAAAACTCATAAAGTTTTGTTCGGCTGAAGCCGCACTTCAGGTTTCTGCCGCCAGAGCGCTCGAGAGCGCAGTGAGACAAAATGACGACAGGAGCCGAGAAAGCGTATGTCGTGCTTGAAATGCACTCACATCAGTCAGTCATAACAGTGCAACGACACTTCAGGACGAAGTTCAACAAAGATCCACCAACTGCTAACTCCATTCGGCGATGGTATGCGCAGTTTAAAGCTTCTGGATGCCTCTGTAAGGGGAAATCAACGGGTCGGCCTGCAGTAAGCGAAGAAACGGTTGAACGCGTGCGGGCAAGTTTCGCGCGTAGCCCGCGGAAGTCGACGAATAAAGCAAGCAGGGAGCTAAACGTACCACAGCCGACGGTATGGAAAAGGCTAAAGCAGAAGCCTTACCGTTTACAATTGCTACAAGCCCTGACACCCGATGACAAAGTCAAACACTTTGAATTTTCGGCGCGGTTGCAACAGCTCATGGAAGAGGATGCGTTCAGTGCGAAACTTGTTTTCAGTGATGAAGCAACATTTTTTCTTAATGGTGAAGTGAACAGACACAATGTGCGAATCTGGGCAGAAGAGAATCCTCACGCATTTGTGCAGCAAACCAAAAGTTAACGTGTTTTGTGCAACCTCACGGTTTAAAGTTTGCGGCTCCTTTTTCTTCTGCGAAAAAAACATTACAGGACACATGTATCTGGACATGCTGGAAAATTGGCTCATGCCACAACTGGAGACCGACAGCGCTGACTTCATCTTTCAACAGGATGGTGCTCCACCGCACTTCCATCATGATGTTCGGCATTTCTTAAACAGGAGATTGGAAAACCGATGGATCGGTCGTGGTGGAGATCGTGATCAGCAATTCATGTCATGGCCTCCACGCTCTCCCGACTTAACCCCATGCGATTTCTTTCTGTGGGGTTATGTGAAAGATTCAGTGTTTATACCTCCTCTACCAAGAAACGTGCCAGAACTGCGAGCTCGCATCAACGATGCTTTCGAACTCATTGATGGGGACATGCTGCGCCGAGTGTGGGAGGAACTTGATTATCGGCTTGATGTCTGCCGAATCACTAAAGGGGCACATATCGAACATTTGTGAATGCCTAAAAAAACTTTTTGAGTTTTTGTATGTGTGTGCAAAGCATTGTGAAAATATCTCAAATAATAAAGTTATTGTAGAGCTGTGAAATCGCTTCAATCGTTTGTAATAACCCTGTAGTTCTGAGTTCTAGGGGACTGATGACCTCAGAAGTTAAGTCCCATAGTGCTCAGAGCCATTTGAACCATTTTTGGTGATGAGGAACAACAACGTGTAGAATTCGGTGGTTTCATTCTGGACGTGACGATGGAAGATAGCACTTCCTTTCACGTTCAGTGATGAGGCTGCGTTCTATTTAAGTGGAAAAGCGCGAAGCACCTCAACTTAATAATATGGGGCACACAGAGGCCACGTACCATGGTCGAAGATAAGAGAGACCCACCAAATGGCCATGTACACTCTGTCACAAAAAAGACGCACCACTAAGGAGTTACGTAAATTATACATACAGGTACTGACGGAAAATATAAATTGTAAACTTTGGAAGCTGTTGGATGAATATGTAACGCTGCAGCGTAATTTTACCGCGCAGAAGGCAAAGAAAGTAAACAGGGAACATGTCGGTACCATGCCATGCATTCGTTGCAAATTTCATTCCGTGCACTCAGTTGGACAGTAACTATGCCATGCACGTGAACAACATACGCAGATCTCAGCATCTGAGACGTGTAGCTGGGCTCAAAGAAGCCGGTTGGAGTTACCGGCAAATCGCTCGTCATCTGAATGGGAATGGTGCCGTTATTCGACGATGCTGGCAGGAATGGGTGAATCTCGACTGAATACAGCTTCAAGAACGAAGCAGTCGACCTAGGGAGACGACAGAACTTGAGGATCAAGCAATAGTCAGAGAGGCACTCAGAATCTTGGATTCATTATTATCATCGATCCGAAGAGCAACTGGTGACCACAAGAATTATTAATAGGTGGGCCACAGAAAGGAGGCTGAGCTCACGCCGTCCCATGCGTCAACTACCTCCGTACACCAATAAGCCCATGTGCAGTGGTGCCGGGCACATTCGTCCTGGCATCTCATTGAATGAAGTAGAATTGTCTTCAGTGGTGAGTCCCGCTTCGAACTGAACCCGAATACCAGCGATTACGTGTTTGGAAACGCCCCAGACAGTGGTGAGGTACCAACCTGACTATCGCCTACTATATAGCCCGACAGCCAGGAGTGATGGTCGCCGGTGACATTTCATTTCATAGTCGATCCCTTTAGTTGTCATCCGCTGTACCCTTACAGCACAGCGATATGTGAACAGTATTTCACAGCCTGTTTTGTTGGCTTTTGTGGCAAGCCACCCTGGGCTTATATTTCAGCAAGATAATGCCAGCCCGCACACGACGAGAGTTTCTAGTGCTTGCCGCATCTCTCCCCAACTGAGAACGTTTGGAACATTATGGGCAGGGCCCTCCAACCACCTCGGGATCTTTGCTGTGTCGTCCGAACAAGACACTGGCAGGGCAAAAGCACCACAGGCGCAAAGATGCGAGCTGATGCCGGTGCCATAGACTTGCCACTTGCGCGAGTTCCACCAGCGCCACGGGCGGCGCTGAGGATGAAGATATCGACTCCTCGGTCAACTGCCGGCCGACTACAATCCGCCAATGACCGGAGACACCGGACAGAAGCCTAGTCGGGAGGTAGAAGAGCAGCTCTCACCCACTTGGTTATAGATCATTGATCAGGGCTCTTAGAATTGAACAAACAGTTTTAATTACACTTGCTATGCGCCGTGAAGTTTACCTACGATTATTTGCACTTAGCCATTGAGAGCATTTTTTTGTGGTATACCGGTCGCTGTGGCCGAGCGGCTCTAGACCCTTCAGTCCGGAAATCCGCTGCTGCTACGGTCGGAGGTTCGAAGCCTGCCTCGGGCATGGATGTGTGTGATGTCCTTAGGTTAGTTTAAGTAGTTCTAAGTCTATGGGACTGATGGCCTCAGATGTTCAGTCCCGTAGTGCTCAGAGCCATTTGAACCGTTTTTGTGGTATATTACAAGCAATGTTGCAGACTTCCTTATTCAACTAGTCACAAAGGTAAGTAAACTTTTTTAACTCATTTGTGTGACTTCGTTACTAATTTGTTGGATTGTTGTAGAACCTTCGTTCTCCTATCCTGTTACCTGACCTTGGGACATAGCTTTGTAATAGTGGCAGGGAAAAATTGTCTTGGCAGTGTACTGCACCAGAAGGCGTTTCACGAACTCACAGACTCGGCCTACCGTAACAACTGCAGCAACTCGGCCTCCCTACCAGCAGCGATGAGGCCTGTACAAATTGGCGACGAGAGATTACAAAACTGGCGACAACGGTTTACAAAAATTTTGATGATTTAACCCACCAATTTGACAGAATCTGGCACAATCTCCCTAGAGACGACATCCAACAACTCTGTCACTCAGATGCCAAGTCGAATACCTACTTGCATAAGGGCCAGAGGTGGACCAACCTGTACTGATTCGCTCAATTTCTGATGCTCTTTCTCTTGAATAAATCATCAATTTAAAAAAAAAATTATAATCATCTGTTTGTCTGTACACGTGCGTCACATCTACCAATTTCCGTCCGATTCGAAAAGTTCCTTAGTGGTGGGTCGTTTTTCTTCCGAGGTTTTCCGAGAACCGCGCGACTGCTACGGTCGCAGGTTCGAATCCTGCCTCGGGCATGGATGTGTGTGATGTCCTTAGGTTAGTTACGTTTAAGTAGTTCTAAGTTCTAGGGGACTGATGACCAGAGATGTTAAGTCCCATAGTGCTCAGAGCCATTTGAACCATTTTTTTCCGAGAAAAGATTTGCGGCCCGTTCTTTATTGAGGAAAAGATTGCAGGAATCACATACCCGAATATGCTGAAGACATAGCTTTTTCCACAATCGCGAGAACGTATTGAAGATTTCATTTCTCAACCAGAGCATCGCCGCAGTGACATCATCATGTAATGAGCGTCTACCAAAGCTGTCTCGGCCACGGATAGACTGTAAAGGCCCCTGGTAACAATCAAACTTTGCCAGATATGACGATGTCTATCCACAATTTTGTCAAACAAGGACGCAGACGTACCAACTGAGACTGCTAAATTTAACCTCACTTTTGAAGCAATTGTCATTGTGTCGCAGTTGCCGCGCGGGACTAGCCGAGCGGCCTCAGGCGCTGCAGTCATGTACTGTGCAGCTGATCTCGGCGGAGGTTCGGGTCCTCCCTCGGGCATGGGTGTGTGTGTTTGTCCTTAGGATAATTTAGGTTAAGTAGTGTGTAAGCTTACGGACTGATGACCTTAGCAGTTAAGTCACATAAAATTTCACACACGTTTGAACATTTTTTTTTTTTTTTTGGTCGCAATTTGACACTAGTTGGAATGGCTACCAGTGTAGAAAAACTATTTCTTGCATTGACTTTAGCACTATGTATAAGAAAAAATAAGAAAACAAGACGCGGATTAGTTGAAATCGAGAGGCAAATATACGCATGGAAACCTGCGAAATGAAAGATTACCCTCAGAACCTTATGATTAGATCAACTTTCTTCGGCGGACATTCCAACTTTTAAAATTGGCAATCACACTGAAAAAGAAGAAACCCGTATACGAAAATGTACGCTTATACATCGTCCGTCCGTGGAAGAAACGGAGAGCTTTTTTTTCTCTGTTGACTCCCACTTGTATATTGTGCGTAGAATACTGCAGTTCTTCTTGAAGTCTTCTTGCGTAATATATGGTTGGGCAAGACATCACACCTCTACCACTCCGTAGCCGCCAGTCCACTTTTTTATCCTTGATCGTAGTTTACGTAGTTGTGGAAACGCAAGTTACAGAGAGATAAATTTTAACAAAATCCTTTTCCTCTAAACATGCCAAGCGTAACATCAACACAAACAACGTCCGCCACCTAGTCAAATCTGCCGTTAATCAAAATTTGTCTCGGACACGCCAGGCAGGATCTATGTTTGACGAACGCGTCAAACAGAGCAGCACACTGCCGAAAAATCTGAAAAACTAGTATAGTTTGACTAATTGTTTGATCGTGCACGGGCGCCTTAACTGTCGTACGGATCCCGCAGTGTACCATTGGCCACCACGGCCGCCTGATATCTCGATACGTGATTTTTCTTTTTTTGTTGTTGGTGTTTGTGAGTGACTCCGTCTGTATGCCTCCTCTTCCAACTGTTTTGGCGAAATTCGACGCCACATAACAACAATAAATGCAGGAGCTCTTAACGTGCTCTCGGAAGTATGGGACGAGTCAGAATATCGCCTGGAGATTTGCCGTCCGCCCGGCGGTGGGCACATTAAAATTTGTGAGAATTAGATGAAAACATGCTCATGAAAATATCCTAAGGCTGTATAAACAAGCATGTAAAATATACCGGGTGAACAAAAAGTCAGTATAAATTTGAAAACTTAATAAACCACGGAATAATGTAGATAGAGAGGTAAAAATTGACACACATGCTTGGAATGACATCGGGTTTTATTAGAAAAAAAAACACCCCATATTGCTAGACGAGTGAAAGATCTCTTGCGCGCGTCGTTTGGTGATGATCGTGTGCTCAGCCGCCACTTTCATCATGCTTGGCCTCCTAGACCTCAGTCCGTGCGATTATTGACTTTGGGGTTACCTGAAGTCGCAAGTGTATAGTGATCGACCGACATCTCTAGGGATGCTGAAAGACAACATCCGACGCCAATGCTTCACCATAACTCCGGACATGCTTTACAGTGCTGTTCACAAAATTATTCCTCGACTACAGCTATTGCTGAGGAATGATGGTGGATATATTGAGCATTTCCTACAAAGAACATCATCTTTGCTTTGTCTTACTTTGTTTCGCTAATTATTGCTATTCTGATCGGACATTTTTTGACCGTTTGTATTTTTTTGGTTCTAATAAAACACCATGTCATTCCAAGCACGTGTGTCAATTTGTACCTCTCTATCTACATCATTCCTTGATTTATTCAGTTTTCAAATTTATACTGACTTTTTGATCACCCGGTATATCCTCGTAAAATAGGGTGGTTCTTCTGAAAATGAAAACAGTGTAGTCCTGTGCATAAATTAAAATTTACCCCTTCATTGGTTTAGAGAGTCTTGTGAAATCGGAGGAATCTTTTTAGAACAGTGGAATGCGCTCTGTTTCAATGGCATATATATGTGTGTGTGTGTGTGTGTGTGTGTGGGTGCGTGGGTGGGTGGGTCGGTGGGTGGATGTGGGTGTGTCCAGTAACTCACTGTGGGCTCTCCCTTACTTGCAGAGATCGCATCGAGAAGTTCATCGACGACAACAAGGCGCTGATGCGGCGGATGTACGGCGAGTTCCAGATGACTACGGAATATGGCCCGCCATACGAACAGCAGCAGCAACAACAACCAGGACGGAAGGGGCGACGCAGCGTGAAGCGTGAGGCGGGTGCAGGGGCGGGGGCGGCGGGAGACGGCACGCAGAGCGGCCAGCCCAGGCACACGCCCCCCGGTGTACCGGACCTGCACGCCGCCCCCGGACCAGACCCCACCGCCCCTGAGAACTCGGGTTCCGAGTCCTACTTCGCCAAGCTGCGCCAGTCCAGGCAGTCCTTCCGCGGCAACAACAACCAGTCCGAGACCGGCAGGTAATCTCGCTATAAGCTCGCCAGGATAAGTGGCACCAGCAGTTTATTGCATGTCTGCTCCAGCCGCCGCTATAGCCGCAACTACCAAGACTGGCCCCCTCACCACGCTAACAGTGACACGGCTGATGTTCGCCGCAAGATCTTAGCTACTCGTGACGCGCATGCGCACAGGTGACCGTCCTCTTACCGTGACTCAACTCCTGTGATAGCAGATAACAATAGCTGTTTTACTTAGTTTTACGTTATGTAGAGGGAAAAGAAAGCGACACCGCAACAAAATCAGTTGCAAAGTACAACATTTATGCCATATTTAAGGAGGTTTGTTAAGCCGGGTTCACACACGCAACGAAAGTATCGCCACAAGTCAAGTCATTCTGGAGTGGCGCTGTGAGCTGCCGTTCACACAGGACGCCACAAATCCTTCGTAATTGCGCAGTTTGCAAAATGGCGTCACCTGTCTCAGCTGATTAAACGGCTGTACATATTACTAAATAAGATGTTTTGGAAACATAATAAATGTAAAATATTACTTACCATAGTGTTTCTCGTCTCTCTTGTCTCGACTACATGTTTTAAGAACCGGTCTGCAGCTTCAAACCAAGCAAGGCTGGGTTTATAAATACCGTCTGTAGACGCACCACACTTAAGTGATTTCAGTACTTTTTTATGTTCATTCATGTAAGCATATCGAATACTTCGAATTTTTAATTTTGTTGTAGCTACATCAATTCCAGGTACATATTCACGCATACTGTTTACTGTTTCAATTAATGCAGCATCTCTCAAATTTCTGTCTTTGTATGATTCGCTTTTGTGGTTCCAAAGGCATTCTCGTTCTTGATACACCTCCAAGAATCTCATAATTGTTGCTGCTGACCACTTTTTCGACATATTAATAGCAAACGCACAAACAAAAGCACTATCTACGAACGAATACTCACTAGAAAGGTTTCAATCCTGCCGCGAGGTAGCAATCGAATGACGTTATTCGATTGTGGAGAAGGCAAAATGGCGCAACAAAGTAGAACCAAGTTCAACTTTTTGTGGCGTGACAGAAGTTGCGCTTCGGGTGCCACCGAAAGCTAAGAGTTCACACATGCAACTGCAATTCGACTGCAGTTCGCCATTAGCAGTGGCGATACTTTTGTTGCCTGTGTGAAACCGGCTTTATTCTCAGTGGTTTTGAAAGTCGATAGTTCTGGCAGTGTATCGTTCTCATTAATCGATAGTACTAGAAGTCGATATTTTAGGACCATGATAGCACAGTAAATGCGAGCAGACATTGAAGGTCGATTCACACTTGACGGGCTGGGATAGTACGTCACGTCACGTCAAAACATTTCACAATAATTTTTGAGAATATTTCTCTTGGAGAAACAGCGATCTGTCTCAAAATACTTTACACTGGATTAAAAATAGTCTTGACCGCAATAAAATGTTTAGTTACAATGGTTACTGGTTTCGGTGGGAATGAGACCACATCCAAATCATTTATATCATGAAGGTAGGCGGTAGTTGTGAACGGAGCAGGTGTTATGCCTCCAGGAATCTCAACTAACCCACCACCGTCTACCATCACGGTGCAAATGGTCTTCAGATGGTCACATTCTGACCGATACTGTTAACCGTTGTAAATAAATATTTTATTGCGGTCTGGACTGTTTTTAATCCACTGTAAAACATTTAACAATGTTTTTCAGACGGCAAATTCACACGAACCATCAACGGAACGCAATGGGGCAACAGATCAGGGTATCTCAGGAAGAAATTTTTGACGTTGGTTAAAGAGGTGTTGAGATCTGCTAAATTTGAAGTTAATTTTCACGGGCGTCACTCATGTTATAGTACTGCATTTTGTGCTTTTACCTCTTGTCACTGAGTCTTTGCTAACTTACATTGCAAATGTTTCATGACGACTTGGATGTTTTTCCTATTTAATGTTGTTCCACAAGTTGAGTGAGACATTTGGAAGCGATAAGTGCTTTAGTTTTTATAACAGCTGGACAAAGAAAAAGCCCACACTGAGAATATATAAGAACATAAATTGGTGAAGCAGTTTTCATTGAATAACCTTTCTTTGACAGTGAAAACGTCATCTCTATTGAAGGAGAAATATGTAGTTTCATTGACGTTATTTGATACCCAGAAAGAAAATAATAATGAATTAGGTAAACAGACTTCATGTATTGCATTATAACTAACGTTTGATGTGTATGTAAGAATATATTTTCGCTGGCAAATAAATGTCTATATGTTTAAGAAAACAGAAATGCAGGTAAGTTGCTATGAGCAGTATAGTGAACACTTTATATCGTACCCAAGACAGTCACAAAGCCAACACCGGCCACAGTGCCGGCCGCTGTGGCCGAGCGGTTCTAGGGGCTTCAGTCCAGAACCATGCTGCTGCTACTGTCGCAGGTTCGAGTCCTGCCTCGGGCATGGATGAGTGTGATGTCCTTAGTTTTAGTTTAAGTAGTTCTAAATCTGGGGGCCTGATGACCTCAAATGCTATGTTCCATAGTGCTTAGAGCCATTTGAACCATTTTGAACCGGCCACAGTAGTACCAACTATTCTGTGGTTGACCAAGAGACTGAAAGAATGGATTACAAGACAGAAGAAATTATTCAGAGAGTGAAGGGGGAGGAAAACTTAATTATGATGAGGGACTGGAATTCGATAGTAGGGAAAAGAAGAGGAGGAAATATTGTAAAAGGTATGCTGGGAGAATGGAATGAAAGAGGCAGCTGTCTGATAGAATTTTGCATGGAGCATAAATTAATCACGAAAGAAGGTTGTATCAGTGGAAGAAATCTGGAGACACTGGAAGTTTTCAGATTGATTATCTAATTTCGAAAACAGATTTTGAAGTGTAAGACATTTCCAGGGGCACATGTGGTCTCTGGCCACAATTAATAGGTTATGAAATGCACATTAAAAATGAGACACTGTAAAAAGGTATGAAATTAAGGGATGGTACCTGGATTGGTTGAAAGAACCAGAGATTGACGAAAGATTCAGAGGGAGCATGAAGCAATGAGTGACGGAAATAGGGGAAAGGAGTGCAATATAAGATGAATGGGTAGCTTTGAGAAATGAAATAGTAAAGGCAGCAAAGGATCAAATAGATAAACCGACGAGACCTAGTAGAAATCATCGGATATCACAGGAGATACTGAATTTATTTGGGAAAAGGAGAAAATATAAAAATGCAGCAAATGAAGCAAGTGAAAGGAAATACAGAAATCTATAAAATCAGATTGACAGGAAGTGCAAACTGGGTGAGCAAGAATTACTAGAGGACAAATGTAAGTCTAAAGAAACAGTTATAAGTAGAGGAAAAATAGATACCGCCTATAGAAAAATTAAAGAGCCATTTGGAGAAACGAGAGCCATGTGTATGAATATCAGGAGTGCAGACAGAAAATGAGTACTAAACAAAGAAGGGAAATCTGAAAGATGACATGAATACCTATACAGAGTGTCTATACAAAGGAATTGGACTTCAAGGCAATATTATAGAAAGTAAATGAAGAGGTGATGGGATATGTGATACTGTGAGAAGAATTTGACACAGCATTAAAAGACCTAACTAAACTGAAACCAGGCTCTTGGAGCTGACAACATTCCCTCAGAACTGTTGATATCCTTGGAAGAGCCAGCCATAGCAGAGCTATTCCATCTGGTGTGCAAGATATATGAGACTGGGGAAATACCTACAGACTTCAGAGAGAAAGTAATAATTCCAGTTCCAAAGGAAACAGGTGCTGACAGGTGGGAATATGGAAGGAAGGAAGGAAGATTGGTTTAACGTCCCATCAACAATGAAATCATTACAGACAGAGCAGTAGTTCAAATTGCGATGAGAATGGGGAGGAAATAGACAATGCCCTTTGAAAGGAACCATGCTGGTATCTGCCTGGAGTAATTTAGGAAAATAATGGAAAATCTAAATTTGGAGTTTTAGACATGTGTTTGAACTATCATCCTCCCAAATACGATTCCCCTGCACTAACCAATGCACCACCTCATTCTGTGTGTGAATTTAATAAGTCATGGTTGCAAAATACTGACACCCATTATTTACAGAAGAATGTAAAGGCTGGTAGAAACCAGCCTCAGAGAAGGTCAGTTTGGATTTTGGAGAAATGTGAGAACATGCGAGGCAATGCTGACACTGCAACCTATCCTAGAAGACAGACCAAAGAGAGGCAAAACTATGTTTATAGCATTTGTATACTTGCAGAAAGCATTCGACAATGTTGACTGGAATACACTCTGAAAGTAGCAGGGGTAAAACCCAGGGAGTGAAAGGTTATTTACAGTTTGTACAGAAACCATACTGCAGTTATAAGATTTGATGGACGTGAAAGGAGAGAAGTGGCTGAAAATGAGTGAGACAGGGTTGTAGACTACCCTGGTGTTATTCAGTCTGTACACTGAGCAAACGGTAATGGAAAATGTGGAGATGGAATTAAAGTTCAGGGTGAAAAAATAAAAACTTTGAGGTTTGCTGATGACATTGTAATTCTGTCAGGGATAGCAAAGGACTTAGAAGACCAGTTGAATGGAAAGGACACTGTCTTGAAAGGAGGATATAAGATGAACATCAACAAAGGCAAAACAATGGAATGCAGTTCAGTTAAATCAGGCGATACTTTAGGAACTAATCTAGTAATGAGGCACAAAGAGAAGTAGATGAGTTTTATTACGGTATATTGATAATTTTTACTTATGGACCGTCTGACAGCAACTGAATAAAACACAATTTTAGTGCAATACACGTTTCGCCTTTATTTTCTGCAAGGCATTATTAGTGGCAGGTTGCGTGGACAATTTCTTACATATTACGCTCCTGTTGCATTTTTGGTGTTGTTCTTCTTCTTATGATCGCCAATTTGCGGTTTTTTCGACATTCCACAGCACTATGTACTGAACGGTCCATAAGTAAAAATTATCAATATACCGTAATATTACACGCAACTGAGGAAGACAGGACTACAAAAGTTGTAGATGAGTTTTGTCATTTGGGCAGTAAAATAACTTATGATGGCCAAAGTGAAGAGGATATAAAATGTAGAATGGTAATGGCAAGAAAAAAGCATTTCTGAAGAGAAATTTGTTTAGATGCAGGAAGACTTCTTCTGAAGGCATCTGTCTGGAGAAGGCATCTGTCTGGAGTGTAGCCTTCTACAGAATTGAAATGTGGATGATAAGCAATTCAGATACGAAGAGAATGAAAGCTTCTGAAATGGGGAGATGCAGATATGAACCACTTACTAATCACAGTTCAGGAGATATGACATCATGAGTATGAATACGTGAAAAACTGCCGTGTAATCAATTATGTTGAAATTTATTACTTCTTTCTTACTAATCCTATTGATAACATGTTTTGAATGCAGTAGCCACATATGCCACTGAATGTAGCTATACAAATATGTCATTGTGCAACACACAGTTCAAAAGATATGACATCATAAACACCGAGACGCAGGAAAAAAATGCCACATCGTGCATGAAGTTTTAATACATTTATTCTTTACTTCTAAGACACTCCTACAATCTAGTCAACTTAAGGAAATTCCTGACTCTTGGCAGCGTTTTTGTTATGTTTCAATTGCAAAGCACAAACTGATGTAGGCGAAAACAATAGACCTATGAAAAGCCATTGCCATCAAGAAATTTACAAAATCATGTTGTAGACACATGAAGTATCTGCATCCAGCATGCAGAAACTGGTTCATAATTTCAAAAGTGTTTTTGGCAATATATCGTAATAAATTTTTTGATACTATGCTAAAAACACAGTTCTTTTTTTTTTGTATTCATTACTAGTAGAAAATTGGCAAAATCAGTACCCAGGAAATGCCAGATTTGTCAGCTAATCTGGGAATAAAGAACCTTAAATATCAACAGAGTCTACAAGAATGTAACCCGACCCAATTTTAATTTAGACAACTGCCAAATCCAAATTAAAGTGCACAGGACTCATTTTATTCCAGCATCTACCATTAAGATGATGGCCACCTGTTAACAGTCATATTCCAATGAAAATGCCATTAAAAGTATTCTGTGCAAAGTTTTAAAATCAAATTTGCTGCCTAACAAAATATCTTGTTCTTTCCATATTCACTGACCAGACTTTTATGTGTTCATTTATTAGCCCTTAGACAACTTCCACAGTAATTATATGTCATGCGTTTCACCTGTTTAAATACACTTTGTACTGGCCAATACATCCATACATATTTGCATAACGATATGCATACACTCTCTACTTTGAGATGGAAGGGTGGACAGAAGAGAGGAAATCATTGCAGCTGCAGCAAATCAGTCAGAAAACCAATGGAAAAAATACTCTTGAAAGAACAGACTGGGTAACACCAGTTATTGTGTCCCTTAAGACTCAGTACTTGGCCAAATTTACCTTGACATTCCTTGACAGTCTACTAAATACATTTAGGGAATTCTCAACAATGGCAGTGTTTTGGTAATTCAGAGCTCAAAGTCGCCAGGTAGTTTAAAAAGGAATAAAGAAACAATTGATGCTAACTACCACGCATTAAACCAAAGAGCCCATGTAAATCACAGCTGTATGTTTCAGAAAATTTTTAAAAATAAACAAAAATAATTTTAAAAAATTTAGTTTGTGATGTGAATGTAAAATGACTTGTTCCACATCATTACAATTTATCGTGCAAAATGTTCTATGGAACATGAAACTAACTATAAAATCTTTGATCTCCAGGTGGGTACTAGACTAGGTGTACCACACCAATGACTGGGTTTTCTTTTTCCCTGTCATTTCCACCTCACAATGACTTCACTAATCATTCATCTTCACTTGTGTAGCTCCTGCGAAATCTCTCTGACAGAATGACCGAACTCATGGTCTCCTGCATTCAAACATCATAGAAACTCACTTTATACACTGCAGTCACTTTTTCAGCCAGTAAACATACATATGCTACTGCTGAACTGCAACTTCAATTACATACCCTGGCATTCATTACCTAATATCACGCAGGGCATTTTCTGCAATGTATTTGGTGACATTTAGCCACACAGTGTCTACCATCCTTATCTACTTTGTGGCATAGGGCTGCTACTGAAGAAACAGTCACACTAAACATTTTGCATCACGTAATGGATATCTCAATTAGTCTTACTTATTAACTGTTTCACAGAATATTGTATTACACTTTTATCATCTACCTACATTAATTATAATATTTATATAGAGTTCTGTAAATTATTTACCAATTAATGCCTACATTAATCCATTATAATGTTATTTCCTGAAAGATGATGGGATTATTTTTTAAAGTTGTTGAACTCTGTTCTAGGGTTGATGCTTGTGAGTCTAAGGTTGAAATCGTCACACCATACTGGGCATCAAACAGCGCTGGCAAAGTTCGAGCCATAGTCAACACACAACATTTTGAACAGGCCATTCATCAGGAAGTATGCTCGTGAGTATTCGATGAAAGATTTTTTTTCCTTACTTATTGATGCCCATGACAATCAAGTGTCTTGTAATGTATTTAAGTATTTAGCATCAATTACATTATTTACAACATAAAAGTATTTGTTGTTGTTGAGTCTGCCATCAGGTAGTCATGGATCATGGAAGTAAACCCTGCCAACAACTTTCAAATGATGTTGTGGATATTTTCTGAAGGTTTTGTCATAAGTAGACTAAAATTTTTGTCAGATAGGGTTTTCATACAGATATGTGAACTGCATGCAGAATGTCTAGCTGTGTGGCTGATGAACTCTAATAATATTCATAGAAATATGAAACTAAAAGAAAAAGTGCAAGTGAAACAAATAATAAATATCAAAATGTCAGGAAAAACTTCTGTTTATTGTGATATATTGTTATATTTTCACGCAGATGAATGTACGTAAGTATAGAGCTAATGGTATAGCAAAAGGGAATAGGTCACTCAAAACTGAATGTAAGAAATGTATGCAGCACCACATGGGAATGAAGTAAAATAATGAACAACAGTAGATGATAATATCTCACATTGCAGCCCATAATTTTTACTCCCTTGCTTGTTGCATATCTCTCTTGATGCTAAACTATGAGTGACATATTCTTTTCTGCTGTACTTTTCGCAGTTCTGTTCCTTTTCATGTGTACTTTCAATTTTAAACTTCAGAAGAAGAAATAATTTTGAAAACTCAAAATCTTTGATCATATCGTCAGCATTGTTTTCATCATCATTTTGCAAGTTAGCTTTCTGTAATATTTGAAACAGGTACTACAGAAAGTGAAAGTTGTGTTGACAATATGATCAAAGCAAGTAGAAAGGTTAATTTTTTATTGTATTTTCCTAATGTTGTTATTAAAAATTCGACTTTTTTCTGCCTTTTTTCAGTATTTGGCAAATACATTCACATCCATCTTGTATGGTCACAAAGTGTCTTGATGGGTTTATTATAACATCATTTTAAATAACTTTCCTGTTTCCCCTACAGTCATCCGAGATTGAACTGCTCCATGACAAAATTTTCTCTTTAATTTTTTCAGAAAGACTTTCCCTAACTTATGGAAAGAAATGGTGTTCCAAAGTAATGATATGACTAACAAGTATCTACCTTTTGTGGCTATCAAGAATAATTACTTAACATGAGTTTCTAGAAGTTCTAAAATTGAGATGTGTATCTCTTTGCTGCAAATATCTCCACCTGTAAGAAAGTCTTATCCTCTCCCTAATGCCTGGATTGACTTATCTCAGTTGATTAACTCTACTAAATGATGCAACACAAACTAAAATGTGCACATAGTGTACTACATATATAATGAATATTATAGAGTCAATATTTTACACATGAAAAAGCTGAAACATTTAATCACATTTCAGAAAGACCAAGCCTTTCAATCAGCATATTCTTTATAGTTTGCTGCTCTGAACGTTTTAATAAAATAAAGTAGAGGGAAGATAATGGAAGGAGTGAAGGTAACAACTCACCAACTAGTTGAGTGCCAGGCAATTGATAGAGAACATAGAGTATTGTTAGCATTCAGATGAATCCTTCTTCAGAGTTATAAAACACTTGTGCATACACTAGCAAGGCTACATTGGAAGGGTTTGTCTGAAGGTTAGCAACACTCTGAGTCTAGTTTATTTGCCTACTAATGCTGAATCAGTCCTTCCAATAACCATTTGTCTTCTGATTTCTTCACATTTTTCTGCTTCAGCCACTACATCTTGACTGTTCTGCACTTTCTCTTTATTTTATTTGTAAATGACATATCTCAGTAGTTTCTAATTTTCATGGATGAATATTTTTGAACTTCCTTCTTTCACCAATCAACTGAAGTATTTTTTCTGTTACCCAAGGCTCCTTCAGAGTTACCTTCCTAGTACCTACATTTGTTGTCTGACTTCTATGATTGGCCTTTCCAGAGCTGTCCATTCCTTTTTACCTGAACTGCTAACATGGTAGTCATTATCACAGTGTCTACAACCCCAGAGAAATTCAAAGACATCTCATCAAGCCTCCATATTTAAGCATCTTACTTCTTTGCACAGTGATGCTTCCAGATGAGTCTCTTAAACTTCAGCCTACTCTTCATCGTTACTAACTTGTGATCCAAGTCTATATCTGTTCCTGGATTTGCCTTACACCCCAATACCTGATTTTGGAACCTCTGGCTGACTCTGATGTAATCCAGTTGTAATCTTTCCATATCTCCAAGCATTTTCCAAGTATATCTCCTCCTCATGCGATATTTGAAGAGTGTAACCACTATTACTAGCTGAAATTTATTGTAGAAGTCAGTTAGTCTTTCTCCTCTCTCACTCCTACTGCCAAGACTATATTCTCCTGTAACTCTTTCTTCTATTCTTTCTCCTAACAATGCATTCTGATACCCCATAATTATTAGATTTTTGTCTCCTTTTACGTGCTGAATTGCCCATTCACTATCCTCATATACTTTCTGTGCCTCTTCATCTTCTATGTGTGATGTTGACACATATACCTGAACTATTGTTGTTGGCATTGGTTTGCTGTGAGTTCTGATAAGAACAACTCTATCACTGTACTGTTGCCAGCAACTCTCTGCTCTGTTTCTGTATTCAAAAAGAATCCTACTCCAATTATACTAATTTCTGCTGCTGTTGATGTTACCCTAATTTTGCTCATCATAAATCCTCATCTTCTTTCCATTTCACTTCACTGATCCCCATTGTATCTATTTTCCTTTTTAGATTTTCTAGCTTCCCTATCCCATCCAGACTTTCCATTCTCGAACTCAGTGTGCCTTCCTAAAACTGGTGTCCAATCTTTTTCTAAAGGTTATCACCCTGAGATCTGAGTGTGGGATTAATTAGAAATCTTTTGCCAATGAAGAAAGCATCATGTGACTTTCAATTACAGGCCACATGTCCTGTGAATGCCCGTATGTGTTTAATGCAATGATTCCAGTGCCTTCTGCATCCTGTTGCTACTGGTTACTGGTGGTTCTTTCACTTTTTAGGGTCAATTTGTCACCCCAAGGCCAAGAGGTTATCCTGAAACTCTGTCTCCTTCCCCACCTTCTTTGAAAAAGCTGTTGACAAAATCAAGATGACTGCTTACACCAGAAATCTTGGACTGCTACTGCTGATAATTTTTATTGAAAATTTAAACTGTGGATGAGTTCAAACCCAGGGTGCAGAATGTTTTGAGTATTGGCACCATTCCCACTGCAAATGAGAGTTAATACATGTGCAAAAACCTATATTCAATCTGTGATGTTAGCAGACTTAATTTAAAACCTCATGCTACCCATCCTAGAATACTGTTCAACTGTGTGGGACCCATACCAAAAAGGATTAACACGGGGTATTAAACATACACAAATAAGGGTAGCAAAAATGGCCACAAGTTTGTTTGATCCATGGGGCATCATCACAGAACCTGAACTGGAAGGTACTTGAACACCAACTATCCTGTGAAAGTGCACGTTTGCAAAGTTTCAAGACATTGTATGTAGTGAGGAATCTAGGTATTTACTACAACATACAATATATCATTCCTGTAGGGATGAAAAATGAAAGATTAGACTATTTACAACACATACCAAGGAATGTTCCTGATCTGTTCTTTATTGCACATACACTTGCCGTAGACCTTGTAAACCTACAGGATTAAATAAAATTCAATTCAATTCAGTACAAGCAGTCACTCTTCCTATGCTCCACATGTGAATAGTATGGAAAGAAATCCTAAGATGTGATACAATGGGAAGTAATTTCTGCTATGCATTTCACAGAGGTTTGCAGTCTATAGCTGTAGATATAATTATGGATGTAATAATGATATCAATAATAATAACCCACCATCACACCCAGTCTTTTTATCTCTCTCCTTTTCTGCTATTCCCCCCCCCCCCCCCCTCTGCCCACCATCTAACCTGCAGCACTTCAGTGTCCACCACCCCACCACACTCTCCCTCCCTCTCCCCACCCCAGCCCCCAGCCTCCACCTTACCCCCACCCAGTCACCACTCCCATCATGTACTGGTGCTGCTGCTCGCAGTGTGGTTTCAGTTGCCTGAGACTGCAGTCATGTATGTGAGTTGCATTTGCATGTGTGTGTGTGTGTGTGTGTGTGTGTGTGTGTGTGTGTATCGTATATTGTTGACGAAAGCTTTAATTGTAAGAGTCCTTTTCTCGTGCATATCTGTGACTCAGCATCTCCGCTACATTGTGAATAGCAACTTCCTTTTCATAATATTGTTACATTCCATCTTGGATTTTCCATTGTTTAGTAATAATAATAATAATAATAATAATAATTAGTAGTAGTACTAGTAGTGGTAGTAGTAGTAGTAGTAGTAATAGCGGCATGATGGTCATAATTATTCAGTATCAAATAAATTATTAATTATTATTAGAAATAATTTAAAAAATTAATATTTGAGTTCAACATGTCATTAGTATTACTGTATACGGAGCACTAGCTCAATTACACAAAGATGGGAAGAAAACGAGCCACACTCTTGTTGACAAGAACAAACGAACTTTCATATGATGTAACAGAGAAAGCACTTAAAAACATTTATCAGTGTCACTGGATGATGATTTTGGTCCTGTTGCTTCTCCATATATGTCCTTTTGTCTTTCTTACAAACTGTACCACCCATCAGTGGAGAAATATTATAAGTGCCAGCAAAAGGGTCAACAAAACACACAAAGAAACCAGCTAGACAAAGCAGTCATTAATTTAAGTATCGGTAAATCAAAGTATTCAGCTCTGAACATTGTTGTAAAAAGAAATGTATTTTCTCTTTCACTGTGTCTTAACATAAATAAGTAAAATCAACTTGTATGAATCAGTTTCAAGATAAATCTAACATGTAATAAAAATAAAAGCATGTTCATAGGAATACTAATAAACAAACATTTAAATCTTTTCTGTATGTTTTTATTATTTAGTCCAGAGCCATTTTGCATATGGATAACTTTTTGATTATTAAGAGTAAGATTAGTATTTTATGTGCTACTGTGTTCTTTTACTCAGAAAACTAATTTACTGTCTTTTTTTATTTTACCAGGAAAACACAGACAAAGAGGTGCTCTGGAGACTGTGGATGTGAACAGAAGTATAAATGGCACAGGTTACTTGCATATGATCCAGATAATGACTGCAAAGGAATATTTATGGATTGGTTTCTCTTCCCTTCCTGCTGTGTTTGTCGCTGCAATCCCCTGTTTGATAAAAAGTGATACTACGAGGCTGCTGCAAATATGTTCTTGACCACATTGCAAGAAGAAACTGAATACAATGATCTTGCATGCAGATCTCTAAATCTTGGAGCTTGGATAACTGTTGCAAGGAACATACATTGTAATGCAGTGCTAGCAACAATTTTTTGTCCATCTTTGTGTCTATGCCTGTGTGTGTGCATGTGTGTTTGTGTGTATGTCCGTCCTGAAAGTCTGTGCCAAACTTAGTCAAGAATTATACCTGAATGGTGACTTTAAGAACTGTCTGTAAGTGTAAATGTAAATTATGTTAACAAGTGTTAGATGGCAGATACTGCAGTGGTAAGTGCCACAACATCCTTCTGCTGATGACAATCACTATTGTTTACACGTAAGGTAGGGAATTGTGAATGCCATGTCGAGACTTCTTTCTGTGAAGGAGGCATTAAAAGTTATCTATCAACATTTGGTCATATTTGTTTCTCAGAGTTACTACATCATCTTCACATGTCTCTGCAGGAATTATATTAGTATGCAGAGCAACTGTGGCCATTACTATGGAGTCTTATTTTCCCTTAAGTAAATGCTCCAGTAATTGTAGATGAATATTTAAACATATCAATCATTGGATAACTGATATATTATATAACAATGTGAAGAGTCTTTCAACTACATCATAATATTCCGCTGAACACAAAATTTTGTGTCTGTAATCAGATCATGAATCAACATATTCCAAGAATTGAATATATATTCTGCCTAAAGTAAGTTTCTGTTATTTGGATGATATACTGTGTATAGCTTAATAATTTTTTAGCGACGTACTCTGAAGAAGTGCAGGTAGTTTGAAAAAGCACAGAATTGGTAACATTTGTAGCTACCACTTTATGCCTCAGAAGCTGTACCTCAGTACCAGAAAAGTTACCAGGCGATTTACTAGTGAAATATATTATCTTGAAGTGGGACTCATCCTTTCTACTATGATCACTGTACTAATTGCGTATCCCACTATCATCAAAATGCCATCTTCCTTGCAGCTGCAGTAACAATGAAACTTTCTCTGTGAGATACTTAAACATACTGTCATACAAGAACTGACACATTTAGCAATATTAAGAACTGACATCTCTTGTTTTCATCAGTTATCTTTTGTAATAGGAACAGAAATTTAATTACACGGTGTTTACCAGTGTGCAGCTGCAATGTCAAACATATGCACATGTTTTACATTATCCCACCCGTAGCATAGTCTTACTTAAGATATTTTAGTCTGAAGATGTGTCATTTAGCCATATACTGTACTTAAGTTATTTTAGTTTGTTAAATATTGTTAAAACTTTAATTGTTTCATTGTGTGGCATGTGTTATGTGTCTAGCTTTAGGAGAATTTGCTTAAAATTGGCTTTTCATGGATACCATTATGTTGTAAGCCTTCCAAACATGAGAGCTCTTTGTAAGAAAATTTTCCTATGCCTAAAAGTTCGACAGAATGTGAGCCAAAGTTTTCCAGTGTGTCAGTGATTATATGGAGTTAGATCTCTGTAACATAACAAAGAAATATTTTAGTAACCAATATTAATGTTGTACATTGTAGAATACCATTTTATTTGCTTGTTTATTTTTATAATTCCAACCAAAAACAAATATAAATTGAATGTAAATGTTCACAGTCCTATGTTAGTTTAATATCATTTATTGTTTTAAATTAAACTTTATTTACTTTGGCATATCATTGAATTTTAAAACAATTTTATATTAGAATTTATATTGAAATAAAACTCATGAAAATCCATTCATGATTACCAGCGTTACTTAATAACAATTATCCTCTTTTACCTACATTTTTTGTTGAAATATGTGTTTTCTTTTAGCTAAACTTCTTTACTTTTTCTCCTGAAATCTTTACCACATCATACACAGAATCTTCATTATTGTTCTTGAGTTCTCTGGTTCCAGTTACGTTTCCCATTACACGATTGTGAATGCGACAAAGTGTAATGCGTCCGTAACAATTTATCACATAGCTGCGTGTTCATCATTTGCACAAAAGCAAAGGTTAGTTGTTAATTTTATAAAAGATGTAAAAACAAATCCACCTCTCAATGTGCATGTTTTGAAGATTGTCATTGGATGTGGATGCCTCAGCTCTGTTTTACTAATGTCAGTGCAAAGAAGTACTCTGCCAACTTTCTTGCCATGTTATGCTTCAAGTCAGCAATGACCATAGTGTGAGAAGTGTTCAGTATGAAACATGTGTCATTGCTATGAAATTCCATTGACATTACATTCCAGTGACAACAGTTCAAAGTGTATTCCTACATGCATTTTTCAGACACTAGCGGTTATTGCACCACGACACAGCACGGTTATGGACGATAATAATAAAGGAATTTCCAGGGGTGGCAACAACTTCTAACTTGCAGAATGTTGATAAAACTAAATCATAACTGAACTGAGAATAATCAATGATAAGTAACATGACAACTAAAAAAGTTTCATTTGGGCCTATGAAAACTAGTAAAGTATAACTTGCCATTGCAATTGGTTCAGGGAAATTTGGTATTTCAACATGGAAAATGTGGAAGTCTCATGGAAATATTTTTATTAAGCAAATTCACCAACTTGTCTACATAAACTTAACTCTGCCTGAACAGACCATGAAGGCCCAACAGTACCGAATGGCCGCTGTGTCATCCTCAGCCCACAGGCATCACTGGATGCAGATATGGAGTGGCATATCGTAAGCACACCGCTCTCCCGGCCGTATGTTAGTTTACGAGAACGGAGATGCTACTTCTCAATCAAGTAGCTCCTCAGGTTACCCCACAAGGGCTGAGTGCACCCCGCTTGCCAACAACACTCAGCAGACCAGATGGTCACCCATCCAAGGGCTGGGCTAGCCCAACAGCGCTTAACTTCGTTGATCTGAGGGGACCCAGTCTTACCACTGCAGCAGGGCCATTGGCAACTTGTCTACATAGGATGTTAAAAAAAGTGGCCCGTATTTTAAAGAAAAGGTTACTAGTCAAAAATTAAGAAAAATGTATTGGCATAAGACAGGAAAAATGTACTCACTGAGATAGTGATAATGTCAGAACATAAGTTGCAGTTGGTAATTCGATGATAATAATGCAATAATTTAGTTATTAACATAAGTTAAGCTGTGTTGATTGCAAATAATAATAATTAATTAAAATACTTGGTTGCTGTAATAACTATTTAAAGAGATATCACTGAAATGAATTCCTTAAATATTTTTAAAGTTGCGCAGACATAGCAATTCCTAGTCTCACTGAAGAGTGCTAAAATGGCTCTCTCATCATGACTTTGAGGGTATGAATAATTAAGAATGTCACCTGTTTAGATGCCTATCTTCCACATACACACACAGCCACATAATAGTTTCTCCGTTATAACACACTATGCAATGTGTTTTAATCAGTGCCTTTTCTCCTCACTTAATTGTATAGCCTTAATCCAAAATTCATGTACAATAAATTATCCTTACAAAGCAATGGTAGATATTGTGCAGCCTTCTCTGAGCCCTACACTAGAAAAGGAAGGAAGTAGAAGAATGATTTAAAAAGTGAAGAATGTAATTTCATTAGTGATTACATAAAGGCTGTCTGTCTGTCTTCTATCTCTGAAAATGGATCTCTAGACATGGATAAAAGTTCAGTTATTTTTTGTGCTAATGATACACACTACAAAATATGCTCAATTTGTTTACCAATCATTCTTACACAACCAGCAGCTCTCTTATCAAAGAATCATAAGTTCAGGTGAACACATCTGGCTGACATCAGATTTGGTCACATGTACAGGGCACAAACACCTGTAATGTGTACCATTGTTGATGGATGTGAAATACACCAGTTCTTTTGAGTGTTTTCATAACCAGTAATCTTAAGGGTTTAAGGCCAGATGAACAAG
Organism: Schistocerca americana; assembly: GCF_021461395.2. Taxonomy (NCBI): domain Eukaryota; kingdom Metazoa; phylum Arthropoda; class Insecta; order Orthoptera; family Acrididae; genus Schistocerca; species Schistocerca americana. The sequence goes on from NC_060120.1 coordinate 953,464,698, forward strand.
GAAACCATGCTGTTAGACCTCCTTGAATAATCCATTGCTCCTTAAACATTTGTATTAGCCACTGTCGTTCGAAGTACATAAAATGAGGTCGTATCTCACCATGCATCATGAATTATATATGTTGCCTTTACATAAGGGCAACGTTCTCCAATATCATAGGTAATTTATCATAGAGAAAATGGTGCTGCTTCTATGTATGGCTAAATGTATGGCCCTTCGAGTCTGTCTCCCACCATTTCTGCCTACACATTATTACTAAAACAAACCTAATGTCTTGCTTCCATGGTTGCTTAAGAATTTGCATACGCCCACATACTCTTACCCATGAGAATTTTCATAGCCCATATATTCTTATTATTATTCCACTCTGTGTGAATAGCACTCCATCCATAAATAAAATACATATTGTTAATTGCAAGTCTTCAGCATTATGTTTTAGAATCCATTGGAAGAGCTGTAATCTGGTATAACAGTGTTGTGGCCTCAGAGTTTGCACACAATGTAAATGATATTTTCACATTGTAGTCACAGTCAAGTTCAAATCTGAAAACAGATTCATCAATGAAGTGCAACACTTAGCTCCAAAAGCGTGTTTATTATGCAGCAACATACAGACAGAACAGAACTGCTGCAAGGACACTGAATGCTGCTGTTTATAAAAGCATCAAATATTCCAGAATATGCTAACATTGCAGGATATTTGTTGAGTGGCTAGACAAATGTGTAGCTCCCAATGGGGGGCAGTGTCATTTCAGTAGCTGCTTGGGTAATAGCCTGGATGATTGACTAATCTGGCTTTGTAACATCGACCAACGTGGCCTTGTTGTGCTTGTACTGCAAACAGCCATTATCTTTCCCAAGTGCATGCAACTCTGCTGTTTGATTAACTGAGGGAAAATAGTCCCCTGGCCCCCAATGTCGTTATCATGAAAAACAAAACAGGCATTCTGCAGATCGGGAAATGTTCAAATGTGAATGAATTCTTAAGGGACCAAACTGCTGAGGTCACTGGTCCTTTTGTAGATCAGATAATCGAATGTTAGATCCCTTAATTATGTAGGGATATTAGAAAATTTGAAAAGGAAATGGATAGGTTTAAGTTAGATATAGTGGCAATCAGTGAAGTTCAGTGGCAGAAGGAACAGAGCTTTTGGTCAAATGAGTACAGTGATTTAAATACAGAGTCAAATAGAGCTAATGCCAGAGTAGGTCTAACAACAAATAAGAAAATTGGAATGTGGGTAAGCTACAGCACAATCAATGCATTGTTTTAGCCAGAATAGACATGAACCTAGTACCCGCCACAGCAATACAAGTTCATATGACAACTAGTACCGCAGATGATGAAGAGATTGAAACAAATGTATGATGAGATAAAAGACATTATTCAGATAGTTAAGAGAGAGGAAAATTTAATTGTGATGTGGGACTGAAATTCGATAGCAGGAAAAGGAAGGAAGGAAAAATAGTAGGCGAATATGGACTGTAGGAAAGGAATCAAAGAGGAAGCTATCTGGCAGAATTTTTCACAGGGTATAATTTTATCATAACTAGCACTTGGTTTAAGAATTGTGAAAGAAGTTTGTATACGTGGAAGAGACCTAGAGATGGCAGAAAGTTTCAGACCAATTATATAACGGTAAGGCAGAGATTTCAGAAACAGATTTTAAAGAGTAAGACAATTCCAGGTGCAGATGTGGACTCTGGTAACAATTTGTTGGTTATAAACTGTAGCTTAAACTGAAGAAATTGAAAAGAAGTGCGTAAGATGAGAAATCCAGAGATTGTTGAGAGTTTCAGATGAAGCAATAGGCTATGATTGTCTGAAATAGGGGAAAGGAGTACAGTAGACAACAAATGGGTAGCTTCGAGAGATGAAAAAGTGAAGGCAGCAGAGGGTCAAATAGTTAAAAACAAAGACCTAGTAGAAATCCTTAGATATCACTAGATGTCACATGAGATGCTGAATTTAATTAATGAAAGCAGAAAATATAAATTGCAGCAAATAAAGCGGGCAAAAAAAAAAAAAACAGAGAGAGAGAGATTTTCAGGAAGTGCAAACTGGACAAGCAAGAGTGACAAGAGGACAAGCGGGTTATAGTTGCATTTATAACTAGGGAAAGATAGATTCTGCCTACAGAAAAATTAGAGAGAAAAGGGAAGCAGCAGTATGAATATCAAAAGCTCAGGTGGAAAACCAGTACAAGCAAAGAAGGGAAAGCTGAAAGGACTATATGAAGGGCCTTTACAACTGAAACGAAGTTGAAGGAAATATTATAGAAAAGAAAAGAATGTAGATCAAGATGACAAATGCAGTATGATACTGCGAGAAGAATTTGCCCGAGCAGCGAAAGACATAAGTGGAAACAAGACCCTTGGAGTAGACAACATTCCATCTGAACTACCAATGTCCTTGGGAGAGCCATCCATAACAAAACTCTTCCATTTGGTATGCAAGAGGTATGAGCCAGGTGAAATACCAGCAGACTTCAAGAGGAATGCAATAGTTTCAATTCCGAAGAAAGCAGGAGTGGCAGGTGTGAATATTAACGAAATATCAATTTAATAAGTCATGGGTGCAAAATACTGACACAAATTATATACAGAAGAATGGCAAAATCAGTAGAATCTGACCTTGGAGAAGATCAGTTTTGCTTCTGAAGAAACATAGGAATACACGAGGCAATACTGACCTTACAACTTACCTTAGAAGACAGATTAAGGAAAGGCAAACCTACATTTACAGCTTTTTTAAATTTGGAGGAAGCTTTTGCCAATGTTGACTGTAATATTCTCTCAAAGTTATGAAGGCAGCAGGAGTAAAAGACAAAGATTGAAAGTTTATATAGAACTTGTACAGAAACTAGATGGTAGTTATGAGAATCAAGAGGCATGAGAGGGAAGCAGTGATTGAGAAAGGAGAAAGTTATCCCCAACAGCTATCCCCAATATTATTCAACCTGTAAAGGGAGAAAAAAATTTGGAGAATGAATGAAAGTTCATGGAGAAAAATTAAAAATTGTCAGGTTTGCTGATAAGATTTTAATTCCATCAGAGACAGCAAAGGACATGGGAGAGCAGCTGAACAGAATGGACAGTGTTTTGAAAGGAGGATATAAGACAAAAATTAACAAATGCAAAATAAGGGTAATGAAATGGATTTGAATTAAACCAGGAGATGCAAAGGGAATTAATTAGGAAAAGAGGCATCAAAAGTAGTTGATGAGTTTGGTTATTTAATGTGTAAAATTACTGATGATGGTCAAAGTAGAGAGGATACCATATGAAATGTAGATTGGCAATGGCAGTAAAAGTGATTCTCAAGAAGAGAAATCTGTTAACACCAAATATAAATTTAAGCGTTGGGAAGTCTTTTATGAAGGCATTTGTCTGGTGTGTAGCCTTATTTGGTAGTGAAACACAGACATTAAACACTTAAGATAAGAAGAGCTTTTGAAATGTGGTGTTGCAGAAGGATGCTTAAGATTGGATGGATAGATCACGTAACTATTGAGGAGGTAGTGAATAGAATTGGAGAGGAAAGAAATTTGTGGCATAACTTGAATAAAAGAAGGGACTGGTTGATAGGACACATTCTGAGACATTATAGGATCACCAGTTTAGTATTGGAGGGAAGTGTGACGGGGAGACTAAGAGATAATTACAGTAAGCGTGTTTGATAGGATGTAGGTGGTAGCAGTTAGAAGGAAATGAAGAGGCTTGCACAGGAAAGAATAGAGTGGAGAGCTGCATCAAACCAGTCTTCAGACTAAAGATCACAACAAAAGCAATAACAGTAAGAAATTTTGAGAAATGGTGAATACTAAGTAACAAATGTTTGCTGGTGATCAGATTTGAACTGGTGAACCACAGCACACTTAACAGTGATGCTAATCACTACTCCACACTGCATGCAGCACATCTCATGGCACTGCTCCCTCTGCTGGAGAAACAGTGGTCCACTGTTTCACAAGTTCTCATTGGAGCCCATTACAGCATCATAGATTCATATCTTTTTAGTGGTTTTCTGTGGGGTAGAGTTGGAGGATCCTCACATCCATGCCAAATTGTCACATAAGCACTGAATGTAACCCCTTCACTGCAGTGCACCAGTGGACGATTCGTCATCAATGACACTGAGCTGCCCATCCTGGACTGGCTCACCGGTTTCTATGCACAAACTTTTAGGGATGAGTTGTGGATGCTCGTGATAATTAGTTATGCAGTGAGTTACACTGCCTCAAGACGTATGTACAGTTTCTAACTGTAATACTTTTCTTACTGTGTTAAAGCTTTAACATAAGATTATTTGTCTTAATGAGATTATGACAGCATTTTAAATTTTTGAATTCAATAAATAATTATACAAAATGTTTTAAATCAATTTTTTGCCACTGGAAGCCATTAGACAGGCAACTTGCAATTGGAACTGTGGACCATGAACCGTGACAGCCATTTAGTAATGTAGATCATTTCTAGACATTCTCAAATCAGTGTTCGGCTGTTCCATCCAAGTACAAGTGCACCCTTGTCAAACACATCCTGTCATTCTACCTTTAGTATTCGTCAGCTCAGTCAAATCCTTTCAGCCATTTCATCAGGTCCTGACCAGCATCTCTGAAAAACAATGACAGATGCCTGATGTGCAATTGACTTGCTTCTGTTTTGGAATTCATTGCTCTTCTGATGACAGAGACCTGAGGAATGATGTGCTGCTTGTATTTCCATTCCTTTTTATACTATCTAATTGGAGTCACAGTTACATAAATGTTTTGAAGTAGCCAGCATCTCCACCGAACAAGCCCAAATCAAAAAGCAGGGCTGTCGGGTAAGTACAACACTTAGACTGAAAACATGTTTACTACGGACACCAATGTACACACATAAGAGAACTGCCCTCTGGACAATGAGTGCCGCTATTTATATAAAAATTGAATATTCCAAACATGCAAACTTTAAAAACACAAGAAATTACATGAACCTTCTTGAAGTGATAAATACTAAATAAAAAATATTTGGCAGTGATTGGATTTGAACTGATGAACCACAGAACACCAGCCAATAATGCTACTCAGTATTCCACATTACAAGCAGTATAGCTCATGGAAACTTACATAAAGAAAGATGTGGTTTATGCCTTCAGAAACTTCCACATGTTCTTACACTTGTTGCAGGATTATCTTCTACTCATCACAACATATGCACCTCTAAATCTGGCATGTAATTTCTGCTGCAATCCTTTTTCCATGTTGCAAATGATTCTATGTCTGCAAGTTGCTGGACCAACCAGCTGAACATTTTTCAGATGATAACACCACCTGTGTATTAAAGCTGTTGGCTAAATCATAGCAGAATGCCAAGTCTGCCATTTCCCTCTTGGAATAATAGGTCTCCATTTCGTTGTTCACATTTTTCACACTCCACTGAATCACTTATTTTGTTCTGATGCCAACACAACCACAAAAGATACACATGGAACGGATGATGCAGGAGACTATCGAAAATGCTATGTCTGATGACAGCACCACAGTCAGAGGACTAAGCACAGAGACAAAGGCAACCGACAAGAAATTAGCAGTGAATATCAAACAGGACAACTTTCCAAACCACCAAATTTTGACTGTTCTCAACACAAAAAAGTGACCCATATGTCAATAATTAGTTACTTCAGAACATGAGTATAGAAGTTTTTTCTCTTACTATTTTGTGTGATAAAATGAGATATTTTATTTAAATACTTTGTACATAAAAATAGATAAATTTTTATGTGTATGTCTGAGGCAAGCTCAATAAAGTCTGAAGCAGTTTCAACTATACTTGGTACACATATGACTTAACACCTGGAAAAAAATACTGTGGGACTAGGAAACCCCTAACTGTCCTAGAGATGGGGTGAAAGTAAGGGAAGGAAAGGGGTGACATGTCAGTATAAGTATGTCATGGCTGAAGAAGTTTCAGTGAGTTTTGGTATGAAAATAACTAAAACTAAACTAAACTCCTCCCAAACAGGTCATGAAGGCCCAACGGTACTCATGCAATAGAAACTCTCACTATGTGCAAGCAAGCATTGTCTAGCTGAAACATAAGCCCAGGATGGCTTGCCATGAAGGGCAACACAACGGAGTGTAGAATGTCGTCAATGTACTGCTGTGCTGTATGGGTGTCATGGATGACAATCAAAGAGGTCCTTCTATGAAATGAAATGGCATCTCCTGACTGTCACGCCATATGGTAGGCAACAATCAGTTGTCAGGCACACCTCCATATATGTCTTTGCTAGTTATCAGGGCCTGCTGTGCTGTATGGGTGTCATGGATGACAGTCAAAGAGGTCCTTCTATGAAATGAAATTGCACCCCAGACTGACTGTCAGGCCATATAGTAGACAGCAATCAAGTCAGTGGCCTGGAGATGTCAGGCGCAACTTCAAATATGTCTTCGTTAGTCATCAGGGCCCAGTTTGATGCGGGACTCATCTTTGAAGACAATTCTACTTCAGGCTGAGGACATGCCTGGAGATGCCCCAGATAGTGGTGGGACTGTCACCCACCATATGGCCTGATAACCCAGAGTGATGGTCTGGGGTGCCATTTCTTTCCATAGCAGGACACCTTTGGTCGACATCTGCGGCATCCTTACAGCACAGCGGTAAGTCAACAATATTCTGTCAGTTTTTGCCTTTCATGACAAGCCAACCTGGACTTACATTTCACCAAGATAATGCCTGCCCTCACACAGTAAGAGTTTCTACTGCTTGTCTTCTTGGTTGCCAAACACTATCTTGGCCAGAAATTTTGCCCAAATCTCTCCCCAATTGAGAATGTTTGGAGTATTATGGCCAGAGCGTTCCAATCATCTCAGGAGTTTATGATGTAACACACCTACTGGACAAAATTTGGTACGGTATCCCTCAGGAGGACATCCAATTATTCTTTCAATCAATATCAAGCTGAATAACTGCATGCATAAGGACCTGAGGTGGACCAACATGACAATGACTCGTTGAATTTTCTAAGCTCTTTCTCTTGAATGAATCATCAAATTTTTCTAAAATTGCAGTCATTTGCCTGTGAGTTTGTGCACATCACATCTACCAGTTTACATCACATTCAGACAATTCCTTTGTGGTGTGTCGTCATTTTCTTAATTTTTTTCTTAGAGCATAATTCAGAGGTAATCAACGATTGAAACTACATACACTGACAAAAATGGAAAATGTTAAACTATAAACACCTTTACAGATGCTACTGTACTGGAGTCAGTATTTAAAACTTTGGCAAATTAAAACTGTGAGAGAGACTGGGACTCAAACACAGAACATTTGCCTTCCATGGAAATTTTAAAGTGGCAGTCACATCACAGTGTGCTCAGAGGATGTGCACATGCAGCCTATTGCCATTTTTTTGTCTTTGAGAATGGTAAAATCATTACAATGATGGACTTGGGAACATCATACCAATAGATCACACAAAAAGACTGTTGTAGTGAACTGAGTGTGGAACGGGTGGCTATAAAATGGATTCATGGCAAGAAGAGTAGGCACAGATCTCTTCAGGAGGATGACACTATGAGATCGTAAGATTGTTCAACTGACTGTGAAAAATGGCAACAGAAATCCAGGTAGAGCATCACCATGAACTGTCATGAACATAATACTGGAAGGTGGGACAAGATATCAAGTTCCCAAGCATTGTCTAAGACATAGAGACTTTGTGAGAGGCAGCATGACGATGTTGGGAGCTGCTAAGATACAATAATTGTCTGGTTTGGTAGTTGTTAAAGAGAGGCTACATGCTTGCCTGTATGTGACGAGAATGATAAACCCATATGTGATACCTTTCGAGATCAGGTTACTAAATGGCATATTCCAGAAGGATAATGTGAGATACCTCTATGCATTTCACACCACAAATGCCTTGGGCAGTATATGGATCCTTAACTGACATGCCCAGTGTGGTGTCACCGCCAGACACCACACTTGCTAGGTGGTAGCATTTAAATCGGCCGCGGTCCGGTAGTATACGTCGGACCCGCGTGTCGCCACTGTCAGTGATCGCAGACCGAGCGCCACCACACGGCAGGTCTAGAGAGACTTACTAGCACTCGCCCCAGTTGTACAGCCGACGTTGCTATGAAAGGTTCACTGAGAATTACGCTCTCTTTTGCCGAGACGATAGTTAGCATAGCCTTCAGCTAAGTCAATTGCTACGACCTAGCAAGGCGCCATTTATCCATTGCTATGTATCTAATGAAGCATGTACAGTAACAACCAATGTTCACCAATTGTGGATTAAAGTTAAGTATTCCAGCAGCTACGTACTTTTCTTTATAGCATTCATTACGTATCCTGTTTCAGACCTCACGCCAGCCTGCGTGAGTATAAGCGCATGCCTTTCGGTTACCCGTCACTGTGGATTGGCTGTCTTGCCAGTCCACAACACCCAGTCCAATGATTTGTCACCCACAGAGCTTATACGGGATGTGATGGGAAAACATGCAATTTCAAACCAGCCTTCAACTAGCAGTATTCACAAACTAACACGGCAGGTGTTTAAGGCCAAGCAAGAAATTCCTCATGATGACATTAGGAAGCTATTTGCTTCCAAGTGACGACAAATATGAGAGTGTATTCATCCTTGTGGCAGTCACTCCTCATACTGATGATGATGAATGAAGTGAAAGTTTAATCAATTAATACTCATTATTTATATCTAAAAACAAAGATGATGTGACTTACCAAATGAAAGTGCTGGCAGGTCGACAGACACACAAACAAACACAAACATACACACAAAATTCAAGCTTTCGCAACAAACTGTTGCCTCATCAGGAAAGAGGGAAGGAGAGGGAAAGATGAAAGGATGTGGGTTTTAAGGGAGAGGGTAAGGAGTCATTCCAATCCCGGGAGCGGAAAGACTTACCTTAGGGGGAAAAAAGGACGGGTATACACTCGCACACACACACATATCCATCCACACATACACAGACACAAGCAGACATATTTAAAGACAAAGAGTTTGGGCAGAGATGTCAGTCGAGGCAGAAGTGCAGAGACAAAGATGTTGTTGAATGACAGGTGAGGTATGAGTGGCGGCAACTTGAAATTAGCGGAGATTGAGGCCTGGTGGATAACGGGAAGAGAGGATACATTGAAGAGCAAGTTCCCATCTCTGGAGTTCGGATAGATTGGTGTTAGTGGGAAGTATCCAGATAACCCGGACGGTGTAACACTGTGCCAAGATGTGCTGGCCGTGCACCAAGGCATGTTTAGCCACAGGGTGATCCTCATTACCAACAAACACTGTCTGCCTGTGTCCATTCATGCGAATGGACAGTTTGTTGCTGGTCATTCCCACATAGAATGCGTCACAGTGTAGGCAGGTCAGTTGGTAGATCACGTGGGTGCTTTCACACGTGGCTCTGCCTTTGATCATATAAACCTTCCGGGTTACAGGACTGGAGTAGGTGGTGGTGGGAGGGTGCATGGGACAAGTTTTACACCGGGGGCAGTTACAAGGGTAGGAGCCAGAGGGTAGGGAAGGTGATTTAGCTCTGGGAGAATAACTGCAGTAAAAATGATAACATACAGGAAAATCTCTAATTACACACCCATTCAGTTCTTCCAGTCCCAGTAAAATATCCTATAGCAGAGTACCACCCAACTTTTCTGAGAACAACTTGATAACTTCATCATAGTCTGTTGCCCAAAATAAAGTATGCTGTAAGTGACACGAAGTTCTTTTTGGTATTTTCTATGACATTTGATTTTCTATGCCACATATTTCTATTAGATAAGCAAATGAGACATTTACATGGGAAACCATGTAAGTTACAAAAATCCAAAAAGCAGTTTCTTGGTTAATAATGTAGTAAGGATCCATGCTAGCGACATGACGACATCAGTAAGTCACTATATGGAATAATTTTATACCTGCAGCTCTCAAAAGATGGCATTTGTAGCATGTATGAGGAACTTGGCAAACAGAAGGCAGTAAGTCAGTGTCACAGTACAACATTCTGGCCATGGGTAATCCTCATATTTTTCGCTACTGTCACATACTCAACAATGTTTTTGAAGTGATTTAACCATTTGGTCAAGAGTGTAAAAGTTCAGTAAAAATGAATCCTTTCAAATTGGTAAGTTAGCATTGTCATTATCTAGAGTAACCTTCTCTTTGTGGCTATCCTGCTGAAGAAAACTTTAATTTTTATCACTTGTTAGGTCACCAGCAGTTGTCATTGCAAGTTTCCAGACATAAAACAACTCAATGGACCTAAAGTGTACAATGAGCTTTGTAAACAATCATTGGAGAATTAAAGATATTTTCTTTTTGGAATAGTGCACTTTTTTTTCAATAAAAAGGAGATGGCTGCATGGTGATGACCCTGAATGTCAACCACCAAGAAAACAATGATGGCAGGTAACTGGAAAGTAGGACGTGCAATGTTGCATTGTGTACTATTCATTAGCATCTTCGTACATACATAGTTGAAATGGAGGACAGTGGGGCATCAGCTGGTATAAATTTATATTAAAAATGAAGAAATTCCTCCAGCTGTATTTAAGGTGTTCATTTTATTTTGGCAACTAGTTTCAACATTGTAACGATGTTACCTTCAGGCCCATACACTTGTTGACATCAACTGCATGCGGCTGATACTAGAAGTCAGTGGTGAGATATGGACGAGCTCCGTGTGGAAGGTGTAGTTACTAACCACCTTCCACATGGAACACGTCCGTATCTCACCACTGACTTCTAGTATCAGCCGCATGCAGTTGACGTCAACAAGTGTATGGGCCTGAAGATAACACTGTTACAATGTTGAAACTAGTTGCCAAAATAAAATGAACACCTTAAATACAGCTGGAGAAATTTCTTCCTTTTTAATGTATATTGATTATCAATCCCTGACCTTGTAGCTCTATGGACTGGGTGCTGCCAAAATGCCCTTGATCACAGCAGATGGCAATTACTTTGGTTTTAGTATTGAGTACAGTCAGTGTGACCTTATCTTCTAGAAAAAATTGGTTTCAGCTCTAAAGACCTCCCTCTGGGGCAGTTAGTTGCAGGCTTTGTGGAGTGAAACAGCATGATTTGCTTGACTCAGGTGCAGTGTGTATTCCCTTTGTGGGGCAAACTGTGATTTTGCTGCTTCTGCGACGTAACAGGTCTATGGTGGTGAACAGAACGTGGTACTTTCTATTGGGTGATACCAGTAGTATTTCAAATACTCGTAGGTGCACAAATTTCTGGAAGATTTCCCAAGCTATTGGACAGGAACGGATAGAGAAACACTCAAATCTTCCATCTATACAGGTCAGTGATATCTCTTACTCTCAACCTCATTCCTGCTTATGAACTGATTATGTTGGCCATACAGTAGTAGAGTGGTAAAGCTTCCCCCTCCACTGCTATTAATAATTCTAATGGGACGGCTAACACAGCTCAGATTCTGTGTAGCCCTTCTAGAAACTGTCCCAGCAGCAAATGTATCAGGGTCAGATCACCACAGATCACATGGAGGAGTGCTTCTTGCGGTTCTACGATTTCAATGCAGGTGACATTGATACTTTTGGCAGGAGTGAAAAAAAGCCTTGAGATGTGTTGACAGTTTCCAAGTGGTCCTTAAGAACCCATGAGTCAAGTTTTACTGTGCCTGCTGACTCTTGGATGTGTGTCATGAGGGTGGTAGCCATGGTTCGTAACTGCCAGGTACTGTATTTCTCAAAGGTGGTCAATTGCATGGTGTTATTTCAAGAGTTTGCTGGTTTCCTTCCACATCTGCCTGTACCTGCTGCAACCCAACCTTACAGCCAGATAGATATGTTTTCATTCTGCTTTCATTTTTTGTCACAGCACAGCTCTTGTGTTATTTGTTTGTGTGCATGAATAGTTTTTGTCATGGTCAACTTTGTAAAGTGGTAAAATGTTCTTACAATTTTGTAATGCAAATCTTATTTTAGCCTTCTGCAATTCCCTTTAAGTACTGAACAGTATAAAGTAACACAATATCATTTACATTAACATAACATATTCAAAAACTATTACAACTTTCAGTACAAACTTGGTGACGTTTTAGACATACATTTTACTGCATAAATGTTAACATTTTAAAGTACCACAGGGTTAGAAAGGTCAGGGCATTAGTGATCTGGCAACGGATCACAGAGATGCTGCAGGATGGTAGACAGGGCAGCAGGTATGAGTAATGAATTCCTCAGCCATCATAGAATCATAAAGGCAGTGAAAATAAATCATTATTTATTCAGCAGAATTCATAAATCCACAGTAGAGAGCACCCCAATGGCACACATTGTCCCTGGTGTCTCTTGCCTGCTTGTCTCACTATGCAGCAGCACAAGATAGCTTCTGGTATGAAGATGCCAGGCCAGGCAGGCAGCCATTGAAGAAGTGAAGTCAGTGCCTCAGCAGCGCAGAACTGTGTCAGACCTGCCAATGCCAAGTATGTAGCGGCAGCAAACTCTGGAGTGGACTTGTCACGCTGTTAGGCTCAAATGCAGTTAGTAGCCAGCAGCTCACATTGGACCAAGTTCAGGAGGCACCCGAGTGCAGAATTCAAACGGAGGATTCCAGAAGGTGCCTCAGAGTCAGCTGATGTCATTCAGCAATACGCACCTAACTAGGAGGCGCAAGCTCAGCTCCCAGCAGCATCAGCACTACATATGATCCAAAGGCCCATGACTAGTGGAGGCAGTGTTTAAAATCTAGTTGAGACAAGGTGATCTAATTTAGGTTAACAATTGACATGGAGTACTTCTCAGTGTAGGCTGCAGTCAGCAACGGATACTGCATGGCTGGGTAGGTGGTATTTATGACACCTCGATCCAGCTCTGTTATGACAGCACATCATTTTTGGTAATGCAGAGCTTGGAAGCAGCATAGTGCCAGCCCTGGCACTGTGTAAACCGAATCACCAGTACACCAGCCTGGTCCTCGTAGCATGCTTCATCAAAAGTGCTCCAGCTCTGGCAGTGGGGCAGTTGAGCTATGTTTACATCTACATCTACATGGATACTCTGCAAATCACATTTAAGTGCCTGGCAGAGGGTCATCGAACCACCTTCACAATTCTCTATTATTCCAATCTCGTATAGCATGCGGAAAGAACGAACATCTATATCTTTCTATACGAGCTCCGATTTCCCTTATTTCATCATGGTGATCATTTCTCCCTATGTAGGTCAGTGTCAACAAAATATTTTCGCATTCGGAGGAGAAAGTTGGTGATTGGAGAAGATTCCGTCACAACGAAAAACACCTTTGTTTTAATGATGTCCAGCCCAAATACTGTACCATTTCTGTGACACTCTCTCCCATATTTCGCGATAATGCAAAACGTGCTGACCTTCTTTGAACATTTTCGATGCACTCAGTCAGTCCTATCTGGTAAGGATCCCAACTGCGCAGCAGTATTCTAAAAGACGGCGGACAAGCGTAGTGTGGGCAGTCTCCTTACTAGATCTGTTACATTTTCTAAGTGTCCTGCCAATAAAACGCAGTCTTTGGTTAGTCTTCCCCACAACATTTTCTACGTATTCCTTCCAATTTAAGTTGTTCGTACCTGTAATTCCTAGGTATTTAGTTGAATTTACGGCTTTTACATTAGACTGGTTTATCGTGTAACCGAAGTTTAACGAATTCCTTTCAGCACTCATGTGGATGACCTCACACTTTAAGTTATTTAGGGTCAACCACCAATATTCGCACCATTCAGACATCTTTTCTAAAACGTTTTGCAATTATTTTTTTTATCTTCTAATGACTTTATTAGTCGATAAACGACAGCGCCATCTACAAACAACCTAAGATGGCTACTCAGATTGTCTCCCAAATCGTTTATATAGATAAGGAACGGCAAAGGGCCTATAACACTACCTTGGGGAACGCCAGAAATCACTTCTGTTTTACTCGATGACTTTCTGTCAATTACTACGAACTGTGACCTCTCTGACAGAAAATCACAAATCCAGTCACTTAACTGAGACAATATTCCATAAGCACGCAATTTCACAAGTCACTAGTGTGGTACAGTGTCAAAAACCTTCCGGAAATCCATAAATACGGAATCGGTCTGAAATATCTTGTCAATGGAACTCAACATTTCATGTGAAAAGAGCTGGTTGTGTTTCACAGGAATGGTGTTTTCTAAACTCATGTTGACTGTGTGTCAACAGACAGTTTTCTTCGAGGTAATTCATAGTGTTTGAACATAATATATGTTCCAAAATCCTGCTGCACATCAACATTAACGATATGGGCCTGTAGTTTAGTGGATTACTCCTACTACCTTTCTTGAATATTGGTGCGACCTGTGCAGCTTTCCAGTCTTTGGATACGGATCTTTTGTCGAGCGAACAGTTGTATATGATTGTTAAGTATGGAGCTAATGCATTAGCATACTCAGAAAGGAACCTAATTGGTATACAGTTTGGACCAGAAGACTTGCTTTTATTAAGTGATTTAAGTTGCTTCACTACTCTGAGGATATTTACTTCTACATTACTCATGTTGGCAGCTGTTCTCGATTCGAATTCTGAAATATTTACTTCGTCTTCTTTTGTGAAGGCATTTCGGAAGCCTATGTTTAGTAACTTTGGTTTCGCAGCACTGTTTTCGATAGTATCTCCATTGCCATACCGCAGAGAAAGCATTGATGTTTTTCTTGCCGCTAACCATGGAGGTAGAATAAGGGGAGATGGCGCTACAGACTTGCGCTGTAAGTTGTTTTGAAGTCAGTGGGCGGGGCCTGCCGCCATCTTGGATCCCCCAAAACATTAGCAGACGAGTGTTTACAATTGCTTCTTGTTCGTTATTTATGTCGTGTGCACGTGATATTTGTTTTATATAGTAAATGTTACACGGTTTTAGTGAACAACACAGCATAAGGAACGCAACTTCAAACGTTTTTCTGATCTTAAATGCGTATTCGATACAGTGATACGTAAAAATATTACGCTTCTTGCCTCAGTATTGTAATTCCTTTTTGTTTATACACTTCGAATAACCGAGAAGAGACGTATGTGCTATGGAAAGCGTGCTTTTGTAATCAATTTCTATTCACTTTCATTGTGTTTGTGTCGATAATTGATAAAGCCAGAACTCCAAAAACAATGATTGATAGTTTAGAGGCACCGATTTGTATTCGTTGCATTTTCAAGTCAAATGCAAATTTTAAATGTTCACGTTTGCAATAAACTTACCTTATTTCCTTTGGTGTCCCATAGATGTATGCAGGGATGATATAAACAAGCCAGCTGTCATGTCAACAAAGTGAAAAATACGTTAAATTACGAAGGAACAGAACTGAATTTAAGATTGTCAGGCCCATCGCAATTTCCACATCTGCTTTCTTTTTAAATTGTACCTACCAAACGACATTCAGTGTGGCAAAGAACAGAAATTTACAGGGTAATACGACAACACAGTGATTAATGTAATGATCTAAGCCTGGACTTCGATAGGGAACTTTGCTTCAACAAATACGTAACCATTTAAGTACTTATAATTTAACCACTGTAACAGGTGTTCCACACATTTTACTGAAGATTTAATTAACTACATGTAGTTACATTAGTTTTATATTAAATTATTGCATTTTAAAACATTAGTCCCCATTTCCAGGATATTTCTTGCCAGGACTTTTCAGTTACTTCAGAATAACCAAACAATGAAAACCAAGTGTATTGCTCATTTCCAGAGAGCTCTTCGCCTTGGATTGATAGGAAATCTAAAGTCAAATCACAGAAATAAAACCATACTGTAAAACTTTACAGTGCATCAGAATTTCAAGTATATATAAGAAAATAGCGCTTAAATAAGTCCACTTACGATTGAAATGTGATTTGTTTAAACTTTAGACTACATTCAGAACGATTAGTACACCCGTAAGCGACGCAAGCCGGCATTTTTTATCAAAACACTTCACGAGTACACTGAATCAAACCACCAGAAGCGAATGTTTTGGGGTAGCTAACATGGCGGACCTTCTCTTGGGTCGGCTTCAAGTTTGTGACGTCATGACAACTCCTCTTATTTTTACCTCCATGCCGCTAACATACTTCACATACGACCAGAATCTCTTTGGAGTTTCTGCCAGGTTTCGAGACAAAGTTTCGTTGTTGAAACTATTGTAAACATCTCGCATTGAAATCCGCGCTAAATTTTGAGCTTCTGTAAAATACCGCCAACCTTTGGTATTTTCCGTCTGTTTAAATTTGGCATTTTCGTTGTTTCTGCAACAGTGTTCTAACCCGTTCTGTGTACTAAGGAGAATCAGCTCCGTCGTTTGTTAATTTATTTGGTATAAATCTCTCAATTGCTGCCGATACTATTTCTTTGAATTTAAGCCACATCTGGTCTACACTTATATTATTAATTTGGAATGAGTGGAGATTGTCTCTCGGAAAGGTGTCAAGTGAATTTTTATCTGCTTTTTTGAATAGGTGTATTTTTCGCTTATTGTCGGAGGATTTCGGGATTACAATATTCAATCTCGCTACGACAACCCTGTGTTCACTAATCCCTGTATCGGTTTTGATGCTCATTATTAACTCAGGATTATTTGTTGCTAAGAGGTCAAGTGTGATTCCATAACCGTTTACTATTCACGGGGACTCATGAACTAACTGCTCGAAATAATTTTCAGAGAATGCGTTTAGCACAATTTAGGATGATATTTTATGCATACCTCCAGAATTAAATATGTATTTTCGTCAACATATCGAGGGTAAATAAAAGTCACCACCAACTATTAACGTATGAGTTGGGTACATGTTTGAAATCTAACTCAAGTTTTCTTTGAACCTTTCAGCAACAGTATCATCTGAATTGGGAGGTCAGTAAAAGGATCCTATTATTATTTTATTCTGGTTGCCAACAATGACCTCTGCCCATACTAACCCACAAGAAGTATCTACGTCAATTTCCCGACAAGTTAAACTACTTCTAACAGCAACAAACACCCCACCACCAACTGTGTTTACGCTGAGCTTATATACAGCTTTAGCCAGCTTTCAGTGCCTATAACGATTTGAGCATCAGTGCTTTCGGTTAGCACTTGGAGATCTGGTACTTTCCCAACACAGCTATAGCAACTGACAACTGTTACCCAGTGGTTATTGTACCTACGTTCTTCCTGTGTTTGGCCTGCACCCTTTGTGACTGAAGCCCTTCTTGTGTTTTCCAGAGACCTTGAAACACGTATGTAACATAGCAGCGATGGCGAGGCATTGTAGCATCTGTGACCAGAGAGTATGCGCTTGACCGCGCGAGTGTTGCGAGCGGTGCTCAGTCTGTCAGTAGTCGTTGCTCAGTCTGTCAGTAGTCAGTCGTTGCGAGTCTGTCAGTCAGTCGTTGCGAGTCTGTAGCTCTGTCTAGTTGAAAGCAGTACTCAGTCTGTAGTCGTCATGCAGAGCGGTCGGTCAGTAGTAGCAGCCCAGTGCGGTTGTGATGTAGGCGGTCGGCAACACTGGTCAAGATGAGGAATAAGGTATACTGTTAATTAATATAATCATTAGATAATGAAAAATTTTATTTATTGTAATTATTCTCCAACAAGTCTCCCAATAATAATTTTTTTTATTTCAAAAGCATTTTCTCAAAAATTTAATTTTTTATTGAACTCAAGATTTCGTTGCACTTCCCATTTCATTCCACTTCTTTTGAAGAAAAATTCCACTAAAATCACAAAAAAAAGAGAATATTATTATTTGCAATGCAGTTCCTCCAAGCGGTGCGCAACAACAAGAGCAGATATGTGACATCCATTTATTCTGAGGTAAGACTTTAATTCTGATTGTTTTACACAGGGCCAAAGACCGATATTTCGGTTTAATTAAATTTTCTTATCACTGAATGGACTTTAATTTTTTTATCAGGAATTTATATTTGAGTCAGATTGCGAATTTCACATTTTTGTTGCCATTGTCAGTACATTTCATTGTGGGCAGGTTACGCATAGAGCCATGTCCATCAGCATTTCTAATTAGTATCGTCATTTTTCTTTCAAAAATTTTGTGGGGAGGTTACACTTGGCGACACCCAGTCCAGGATCGTATTTCGTTGAGAGTCTTTTGAACAACAGTCAGATATCTGCTCTTGTTTGCTTAGATATAATTAGGATTTAGCGCAACGCTTTTAATAATATTGTGACTTTCTCTCTACAGGTCAACGGCAGTTTGTTGCTTTGTTGTATTTGTGTTGCTTTTGCACTGTGTCGATTTGTTTTGTGAAAAATTTTGACTATTGTAAAAATGCCGCGAAAGACTGTGAATAGTGTATCGCGAAGTATTGTGAATGAAATTACCGACTTAAACAACGTGACCGATAGTAATTGTGATACGCAACGTAAAGATGACAATCCTGCGTTCACTAACAATCAGTGCATTCCAACCACTAATGATGACTTTCACCTTAATGATGAACAAACGAACTCAATTGTCTCGTCTGTTAACTTGACGACAATTGATGACGCAGAACGCTCTATTGTAATGAGCGCTGCAGAGCTTAACACACCCGATTTGGAAAACCCAAGTAACGAACAGACAAATTTGTCTAATGAATATGAACAGATCACACAAAGTAGGGCGGATTTATTTAATTCCGAAACAATGACTGATAATGTACATTTGACTGGTAAACCTTTTTCTAAAATGCAGAATGACCAAATGGTCGCACAGAATGTGACAATTGCACATATACCACCACACAGCACAGAGAATAGAAATGCTAATTTTGAATCGGATACAATTATGGCATTTTTGCGGCAAAATTTCAAACAGTTTAATGAAAGATTTGATAAAAATGACGAAAAATTAGACAAACAAAGGGAAGATAACAAACAAGATAACGAAAATCTCAAACAACAACTCAATGAACAGGTCAAACAACTTAGGGAAGATAACAAACACTTAAATGAAAAACTTGACAATAATGACGAAAATTTCAAACAACTTAGTGAACAAATTACAGCCGTTGCCGCGCAGTGCCATGACACTAAGGAACAGTTGCGCGTGGAAATTGAGGCTTGTTCACAAAAAAATAGCGAAGAAATAAAGTCTGTTGCGCAAGAATTAAGGGAAATGCAAATAGCCGCGACAGATACACTCAGAGACGAAATTAGCAGAGTCGCTAAACAATGCTCTGAAAAAGCTGCACAACTACGGGACGAGTTTAGAACAATGACGGTAGAACTTTCGCGCACTATGGACGCAAAGATAGACGCGAAATTCGAACAGCAGAACACTCAGATTAACGAGCGCTTTAATCAGCACATACAGAACAGTGATACGCGTTTCCGCAGATTTATTCAGGATCAAAACAAAGTAAAACGACAAGTCATGGAAACAATCACTACACAAAGACAAGAGGACAAACGTAAAATATTCGCGAAAGCGAAGACGTATGTAGACAATAATATTACTACTGTGTCCGACAAAATTAATACCATAGAACAATTGAACGCGGAATTACGGGATGAAATTTCTGATCTTAAAGCAAAAACAGATACACACACAGTAAATATTCAAACAGTGACAGATAGATTCGAACAACTAGATCTAACACAGGATTGCGATGTCATCAAAGCTGATGTTAAAAAACTGAGCGAAACTACGCGCAAGTTGCAAAAACAGATTAATGCGTCTGATTCTAAAACCGATGATCAGGTTAAAATACTGACTGAAAAATGTGATGAATTGGCCAGTCGTATTGATGCTATCGAAAACACTAATGACAATAAATCAGACGATACTGCACCGGTTTCATTTATCCAAACGCCAGAATTTCAAAATTTACAGCAGACAATTAATGAGATCGATTCATCTAACAACACGTTACGTAGGAAGTTATCAAATTTACAACAAGAAGTAACAGAGATGAAAAACATTTCAGTTAATAACATGCCACAACAGACGCCACTTTGCGAACATTTGTCAGACTTACGCAGCGTGTATAATGTGAGCAATTTACAGCAACTACGCGACTTAAAATCTGAAAAGCTACGTAACTTGAAGTACGAAATGACACAGATAAACAGATTCACACACAAACCCGAACGTGTTTTCAAACTCAATGACGAGAACGTTGATTATAAGCAATTTGTATTTGTAAGAAAATGTAAAGAATTTAATAATGACAGAACACAGGTACACGCTTTGCACTGTATACGACAATTTATCTTTGTACATTCACCGCTATTACCTGTAATGCAAAAGCTAGCTTTGAACCAGATGCGACAATTTATTTTTGTATTTTCATCAGCATTGCCCGTAATAAGGAAACTTGAATTAACATGGATACAACTATTTACTTTTGGAATTTTTCCGCTATTGCTTGCAACGCAAAAGCTAAAATTTATTTGCAGTGCGTAAATGACCTCAGGGGATTCATTACGCTTTAATGAATATGTGCCGTAGCGAGCATAGGGCCCCGAGCTGTAGTAGTGCTGTTTCATCTTTAGTTTTCTGCACTGCTGCCTTCTCTTCTACTATCCTTTATATCTATCAAAACTGCTCTTTAACTATTGCTCTACGTAGTATTAAGAAACGAGTAATGAAAACCCGATGTGACAAACTTTTACCGAATGTGACAATTTTCATTAGGCACTCTAGAATCACAAGAACTTTAATAACAGATAAAATCGTAATCATCAGTATGTGTAAAATTAGTAGTAACAGGAACCACATTTTGGTAACAATAGACCTTTTCACCACAACAGCATGAAAGTCAGCCGCTTAGCATACGTAACCAACAATGCAGTCTACAAGGTCAACCAAACTTTAATGTTTCGCCGCGTGCACGTATAGTCCCAGCTCCAACAAATAGTAACGCATGGCAGCAAAGAAATAACTACGTACAGACAACACACCATTTCAACTCACATCGCAATGCGCCGTATAGAAATTACTGTTATGACAGACGTAAAAATAACGAGCACAATTTTCAGCGTACATTTAATAACAGTCGATCTTATGAGCAGCAACAACATCAGCAACAACATATTATGATGAATGAAACAGACAATAGGTGTCATCTATAGCGTAAAACGTCAGTAAGAAATAACAAAGCAGTTCATATAGTGGATATGCCACAATATTCTCCCGTAAATAATAACACGTACGATAAATTTTAAGCAGATAGAGCACAGATTGCATATTACAGTAACGCAAACATTACTTTTGACACGCAGAATTTTGCTCACGAGAATGTTATTTGAAACATGCTTTGTTGAATGCACCACTTTTATCGCACCCAGATCTTAGTAGAAATTTTTCCATTGCCACTGACAGTTCCAATACCGCTTTAGGCGTACACATTTTTCAGGAAATTGAAGAAGATGGTACTACAGTAATTAAAAACATCGCATTTGCAAGCCGCATTCTGTCACCTGCTGAGCGAAATTATTCCGTTACAGAACTTGAAACATTATGTGTTGTATGGGCTTTTATGAGATTTAGGCACTTTCTTTATGGCAGACATACCACCGTTTACACAGACCATAGAGCTATACAATTTTTGCTTTCAGCTAAATTTACTCACGACAGATTAAGTAGATGGAAACTATATTTACAAGAATTTAATTTTACGATTGTTCATATTCCCGGCACACAAAATGTTATAGCAGACGCACTATCGCGTTCTCTCGGCAACAATCAGCAAGACATCGCAACCAACTTCTGCAATGCAAATTTCAGCGTCATGTACATTCAACAAGTTGCATTTGAAAATTTCATTTCGTCGTCATTACGAGACATAGTATTCCTTTTTTTTTCTTTCACATGCTTTGGTCAGCTGCGCGAGCTAATGCTTCTGTCCGTCAGCTGTGTTGTCTTCTGCTGTCACTACCAATTTACGACACTCACAAAACACAAACAAATGTTTTTCAGCAAATGATTAATTTTGACACATGCAAACTATTACGGATAGTAACAAAGTAGAATCGGAACACAAAAGAACATGTCCGACCTCACTACCATGTTTTTGCTACATCTTTGTCGCTGTTGAACTCACTTCAACATTTGTTACTTTCACTCCGTTACGCAAAGCTACTGCTAAAACTGTTTCGAAAGCATTTGTAAAACATTTTCTATCTCATGTAGGGCATGTAATGAAAGCAATTTCTGACAATGGATCTCAATTCCGTAGTAGCGTATGGACACGCATGTTACGAGCCAGAAACATTTCTCCGATCTATATATCCAAGTACCACGCTTCTTCGAACCCTTGTGAAAGATTAATGAAAGAAATTGGTAAGCTGTGCCGAATATACTGCCACAAAAGACATATTGATTGGGATACATACATACTCTCATTCCAAGATGTAATTAATTCCATTCCAAATGAATCCACTATGCTATCTCCGTTTGTTATACTGAAAAATGCTGAACCACCTAACAAAATTAAAGAATTAATAAAATTTCCTGCATCTCGTCGATTACGACACCACGAAATAATTGACATTGCGCTGAACAACATCAAACGTGCCGCAGAGCGCCGGAGAAGACAGCAAAAACAGGTTTGTAAACGCCGAGACTTTCACGTTGGACAGAAAATATTAGTGCGTACACACTATTTATCCAGCAAATTAAAAGGTAAGTGCAGTAAATTTGAACTTCTATACGCAGGTCCGTATCGGATTCGCAGCATCCCTCACCCCAATGTTGTACACGTCGAAACTTTGAGAACCAGAAAATCGAAAGGCAATCACCATATATCAAACATTAAACCGTTTATTGAGTGAAACCACTGTATGATTCAACACACTATGATGCCATTTACTAATGCAATTATTTCACGTGACTAATTACTGATGATTATCGTATTTTTCTTGGCAAGTGCCCGGCAAGGTAAGGTTAGCAGGTCGCTCTTCTTGTCGTTACACATCAGACTGTGCATATTTTTCCAGATGAATTTACACATTTACGACTATTTCAGCAATTATATTTATGTGACTACTTATTGATGATTATCGTATTTTTTCTTGGCAAGTGCCCGGCAAGGTAAGGTTAGCAGGTCGCTTTTCTTGTCGTTACACATCAGACCGTGCACATTTTCCACTTTTTTTTGTGTATGATTGTACTCCAGTTTTGTTTGTATGCACTATGAAATAGTTAAGATATAACACACACCAGTCGACTTTGACATTTTTTTTTGCCTTATGACATCTCAACATCGTGACTGTTTCACATTTTTTTTTGCTACTGCATTGTATTATTCTGTGTACATTTTTGCATCTGAACACTGTCAACGTCTTTAACATATTACGTTTTCTGTCATGTTATGCTGTAGAGTTAATTATGTTACCATAAACCAGTCATTATCTAGGGGGTATATGATTTAAATGCAGGACATTAATCTTTGTTCATCAATTTCAGAAAGGAATGATGAGTCTAAGAAATAAATTTAGCATAAATGGGAATTTCACCTACGGAATAAACGAAAGGAGATGCAATAACTTTATGAGGAAGAGTAAATGGATCAGGATTAACAGGCATTAACAAGAATATACTATACTCATCGAAGAATAGCAGTCTTAACTAATTTTTTTTTTCAGAATACAAGGTGATTGATGCAGGCTGTCAGACTGAACTACACATCTTAGTTTTAGTGATGAAATATGCTAGAGATAAGGAATAGTTATGTAATGAGTAAT
Organism: Schistocerca americana; assembly: GCF_021461395.2. NCBI lineage: Eukaryota > Metazoa > Arthropoda > Insecta > Orthoptera > Acrididae > Schistocerca > Schistocerca americana. The sequence goes on from NC_060120.1 coordinate 953,488,370, forward strand.
GAAGTGATTTTTTGCAGATGATAGTGAATACTGATGAATAATGATGAAGGAAATGGTATTATGAATAATGAAGTTTTTCTTTACAGGTGATGATAATGGTGAAGTTATGATGATATGGATAATGAAGTTTTTTTCTTTACAGATGAGGATAATGTTGAAGTTATGTATTTATGCTACGTAGTTATTTAAGTATTTGTTGCAGTTTGCTTTGACAGCAGGTGTTACATTGCATAGTAGGATGACGGAAAGTTTTGGAAAGGACAGCTATGGAGCACATTTTATACACATTTCACTACCTGTTAATTCGAAGTTCACTACTTTTCAGCATAGTGTGCGTTTCTTCTTTCAGGTCAATAATCCGTTTTTGTAATTTTTCCAGGAGAAGTTTTTTTCATGACACTTACTAAACCTGTTACTTATTATACCTGTTCTAGTACTTGCATTTTTATATTTTTTACCCATTTGTGTTTATCATTTATAAATGTGATCACATGTACTGCCTTGTTACATAATCTTGCTACAGCTGACTCATGACGAATGACGTTACCTATCCTCATTTGCAGCAATAGGTCAAAAGCAAAAAGTATTATGCCTCAGCAATTAATTATCGATCCCAACGCAATGCATTGCTACCAAAAAAATGTATTACCAGTCCCACATAATGTCACTAGTTTATGATAATTCTGAATAATACTGATCAACTCTGAATAGCATGTCACTTGAGTAATGACCTCTTAATGAGACTATATTCAAAATAATGCTTTGTCACTAGCTAATAACTGCCACTTTTTGTTGTAATGATACTACTTATAATACTTGTGATTACTAATGATTTGACTGTAATTAACTGATTTTAATAATGCCTTTGTAATGATCTGAATACTACTGAATGAGGAACACTGTTTATTGTAATGAGTACTTGTAATGCCCATGATTATTAATGCTATGACTGTAATTAACTGATTTTTAATAATGACTTCGTAATAATCTGAATAATACTGAATGATGATTTTATTCAATACTTGCTGGCCACTGAGTGCCAATAATTAATGTCACTCCACGAATTGTGATTAAATATGCCATTGATTAGCTCTTGTTTCCAATGTTGATACTTTGTAACCAGAAAAGAATGTGACTGTTTAATAATGCTTTGCAATTAATTAAGGCTAATAATTCTTACTATATTGAAATGACAAATGATCAATTAATTAACTGTAATTAGACAAATGATTAATTAACGACAAATGATTAATTAACTGTAATTAGACAAATGATTAATTAATGACAAATGATTAATTAACTGTAATTAGGAAAAGGCTAATGATTATTGGAATGACAAATGATTAATTAACTGTAATTAGGAGAAGGTTAATGATTCTTAATTATACTCTGTAACTGAAAAGAATGCGATTATTTCATAATGCTTTGTAACCAGGAAAAGAAGGCTACTGATTCTATGTAAAACAATTAATGAACATTTTTCTGTAATACTACATACTTGGTACAGAAATGTTCAATAACTAGGCTATGAATGCCACAAACTACTCATGAAGACTGTAATTGTCAATATTATGTGACTTGATGTCTTTCACCTCATAAGCTGACTACCCTGAATTACTGCAATGTCCATTTGTCCTGTTTATCCCAGTGATCATGGAGCACTATATTTGGTTTTGCACTAATTCTACGTTGGTGTGCCTTGTAAGAGTGTGGTGTTGACACGACATGCTGTCCACCACCATGAGCGATGAAGACATTATTATGGTCCCACTATTTGGTGTACGTAATATACTGCCAAAATGAAAACATGGAACATTACTACGACAGTTCAGTGTTTTGGCTACACTGATAAATTCTGATGGGAAAAGAACTTCAAGTTGTGTCACTTGGTGTTGTACTTCTGTGGAAAGATATGGACTTTCAGAACAGCTGTGTGGAATCTAAAGTGCTACAACCATGATGCAATCCTTCCCTTTCCTATCCTGATTCCTGTCACATAAAGAAAAAATTTTTTTGGTAACATCATTTATGTTCATAGGTTATACATTTTTCGATTCGCTGAACTCCAATGCGAGTACACTTATGTCACTTGTCAACATAATATTTTTTGCCAGTCTGTTTATTTGTTCTGAATATGCTAAAGAATTTTTTCAGTGCCTGTGCACTTTATCTGTCAAAAAAATTTGTATATACTTTTCTGATTTGCTACTATGTTTTGTACTCACATTTTGTCTTTGTCTGATATATTTTGTACTTAGTGCGTGTGCACAACATTTACTTTATGTACTACATCTAATTATTCTTGCCAGTCTGTTTATTTGTTCTGCATATGCTAAAGAATTTTTTCAGTGCATGTGCACTTTATTATCTGTCAAATAATTTGTATATACTTTTTTCTGATTTGCTACTATGTTTAGTATTCACATTTTGTCTTTGTCTGATATATTTTGTACTTAGTGCGTGTGCACAACATTTAAATATTCTGTAAGTTGTAGAATTTTGTTAATTAAAGAAAAATTTTGCCGCGATTGGCAAGTCCAAATGACTCACCATCGCTGCCAAATTTTTGCCCCCCCAGTGGAGGGTTATGAAACACGTATGTAACATAGCAGCGATGGCGAGGCATTGTAGCATCTGTGACCAGAGAGTATGCGCTTGACCGCGCGAGTGTTGCGAGCGGTGCTCAGTCTGTCAGTAGTCGTTGCTCAGTCTGTCAGTAGTCAGTCGTTGCGAGTCTGTCAGTCAGTCGTTGCGAGTCTGTAGCTCTGTCTAGTTGAGAGCAGTACTCAGTCTGTAGTCGTCATGCAGAGCGGTCGGTCAGTAGTAGCAGCCCAGTGCGGTTGTGATGTAGGCGGTCGGCAACACTGGTCAAGATGAGGAATAAGGTATACTGTTAATTAATATAATCATTAGATAATGAAAAATTTTATTTATTGTAATTATTCTCCAACAAGTCTCCCAATAATAATTTTTTTTATTTCAAAAGCATTTTCTCAAAAATTTAATTTTTTATTGAACTCAAGATTTCGTTGCACTTCCCATTTCATTCCACTTCTTTTGAAGAAAAATTCCACTAAAATCACAAAAAAAAGAGAATATTATTATTTGCAATGCAGTTCCTCCAAGCGGTGCGCAACAACAAGAGCAGATATGTGACATCCATTTATTCTGAGGTAAGACTTTAATTCTGATTGTTTTACACAGGGCCAAAGACCGATATTTCGGTTTAATTAAATTTTCTTATCACTGAATGGACTTTAATTTTTTTATCAGGAATTTATATTTGAGTCAGATTGCGAATTTCACATTTTTGTTGCCATTGTCAGTACATTTCATTGTGGGCAGGTTACGCATAGAGCCATGTCCATCAGCATTTCTAATTAGTATCGTCATTTTTCTTTCAAAAATTTTGTGGGGAGGTTACAACCTTCTAACCTAAAAAACTGCCCAGTCCATACAGACCCTGCTACCCATGTAGCCATCTCCTACGTATAGTGGACACGTGACCTATTCAGTGGAACCCGAAGCCCAACCACCCTTTGGCGCAAGTTGAGGAATCTGCAGCCTACATGGTCGCAGAACCGCCTAAGCCTCTGATTCAGCCTCTGTACCAGAGGTCCGCAATCGGTCCTGTCGACTATGCTGCAAATGGTCAGGTCTGCTTTCATCTTGCAAGCAAGACTGGCAGCCTTTACCACTTCTGGTAGCCGCTCGAAACCAGAAAGAAACTCTTCCGATCCAAAGTGACACACATCATTGGTACCGACGTGAGCAACCACCTGCAGTTGACTGCACCCTGTGCTCTTCATGGCATCTGGAAGGACCCTTTCCACATATGGAATGACTCCACCTGGTGTGCACATGGAGTGCACATTGGCTTTCTTTCCCTTCTTGTCAGCCAAGTCCCTAAGGGGCCCCATAACGCGCCTAACGTTGAAGGTCCAAACTACCAATAATCTCACCCTCTGTAATTGCCCATATCTTGCAATCTGAGTGGTTTCCTCTGAAACAGGACAGGTGACAGCATCTGGATCAGCGACAGTGTCAGCCACAGATAGCACCTGAAACCTGTTTGTCAGACAAACTGGGGAGGCCCTAAGTGCGGCCTCCCACTCGACCACAAGTGAGGGGTCAACCTCAGTGTCAGCAGTAACTGGGTTGGCCGTCAATGAGGGCCGATTGGAGGACTCGGACATGCTGGATGTCCGTTGGATCCCCATGGCTGGCCCACAACAGTGGTGCCCATCCACTGCAGCCTGAAGCTGAGAGCGAAGTGTCACTAACTCGGCTCACATCCACACACAACAATTGCAGTCCCTGTCCATACTAACGACTGTGGAAAACTAAAGATTGCAGATAAATGGACTATCGGCACATACTGTGCAACGCTACTGTAGACCCTGACGAAAACGCAGGAACTGTGTCTAATAATACGCAGATATTCAAAAACCTAACTACTGAAGCACTCAGGTGAAACTAAATAATTCGCCCCTGACTAGGAACTTGTAATATGTCACAAAAATGGTTTACTTTCCAACGCAAACGAAAACGCGAGAACTGTGGCTATTATGTATTAAATTTACATGCAGAAACTCAAGACCCTAATCAATTAAAGCACACAGGTGATATAATAAAATTCACTCCTGGTTAGGAACTCGTAAATGTCGCAAAAGCGGTTACTTCCCTGTTGCTGCGTCTGTGTGTGGTAACAGAGCTCATTCTCATTCTAGAACAGAGGCTTCCATCATGACAGCCAAGCACCTTCTAGTTTCTAAAGTGGAACATATTAGGCAGCTTTTCAGCTTGCCTATCTGCAAGTTTTGGATATTGATTTGGAAAGCCCATGTGATTGCAGACTGGTATTACTTAGCATTACATTTTAAACTTTTACACTTCTCATTCCAACTGCCCTTATGCTAACCCATTCCAGTTTACAATGTCTGATGACAAAGTACTTAATGACAGTGTATTTTCTGAGGGTGACCAGTTCTGTCAGTATTTGGTGTACAAGGAGTTCAGGAGGATGGAGGTAGGGGGAGAGGGTGTTAACATAGCCATAGAGTCCACAAACAAGATCCAAAATCAATGTGATACTCAAAGCTGAGATGCCAATCACGTTGAATTTGTGTTGGTAATAACTCTGATATTGTTGCATTGAAGCAATTGCTCCATGCTAATATGGCAGTTCTGTGGTGCTATCAACTCTTTTAAAGAGCTAAGTAGATTGGGATCTAAGATGTTAGTCAGAAAGGTCAGGGTTTGGACAGATAGTATACATAAAGATTTGTCAAGCAAGTAAAATGCCGTAATGACGTCACATACCAGAACACGTTTACACCAAGAGTCAAAGCAGACAGGTGGAATCGCACACTTCCATTGACCATGAATTAGAATGTAAGCCTTATAATTTGTTGTGTAATCGTTATTACTACTATGCAGACAGTATATTGTGGCAGTCGCCACAACTATAAACAAACGATAACTTAGGCTGCCCAAGAGGAGAGTAGCAATGTGGGGGAATAAGCCCTGCCTCCCTCTCGCAGAGTTGCAATCCTATATTGCGTCCTGTGCATTCACGAAAGCAGCACTGACATAATGGTCATAGGGATCACTGATTCCTTCCATTGTGGTGACACATTCAAATCCCTTTATGCACCAGGACTGGTCTCTTACTCATTTCAAAATAACAAAAACAAGCAATCCAGAAGACAAACCGAACTGGAGTGCACAAAACATTTGGCACTGGCTTTAGTGTAACGGTATGCTACGGTTGGCTGTGGTACTTCAGACTCGACTTCTACCGGTATCTTACACAACCATTATTCAAAATACTCCTCACCTAAAACTGCCATGGTATAGTGTCTGTATAACACAGGGTGTATCAAAAAGAATCATCCGATTAAAAAAAATATATAACTACACTATTATGTTATTTGAGGTATGTGTGTGAACAATGTACATTGAAAAGAGCAAACTATCGAGTTTTGCATGGTTCCCACAAGGTAGCAGCAGTGTATGCCCATTTCAGTTCTAGTAAAACTGGTGTCAAGACAACAGAAAGCGTTTTCTGTTCTACGTTTTGCACAGTGCGAGTCAGCTATAACTGTTCAGCATGACTTTCGTACTCGGTATGGTGTGGATCCTCCTACAGCACAGAGCATAAGACGATGGCATGCACAGTTCTGAGAAAAAGATTGTTTGTATAAAGACAAATCGCTAAGTGTCTGACACAGATGTCAGACACATCCGCCATAGTTTCTCAAGGAGTTTGCCTGCTTAGCTGCATGGTAACGTGCTCGCCTCCATGCAAGCAGGCCCAGGTTCGATTCCCGGCTGGATTGGAGATTTTCTCCGCTCAGGGACTGGGTGTTCTGCTGTTCTCTTCATCCTTTCATCACCATCACCGGGGTGCAAGTCGTCCAATTTGGCGTCGAATGAAATAAGACTTGCACTTGGCGGCCGAACTTCCCCGAAAGGGGCCTCCTGGCCAATGATGCCACACACTCATTTCATTTTATTTCATTTCACAAGGAGTCCGCAGAAATCCGTTCACCGTGCAGCTCGACAGCTCAACATGCCCCCGATGTCCGTCTGGCATGTGTTGCATAGACGTTTACACATGAAACCATATAAAATTCAGCTACTGCAAACTCTACATGAAGATGGCAAACAACGACATGTGGAATTGTGTAAATTCGTTCTTGGTAAGATGGAGGATGACAGTTTTCTTCCACACTTAGTATTTAGTGACTAGGCAACCTTCCATTTAAACGGAAAGGTGCACCATCATGAGGTGACAATATGGGGTACGGAAAAACCACGCGAAATTGAACAACATGAGAGGGACTCTCCAAAATTTAATGAGTTTTTTGCAGTTTCACGGGAAAAGGTATATCCTCCATTTTTCTTTGCTGTGAACTCTGTTACAGGAAGCACATATCTCGATAAGCTTGAGAACTTTACTTTCCCACAGTTGGAGACTGATTCGATTGACTTCATTTACCAATAGAATTGGGCACCACCACACCAGCATCTCCAAGGGTGGCAATTTTTAAATCAAAGAATTACTGAATCATGGAGTGTTCGCACTGGACCAAATGATTCAGCCAGGGCCACTGGACCTGGTTATATGTGATTATTTCTTGTGGGGCTTTATAAAAAAGACGCTGTTTATGTGCCTCCGTTACCAGCAACAATGAATGAACGAAGATATCGCATAACAGCAGCTGTGGAAGCTGTAACACAAGACATGCTCGCTGCACTGTGGGAACAATTTGAATATCAAATTGGCATATACTTATGAAAGGTATGAAAAAACTTTTTAAGTTTCCCCATCATCAAAAAACAAAAATCCTTTTATATGTGTATTAGTTTCAGAAATATAGGTGTGGCAAATCGGATGATTCTTTTTGATAGACTCTGTACTATAACCTGTGTTGATATCTGAAAACTTGAACCTCATGTATCTGTTCACATTGTAAGCCTCATGATCATTTACTGTATTACTCTGACACATTCCACATTCTATAAATACACTCACATCAAGGTTCGATGGAACTCGAAAATAAATAAAGTTGAAAATACTCATCTTCGTTTTCGATGAATTTTGACACTGCAGTGGCTGTAAAAGGAATGGTGTCTGCTCCACTGAAATTGTAGCAACTTCCTGAGTTCTTCACAGGGTAGCTAATGATTTGCTATGCCAAGAAATATGTCTAGTAATCAGGATGATATGAAGTTTCAGTTTTACAATTAAATATTTATTGCTTTGAGTAGCACAAATTTGACACACAAAACTGTTACAAAACCGACTCTCTCATGGTTAATTCGCCACTGCTTGTATATTGTTCCAATAATTATAGGTGATGTCATCCATTGTTACAGACAGAAAACTGGAGGATTTCGACGATAATAATGTGGGCATTCAGAAACTGATATGAGAATATCAAGCATCAATTAGTTTCTAACAAGCTGCAGCAATAATTTAGCTTGACTCTTAGTTTTTTCATACTGAAATTTACAAAATAAGTTCACAAATGATGAGTTTTACAAAATCACTTATATCATAAAAGTTATTTGTTGGAATATGTACATAAGATCTTTACATAAATACAAACGAGAAGCTAGTTTCATGTCTCGTGGAAAGTATTCTAAAATTACAAAATGAGAATTGCTTATAGTTTATGTTTAAGTATCGATTAGTACCAGTGAAACCAGAGTGGAGATGTTCTTACATTCGATAAAACTGAAATGAAATTAGTAACTAAGTATGAGGCAGTGTAATAAGTTGAATTTTAAAATGACGAGATAAATGAAATAAGCATTTTACAAATTTCATGTAAGTTTGTAAATGTGGCAGCCTGACATCTGATATCTCCACATTATGTCATACTTATCCTAACAATGATATACTGGTACGTTTCAGATTTCAACACCCTGCATGCAAGTCTTCTAGACAGATACCTTAAGCTCAATAACCAGTTCAGTGCTGTATGATATGTCACCAGTTTAAACATTTTACCCTACAATAGCGGCAGAAAGGCCACTTCACACTGGCTGTCATGTCATGTCACATTGCATCCCATCAAAATATTCTGCAATGCATTTCAAATGGTGGCATCCACATTAGCCCTCCCTTTTCATCACGTCACATCACTGCTCCATCAAGGTTTCTTGGAAAGAAAGTTTTGATGGTTGTCATAGTCAATTTATTGTTGATCACATGACCCACTGAGCTCATACAATACACACCATTTGCAGATCTTCGTATTTCGTTTAGTCGTAGTTTTCGTGATTGATATTAGTTATTTGTTGTTCACTATTTGTTATAAATCATTTTGTTTCATTGTTTCTTTTATTAAAATTTATAATAAATGATGAAAGATTAATTGAAGTAGTGGGGTAGTAGTCTAAATTGTGCAACATGAACGTATTAAACCACTTGCCCTCTTTATAAAGCGAATTTTTATACAAACCAGTAGTGCATTTAATATTTTACAATGAAATGAATTAGAATGTGGTTGCGTAATGAAGTGAAAAAAGGACTGTGGGCAGAATCAGACTGATTAGTACATGAATTTATTTTAATTTTGTCAGGCATGGACTGAAACCTTCAGACACTCCAAGTTGATTCTTTAAATATGTGTTTGTGGCAGGCTTATTTATTGTTAAGTAGCTTTGTGAACTGTGTGTGAACAGTTTTGCAAGCATCCATGGTAAATATCTATGTGGATTCACTAGCTAACCCCAGCACAAATAAGGCACTTTAACTATTAAAAGTCAAATACAAGATGTCAGGAAAACTTATAAATCTCGAAGAGAATGATATTGAGGTAGATCAGACCACTGTACAAAAATTTTCACTGGCCTAGCAACTAAACTTAACTTTAAACAAACCAAGTTTTTGCAGGATGTGAAGGCAGCTATAACACTGTGTTCCTTTTAGTAATTCTGGCTGTAATTTGATGTAAAAAATGAAACAAGCTGGCACATCAGTTTTCTAAAGTACAGGGTTATTACAAATGATTGAAGCGATTTCACAGCTCTACAATAACTTTATTATTTGAGATATTTTCACAATGCTTTGCACACACATACAAAAACTCAAAAAGTTTTTTTAGGCATTCACAAATGTTCGATATGTGCCCCTTTAGTGATTCGGCAGACATCAAGCCGATAATCAAGTTCCTCCCACACTCAGTGCAGCATGTCCCCATCGATGAGTTTGAAAGCATCGTTGATGCGAGCTCGCAGTTCTGACACATTTCTTGGTAGAGGAGGTTTAAACACTGAATCTTTCACATAACCCCACAGAAAGAAATCACATGTGGTTAAGTCAGGAGAGCGTGGGGGCCATGACATGAATTGCTGATCATGATCTCCACCACGACCGATCCATTGGTTTTCCAATCCCCTGTTTAAGAAATGCCGAACATCATGATGGAAGTGCGGTGGAGCACCATCCTGTTGAAAGATGAAGTCGGCGCTGTCGGTCTCCAGTTGTGGCATGAGCCAATTTTCCAGCATGTCCAGATACACGTGTCCTGTAACGTTTTTTTTGCAGAAGAAAAAGGGGCCGTAAACTTTAAACCGTGAGATTGCACAAAACACGTTAACTTTTGGTGAATTGCGAATTTGCTGCACGAATGCGTGAGGATTCTCTACCGCCCAGATTCGCACATTGTGTCTATTCACTTCACCGTTAAGAAAAAAATGTTGCTTCATCACTGAAAACAAGTTTCGCACTGAACGCATCCTCTTCCATGAGCTGTTGCAACCGCGCCGAAAATTCAAAGCGTTTGACTTTGTCGTCGGGTGTCAGGGCTTGTAGCAATTGTAAATGGTAAGGCTTCTGCTTTAGCCTTTTCCGTAAGATTTTCCAAACCGTCGGCCGTGATACGTTTAGCTCCCTGCTTGCTTTATTCGTCGACTTCCGCGGGCTACGCGTGAAACTTGCCCGCACGCGTTCAACCGTTTCTTCGCTCACTGCAGGCCGACCCGTTGATTTCCCCTTACAGATGCATCCAGAAGCTTTAAACTGCGCATACCATCGCCGAATGGAGTTAGCAGTTGGTGGATCTTTGTTGAACTTCGTCCTGAAGTGTCGTTGCACTGTTATGACTGACTGATGTGAGTGCATTTCAAGCACGACATACGCTTTCTCGGCTCCTGTCGCCATTTTGTCTCACTGCGCTCTCGAGCGCTCTGGCCGCAGAAACCTGAAGTGCGGCTTCAGCCGAACAAAACTTTATGAGTTTTTCTACGTATCTGTAGTGTGTCGTGACCATATGTCAATGAATGGAGCTACAGTGAATTTATGAAATCGCTTCAATCATTTGTAATAGCCCAGTATAAGTTGCAGATTTGTTATTCATCAGATCCACACTCTTTTTTGTGTTATTTTGCACTTATATCTTCTTTCTCTAATATACAGGATATCCTTGCAAGCTGCAAACCATTTGATTCTAATAAATATCATTTTCGTACAAGCGTGCACTTCAGCATTCGCACATATAAGCTACGGTATTGCGTACTAATCGCGTAAACTAAGTTGATTCTTGGCGCAGTGACTGATAGAAGCGATCGTAAATGCATTTCCCATATATACCTGCTCCTAGTGGCCACCTCGCCAGATGTTAACTTAGTTTGTGTGAGTAATATGTGCACTTCACGCGTCAACCAGTTGAAAATCATCTTGCGAAGATCGCAATTTACGCGAAAAATACAGTTGAGGACAGCAATGCGAGCAGAGATCACGTAACTTGAACTGACGTGATGTACAACGACTTGATGGACAGTCTGCGTACACCTTGATGTGATGGTGTCAAGATGTGACAGTGCCATAATGGCCAGTGTGAAATGTCCTATATGTCATGCCATATAGGAGCATTAGCTTCTCCTTTTCTGTGGTAGAATAGTTCCTCTCTGAACTATGGATTTAATTTCGAAGAATATTCTTAAAAATTTATTTTATTTACTAGCGATTCATCAAGAACATTAACACATTTAATCACACTATGTGAGTGTGGAAGTAGTTGCCAGGGAGTAACTGAAGAAATCAAAATCAAATTGCTTTTAACAAATGGGGATTTTATTCCTAAAAGCCTTTCTTTTAAGAAAGAGATTTAAAATTATAAGCAGAAAGCACCCTCTAAATATCAAGTTACAATTTATTCAGAGGCAGGACGAAACAAATTTTTGACTGTATGAGCTTTTGGGCTGGGAATCTCACCGCTCCCTTTTGACACGGCCGTAGTTACGACCACTCACAACAACCTCTGAAAGACTACACTGGTGCAAATCTGCAACACACCAGATTACTTTAAACTAAAAGTTTTAACAATTCACACAAGCACACAAACTATGCACCTCGTAGGAGGGATGGAAATGGTCCAAAACACTAAATTTAAAAAATTAACCTTGCCACCGAAGGTGCAACTTAATTTTAACTTCTAAGAAAAGCCTTGCGGTGGAAGGGTGGCAACTTTATATACTAAAATGACCATTTAAATAAAAGCCCATGAAATGCAATCGTATATAAAATTATGGAAACTTGGCCAAACAAGTTAAAATGCTCTACAGTACACAGATAGCGCCTCTCATGATGATAGGCAAGATCAAAACATGTTTCAGTAATTAGGCCGTTACACTCCAAGCAATAAATTTGTTAACACACCAAATCCGACCAACATGACAGAGTCTGCTCCGAACGACAGACAGACACTAACTGCCTAACAAATGCGAACGAGAGACAGACAAGCAAGCTGAGGACGAGAGTCTGACCAAGAAAACAAGTAAACTTTAACAAGAGTAAATCACCAATCACATGGTAACACAAACTCTTTTTCATAATCTAGAAATGCCAATACTGAACCGTTTATCAGCAACTCCTTTAATTTTTCAAATGCTCTTTCGCACTTCTAATAAACTGCGATTTCTTGAGAAGACCTGGCGCAGCACCTCCAAATCGCTCTCCTGAACCGTCCACTGCCAGCTGCTTCAACAGACGCAGGAAGGCGCCCAATCTCCCATCTTTCCTGGTCTGCACCAACCAACCGACTGCCTGGTGCTCCATCTGCGACTGCTGCTCCGTCGTGACCGCACTGCTGGTGCGTCTCCCACTCACTTCCAGACACACGACGGCAGAAATACTGGCTCGGACCCAACCATGCAGAGGAAACATGCCCACTGGCAAAACGACATCCCTGCACCAGGAAAAGACCAGGCCAAGCTCCACAAGATGGTAACTGAAGGGGCCCAGAAGCGCTCGGAGAACCAGTTACACCATGGCGTTGTAGCTCGCACAGGCAAGATTGACGTCGTGGGTTGACTCCTGTTGCTCTCGTGTCGACCGCGAAGCCACTACCCCTCGCTATATGGTGCGGCCCACTGGACTCACGTGGTGACCTCAGATGCGCCGACACTCAAGGCGGACAAGTCATCTTGTGTCTCAGAGTGCAACCGACCAACCGATCGATCCAACCGCCAATGCCCATTGCCTGAGCAACTCGAGCAGACTGGCGGCCTAACGTGCAGACTCAGATGCAGGAACTAAGCACTGAACGGGCGAGCACTCGCTGAGTTCTCTTACTGGCGGAGTGGAAAGACTCTCATTTTGGTGGCTATAAATGTTGATCTGAACGAAAGACATACTAGCACTCCGGACGACAGACAGACACTAACTGCCTCACAAATGCGGATGAGAGACAGACCCAGACTGCCTCAGACTGACACAGACTGACCAACTGGCGAGCTCATAGCACCCCTTAAATGCACGTGAACAGGTAACCTTTCCCCTTTCCAACCAGAGTGAGACACCAAAGCTGCGATTGACACAGCGACGCCACCGCCAGGAACGGAGGGCGACTGCTTCACACTACACGCTGCGGCATGCTCTTCAAAACAGCAATTTTTACCATGTCTCTCTCTCTACTTTCTTTAATTGTCTTGGTGCTTAAGTGACCAGATGTTCTTTACTCTCTAATTCATGACTGAAAACACAGCTCTACACAAATGATTACTAGTAGTTTCACATGGTAACACAAACTCTTTTTCATAATCCAGAAATGCCAATACTGAACCGTTTATCAGCAACTCCTTTAATTTTTCAAATGCTCTTTCGCACTCTGATGCCCAATATAAATTTATACCTTTCTTTAATACGTTCTTGGAACTCACACTACATGCACACATCCTGGGAAAATTTCCTACAATTTGCTTACCCCAAAAACGATTGTAATTACTTGTATGTCTGAGGCGATGGAAAACTCTGCGCAGTGTTAACCAATCTTAGATCTGTTTATACTCCATCTTGGTTAATTATATGCCTCAATCAATTTACTTCTTGTAGTGCAAAATAACACTTCTCTTTGCTAAGAGTTAGGTGTGCTGCACTTAATCTCTAAAAAAGCTCCATCAACCATAGTACATGTTCTTTCATATGTTTCACAAACACAAGAATAATGCACACATAAAGCATACACTGTTTCGGATTCAAACACCTCAAAACTCCTTTGAACAAACGCTAAAATGTTACTGGTGTATTTTTCAAATGAAACGACATACACCAACACTGGTAGTGACTCAAAGTAACAGCAAATGGAGTTTTTGGTCAGTTCCCCTGTACTACTTACAGTTGATGATCGCCACTCTGTATATCTATATGGAAAAATACCTGTAGTGACTCAAGTTGTCCAGAGTTTACATTATATTCGATATGGGACATGCGTCATGTAGCTGTTGAGGTAACTGTAGTTACAGCAGAGTCGATATATCTTCCTTCTGTCTCAGCTTTTTTTCGTTACTTTCACTTCAGGTGCACAAAATAGTCTGGTAATCTCCTCAACAGTACTATTGCGCAATTGTTCATTAATGAATTCCTCCGTCACTTGCTGTAGGTGACAGGGCACCTAATCTGGCTTATGGTACACAGGTGGTTAATTCACAGTTGAAATTCTGTGTTGTGTTATTGCGGTACCTGATAACAACCGTTGAAGATTAAATGGGATCTTAAATTTTAACAGTAATTCCTCCATCACTACTCTTTCTGTTTCTTTTAAATGCTTCACCTTCCTGCATAATGCAGTTTCACTGGTGGTTTAATTATGGCTGGGGTTTAAATTTGTATAGCCTAGATCATCTTTGCCTATAAAATGTAAATTAGCGACTAACAATTTTTTTATGTCAAATCTATGCCTTTGGTCCCAGAATTATTAATACAGATGGGCACCACCTGCTCACGGCCTATTCCACATATCTGCATCTACATCTACATCTGTATTCTGCAAACCATCGTGAGGTGCCTGGCAGAGGGTGTGTCCCATCCTACCAGTTATTAGGGTTTCTTCCTGTTCCATTCATGTATGGAGCTTGGGAAGAATAATTGTCTGAATGGCTTTGTGCTTGCAGTTATTATTAGAATCTTGTCTTCATGGCTCCTATGTAAGCAATATGCATGGGCTTGTAGTACATTCCTAAAGTAATCATTCAAAGTCTGTTCTTGAAACTTTGTTAATAGGCCTTCCCAGTACAGGATACGTCTGTCTTCAACAGTCTTCCATTTCAGTTCCTTCAGTATCTCTGTGACCCTCTCCCATGGATTAAACAAACCCTTCTGTGTTTCTGTTCAATATCCCCTGATAGGCCTATCTGGTATGAGTCCCACACACATGAGCAATATTTTAGAACTGGTCACATGAGTGATCTGTAAACAATCTTCTTTGTAGATTGCTTGCACTTCCCCAGTATTCTACCAATAAACCGAAGTCTGCCACCTGGTTTAACTACAACTGGACCTACGTGATCATTCCACTTCATGTCCCTATAAAATGTTACACCCAAGTAATTGTATGACCTGGCTGATTCCAACACCGACTCCTCGATATTACAATTATAAGATACTACGTTATTTCGTTTTGTGAAGTGCACAGTTTTATATTTCAGAACATTTAAAGCAAGTTGCCAATCTCTGCACCATTTTGAAATCTTATCAAGATCTGACTTGATATTTATGCAGTTTCTTTCAGATTGTACATCATTATAGATAACTGCATCATTTGCAAAAAGCCTGATTTTACTATTTATATTGTTTGCAAGGTCATTAATACACAACATGAACAGCAAGGATCCCAACACACTTCCCTGGGGCACACCTGAAGTTACTTCTACATCAGACAATGACTCTCCATCCAAAATAAGATGCTGCATCTGCCCTAACAAAATGTCCTCAAACCAGTCACAGATTTCGCTTGATACCCCATACGCTTGTACTTTTGGCAGTAAGATTAGATGTGGTACTGACTCAAATGCTTTTCGGAAATCAAGAAATACAGCATCTATCTGATTGCTTTGATCCAAAGTTTTCAGTATGTTATGTGAAAAAAGTGCGAATCAGCTTTCACATTATCGATGTTTACAAAATCCATGCTGATTGGCACTAAGGTGGTCATTATGTTTAAGATACCTCATTATGTCTGAGCTCAGAATATATTCTAAGGTTCTGCAACGAATCCATGTAAAGGACACTGGATGGTACTTTTTTTGCATGACTTCACTTCTTGTATATGGGTGCGACCTGTGCCTTTTCCAAGAACTGGACAGAGTTTTTTGTTCGAGGGATCTACAATAGATTATAGCTAGAGGAAGGGATAACTCAGCCACAAATTAAATATAGAATCTGGTAGGGATTCCATCGAGGCCAGGAGCTTTTTTCAGTTTCAATGAATTCAGCTGTTTCTCAACACTACTCATACTAATACCGGTACTTATTTCATTCGTCTTTTCAGTGGTTTTAGGATTAAATGGGGTAATTTTCCAGGGTTTTCCTTTGTAAAGGAACATTTGAATATGGAGTTAATGCATTTCACCTTTTGCTTTGCTACCCTCAATTTCAGTTCCTGTCTTATTCTCTGGGGATTGGACACTAACTTTGGTGCCACTAGCAGACTTTACATATTGCCAGAATTTATTTGGGTTCTGTGAAACATTACTTGACAGCAGTCTGCTATGGCACCATTGCAGCCATCATGCATTTCTGGCTTGACAGCAAAATGCGTTTCATTCAGCATCTCTCTATCTATAGCCCTCTGCTTTGTTTTACACGTGTTGTGCAGTAATCTTGGTTTCTTTTGACGTTTCCGTACAGTGACTGTGTGCCATGAAGGTTCCCTCCCATTATGAACCGTTCTACTGGATACATATCTGATCAGTGCGTGGTCAACTATTCTTTTAAGCTTGAGCCAAGTTCCTCTACATGCCCCTGCCCTGTGATGAAAGTTTCAAGTTCTTCATTGACATACAACACTACTGACTTTTCACCTAGTTTATTGAACATATATATCTTTCTGCTTGGTTTATTGTCATTTGTACTTTCGTAATCATTGTTTCCACAACCATATCATGGTCACTAATACCAGATTCGATGTGGACCTCATCAAAGAGGTCAGGTCTATTTGTTGCCATGTGATCCAATATATTTTCACAGGATGTCTTATCACGCCCACCACTAACAATTCTGTAATTTCCCAATTAATTATTGTATGATTAAAGTCTCTGGCGATGATTACAGTATGATTGGGTAACTTACATACAAGTAAACTGAGAGTTTCTCTTAAATTTTCTGATTACGTTAGGAGATGAGTCTGTTGGGTGATCCAATTATCATTTTGTGCCCACCCCTGATACTGAGTCTTGCCCAAAGAATCTCACATGTAGCTTCAATTTCTTCCTCAGTGGATTTGAATTTCTTTTCTATTGTAACAAATACACCCCCCCCCCCATTTCCCATTTGCCTATCCTTTCGATGTACACTTAAATTTTCCCCAATAAACTCACTGCTATCAATTTCAGGTTTCAACAGTTTTCTGTACCTAGTGTTATGACAGCTTCACTGCTTTTCATGGGCACTTCAAATTCTGGCACTATGTTGGAAACGCTTCAGCAGTGTACCATTAGGATTTTAATATCCTCACCTGTTGGAGGCATTTCTTTCGATCTTACACCAATACTTCTGGGTTTCCAATAGCTGTTGTTATCTGCAGTGGATGGAGAGTCACTTGTCACTTAATCTAAAAAAAAAAAAAACCTTGTGTGCATACTACACACACTCAGCTACCTGAGTAACAGCCTCTGATGTGTAGGACAGCACTCCTCCACACAAAATTCCAAGCTTTATCTAGGTAGTTGTTTTCTCCTAAAGACCCAGCCACACATAATTCATTTACAGATAGGTCTGTGCCCACACTCACCCACAGTAGTTTCGCAGTACCTTGCAGTATTTTGTCATGTAAATTAATCCTTAGTTATGTAGCATGCAGTTTAACTGATTCAGCTTTTATGAGAGATGAGCCTTGCAGCAGTAAGTCACTGACAACAGTTTTCCCCAGATTGAACAACGTTCCACTGAGTTCCACCATATGTCATCCAAAGTCAATTTTAGTGTGATGCTTATTCAGAGAATCTAGCCCTAGGATTGTGCTGAACCCATCAGCTATGGACCGCAAAACTTCCATATTTTCCTGGGATAGCTTCACTCTTACCTGGAAAATTAATATCACCATACCTTGTGAATATACATCATTATGCTCAACTGCAAATTACCTATACCTTGGAGGGTTTACCACCTCTTCTGCATGAGGTCCAAACTTACTAAAGAGATATCCGCAGCTGTGTCCAGCAAAAACTTATGTTCCCATTAAAATTTATTGAAGTGCCGCCTGGTGGACCTGAAACTTCCATTGTCATTTAACAACTGATTATTCACTTTTTAACCTTCCCATTATGCCCCTTACGTTGGATACACTCTCATTCTCATTGTACGATTTTGCCACGTCTGTTACATTCTGGTTAGTGAGAGTCTCTCCATATATGGCCTGAGCGACCACAACGGTAACGATTACCATCAATAGAAAGGACATTTCTCCTTTTATGAACTTGAGTCACCGTATCTATCATTTCCAAGTTGTTGCTACACATATGGTTCCAGCTAAATCTCGTGGAGATCTCGCACTTATCTTGTGTGACACGTCGAGTAACAATCCCCATGAAAATGCATCTAACACCCTTCGCTCTGCTTCGTATTGTCATTGTCTTTTAACTCACAGGAATTAACATCAAGTTTCCAAACCCTATAGATGAAACTCTTGACAGATTCGCTCTGCCTCTGTAATATTAAACTTCCCCCAATAGTATCTACACCAGTGTACTAGACCTCTCTTCACTTCATCAAATGACTATACATGCATTAGATTCTCGTGGTACATTACATAAGTTTTCACCTCCTCTGCCAGATATAATTTGATCATTTGCAACAATTGTTCGTCTGTCAGCAATCCAGCTTTGCAGTCTTCAAAACGTTATCTACAAACGCTAATAAATCTTCTCCTGCCTTGTCTAAAAAAGCAGCAACATGGCTACCAGTGGTTGAATATAGGACAGAAGCAGCTACACTAGATGAGTCTCTGAGCTAAGTTATATGACCGAACCGCTTCCTGAGTGGTAACCATCTGTGTTTTATCACTCAGTCATTGTAAGCCATTTGTCTAAC